>NC_090266.1:714200619-714810231 GCF_040414725.1 Anabrus simplex
TTTTTTCTTGATTATATTAGACATGTTTGTGATATTAAAAACTGGTTCGATAGAAGGCAGTTCGGATTTAGGAAAGATTATTCCACTTAAGCTCAACTTGCACGATTCCAACAAGATATAGCAGATATCTTACATTCAGGAGGTCAAATGGACTGTATTGCAATTGACCTATCTAAGGCATTTGATAGGGTAGATCATGGGAGATTACTGGTAAAAATGAGTGCAATTGGACTAGACAAAACAGTGACTGAATGGGTGGCTATATTTCTAGAAAATAAAACTGAAAGACTTAGAGTAGGCAAAACTTTATCTGACCCTGTAATAATTAAGAAGGGAATTCCTCAAGGCAATGTTATTGGAGGTTTATGTCTTCTCAGTTTTAATTACTGTGCTGATGGGGTGAAAGTTCCTTTCGGGAATTATTGTAAGTACCCAGGTGTTAATGTAAGGAGTGATCTTTATTGGGGTAATCCCATAAAAGGGATTGTAAATAATGGGTACAGATCTCTGCACATGGTTGAGGGTATATAGGGGTTGTAGTAAGGATGTAAAGGATAGGGCATATAAATCTATGGTACGACCCCAACTAGAGTATGGTTCCAGTGTATGGGGCCCTCACACTGATTACTTAAGAACTGGGAAAAATCCAAAGAAAAACAGCTTGATTTGTTCCGAGTGATTTCCGACAAAAGAGTAGGGTTACAAAGATGTTGCAAAGTTTGGGCTGGGGAGACTTGGGAGAAAGGAGACAAATTGCTTGACTAAGTAGTATGTAATACTAATATAAATGGTCCATTATTGGACATTATAAATTTTCCAGCTAACTCATTCCTGGTTGCCAGCGTTTCGCCCCCGTGTGCTAAGTTGGGCTCATCAGTTGGTACACAGCACACCCACCAAGACGCATGGCTAGTGCATACCGTGGAGGCCGCTGCGTAGGCTACTTGGACCACCCGGCAGTGTCAATGCACTGTGAGGGATTTTGTCTCATTACCAAAAATTGGTGCCTGCTTGGCCTTCAGATATAGATATTGATTCCCATAGGGAACCTGAAATATTTGTCCCGAATGCGTAAATTTATAATACCAATATAAATGGTCCGCTATTGGGCATTATAAATTTTCCAGCTAACTCATTCCTGGTTGCCAGCGTTTCGCCCCCGTGTGCTAAGTTGGGCTCATCAGTTGGTACATAGCACACCCACCAAGACACACAGGGGCGAAACGCTGGCAACCAGGAATGAGTTAGCTGGAAAATTCATAATGTCCAATAACAGACCATTTATATTGGAATTATAAATTTACTCATTCGGGACAAATATTTCAGGTTCCCTATGGGAATTAACATCTATATCATCTGATGGCCAAGCAGGCATCAATTTTTGGTAATGAGACAAAGTTTCTCATAGTGCATTGGCACTGCCGGTGGCTCCAAGTAGCCTACACAGTGGCCTCCACAGTATGCACTAGCCATGTGTCTTGGTGGGTGTGCTACGTACCAACTGATGAGCCCAACTTAGCACACGGGGGCGAAACGCTGCCAAACAGGAATGAGTTAGCTGGAAAATTTATAATGTCCAATAACGGACCATTTATATAGTTATTATAAATTTACTCATTCGGGACAAATATTTCAGGTTCCCTATGGGAATCAACATCTATATCATAAGTGGTATGTTCCGAGCTGTCAGTGAGAGATTGCGTGGAATGACATAGTAGACGAATAAGTTTGAGTGGAGTCTTTAAAAGTAGGATACATCACAATATGAAGATAAAGTTGGAATTCAAGAGGACAAATTGGGGCAAATATTGGTTTATAGGAAGGGGAGTTAGGGATTGGAATAACTTACCAAGGGAGATGTTCAATAAATTTCCAATTTCTATGCTATAATTTTAGAAAAGGCTAGGAAAACTACAGACAGAGAATCTGCAACCTGGGCGACTGCCCTAAATGCAGTTCAGCAGAGATGATTTGATTTGATTGATATGCTCCCTGACTTTCCTGCACAGTGGGTTCGCTCTGTCACTTCACGCTGATGTATGCCTGCTACGTAAGCGGCCCGCATTTACGTCACGCCGGCCCGGCCGCAGTGAGCTAGCTTCAACGGGTGCCCAGCTAAGCACCACCGGCATAGATGAATGGTCATTTCGTCCCTCGCCAATGGGATTTTTTTTTTGTTATTTGCTTTATGTCGCACCGACACAGATATGTCTTATGGCGACTATGGGACAGGAAAGGCCTAGGAATGGGAAGGAAGTGGCCGTGACCTTAATTAAGGTACAGCCCCAGCATTTGCCTGGTGTGAAAATGGGAAACCACGGAAAACAATCTTCAGGGCTGCCGACAGTGGGGTTCGAACCCCCTATCTCCCGATTACTGGATACTGGCTGCACTTAAGCGACTGCAGCTATCGAGCTCGGTTCCAATGGGATTTAATCCAGGTCATGTAAGAGAAAAGAATTCATATGACAATGTGTCTTTTCCACACAGGGATAAAGTTTACTTCAGCCATGTCACACGGCAAGAAACGATTGACACCAAAACGCATGAAGACGGCTAAGAATGTAAATAATATAGGCCGACAAATGCTAAAGAAAATTCTACATCACGTTATTTACCCGTTGGTGAATATCTTCAATTACTCACTGCAACAGAGGACTTATCCTGAAAAGTTGTTTGAGTCATCACTCCGTAGACTGGTTTGATGCAGCTTCCATGCCACCCTATCATGTGCTAACCTATTCATTTCTACGTAAATATTGCATCTTACATCTGCCCTAATCTGCTTGTCATATTCATACCTTGGTCTAACCCTACCGTTCTTACCACCTACACTTCCTTCAAAAACCAACTAAACAAGTCCTGGGTGTCTTAAGATGTGTCCTATCATTCTATCTCATCTTCTCGTCAAATTTAGCCGAATCGATCTCCGCTCAACAATTCGATTCAGTATCTCTTCATTCATGATTCGATCTATCCTTCTCACTTTCAGTATTCTTCTGTATCACCACATTTCAAAAGCTTCTATTCTCTTTCTTTCTGAGCTAGTTACCATCCATGTTTCACTTCCATACAATGCCGCTCCACACAAAAGTCTTCAAAAACATATTTCTAATTCCTATATCAATGTTTGAAGTGAGCAAATTAATTTTCTTAAGAAAGTTCTTCCTTGCTTGTGCTAGACTGCATTTTATGTCCTCCTTATTTCTGCCATCGTTAGTTATTTTACTACCCAAGTAACAATATTCATCTACTTCCTTTAAGACTTCATTTCCTAATCTAATATTTCCTGCATCACCTGCCTTCGTTAGACTGCACTCCATTACTTTTGTTTTGAACTTATTTATTTTCATCTTGTACTACTTACCCAAGACTTCGTACATACCATTCAGCAGCTACGAGATCTTCTGCAGTCTCAGATAAAATATGTATAACAATATCATCGGCAAATCTCAAGGTTTTGATTCCCTCTCCTTGGATTGTGATTCCCTTTAAATATTCCTCTTTGATTTCCTTTACTGCCTGTTCTATGTAAACATTGAAAAGGAGGGGGGGGGACAAACTGCAGCCTTGCCTCACTCCTTTCCGGATTGCTGCTTCTTTTTCAAAGCCCTCGATTCTTATCACTGCAGACTGATTTTTATACAGATTGAAGAAAATTCTTAGTTCTTGGTATCTGATCCCAATCACCTTCAGAATATAAATAGCTTCTTCTTGATTCGATCCTCTAAGATCAGATGTAAAGTCAGGATTGCTTCCCGTGTTCCTACATTTCTTCTGAAGCCAAAATGATCTTCTCCCAACTTGTTTTTCCATTCTTCTGTAAATAATACGTGTTAAAATTTTGCAGGCATGAGATACCGAACTAATGGTGCGGTAGTTTTCACACCTGTCAGCACCGGTTTTCTTGGGAATAGGTATAACAACACTCTGCCGAAAATCAGATGGAACTTCTCCTGTCTCATACATCTTGCACACTAAATGGAATAACCTTGCCATGCTGGTTTCTCCTAAGGCAGTCAGTAATTCAGAGGGAATGTCATCAATTCCAGGTGCCTTGTTCCTATTTAGGTCACTGACAGTTCTGTCAAACTCTGACCACAAAATAGGGTCTCCCATTTCATCAGCATCAACAGCCTCTTCTTGTTCCAGAACCAAATTATCTACATCTTTACCTTGATACAACTGTTGGATATGTTCCTGGCATCTTTCTGCTTTGTCTTCTTTCCCTAGAAGTGGCTTTCCCTCTGAGCTCTTAATATTCATACACCTAGATTTCCTTTCTCCAAAGGTTTTCTTGATTTTCCTGTATGTAGCATGTACCATTAATGGTGGAAGCCTTTACCTTCCACTCCTCCAAGGGCCTTCATGGCCTGTACGGAGGTGACTTTGCTTTTAGCATGTACCATTCCTAGGACCATACAACCTCGACATCCTTGCACTTCTCCTTCAGCCATTCTTCCTTAGCTAACTTGCACTTTCTATCCACTTCATTCTTTAATCACCTGTATTCTTTTTCTGTCCTCTTCATTTCTAGTATTCTTGTATTTTCGTCATTCATCAATCAGGTCTAGTATCTCCTGAGTTAACCACTGATTCTTAGTTGATCTTTTCTTCCGTCCTAACATTTCTTCAGCACCCTTACTGACTTCATTTTTCATGACCATCCACTCTTCATCTATTGTGTTTCCTTCAGCCTTTTCATTTAGTCCTTGTGCAACATGTTCCTTGAAACAATCCCTCACACTTTTCTTTCAACTTGTCTAGATCCCATCTGCTTGCATTCCTTCCTTTCTTAATTTTCTTCAACTTCAGATGGCATTTGATGACCAGCAAGTTGTGGCCAGAGGCCACGTCTGCTCCTGGAGAAGTTTTGCAATCCAACACCTGGTTTCTGAATCTCTGCCTAATCATAATGAAGTCTATTTGATACCTCCCAGTGTCTCCAGGTCTCGTCCACGTATACAGCTGTCGTTTGTGGTGTTTGAACCAAGTATTGGCAAGGATTAAAATATGATCAATGCAGAATTCAACCAGGCGACTTCCTCTTTCGTTCCTTTGTCGCAATACAAATTCTCCTACTGTATTACCTTCTCTTCCTTGGCCCACCACTGCATTCCAGTCTCCCATCACAATTAGATTCTTGTCACCTTTTAGATATTATATTAAATCTTCTATCTCTTCATATATCCTTTCGATTTACTCATCATCCGCTGAACTAGTAGGCATATAGACCTGCACTATTGTAGTGGGCATTGGTTTCGTGTCTATCTTGACGACAATAATTCTTTCACTATGCTGGTCGTAGTCAATTACCCGCTGCCCTATTTTTTAATTCATTATTATTCATTATTATTATTTCGCCTGTTTGATATTGTGTTGATAATTCGGTAGTCACCTGACCTAAAATCCTCTTCTTCCTGCCAACGTATTTCACTTATACCAACTACGTCTAACTTTAGTCTATCCATCTCCCTTTTCAGATTCTCTAACCTACCACAACGATTCAAACTTCTAACATTCCACGCTCCGACTCGCAGAATGTCAGTATTCATCTTCCTGAGATCCGAACGGGGGACTGGTTTACCTCCTGAATATCTTACCCGGGAGGAAGCCATCATCAGTGCATCATTCATACAGAGAGAGCTGCATGTCCTTGGGAGTTAGTTACGGCTGTAGTTTTCCGGTGCTCTCAGCCATGTAGCAGTATCAACACAGCTAAGCCATGTTGAGTATTATTACAAGGCCATATCAGTCAATCATCTAGACTGCCGCCCTTGCAACTTCCTAAAGGCTGCTACCCCCCCCGGAAGACAGTGGCCACAGTTTGCCCATTTCCAGAAATAAGACTGGCAAAAAAGTCAATGACTATCGGCCAATTAGCATCTTATCTATACCGTCAAAAGCTTTAGAATTCATAGTTCACAAGTACATTACCAAATGCCTTACAACACAATCTCTTCGACATACACCACTTCGGATTTAGACCAAGACACAGCACTTGCAATGTACTAACACAGGTGACTGACGAAGTAAGGCAAACTGAAAATAAACAACTGACTTTTCCTACCACTTTTTTCCACATCTGTGGGGTCGAGGTTGTAATCTGTCGCATGCGGATTTGACCACGTTTTACGGGCGGACGCCAAACTTATATGTAGAGATGTAAACACTATTGCGTGTTTCTGTGATGGCTGATAGTGTGGTATGTTGTCTGAATATGAAGATGAGACAGACACAAACACCCAGTACCCGAGCTAGAAGAATTAATCAGAAATGATTAAAATCCCTGACCCGGCTAGGAATTGAACCTGAGACCCTCTAAACCGAAGGGCAGTGTATTGACCATTCAGCCAACAAGTTGTACCCAATAAATAACTGACTGTTTGGCATTACTAGATTGTAGTCAAGTTTTTGACAATGCTGACAGAGACATATGAAAATTGAAGAATTTAAATTTCTCTGTTAGTGTATTCCCAGGGGTTCAGTTTCTGTATCACCAGCTGCCAGCAGTGTGTACTTAACAATAACAAAGAATATTCAATTTTGCATACGGTTGATGTGGGCATACAACAAGGATCTGTACTGGGACCCTATTTTCCTCTTTGTATACAAATGGCATAGCTTCCAGATAAAGACATTGTAAAGACCACCTATTTGCACAAGTTTTGCAGATATATCCTCCTCCTCCTTTCTCCTTATCCAGCTCGTGCCATTTATGGCACTTCTCCATCTTCCTCTCTCCTTCCACCACTTCTGTTTCTTTATTTTGTCCCAGTACAGTTTTCTTATTTATACACTCCTTTTTACTGAATTGTTCTAGTTCTCCCTCTCGCTCTCCTTCCCTCGAAATTCATCTTCATCATTGTTTTGTGTTCTTTTCACCTACACCCTCTTCACACGTCCAAACCATCTTAAGTTCACTCTCATCAATTCTCTAGTTAAGGCTTGCAATTCTGACCACCTTTCTCACATCTTCATTTCTTTTTTTCTGTGATATTTCTTTTCGCTGGCCTGAATTCTACTCCTCCGTACCTGTCACTGTCCACGTCTCAGCCGCATAAGTCAATATGGGCGCATAATACATTTTGTACACTTATCTCTCTACACCTCCTTATTCCAGACAAAATTCCTTACACTCTGGTAGAATGCATTGCTGCCCTGTTGCACCCTCTTGCTAATCTCAATCTCCAGCCTTGTATTCTGCATTTATTCACTCACTAGGTATTCAAAATTTGCTAACAATTTCAAGGCTTTGACCACCAATTTTCAAATTGCCTTTCCCTTTTATTTCTCCTTATATCACCATGGTCTTGCTTTTCTCTGTGCTGATTTTCACACCATACTTTTCAATTTTTTCATTCAGTGCATTAAGATGTTCTTGTACTTCTTGGCTATTCATTCCCCAGATCACAATATCAACTGCAAAGAGTAATAAGTTCATCTCCCTATTCCTATATGCCCCTTTTGTCTCCTTTACAATTTCACTCATACCTGTTAGAAACAAAAGAGGTGACAGCACACTCCCCTATCTTATGCCTGTTGTATACCATCAAATTTTTCTCTCAATTCAATACTTCACAAGAAAAGTTGGCAAATCTTGTCAAAGATTGCTCAACACTGCTGAAGGTTTGACAAGATTTGAGAAGATTTGGCAGGGTTTGATAGCATTTTGTTTTGACACGGAGGAAAGGCAAAGCAGCAGTTGTGATTCTTTGACTAGCAGTGGGATACATTCTTGAAAAGAAACGACGTGCAATAAACCATAATTTACATGGGAGAAAATACTGATGTGGTTATCTGCAACGTAATTTTTGCAATGTATTTACTGCTATAACATCATTTGCAGAGGTTATGTTTCATTGCATTTGCTGAAATGAAATGGCATATGGCTTTTAGTGCCGGGAGTGTCCGAGGACAAGTTTGGCTCGCCATATGCAGGGCTTTTGATTTGATGCCTGTAGGCGACCTGCGCGTTGTGATGAGGATGAAATGATAATGAAGACTACACATACGCCCGGCCCCAGTGTCAGCGAAATGAACCATTTATGGTTAAAAACCCTGAACACTGGACTCCGGTGACCAAAGGTCAGCACGCTAACCAGTTAGCCATGGAGCCGGACATTGCATTTACTCACGCTAATTGAATTAGGATGTTAGCAATGCAGCAGAAATTAATTTTATTACATGAAAACATGAGGAATTTAATAATAATAATAATAATAATAATAATAATAATAATAATAATAATAATAATAATAATAATAATAATAATAATAATAAGCGAAGATCGTCATAAATCAATCTTTGCTGACATAGTTTACTTATAGGTTACCGTACAGTAATAAACATAATAGCTGTCCACTTCCTTGAGATTTTTCTCTTGTTATCTCCCCGTATGCTGCCATTTTATTCATTTTATTGTGGTTCACTATGGACTCCACTGAATATAGGGAGGGATGGGCCTCATACTTAGCAATTAATACACACACAACATCCCTTGGTAATGAAGATGCCATTTTTGATGTTTTTATTCCCAACATGGCAATCCCAGCAAGCCTAGCAGCACAGCGCACACTGTTAATACTCCAATTTCATGGGTAATTCTGTCAAATATTTGGCAATTCTTTGATCAATTAAAACAGGTTCTAATTCACTTTCAAGACTTTTGAAGACTTCTCAAGGCCTGTCAAATATTGCAAGCGATTTGACAAGCAAACTTGTGAAGTATCGAAAATTATTGTGAAGTCCTGAATTTGACAAAAATTTGATCGTGTACAAACAGGCTTTAGTCCAGTTTCATTTCTAAACCATTCCTTCCATCCAACTGTAGTCTGTACACTGCTGATGCATTGCTTGCACCACTTCTACAGTTTGTGTATCCAGTCTATTATTGACCACGGATAACCAAATCATCTCCCTGGGAACACTATGTACGCCTTTATTAGATCTATGAAGGTCATAACCAGATCATTTCCATATTCCCAATTCGTTTATACTAATTGCCTCATACAGAAGATTGGGTCCGTTGTAGGTCTTCGAATTCTAAAGCCATACTGTTCCTCTTGCAACACTCATTCTACCTTTCTTCTCATTCTCGTCCCTAATATCCTTTCCAGTATTTTTGCCACTTGTGATAAGAGTGCAATTCCTCTATAGTTATCACTAGGTTTCGGAAGTTGAAGGCCTATAAATTGCCTACCAAGACCTAAAAATAACCAATAAGGACTTAAAAACTGAAAAAAGGATGTAAAAATATGATCCAAATTAATCATTTTAGTTTTAATTATAAATTTAATGATGGAATATAATATTAACCCTTAACTATGGACGTGCGGTCAACATGAGCGCGGTGGAAAAGTAAACACGAGCCACACTCGCTTATCGCCCTGCCAGTATATTTGCTTGCAGTACCTTTCTATTTTAAGATGACCTCTCCACTGTATTTATCTTATCTGTCATAAATAACCGTGCAGCTGCGATAAGAAGCTGATGAGTTTCGTAGCGGCCTGAGTGACCGCACGTCCATGATTTGAAGCAGTCTTCAGTTGATAGTGCTGTGTGTAGCAATGAGTCAGCGTGCAGGTACTTCGGCAAGTGTCCGAACATGTGATGCAAATTACGAAGGAACAATTACCGAGTGGTTTGAAGAAGACATGAGTGATGTGGACGATGGTGATAGTGAAATAGAGAGCGATCACAATACCGATACTGAGACTGAAGGAGAGGGAGAAGAAGATGAAATTTCCGCGCTACTGCCTGATGTTTCACGTTCTAAGTGTTTTTATGGTAGAAATAGGTACAAATGGTCGTCTGCGGAACCTCCACAGAATGTGAGTACACCTCGTCACAATATCGTGATTCACCTTCCCAGTTTGCGCCCTTCAGCTCGAGTTGGAAACAGTGTGGATCCTGTTACGGCATGGACACTAATATTTAGTGAAGAAATGGTGAACTTACTAGTGCGATGGACAAATGTGAAACTCATTGCAATGAGAAGTAATTACCGAAAGTCTACCCGACCAGAATTACAAAATGTTGACTCAGTTGAAATGAAAGCTTTTCTAGGCCTTCTTATTTATTCGGCGGTTTTCAAATCTAACAAAGAAGACATCCCTTCAGTCTTCGCAGCTGACGGTACGGGCCATGAAATATTTCGTGTTGTGATGTCAGGTACAAGGTTTTCCATTCTCCTGTGCAGCCTGCGCTTTGACAATCCTGAAGACAGAATGCAGCGGAGAGAGACAGATCCTATTGCACCCATATCTGAGCTTCTGAATATGTTGATTCAGAACTCTCAAAGGTGTTACTCCATTGGCACAAATGCAACAGTAGATGAGATGCTAATTGGTTTCAGAGGTCGGTGTAAGTTCAGAATGTATATTCCGAACAAGCCTGAGAAATATGGAGTGAAATTGACGTGCCTAACCGATTCGAAAAATAGTTATTTGTACAATGCATATATTTATGCAGGGAAGGACACTGATGGAATAGGTCTTTCAAGGGAAGACAGAAAATTTTCAAAGCTAACTCAGGCAGTTCTTCGTTTATCGGAACCAATACAGGGTACAAATAGAAATATAACAGCTGACAATTGGTTCACCTCAGTGGAGCTTGTTCAGGAGCTGAGGAAAAGGGGACTCACTTATGTTGGGACAGTAAGAAAGAACAAGAAGGAAATTCCAACTAACTTCTTGCCTTCCAAGCAGAGAAAGGTCGGTTCCTCTGTGTATGGCTTCACGAAAGACATAACTTTTCTCTCACACGTTCCGAAAAGAAACAAAGCTGTTTTGTTAGTATCCTCTATGCACCATGGGAAAGCAACTGTTGCGGACACGGGGAAGGAAGAGACGATTCAGTTTTATAATTCTACGAAGTCTGGAGTAGATACTTTGGATCAGATGTCAGCCAACTACTGCACAGGTAGAAGAACAAGAAGGTGGCCGATGGCAGTCTTCTTCCGTATCGTCGATATTGCAGCTGTGAATGCGAATATCTTGCATCAGTCCTATCGCGAGAGCCCCCAAATTACCAGGCAACATTTTCTGAAAGAACTTGCTGCTCAACTCACTAGGCCACACATGATAAGAAGATTATCAAATCCCAGGATCCCAAGAGATATTCGAGGCGCTATCTCTAGAATTTTGAGCATCCCTGCGGAGCGTATCAACATTTCCGAGGAGAAGCTTGAAAAACGGATAACTTGTCGTCTGTGCCCACCAGCAAAGATGAGAAAAACATATTACAAGTGCTACAGATGTGAAAAACCAGTATGCTTGGAGTGTACAAGGAAGATCTGCTTCGAATGTGTTGAGTGAGAGTAACATTGAGGGCCAAGTTCAGTGCTTGCAATTTCCACCCCAACAAGAGATCAGTCTAATGTGTCATTAATTTTCAGTGCAGTGGTTATCAAACATCATTAATACCCAAGTTAGGGTCAATTTTTGTTGATAGTGTAAAGGATATGTGTGTGTTTAAATGGAACAGTGTATTCTGAATAACGAAAATTGCTGTGACTGCAATCTGAAGGTATGAGGGTTATACAAATTAACAAATGGAAAATATTTTTGTGGTTTTGGGTTCAATAAAGTGTAATTATTCAAATAAAAGCAGCTACCAATTTATCTCATTAACCGTCCCTTCCGTAGTCAAATTAATTTTCATGCGGTCTCAGTGACCTCATGTCCATGTTGATGACACTGAAAATGTACGTCAATAGTTAAGGGTAAAACAAAAATACAAAATTCTGGTGGTATGCAATATACAGTGTGAAAATATATGAAAAATATTTCTTCTTTCAGACACTGTATATGATCAAAATCATTTTAGTTTTAGTTATAAATTTAATGAAGGAATGTAATGTTTAAAAAATACAAAATTCTGGTGGTATGGAATATACAGTGTGAAAATATATTAAAAATATTTCTTCTTTCAGACACTGTATATATTTTAGAGTAACATAACTCAAAAAAAGAAATCAGTGTTTGTTAAAAAAAAAAGTACTTTGAGCATTTAGAATGAAAAATTGTTGCCACCTAAAATGAATTCAGTGAACCCGCAATGGACATCTTGGAGACAGAAATTTCAATTAGTACAAACTAGAATCATATTTGGCTTAACACACTATGGTTGCAGAAACTGGAATTCAGAAACTTTACCGCAGTTGGCATTGCAGTATATCAGAACAGTCATTTCCAGATTCTTGGGCGTAAAAGATCGATGGTTCTCAGACAGTACGTTGCAAAACACTGAGAACTTCTCTTCACATCAACGGATATTAAAGGTGCATACTTGAACCAAGTGAGATCTTGTGGTGAAAATTCCTCTTCAGAAACACTTACATCAAAATTCTCTCCTTTCTGCTCATCTTGCACATAATTTGATACCCCTTTTTTTCAAGCACTAGTTTCATTTTTTTTGCTGATGGCTTTTACAATTTCACATTGTTCCAATTGTTGCTGTACATCACTCAAATTACAGAGTATTGAATGAATGGTTACATTACGTTTTTCAAGATAGTTTAAAGATGTCACTAAATGAGAAAAATTACAGTTAATATATGCCAAAGTGCCCTTCAATTGTGGTTAGCCATTAGAGCTTGCAACATGGCTATGGAAACAGCTCCTTCCCTATCCAAGCTGTCAATCACATATTTAATCACATCAAAATTATTGCAGTAATACATGCAAGCGCTTAACCAAATGCCCCATCACGATCATCACTTTTGTTTTGTTCTTATTGAGATGTAAACTGTAGTTTTGACTTGAACATTCAAGCTTCTGCATCACTTCCTTGAGGTGTTCTTGAGAGGTAGCTACGATGACAGTATCATCAGTGTGCCAGAGATACTTGATCTTCTTATCACCTACAATGACATCTTCTCAACTATCAAAGATCTCTCTTTATGTGCTCACTGTAGGTGTATACTTGGGCTGATGAGAATAGGAGCCTGACATTTGTGCAGCAAAAGCAGTAAATACAACGTGTGCTGCATTGCCATAGTTACCTGCCCGTTCCAGTATTCTTCTTCTTCTTCTTTTTGCCTCATGACTGAGGCGTCGTGACTATCATAATATTCAGCCCTCTAGCCGATGAACCATACTCCGCCATTCTTCCCTACCTAACGCTTTCAATGTGATTACTCTGAGAGAACACTGTAGGGGGCCGTTCACCATGTCAATCCATCGCGTTGGTATTCGTCCTCGTTGTCTGGTTCCCTGGACTTTGCCCTCAACAATCAGCTTTTGAAGACTACCATCTCGGCGCATTATATGTCCAAAGTAGCGTGCAATCCGCTGAGAGACCTTACACGATAGACAAACTTTTATCTGAAGTTGGTTCAGGATTGATGTGTTCGTGCGATGAGCTGTCCAAGGAATCCTTAACATTTTCCTCCAGCACCACATTTCAAAGCTTTCTATCCGTTCACGATCACATTTGAGGATGGTCCACGTCTCTGCGCCATACAAGCTGTGTGTTTAATAAAACATGTCGGCCTAATGGAATTCAGTAAACTTAAACCCGTTCCTAAACTTGTGGTAATAATTTCAGCATTAAAGTAAGATGATGTTGTTGTCAATAAATATTAGATCTCAATAATTAATAACAAAATCAACTGCTGATAACAGACAAATGCACAACATACAAAAAATTGCAGTCATGACATAACTAAAATCCGTCAGTCATAAAGAAGTTATGTTATAATACAGAAAACACTACCAACATTGATAGATGTATTATTTAATGCTGATTGTTAAAGGTACGCTTCACGAAATACTATCATAGGAAGATAATACTTCATCGCAAAGAAAACCACAATCAATCAGGATATGAATGTTTTTACCTGGAGTGAGTAAATGTGTTCTGGGGAAGAAATTTTTTCCTTTGATACCATCCAAACATAATTTCTGATTACTACCATGGCTCTGGTAGTATGTTCCTGAACACTGTTGGATGGGAAATCGTACAACTAACAAAAATAATATTCAGGAAACAAAAATAAAGCTATAATAGCTAACACAGTACCACTCCACAGGATATCACAAGAGCAAATGAGAGAAAGTTGAGTCATGTGGTGATGGCATTCCTAAAATGAGGCATGACTGGGATCGTTGCCACAGTAACAGACCATCGAGTAGCATTAGTAAACCTTTTCTCACCATTAACGGTTAATGTCAGACTCCAACTCTCATGGGCCCTAGGGTTGAAGAACAGTACCAACAGAAGGCAACCCTGCCTCGACATGGAAATTACCTGAAATATTACTGTTGTTATGCTGTCATATATGCTCTTTACCAGGCCTATCAGAAGCTTAGGTACACCCATATACTCTAATATTTCACACAGCTAGGTCCATTTCCCTGCTTTGGAATAGAACGCGAAGCACAGATACAGAGTTACATTAGACTCTCTAGCCTTTTCAGTTAGCTCGCATACTGTCGGTATTGGTTCCTCTGTGCCCTTACTGTGAATAAAACCAGACAGCTCTTCTGAAATCTGTGGCAAATTGTTTTTGTGTTATCTCTTGGAGTACATTGCTCACATATAAACATAACAGAGATCAAAAGGCATAAAATGGATCAAGTAAAGAAATATAACTAGTTGGAGAAAAAGCAAGTCATTACAAGAAAATACTATTGACAATACAATAAATCATCTTCATTAATCAATTAGCACAATATTCCACATTGCCATCTGTGTTAGTATAAGAGATAAAATAAATGGTCACAATTCAATATTTTAAATCTTGTGACTGTATGCCATGGATTTTCATGTTTTCTATTATATCAGAATCCTACGAACAGACAACCATAAAACAGAATATGGAATGTAAATTTCATAATTAAATAAACAAAATTTACCTTAGATGCTGCCAACCCTCCAGATCCTCCACCCAGTACCACCAAGTCATAATCATATTCCCTATATGTTCCATCCAACATAGTCTGGAGAGTGCCATCGGCATGCAAAGCGAGGGTTTTATCACAACCCCCAATATGTTTGCCATTAATAAATATATTAGGAACAGATGTCTGGCCAGTCTTCTTTATCAAATCTTGGTGTAAGATATGACCTTCATCTGTAATAAGTGAAAGCAATATTGAAACATTATGCAACAACATTCAGTTTTGCCTTTTCTTATTCTAAATACAAGAGAAAAAAAATAAAATGCAAAAATCTGTCAAAGAACCTATCCCTGTGGAGCTAATGCACAATAAATGATGACTGCCTTCCTAAGGCGCAAAACTCAGTTTTGCACATTGAAATATACCTCACCACAATCAATGTCAGTTTCAATAACCACTGTCAGAACCAGGAAGAATCACATGTATGTACTAGCACTTACCCGCAGCTTCGCTCACGTGGATTTCGTAATTTCATAAAAGTAATTGTTCCTTGGTACTGTACTAAGACATTATTTGAAAATTCCTTAAGTTAAAAAACTCACCAAAAAATTGAGTTTCATTTACGCTAGAAACTCTTTGTAAACCACAATTGTGGTATTGCCTTTTGGGGCTAAGACGACAATGCGACATAGACTATATATGTGAGAAACAGTCTTCTATGAATTCGGAAAAAAAGACATGTTTCTTTTATTTTTGAAGGAGATTCAAAAATACCTATTTCCACGTCTGTAACATCTTCAGTTTTTGCGATATAAGTATCCCCATAAAAGAATTCAACCCCTTTATCAATCCTTCCCCGGCGTCACCCCCACCCAAGTGGATTTTCTGAAAACAAAAAATACATGTTTCGTAATTTTTAAAGCAGATTCCAAATACCAATTTTCATGTCTGTAACATCTCCAGATTTTGAGATATAAGCCTCCTTATAAAAAAGAATTTAACTCATTATTCACTGCTCCCCCCCTCCCCCTGTAGAGTACCTTTTCCGAAAACAAAAAAACACATGTTCCTGTATCTTTAAAGGACTTTTCAAATACCAATATGTTAAGTTTCTGACATATACTGTAGATATACCAGTACTCATATAAAAAATTCCCCCGTTTTTCAAATCTTCTTACCCCCTTCAGTGGATTTTCTGGGAACAAAAGGTACGTGTTTCCTTATTTTTAAAGCAGATTCCAAATACCACTTTTCACGTATGTAACATCATCAGTTTTTGAGATATATATTTTTTTGCAATTTGTTTTACGTCGCACCGACACAGATAGGTTTTATGGCGACGATGGGACAGGAAAGGCCCGGATGCGAGCTCACAGCTGCACGCTCCTAACCGCACGGCCAACTCGCCCGGTTTTTGAGATATAAGTGCCCTCATAAGAATAATTCAACTTCATTTCTATCCACCCCTCTCCCTTTAAGTTGAATGAGATTAAAAAATACATTTCTAACATGTTAAGTTTTTGAGATGTACTGTAGATGAGCTCATTTTAAAAATTCACCCCCTTTAATGGATTTTCCAAAAACAAATTATCTATGTTTCTTTACCTTTAAAGGATATTCCAAATACCAATTTTCATGTCTGTAACATGTTATGTTTCTGAGATATATTGTAGATAGAGTCTTTTTAAAAATTACCCCCTTTGTCACTCCTTTTCACTCCCCATTAATTGGATTTTCCAGAAAAAAAAAGTTCATTTTTAAAGGAGATTCTAAATACCAATTTTCATGTCTGTAACATCTTCAGTTTTTGAGATATAAGTATCCTCAAAAAAGGTATTCAACCCCTTTTTCACTTTTTTCACACCCTTAAGGGGATTTTCCAAAAACAACAATATGTGTTCCTTCATTTTTAAAGGAGATCCTAATTAGCAATTTTTACGCCTGTAAACTTTTAAGTATAGATATATTCTCTTAAACTCAATTCACCCCCCTTTTCATCCTCATTAGCAAAGAAATATCCAAACATCCTCCCTTAGTGAGCACCTACACTCAAATATATACGTATCATCAAAATTTCATTTCTTTATGTCCAGTAGTTTTGGTTCGGCGATGATGAATCAGTCAGTCAGGACATGTTATTTTATATATATAGATGAATTTAAAAAATAAAAAACAATGTAACAGAAGGGATATGACTCAAAATAAATACAATACTTAATTCACAAGAAGAAAAAAATAGGGAAAGATCACATTTAACAGAATCACCTCAATACTCTTGGAAAGAGAGAGATTGAAAAATTAGATCAAAAT
Organism: Anabrus simplex; assembly: GCF_040414725.1. Taxonomy (NCBI): domain Eukaryota; kingdom Metazoa; phylum Arthropoda; class Insecta; order Orthoptera; family Tettigoniidae; genus Anabrus; species Anabrus simplex. The sequence goes on from NC_090266.1 coordinate 714,217,776, forward strand.
ATTCACTCGTAGTCTTTTGGCTTAACTTTTTCATCTTTATTACATGTGTATTTTGTCTTCCAATTTGCACTACCAGTATTTGTATTCTGTCTTCCCAATCGCACAACTTCAATCAGACACACAACAAGGCATTATAACGATTACAATCATATGAAGCTCAGGAATGTCAGAGTTTGTGGACATACTGATGCTAGTGTTAAAGCAATCACAAAATATCAATTAATTTACATGCCCACTAATACTTTTAGTCAAATATCTAGCTAAAAATGTAACAAATGAGAAACAAAACTGGCCCCTTTTAAAGATTGTTATATCAGACTGGATATAAAAACAACAAATATGATTGGAATACTGCAAATAGTCACTTCCTCCAAACTGCTTGTCTCCTACCAACCATATCTACATTACTTTTCTACTAATACTACAGAGACATTATTTTATCTGTCCAGGGGATTCTCACGCACTCAGTCGCCTGCACTGCGAGCCTGTCTCCCACCTGTCTGGAGAATCATTTCAATAAATATTTGTCCTTCAAAAACTGCCAATGGCACTACACCCAATTATACTCCTACTACAGTGGAGCTTGGATAATTTGAACTTCTATAATTCGAAATCATCTTTAATTCGAATATTTTGCTTGGTCCCTAGCATTTTGAATGTAAACAATATTAAAAAATGATGGGTAATTCAAATTTTATTTTGGTTAATTCAAAATTTTTACCTCAACGATACAGCACAGTATTGTATTTCACAACTCATGTTTTCTCAACAACAGGCTAGACTGTTGGAATGGACTGAAGGTAGGAAAGTTCCGTCTCCTTAAAGCTCCGGGCCACCTGTGAGGTCAGTGCCCTTTCCTCCAAACACCTCCTTACCCTTGTTTTGAACTGACTGTTACATCACGAGTCTAGTAGTCGAGTACGCATGGTGATTAAAAGTTAGAGACTTCATTATGTTCCGCGTTGAACTGGGATTACAGTAAACTGAAATTGTTAAGGAACCACCTTTTCAATAGAATGACAATTTATTGATGGGAGTTAGATCATACGTAGTTTAAACAAGATTAGTAAGAGTTTCGACGCTCATTGCACGTCATCATCAGCAATTGAGCAAATCACAACTAATCAAAAAACAATATAAAACACATGACAAGCACCTACAAAGAAAAATGCTAAATAGTAACAAGTTAAACTTGTGGTACAAGATGATGAGAGTATGGTGCATCTGACCATAAAGTAAAATTCTATAAAATCTGAGAAGGTAACTCAGATGTTAAGTCTTGATACACAAGAAAATAGTGCAGCTTGAGGTGTATAGATCATAAGGTGCATCTTTAGTTATGTTAAAAAGAAACCGTAAAACATGTGTTATCCGTGGGAAGAATAAATCTTGTGCTCTTGATCTGGGGTATTCAACAGGCTGAACTCAAATGGTTCCGAAGCAATGTGGTCGTGTGATCATTAATTTGAACCAATTTTATGATACCCGGTTCGTTATGGAATCGTGGAGACCTGATGAAAAGATTGAAAGCCAAATTAGGCATGATAAGATTTACATAGACGAAAAGAAAGTCAAGTGAAAGACGCGAACTCACCTTGAGCATCGTGTTGGTGCAGTTGTTTAAAGGAGTGGAGCTGGGCTACTGAAGAGTGCAATAATAGAGGCCAAGAAGCAGAGGGGAAGGGAGAGTGAGTGGGGGGGAAGAGGAGGAGCCAGAGCAGGGGAGTAGGGCTAAGGTGGAGCGGAAGGTTGAGGTAGTGGGGGTAATTTACAGGGATGCGTATTGCGCATAGCTTGAAAGATCGCGCTCGTGTTTGGAATTCTGGTATTTTTAAACCAGTTAATTAGGAAACTGAAAAGAATGTTAGGCTTCTCAGAAATTTCATTTAAGTTGAAGTTCGGATTAAAGTATTGATCAAAATGGATAAAACAATTTTCAATCATATTCATGAGAGGCCTTTGTTTAGCTAGTTGAAGGATCTCTAAAACATGTTCAATGTCTGTAAATTTGCGGTTGGAGTCAAATGTGTTGACCTATTGCTGAAAACCTATTATATTTTATAGCGTTGACATGCTCAGAATACCTAACCGTAAAACAGCACCCTGTCTGTCCCACATGAGGAACTGCATTCGTTGCACTTGAATCTGTAGATTCCCTACTTTGAAAATGTGTTGGATACTTTAACTGGCGGGGAATTGTGCAGAATTTCAGAATTCCTGCTATCTGTTCTGAAAGAAATTTTTACGTTACGCTTTCTGAAGAGAATAGTCATTTTGTAGACATCGTTGTTGAAAGTAAAGGTGGAAGAAGTGAATAATAATAATAATGTTATTTGTTTTACGTCCCACTAACTACTTTTTAAGGTCTTCGGAGACGCTGAGGTGCCGGAATTTAGTCCCGCAGGAGTTCTTTTACGTGCCAGTAAATCTACCGACACGGGGCTGTCGTATTTGAGCACCTTCAAATACCACCGGACTGAGCCAGGATCGAACCTGCCAGGTTGGGGTTAGAAGGCCAGCGCCTTAACCGTCTGAGGCACTCAGCCCGGCGGGAAGAAGTGACTGCTTTAGATTTTTCTTTAGTAAGAGTGGTCTTAGGTCGGTGTCTGAATTAATAATAATAATAATAATAATAATAATAATAATAATAATAATAATAATAATGTTATTTGTTTTACGTCCCACTAACTAATAATAATGTTATTTGTTTTACATCCCACTAACTACTCTTTTACGGTTTTTGGAGACGCCGAGGTGCCGGAATTTAGTCCCGCAGGAGTTCTTTTACGTGCCAGTAAATCTACCGACACGAGGCTGACATATTTGAGCACCTTCAAATACCACCGGACTGAGCCAGGATCAAACCTGCCTTAACCATCTGAGCCACTCAGCCTGGCAGTGTCTGAATTAATTGATTATCTGTTCTATCAAGGATCTATAATCATTAAATTTGGCGATTGCCCGAGTAGTATCTAGTTTGTTGTTCAAGACTTTCTTTGACATAGGTATTGTGAAGGCACGGTGGACGGAACTATTATAGGTAGCAAGTTTATGTGCTTGGGGATGTGGAGTGTCTTGATGAATGGTAGTTGCAGTTAGTGTAGCTTTCCTGAAAATTTTGTAAGTCAAAGTGGAAGGGTATCTATGAATAGTCAGGTCTAAAAACTTGATTATTTGTTTCAGACTCAAGTGTAAATTTAATATGGGGATCGATGCTGTTAAGATCCTGAAGGGTGGAGGTCGCGTTATTAATTTCTTCATTCATAATTACAAATGTGTCATCAACGTATCTGGCCCATAGAAGAATGTTAGGAAAGCTGTTGTTTATTTCCGAAAATAAACAAATCATAATCTATAATCTTCATTTCCGTATTGACGAACTACACAATTAGAAATAGGAAAGGATTTCCACCTATCAATACTTGTTTATTGCACTTATTATGCTACAGGACCAGTTTCGACCCTTTACATAAGGTCATCCTCAGCTGAACCATGCATACATATCTATGTGATGAAGCTATGATTAAGATAGTATTGTCAAAGGAATGCCATACGATAATAAACATTAGGTCACATCCAAATGGGGCATGTCGTAACGTGAACTGGCATATATGTCACTATGTACAACAATGCATTGTATGTAGTATGTTTAAGATCTTAAAATTAGTTGATAAAATATATCTCACTTAAAACTAACATATATATATAAATAATACTGTAAAAGATTCTATGTTAGACTACTTTTACAGTCTTCATAGGATGCCAAGGTGCTGGAATTTTGTCCCACAGGAGTTTTTTTTTTACATGCTCATAAATTTACTGATACAAGGATGGCGTATTTGAGCACCTCCAAAATCCTTCAGACTGAGCCACTCAGCTTGGCATTCAACACAAACCTTGTTTTTTGATACAAATGATGACTAGAAGATGAAGTTGATGATGACGACAACAATTACATATGGAACGCAGACATGGCTATGTTGAGCAATGTCCCCAGGAACAAGGTCACTACAAGTCTGGAGACGTGGAGGACGCTACATTTACTGAAACAGTACCGGTGAGAATTTTTCAATTTCCTCTTATTCCTTACGAGTTACACAAAGACAGATAACTTTTTTTTTGTTAAGAAGGAAGCCATACTTTTCAGTGTCGACTCAGTTAATGTAAAGTGAAAGCTTTATCAGTCTGTCTAAACACAACACTACAACATACCTGTATAAAGGCACACACTAATAAAAAAGAAAGGCATGTTTTGTTCTACAATAACATCCAGAGATTCTACCACACACTCTAAATCATGCGTATATATGCAAAATATTGTTTACGTTGCATAAACTTGTCAATGATTATGAATTGGTGATTTTAACAAGTGTGACATATGATTGTAGTAATCCTCCACTGTCACCTCCGTAACTTTGAGGAAGTTTTTTGTACTTAATCTACCGTGGGCTGCTAGGTGTCAGTCACCTCCCGCGACTATGTTTGGACTGAAGCCAGTTCCCTTGCTCCAGTCGTGGTTGCTATATGGAGGGGGGTGAGGGGAATGCTATAGGCAATAACACTGTTCAGTGGTGGTGGGAGGGGAAGTAGGAGATTGAGGGGTATGTTGTTCACCATAACTCTGATCACTGAAGAGAGGAGGGAAAATGTTTGGTCATCTTGCAATGATTTTCTTGTGTATGAGGGAGTAAATGCATGATAATGACTTTAACCCGCGAGGCCTCGCCGTGCGGTCTTTTCGACCGCACATTCATTTATTCACTTGTAATCTGCAATGAACTTGCATCCCGTCTTGCTCTTGTTTCTCTTATCCTCTGCTGGAGAGTTGACAACACTAGCGTAGTAACAGTTAATCTAAATTTGTTGTCCATTGTTACCGGGAGGAAGAAACTCTGACCTTGATGGAAGTTGCGGTCTTTTCCACCGCACGCGAGGCCTTGCGTTTGGCGTTGTTCTTTTGTTTGTGTTCCGTATTGCGAGTCTTAATAGTTCTTTCTGCGTGTAGTGTTATGTTTTGTGTTAGAAAACATGGATCCGAAGGAAATAGAGAGGATTGATCAACTTCTGCGAAGCGTAGAAAAAGAAGAATCAATGAACCAAGCTCTTCAACGACAACAGCGTACTGCAAGGTGCTATTTGTTTGAAGATGACGATAGTGATTGTGAACCGTTTGATGACACTACAGCATCTGATGACGAGAATCATTCAGTGAATGAAAGTGAACATGATACGGAAAGTGAGGAGTCTGGCGAATCTGAAGATGATATAGACAATCCTTGCGTCGAGCCTGATGAAGTACCACATCTGCTTGGTAAAGATAATAAAACAAAGTGGGATGCTTATGTAATGTGTAAAACAGGCCGTAAAAGAAAACGGAATATAGTGAAACGTTCTCATTTACCAGGTGCAATAAGGGAGGCAAGACATGTCCAATCTTCATTAGAAGCCTGGCAGTTGTATTTCCCTGACGGTGTACTGGAGGAAACTGTATCATATACTAATGTATGGATTGACAAAAATCGGACTAACTATAGCCGGCCACGTGATGCTGCCAATACAAATATTGTAGAAATCAAGGCTGTGATTGGCCTTCTTTATTTGGCAGGTGTAGTCAAATCAAGACATTTGAACTTGAAGGACTTATGGGCTACAGATGGAACGGGTGTTGAAGCTTTTCGCCTAACAATGTCCAGAACATGATTCCAGTTTATCTTATGTGCACTCAGGTTTGAAGATATAAATGATCGAGGTAATAGGGTGATAGTTGATAAATTAACTCACATCAGGAAGATCTTTGAGGACTTTGTGACCAGATGCATGAAATATTATTCACTTAGTGAATATCTCACAATTGATGAGATGTTACAGGGGTTTCGTGGTCGTTGCCCATTCACGCAATATAATCCAAATAAGCCGGATAAATACGGCATCAAAGTATTTTCCATGGTAGATGCCAGAACATTTTATATGTATAAAATGGAAGTTTAAGTAGGAAAACAACCGGAAGGGCCTTATCAAGTTGACAACATTGGCAAAAGTGTAGTCGAGCGGCTAGTTCAACCAATTTCCTGGTCTGGACGCAATATTACCGTGGACAATTTTATACCTCAGTATCATTAGCCGAATCATTGCTCAACGATCACAATCTTACAATCTTGGGAACAATGAAGAAAAATAAACCACAAATTCCTCCAGTTTTTGTTCAAACCATGCCTCGTAAAGCGAATACTAGCCTGTTTGCGTATAGAGGACAGCAAATACTTCTCTCATATGTACCAAGAAAAAACAAAAAGTACTTCTTCTTTCTACGATGCATGAAGGAGATAACATAGATTCAGATTCAGGAGAAGCAAACAAAGCCGAGATGCTTACTTTTTATAACCTCATGAAAGGGGGCGTTGATGTCGTAGACAGGATGAAGTCTGAATACTCTGTCTCTAGAATCAGCAATCGCTGGCCCCTAACATTATTCTATATGCTTTTGAATATTGCTGCCATCAACAGTTTTATTATTTTTAGCGACAGGCCTAACGGAAGTGGCATAAATCGCCGGAAATATTTGAAGGAGCTCTCAATGATGCTACGAAATGGTTACATGATTCATCGTGCATCGAATGACTGCATTTCTCCTGATGTAAAGATGCGCTTGCGTAGCATTTTGGGTACTGAAAAAGAGGACCGTCACCAAACTGTAAATCAGACAGACAATGGTCGCTGTGCTTTTTGTGACAGAACGAAGAATCGGAAAACCAAAACTAAATGCGTTTCATGTTCACGTTTCATATGTAAAGAGCACACATGGCCATCATGTGTCCAGTGCACGGAGAAAAGTTTTGAAATCCTACAGGAGGAAGGGGATGATGATTAAATTCTTCAGCATTTGTGAGATCTGGCAAGTTATGAACGGTTCTCCTGTATTGCACTCAGTGTTAAGTTCCGAGATTTGTTTTGAAGGAGCCATAAATGATGAAAATTACTAATGAATGGTGCATTGGGACTTGAGTGGGTTTTCATTCTTTAATGTTTATTATTTTTTGCATTTTACATTTCCAGAGTTCAATTTTTAAACATTGGTAGCCATAAGTTCTGACGGACAGATGTTCAAAGTAGTCAACTGAAATGAATATATCTTTATTTTGTGTCTTGTAGAATATTTTCTCAGCTGATTAGACATACATTTGTGTAATACAGCAATGATATGACATTTCGGAGCATTGTGTTCGAAAAAAATAATTTGTGCATTCAATAATGGCCCATGGATTCTGTGCGGTCGAAAAGACCGCACGCGAGTTCTGGCGAAAAAATATCAGTGCGAGTTCTCCTAGGTTAAGGAAACAGAAGTGCAGAAATGAATTAAGGAGCATCTTGTAAGACATTGTTTTTGTGACAAATAATAACCTACTAAAGTGTCTCGAGTGGCAAGAGCGCTCAATCACCAATGATGTGGATTTAGGACTGTCGCCCAGGTGGCGTATTCCCTATCTAGTGTTTCTTTCTTTCTTTTTTTTTTTTTTGCAACTTGTATTATGTCGCACCAACACAGATAGGTCTTATAGCGATGATGGGAGAGGAAATGGCTAAGACTAGGAAGGAAGTGGCCGTGGCCTTAATTAAGGTACAGCCCCAGCCAGCATTTGCCTGGCGTGAAAATAAGGAACCATGGAAAACTATCTTCAGGGCTACCGACAGTGGGGTTCGAACCCACTGTCTCCTGGATGTAAGCTCACAGCTGTGCGCCCCTAACCACATGGCCAACTTGCCCGGTAATTATTTCCTAAACTTTTCCTTAAGGTTTTCAAAGAATTTGGAAATTTATTGCACATTTTGCATGATAAACTATTCCAATCCCTTACTCCTTGTTCTATAAATGAATATTTGCATTGCCTAAATTCAGAGAACATCCTAACCCACATTCCAGACATTTAGTGTCAGATTAGCCTCCTGTGGGAGTCATAGTTCATTCATAGTTTATCTCAGAAACTTTAGAAGAACAAGATTCATGCTGCTGTTAAATGTCTTCATAACAAAGATTCAACATCAAAAGTAATTTATGGTGAAATAGTAAGCATACATCAGATCTGATGCTCCTTGATACTGAATGGTAAAGAACTCATCTTGGGAGTTCTAAGATAAGTTATTTTTACAATTTGCTTTGATTTGCTATACGTTCCACCAACACAGATAGATCTTATAGTGACAATGGTATAGGAAAGGGCTAGGAGAGGGAAAGAAGTGACCGTGGTCTTAAGGTACAGCCTGGTGTGAAAATGGGAAACCATCTTCAGGACTGCCGACAGTGAGGTTCGAATCCACTATCTCCCGAATGCAAGCTGACAGCTGCGTGACTCAGACCTTACAGCTACTACCTCCGTGAGAAGTTCTATACATGCAACTGAACAGCTACGTGGAAAAGGGATACCATACCATTCACCACACCAAGTTTTTGGGAAAACAAAAAGACTCTCTTTCCTGCCCAAACTACACGTGACGTATTGAAAAATTCACAATTAGACAACTGTCGTACTAGTTGCAAGAGGCTATATCTCAAAATATTTAAGTGTATTGTTAGTTAATGAGTAATTATTAAACATGCTGGAATATTATCCTTTTTCCACTCATTGTTTAAAACACTTTGATAAATAGTGATAAGAAAGGTAACTGGGAAAGAAAATAGTCCAAAACAAAATACTGAAGTCACTGGTTATTTACAGCAATTATTCACTAAAAGAACATAAAGTAGACCTATTAAAGTTTACCGAATCATTTAGATACTTCACTCATCAATGTCCTGGTTCATTGTGTTGTAAGCAGGCCACTGAAGAATCTCATCATGAAATGACCGTGTTTTACAGGCACAATGCTTGATCATGGAGATGTTCTGCAGCTTCTTAGAATTGATAGGGACTTTTCCATAATCAGTCACTACTTTCAGGAATACCACGTCCTCTTCATTCTTTGGCTTGAAAGTCATCTAAATTAGGCTATCGTTGAACTTAAAAGCCTTCACATATCCTTTAAATTTATTATTGTATTCCAGATGTCTCTATACGTACTAATTTTGGACGAACAACCACTCCTTCCAATGTCCTTGGATGTCGTCTTGAAATAGTGAGGCCACCAATCCTAGAAGTTAAACACTTGGTTGGTTTGGACGCTCTTAACTACAGAAAAGAAGGTTTCATTTCCTATCAGTTCAAATTATTTCCTCACACACTATAGGTAAACCTGATCCAGTCTTCAAACAACTTTCTTGATGACTGAAAAGTTTCTATCACAGGGCAAGAAACTATGTCCTCGAATCGGATAATAATGGTTGATGACCGAGAATCTGTCATTTATGGTGAGTGACAAAAACAGCCTTATTAGTAAGAGGTTGAGATTCTGTCCAGCACATGCATTGCGATATATACGTGCAGTTCTTTCACTTCTGCAGGCATCCTGTTAATGAAGTTAAGGATACAGCTGGATAACTCATTAGGGCCTCTTTAGCTACCCCTTCCACATATGTGTAGAAAACAGATTTCTCTTCTCCCATATCGTGAATGTTAACAACATTAAACCAAGGTTTAATCAGATAGAACATTTCCTGAACTGGCATAAATGGCAAAGGTAGATTCTGCATAAAATCTAAAGCAATGGCCGTGACATCAGTTCTAGTCTTGCAGATTTCAGTGAACTTTGCATCTTCTCATAAACTTCTCGGGGCAACTTTTATGAACAATCAACTCAGTGACAGCTGCTCGTTTTGCTACCTCATTGAGACACAATTTTTATTTTTACATTTAAACCTTTGCACGTCAAAACAACATCAACTTGTGGCCTACCAAATTTATAGTCATAGTTCTCTTTAAAATGTTTTAAATAAAACTCTTGTATTTAACTACTCTGCCGAGCTCAGAATGATTTTCAATGAAAAGTTCATGCATTTCTCAAACTGTTATACTGGACTCCAAATATGGCACAGGAATGGAAGTGTAGTGCGACTTGTGTTTGGGAAATGAGATCAGTCGCTACTGATCTGCCCAGGTGGCAGATTCCCCATCTGTTGTTTACTTAGTCTTTAGAGAGCTGTTCATCAATATTAGCTATGGTCATTGTTTGAAGAGTATTTACACGGTTTAAATGCTTTCCTCTCATCTCAACAGGTAACTGATTACTCTCTATAAGCTTGTTTAAACATAGCACCAGTTTATTTAATACAGCATGCAAACTAACATAGGCCTTACGACAAACTTCAACTTGACTGAATCCCTTCATGGGAAAGTATTTGAAGGATGAGTTTTGTTTTGAATTTTCTGTGGGTGGCCGATGCCTAGCAACATCGTGTCTTTTTATCAATTCTAACAGATATGTGCCTATGTATAAGCAATGAATTTAATCATTAGGACCGTACTGACGGATATGACATTTTCTTAATGAAAGTCTTATTGAGCACCTAATCAATACAATATTTTTTACTACGACTAGTTTTGGCCGATGTAAATGGCCATCTTCAGCTATTCATAGCAAGGTAGTTTAAAGAAGGATACAGTGTAATTTGACGTTTGTATTAAGATGTTCAATTATAACGACACCATGTCCTTTAAACTATCATGCTATGAATTGTTGAAGATGGCCGTTTCCATTGGCCGAAACTAGTCCTAGTAAAAAATATTGTATAGATTAGGTGGTCAATAAAACTTTCATTAAGAAAATAAGATATGTCTCTTTTTCATGTTCCGGGCGTCCACTGTAAAAACTATCGATCACAGCCTGCTTCTCAGCAACGCTGAAACTAGCCATGTACTTCTTATGTCATCCACAATCTGGACCAGTTCTTTTAGCCTCCACCAAATTAACTTTCTTTGTTACAAATTCTTCACCCCTTTTGTCTGGCTAGTTTCTCCATTTCCTTCGAATGCTCATGTTTGTTCTCCATACCTCGCTTTCTTCTAGGCTTAGTCACATCCTCATCTGACTTGGACATTTCTCACAGAAAACAAGATAATTCCTCAATCACTGAGAAATACCTACTACCTACAGAATATAACACACCCTTGTGACAAGCAGCTCCAACTTGCACTATCACAGATTTAGCGTATGGCGATAAGTTACACATACAGTGAAACCTCGGAATGCGAGTAACTTGGTCTACGAGTATATTGCAAGACGAATGCGAGTAACTTGGTCTACGAGTGTATTGCAAGACGAGCAAACATTTTAAATAAATTGTAACTTGATAAGCGAGTGAGGCTCCGCAATTTGAGTGTCACGTGTGCTTACGTTTTTCCCTCCCCTCTGCCTCTCTCTTTCCTGGGTAAATGTGTGCAATCATCTCCCGCGCTGAACATCAGTTGGCGTGCCTCGCTTGCATAGTTTCTTTCATTAGTGTTATAACTGTTCTGCAACAATGGGCCCAGTGAACGAAAAGAAGGCTAAAAAGGAATTTGGTTGGAAGGAGGAGATGATTACGATGCAAGTTAAGAAGGAAATGATCGAAAAGCATGAACGAGGTATGTGAGAGGCTGATATCGCGAGATTTGATAACAAGTCTATGTCAACGATTTTCACAATATTAAAGAAATAAAAGGGGTAAATGCAGCAAAAGGAGTCACAAGAGTATCAAAGCAACAGACACGTGTTCTGGAAGATGTAGAAAAGTTGCTTCTCGTTTGGATAAATGATAAGCAACTAGCAGGCAATACTGTGACCAAGAATTTAATCTGCGAGAAGACAAAGACGTTGAGTAAATTACCATGTATCATAGTACACATACGTCAACAGAAGTCGAAGAAAACTTCAAGCCCAGCAGGGGATGGTTTGATAACTTTAAGAGAAGTGGCATTCGTAGTGTTGTGAAGCATGGGGAGGCTTCCGGTTCGGATACTAAGGCAGCTGACGCATTCACTGCTGAATTCCAGAAACTCTGTTACCGAGTGTTACCTGCCACTGAAAGTTTTAACAGCGATGAAACGGGACTTTTTTGGGAAAAGATGCCGAAGGACTACATTACAGCAGAAGAGAATTCAGTGCCCGGTCACAAGCCCATGAGAGACCGCTTAACCCTGTTATTGTGTGCTAATGCGAGCAGGGATGTAAAAGTAAAAACCCTGCTTGTGTATCATTCCAAGAATCCACGAGCTTTCAAGAAGTGCAAGGTGCAGAAGAGCCAGTTAAATGTTATGTGGAGGTCCAACACTAAGGCTTGGGTCACTCTTATTTTCTTTGTTGAATGGATGAACGAGGTCTTTGGTCCTGTTGTGAAGAAATACCTTTCAGAAAATAATTTTCCGCTCAAAGTCTTGCTGGTTATGGACAATGCTCCTGCTCATCCTCCAGGCCTTGGGGATGACTTACTGGAGGAATTCAAGTTCATTAAGGATCAATTTCTTCCTCCCAACACTACTCCACTTCTCCAGCCTATTGATCAGCAAGTCATGTTGAACTTCAAGAAGCTATAGACCAAAGCACTATTTCGGCGATGCTTCGAAGTGACCGAAGGAACAAACCTTACCCTACAAGAGCTTCGGAGAAATAATTTCCACATCGTGAACTGCCTGAAGATCATCGATAAAGCCTGGGATGGGGTCACCAAGAGAACTCTCACTTCCGCTTGGGAGAAGCTGTGGCCTGATTGTGTTCTTGGGCGTGACTTTGAGGGGTTTGTTGGTGACAATGAGCCGCCGATTGTCAATGAAATTGTGTCCTTAGGGAATACCATGGGGTTGGATGTGAATGACGTTGACATTCAAGAGTTGGTGGAAGAACATAGCCAGGACCTCACCACCAACGAACTCATGGATCTGCATCGCGGACAATAGGAGGAGGTTATGGAGGAGATCTCGTCCGGGGAAGAGGAGGAGAAAAAGTCAATGGAATCTCTCACTGCAACTGAGATTTGGAAGAAGTGCAAAATGTGGAAAACTGTGCAAAATTTTGTAGAAAAATACCACCCGAATAAGGCTGTAGCAGTGCGATGATTCTATTGTAAGGGAAAAAGCAGCTTAATTTGCTTTAGGTTATTGTTTTAGAAATGGGAAAATTTGCTTTTATATACGAGTGCTTTGCATTACAAGCATGTTGCCGGAACGAATTATGTTCGCAATCCAAGGTTCCACTGTACATCTAAAGTTATGTACATGTGTACATAAACAAGAAACATGAAACTTGGGGCATCATATCAAATTTGAATGTCCAGATCCTTGATCCACTGTTGAACTTCAGATATTAGTAGCAGAAAGTCACTCCAATTACCTCGATAGCAGCGCAACTTGCACTCACAATATGGAGAAAAGTTTGACGTGGGGCACCACAGTCACACTGTGGCGTTTAATTCCACCTGTAAAGGGAGTCCTTGCATCTTCCATGTTTTTTCCTCACTCGATTCAGTGTGGTCCTCATCTTACCTGGCAGATGATGTCCGTTGGGAAGGAGCTCACCCGAAAAGATTGTGAAGAGAAACTTCTCTGGTGGCTGTACAGTGATCTTCATTATGGCTCCATCAATCATGTAAGGGTGGGTGCCGTGACTTGAGCCTCTGCAGGTCGAGTGCGGGAAGGCCTTTTAAAACGGATAGTTGAGAGTTCATGCAGATCATTTTGTACTCTCTAATTAGGGTATTTAATCTTTTTAAATCAGGTGGCATTATACCTGATAGAACTGGGAGCCAATGTATGGGAGTGGATTAGATGGTGCCAAATATTAAACAGATACTAGCAGTTAGCCGAGTGTCGATGAGTTGTGTGTAAGGACTATTCAACCACACTGGTGCACAGTACTCAGCACAAGGGAAAACCAGTACCAAAGCAGAAGATCGTAAAGTGACTGCAGAGGTCCCCCAACTTGAGCCACATAATTTTTTAAGGATGTTGTTGCACGTCTTAAGCTTTTTCAGATTAGTTCAGAAGATGATGCTAAAAAGAACGTGTATGTATTTTGGATAGCAGTTATGTTGCAGATCTCTATGACAAAATTTAATGTCAAGTTTAGTGTAGACTTGATGGTTGTTCAGATGGAAGCAAGAAACCTTTGTTTAGGTAGGGTTAGGATGCCATCTCTTCTTGAAGTAAGTTTCTAGTGAAACCAGATCTCTCAGTAGAATTTTTCTCTGTTTCGCTGAAGTCCCTATGTTGAATGGCTAGTGTTATATCAGCAGCATATCAGAATTTTCTTGATGTTGTTTCTGGGTACAAATTGAACAGCAGAGGAGAAAGAACTGACCCTTGATGCAAGCCATTTCTGAGCTTTCTTTTCATGCTAATGCTGTTCCTCATATACAACTGGAATTGTCTGTCACTGAGCATGTTATTGATGACCTGCACGATGGTTCTACAGGGCAAAATTTGAAAGAGCTTGTAAATTAATCCTTCCCTCCACACTATATCAAAGGCTGCAAGATCAATGAATGTGGCTGATGTCTTGAGCTGGTTCTGGAATTCTGCTTCAATGTAGGATTTCTTACAAAGTTGTAACAAAACTATTTTAATCCTCCTAGTCAATACCGGTACTATATATTTTTACATCCAATTAAGATGAAATTTCACACATAAATAGATATGTTTCGATCCAGCACTGGGTCATCCTCAGTAAGACATTTATGATGCATTAAAAACATAGCACACAAAATGAAATGTTAGTTACAAAGCATGATGAAAGTTATAAAACTGAAATGTTGATCGTTAAAACAGTCTTGAGCTGGAAGTCTCTTTTTCAATGCTTTTTTTTGTCCTCTGGTGTGGTTCAACTGGTATCTGTATACTGTTGGCTTAGTTTTTGTGTTCCGACCTGGGCTGATACACATAAGCATTAGTGAAGTTGAACTGTCTGATTTTAGTGGGTACAATGGATAATACAAATCAAATTAAGCCACAAACTAAATATGTTACAGTCATGAAAATTGGTATTGGGAATCTCCTGTAAAAGAAAAGGAACATGCATAATTTGTTTTCTGAAAATCCACTTCAGGGGAAGTGTTAAAGGGGGTAAATTTTTAAAATAAGCATATACAGTGTTATTCACCTAAGATGTTATATGGAAATAACGCCTAAACCATTAAAGATGACTGTAACAGATGTGAAAATTTGTATTAATCTCCTTTAAATATAAAGTAACACCTACTTTTTGTTTTTGACATCTCTCCCCACGGATGGGAATGGGAAGGATACCGAAAGGACGTCGGCAGAGGACTATCTCAATGGTACAAGTTACCAAGTCAAAGTACGTATTTTATTCCTTTTAAAATTATCAACCCTCCCTGTCATGAGTTTGCCTGTCAGACACACTTTGCAAACCCATCACGTGTACGATATGCTTACATGCCTGGTATCCATTTTCTGGCTGGAATCACACCCAGGAAACTGCTAGCGCGTCAATATGTTCTTGCCCGACTCCAAGCTGTCTGATGCGGCACGCAAAACTGCGCATGCTGTTCTTACTGATATCTCAAAAAGTAACTATCCGATTTTGAAAATACTTACATGTTTGAACGCGTACATAGTTGAACTTTTAGGCTGGTGTATAAATGTGTTCCGTTCCATTTAAAAATATGGAGTTAGTATCAATATCTCGGTCATTAATCACCCTATGAGAATACGTAGCGAACTATTTTACAAGCCCCTTGGGTATCATTTACAAATATGAAAACAGAATACAGATGTCTTTAATGGTTTAGAAGTTACTTCTGTGTAACATCTTAGGTGAATAGCCCTGTATACAGTATAATAGAACTTAACACGTTACAGACATGAAAATAGGTATTTCTAATCTCTTTTAAAAATAAAAGTAACACGTATTTGTTTTATCGAAAAAAAAAAAGAAAAAAAAAACACTTCTCCCTGGGGCATATGAAGAAAATGTAACAGCCTTTCAGCGTCACATGGATTACAAAACAAAAAACCTTTAAACTCTCTTCCCCATTGTGTTCGCCAGTCATACGATAACGCACACCCAGCATGCTTGGTATCCGTTCTGTGGCTGGAATCAATGCCAGGAAATAGCTTGCGTGCCAATACGTCCTTGGCCGCCCAAATGCTGTCCGATGCGGCACGGGATTAAGAGGAGGAAATTCCGATTTATGTGAGAAGTCTCAGAAATATAGCAGACTTAAGGAAAGGAGAAATTTTCAAGAAGAGAGCAGAACATATTTCAAGTAACATAGTGACTAACTTAATAGGTGTTATCTATTTTACGAATTGAAAATTATTCTATTTTAAAAATGTTTTACTAAATGACAAAGTAAAGGTAAATTTAGACACAAAGAAACATTTTATTTCATTTTTAGATGTAAATAAGGACGTAAGTTCCAAGAGCAAAGCAGATTAAATTTTTTTTAGCATATAGTGACTAATTTAATAGATTTTATTCATTTATGATTTGAAATTTTCTATTTTAAAGTCTGTAATAAATGACATAGTAAGTAAAAGTTGAAACACAAAGAAATATTTTAACAATTTCAAGACTTATAATAATTGTTCTGTTGACAAGTATATTTGTACCGATATACCAAGTCCAAAGATTAATTGATGTTTTGGCACAGCTGAAGAAGAGAGTAGTTAGCTCTCGAAACATGTATGGTAACAAAGTATAATAAAATATATGTGAAGTATTGACAAGGCGGGAAAGTGTTCTATAGAAATTTGATGGTGATCATGCATTAACACCAACCAGACGAGTGAAGAGGCCTGAAGTGGGACTAATATGCAGCTGGATCAAGACCACATGGGCGCGCATTCCCAACGATCTACTGTTCAAAAGCTTTAAGAAATGCGGAATTTCAAATTCAGGGAACGGTAGTGAGGACGACTATTTGTGGAAAGATGCCAGCGACGAAAGTTCCTATGGTGAAACTTCAGATGATGACGGTGGAGAATGAATGATCTGAGTATTGGACCGATTTTATTTAAGATTTTTGTGATGATTTTATTAATTGTAAGCTGTTTGATTTTACATTTGTGGTATATTTGAAGAAAATTAAATAGGTATACAAGTTATTTGATTTTTTTATTTTTTCCCCATATTTTCCCATCTCAAATTTAAGGTGCGGGTCTTATTCGGTGGTGGATGGTATTCGGGATTATACGGTGCCAATTTTCATGTCTGTAATATCTTAATATTTTGAGATACCTGTATCCTAATACAAATATTTCAACCCCTTTTTCAGTCCTTTATACCCCCTCCCCCCACAAGTGATTTTACTGAAAACAAAAAGGTGTTACTTTATATTTAAAAGAGATTAATACAAATTTTCACATCTGTAACATGTTGCGTTTTTGAGATATACTCATCTTAAAAATGCACCCCCTTTGTCAGTCCTGTTCAACCCCCCCCCCCCAATACGTTTTCAAAAAACAAAAGAAAAATATGTTTTTCTGTATTTTTCAAGGAGATCCCAAATACAACTTTTCACATACCTGCCAACTTTTAGAAATCAAAAATAGGAAGATTTTTTAATTATTGGATTTCATCAAATGTACTGCGCCATGGTCTCGGTAAAAAGAGGACAAGATGAAAGGCATACATATCTACAGTTACAATGCGAATTAACCATTATATTTAAAATCTTAAACTAACAAAAATGATTGCAGGAAAACGTACCTAATAATCATTCTCATTTATGACACACACATACGAATAGTAACATTTAGACAGATAAGTCAAGAACTGACTACAACTTACCAAATGGTGAAGAATATACTCATGTAGGTGATAGAGACTGCTATGTTTACTTGTTTAGCATTGAACTGGCAGCTAACTTTGCCCTCTTCAACAATGCACTGTCATACTGCTGCTCATAACAATTTCCACTTTGACTTTATTTGACCACCAATAGTTTACTGAGATTTTCGTCATTCAGAGATGATCTGAATTGTGTCCTCGTCTTTATTACCTGGCTAAACAATCTTTCACACTCGGCATTGCTGTGTGGAATTGTCAATATTGAGAGCATTACTTTTGCGATTCTATCATATTTAAAACACCCATCTGCACCTCGTATATCCCCTATAGCAGACGAAGAACAATCTACTCTTTCTTCTTGCACATCAGACAATGGTAAATCCTTCACTTGGAGAGCACAAAACTGGCACTGTAATGCATCCACTGCTTCTTGGTCATCTTCACCATCTTTCACTGGCAATATAACAGGAAACTTTGAAACAAAATACTTTATGGCATTGAAGAAAGAAGTCTGCAAAGAATTTATCTGAGCTACTTCAGCATTAACAAAAACATCACTATTCAAATTAAATTTATGAACGATATAATCACAAACTGCAATAAAATAGTTCCTGACGTGCAAATAAAAGTTTTTCTTCTCCTCAGGTGCCAGATTTTCTACAAGACGAGATGTTGAACAGCCAATTACTAAATCATCATCAGCTTTCTGATTCTCTCTCGTGTAATAGACCACTTCTAAAACTGTAGGATATATTTTTATAACCACTGGCTTAACAAACCTACACAGAATGTCCTTCAACATATCCGTCAGTATTGATCTTATGACATGAAGGTGAAGTGCTTGCGACTGAAGAACTTTATTAGTTTTCTCAAATGTAGGGAAGATAAATGCCAGAAATGAGCAAAATGCTTTATTAAAGTTTGAATACAGAAAAGGAAATAGTCTCTCCTCTCGTGAAATACTGGCAGTGCAACTAGACTACTTTATTTTCTTACAGATGGAGATGAACTACTCTCCGCCTTCCTTTTTCCCAGAAATAACAGAAGCTTGGTCTTGTACTCTATTGACACAAGGACCACGTTCCATTGCTGTATCTTCATGTGCCTTTAGCTTGGGAATTTGGAAATACTTCAGAGATGTGTCTGTGCCATTTGACCGCTTTACCTCATCCTTAAAAAAAAAACTCTGAACTGGCTCCCACTCTGAAATCAATCTTTCCAAACATTTCTCCAAGGATAACCAGCATGTACACACATGCTTTAATATTTTTCTAACATCAGTTTGGTACAAAGCTTGATACATTTTGAGATGATCTTTTCTCTTCGAGCTTTTGTCTAAATAATAATAAATATCCATTAGCATCTCATCAATTTTGACAGGAAAGGAGTCTGCACCCTTCATGGCAGCCAAATTAATCAAATGACATGGGCATCCCATAATAATAATGTTTTCGCACTGCTCTCTTAGTTTAGCAGCAACACCGTTTTTTCTTCCCATCATAACAGGAGCATTATCTGCGCTAAAAGCTACACAGTTTGCCATCGGAACGTCATATCTTTTCAGAACATCCAGGAGCAAATTAGCAATATTAATACCAGTAGAATTGGCTTCCAAATTATCCATGGATAGCAAATGATTTTCAATCCTTTTCAATTCTTTGTTGAAAAACGAGAGGACGATATGATAGAGCTTACTATCTTTATCATTGCTACCATCAGTTGAAATCGCAAAAGGTTCAGTCTTTAAAGTTTGAATCACCTTACTATCTGCATCATGGGCCATTTCATTAATTATGGCAGATGTTTCTGTTCTAGCACACGCATATTTCTTCGCAATGTCTGAATCTGGGAACATCTTTCTGAACAATGGCCCTGCATGATCAGAACAAAACAATGCAAGGTTATGTTTGACAATGAATGCCGTGAACAAACATTCTGCTCGAGTGACTGCACCATCTTCCTTCCCACCTACAAAAAAATTACTTCATTTTTGTTTCCCTCGAGACAGCTAGCACTATCTTTGTGTTTCTGTGCGACACTGTGAGCTACAATATCTGTTTTTCCCCCATGTGAGAAATTAATATCACACCGACACACGGAACAAAATGCATAATAGTTTCCTTTATTAGACCGTAAAATGAACGGAAATTCAGTTTTATAGGTATCCCTGAACACTTGGAGATAACGTTTGTTATGTTTTGTAGTCATCATGTGAAGAGAAAATACCACAAACCATCACCGACACAACTGTCTGAAATACACTGAAGTCATTAAAATTATGAACTCGGATCAACACAAAAGCACTGAAATACGCAAAACTACCACATACAAAACAGATCAATATGTCTCGGACATTATTAACATATGACTTTGACAGGGGGAAAAGCACAGAACCGCAAGAAAAAACACGTGGTCTAAAACTCCAACGAAAGTACACACAGAAACGAGTGCGCGAACCACACAATAACAAACTCACTCTTTCGTCCCGATCAACGGAGTCCCTAGCGGTCGCTAGTGCGCATGACCTTCTCTGACTCGTAGAACGATTGCCGTCCCGAATTCCCACCTGAACAGCACACACGCTGCTGTAGTGAGCGGGAAATATGATACACGAAGGCAATGGATGATCCTCCTGCCAAATAAAGCATCAAATACCGATAAATATGCTTAACACGTTCCCTGCGGCAGTGAATTTCGATGACTTAATATTACGTCGTATCGGCCCACCGGTGACCCGATGCTGCCTTTAGTTATTATCGGTTTGGGTCACCGGTGACCTGACGAATTTGACTTTGTTTAGTCCCTAGTATGACATCCTAAACCATGCATGTGCACTTGTTGTGTGCGTTATTGTTGAGGAGACATTCCAGCGTATTTACCTGTGCGACAGTGTTCCGATTCAACAATTGCGTGAAACAGAAATGACCCCGGAAATAATTGGGTCACCGGTGGGCCGATCAGAACTAGCAGTATGCCTTGATCCTTTACTTCCATTGGAACACTATGTTGTCGATTAGTTAACGGAAATTCGTAACTAGGATGTAGTTACTCACTTCGCAATTCTGGGAAGTTCGCACCGACGGATAAGAGTAACATATTTCGGGGCACATGGTGACCCGAACCGCACGGAACGTGATATAAGCCTACCCCAGTGCTGTCCTAACCCTCTTTCTTTTCCGTGCCACCGGTGTGTCAGAATGTGAAAGCTCCATACCTAAAAAGGACGTGAAATTGCTTGTAAATATTATATTCGGAAGATAATAAATATATCAATAACTACTCCAGTAACCTCTATAGGCTTTCCTAAGAGCAATGTAGAAAGCAGATATCAGAAGGGTGGTACTCCTTAAACAACAATCTACCATCTGCGGGCAGCAACACTCTAGGCTTCATTCACCGTAACCACGCTAAGCGATTCCCGCGTAAAAATATAGGTCAGACAACAATCGGGACTCAGGGTGACCCGAAGCGATATGAATGGAAGATGAAAAAAACTTCCTTCGGGTCACCGGTGGGCCGATCAGAACTAGCAGTATGCCTTGATCCTTTACTTCCATTGGAACACTAGGTTGTCGATTAGTTAACGGAAATTCGTAACTAGGACGTAGTTACTTACTTCGCAATTCTGGGAAGTTCGCACCGACGGAGAAGAGTAACATGTTTCGGGGCACATGGTGACCCGAACCGCACGGAACGTGTTAAAAATGAGGTTGCGTAAATTACACAAGCACATAAGAATTCGTACTGACCGTACTGGAGGTTATATTGGTCAAAAATAGGAAGAAATAAAAATAAATCGGAAAACGAGTTAAAAATCGGAAAGTTTCCGGGTAAATCGGAAGGGTTGGCAGGTATGTTTTCATGACTGCAATGTCTTCAGTTTTTGAGATACAAGTAGCCTCAAAAAAGGTATTCAACACTTTTCTCACCTGTCTTCACCCCCTTAAGGGGATTTTTCAGAAAACAAAAAGTATGTGTTCCCTTATTTTTAATGGAGATCCCAAATACCAATTTTCATGTCTGTAACATCTTCAGTACTTGAACTATTTTCACTTCTCTTCACCCACTCCACACCCTCAAGAGGATTTTCCGAAAACAAAGAAATACAGTGGACACCGTTTATTGTAATCACGGATAATGTTATGAGCCATATTATATAATTACTTTTATGATGTCCCGTATTGACAAATACTGAAGCATTGAAAATCTCCCGTTTATTGTGATCATGAAATTCGGGTTATGCTATCACATTTGCTTTCAAGGATTTCGTTCTCAAGTATGCTAGTAGAGTGCATACAAGTGAGTTACCAGAAGGAGAGGAGAATGTTGAACTTCGTCCAACAGGCTTAACGGAAGATGAATTTTAGGAATGGTTGAACACTGATGACGGCATCATTACTGATGCGAAACAGACAGAAGATGACATGTGAGGCAGTTACTTCCGCAGAATTAGATACGAGAGGTAAAGAGCACGGATCATAGGGAACCTAAAATATTTGTCCTGAATGAGTAAATTTATAATACCAATATAATGGTCCGTTATTGGACATCAACATCTACATCATTTGATGGCCAGGCAGGCATCTATTTTTTGGAAATGAGACATGGCTCTCATAGTGCATTGGCACTGCTGGTGGCTTCAAATAGCCTATGCAGTGGCCTCCACTGTATGCACTAGCCTTGCGTCTTGGGTGGTGTGCTAAGTCCCAACTGACGAGTCTAACTTAGCACACGAGGGCGAAACGCAGGCAACCAAGAATGGGTTGGCTGGAAGATTTATAATGTTCAATAACGGACCATTACAGTATATTGGTATTATAAATTTACTCATTCAGGACAAATATTTTAGGTTCCCTATGAGAATCAACATCTACATCATTTGATGGCCAGGCAGGCATCTATTTTTTGGAAATGAGACATGGCTCTCATAGTGCATTGGCACTGCTGGTGGCTTCAAATAGCCTATGCAGTGGCCTCCACTGTATGCACTAGCCTTGCGTCTTGGGTGGTGTGCTAAGTCCCAACTGACGAGCCTAACTTAGCACACGAGGGCGAAACGCAGGCAACCAAGAATGGGTTGGCTGAAAGATTTATAATGTCCAATAACGGACCATTATATTGGTATTATAAATTTACTCATTCAGGACAAATATTTTAGGTTCCCTATGGGAATCAACATCTACATCATTTGATGGCCAGGCAGGCATCTATTTTTTGGAAATGAGACATGGCTCTCATAGTGCATTGGCACTGCTGGTGGCTTCAAATAGCCTATGCAGTGGCCTCCACTGTATGCACTAGCCTTGCATCTTGGGTGGTGTGCTAAGTCCCAACTGATGAGCCTAACTTAGCACACGAGGGTGAAACGCAGGCAACCAAGAATGGGTTGGCTGGAAGATTTATAATGTCCAATAACGGACCATTATATTGGTATTATAAATTTACTCATTCAGGACAAATATTTTAGGTTCCCTATGGGAATCAACATCTACATCATCAGATCAGCTATTCGCGCACCCAGCATGCCAGCAACACTTGTGAAACTTATTATGTTTTTGGGCGTTATAATGTTCTGCATATCTAGTTGAGAAACAGTGGCCAGTTTGGCCAACATAAGAAAACTTACATACTGAGCATCTGAGTCCATATACACCTGAGCTTGAATATTTATTATTAGTTGAATTGACTGAGTTATGATTAAAAATAAATGTTGATTTGTATTCTGTGTGGAGTAAGTGATTTTTACCTCGTTTTTTTTAAGGATTGGTAATTTGATGGATTTTTGGGTTGGTAAATGTGAACTTTGCAAATTTTGGTTTGTTCGGTTTTATTGGAGAAAGGTTTGTGGTTAATTTTAGTCTAACTTTATAAACGATTTTGTTGATCATATCTGGATTGAACCCGTTGAATCTCGCTATTCCTTTTATGCAATCTAATTCATTTTTTAAATTATTTGGTGAAAGAGGGATTTTTAATGCCCTGTATACTAAACTGTAATAAGTGGTTTGTTTATGGGGATTTGGATGCAATGATTCATTTTTTTATAGTTATTGGAGTAAATGAAGGCTTGCAGTAAATTTGGAAATCAAATTTGTCTAAAACTTGCGTGATTTTGACGCCTAGAAAATTGATTGAATTGTTTTCGTTTTCCTTTGTGAACTTTATATTATCGTCTAAATTATTTAGAAACGTTAGGATGTTATCACTATTGTAGAGTTGTTTATCGATAATTGCTAATGTGTCATCGAGATAACGGAGCCATAAACTAAGTCCGTTGATTTTTTTACTATTTTGTTGTGTTCTAAGTTGTCCATGTAGATGTTCGCTAAAATGCCAGAGATCGGGTCTCCCATAGCTAAGCCATCTTGTTTATATATTTTGTTGTTGAAAGTAAAGTAATTATTGTGTAAAACAAAAGTTAGTAACTTTATGAATTCGTCTATTTCAATTTTGCTTAATGCGCTGTGCTTGGCGAAGTTGTTCTTTATTATGGTGATAGTTTCGTTGACGGGTATATTTGCATACATATTCGTGATATCAAAGGAACATAAAATGTAATTGGGTTGTAAATTGAATTTGTTTAAAATTTCGCAAAGTTTAATGGAATTTTTTATGAGATTTACATTGTGAAAATTAAAATGGTTTTTTAAGAACTTGTGGAGGAACTGAGAAGTTTTATAAGTGGGACCGTTTCTGCTATTGATTATTTGTCTGATAGGGGTATCTTTTTTTGTGTATTTTAGGTAATGATCTTGCTGTAGGTAATTTCGGATTCATAGTGGTCATTTTCTGATAGTCTTGTTCATTTAGTAGGAATATTGAATTTTTAAGGAGTGTTTTTAGATTGCATTGTATTTTTACTATGGGATCTTTATTGATTAATGTGTAGGTTTTATCGGAGAAAAATTCTTCTGTTTTCTTGATGTAATCTTGTTTATTCATTAGAACTGTTGTATTGCCCTTATCAGCCTTTGTTACTATGACATTATTATTATTATTATTAACTTTAGTTTTTGGTTCTGTTTAGAAAAGTTAGAATTATTGTTAGTTATTATATCGTTGACGAATGTAGGTATTTTCTTCTTTATTTCATATTTAACATAATTTTGTTTCTCTAAGGAAATCTGTTTGTTAATATTAGATTCAGTCTCGGCAATGGTGGTGATTACATCTTCGACCTTTTGTGAATTAGGCCAGTTGTATTTTATGCCTTTACCGAAGAGATCCATTTCACTATCTGAGAAAACAGTGTCAGATAAGTTAATTGTAGTGGGAATGTTCATCAACGAAGGGGTAGAAAACCGGGTGTTCCTGTTCTGATTGAGGGCTTTGGGTTTAGCTGTTTGTAAACAAGTTAGCTAGTGGTTTAGTGTCTTTTGTTTTCTATCTAATATAGTAGTCAATTCATAGTTGGTGTACCTAAGAAAAGAACTCCATTCAAGTGGAGATAAATAATGCGAGATGGTCAAATGCGTCCGGTATAATTGCAAATTTAGGAATGATTTTTTCTTGTACATTTGTTTAATTTCATTTCTCAGCCACATGTTGTTTACTTTATTTTGGATGCCATTTGACTTTTGGTATGGAATGTTTTTAGTTTGTAGTACCAACCCAAAAATCCATCAAAATGACCAATCCTTTAAAAAATACGAGGTAAAAATCGCTTACACCACGCAGAACACAAATCGAAATTTATT
The DNA here is from genome assembly GCF_040414725.1 of Anabrus simplex. NCBI lineage: Eukaryota > Metazoa > Arthropoda > Insecta > Orthoptera > Tettigoniidae > Anabrus > Anabrus simplex. Next base: position 714,243,125 of record NC_090266.1, read on the forward strand.
TTTTAATCATAACTCAGTCAATTCAACTAATAATAAATATTCAAGCTCAGGTACATTTAGACTCAGATGCTCAGTACGTAATTTTCCTTATGTTGGCCAAACTGGCTGCTGTTTCTCAACTAGATATGCAGAACATTATAATGCCCCAAAACATAAGTTCTCTGCGATGAGTAACCACATGAAGGAAACAGGTTCACAAATTTACTACAATAGATCGGGATTTACAAATCTTTAAAAGAATTGAAAGAGGTAAGCTCATGACGGAATATGAAAACTTATACATCTTCCTAGATCTACAACTTAACAAAGACAAAAACTTAAATGATGTAATAGATAACAGAAGTCCTTTTTACGAACAGATTCCAATTCTGTTACAAAAACCATTCCTTCAGAATAGTGAAAATGAAAACCTACAACCTGTTTTCCAGTCATTGACCGGGTCAGGGATGTAATGAATGAAACATACATAGGCTGTTATTACAAAGGGGTCACCACTCCCAAGGCGATTTATTAACGAGTGATAAATGCCATGAAATGATAATGGAGAGTGTTGCTGGAATGAAAGATGACAGGGAAAACCGGAGTACCGGGAGAAAAACCTGTCCCACCTCTGCTTTGTCCAGCACAAATCTCACATGGAGTCACCGGGATTTGAACCATGGTATCCAGTGGTGAGCGGCCGACGCGCTGCCGCCCCTTCAGAATAGTAATTTTTATAAAATATTTAGCACCAAATCAGTAAACACTCCCACCAATCTAACACACACACCACCCCCTCCCCTTCACCCACTGCTGGCAACTCCCCCTCATGCTCAACGAATAAGCCCTTAGCCACGCCGTCTCAAGCTCAACCCCCTCCACCAAGACTTCACAAATACAACATGCAAAGTAAGAGCTCGGCGACTGCCAGTTGCTCTAAAGCTCTCAATATAAGTAAACATCTCAGCGGTCGAAGGGGTAACTGTCAACAGTTTTCATTTAACTTCCACTATTTAACCCCCTAATTCCAATCATGATTCTTCATTAAATTTTCAAAATAACTCTTTAATTACAGAATTTCATCACCCACTTGGTTACCCACTGACTGACAACAACTTTTACTACAACAGTGTTCCCTTTTGACTAGTATGCTCATTTCAACACGTATAACAACAAAGAGCCACACCTATCACAAAGTCTTCCCACAAATACTACACCAAAGAAGATGGCCATATGACGTCTACATAAACTCCAATATAGCCTACGACACCAACATTCTAATATTATATCAAAAAGGAACCATGCCATATGAAAATTGTTCAAAATTTATAAACATTTAAATGAAAATCAATAATGATAACTTCAAGAACCAAGGACTATTATCAATGATCAACTTCCCTCAAGTTTTTAACAACACGCCATTTGACAATCAACTGGAATATGCTTTCTGATTATTAACTTTATTGTAATATCTTTTAATGTCAAGAATCCACCACCTATGCCATAATTCTCAAACAATTGCCATGTTTTTAGACTCAAATATTAACACAAATATTATTAAGTAATAGTATACTACATTTTAGATTACGATCTCTAATCCATTTTACAAGACATAGTTACTTTTTAACAGTGTTCATAAGTCATTTCCAATCAGGTACCTGATCTATTCCTAAGGTAAAATATGGCTGATGATGCCTAATACTGATAGGCAAAACATGTACCATCAAATGTATTAATTTTATGTTAACATTTTTGATAAGGACAAAGTCCTAATTTTTAAGATTGTATTGTATTGAATAGGTGGGTAAAGAAAAATATACTAGTGTCATTTAATAGTGGTACTACTCGCAAATAAAAGGCAACCCATGGTGTTCCCTGTGTGATGGTACTAATCACAAGTAGCTTCATGGTTCTAATACAACCATCCCTTGGTTGCCTCTTATGACAGGCAGGGGATACGGTGGGTGTATTCTTCATCTGTGCCCCCAACCACAGTGGGGTGGAGACAGATGGAGGAAGCGAGACAGGCGTAGGGAAAGAGACACAGTGCTATTGTCCAGAATTGACAAGTGGGGGCTTGCACTGTAGTCAACCTAGTGAACTTGTCTTTTGCACCATGTGCTGTGTAATAAATCGGCACATGCACCCTGAGAGGCCCTATCCTCCTCTGTTCTTCTTTATCTCTCTTATCTGAATTTCATTAATGTCTAACAAATCTACACGCACCATCTTTGCAGACCCAGCCAGTTCTACTTTCTTCCATAACCCCCATTGACAGCTCTCCATTGAATTCCATTCAATTTGCCAAGTTGTTTCCATAGAGTCCCTCGCCTGCAAATGGAAGTGGAACACCATTATTCCCATAGGTTCAAAACAATGTTCGGAGCTCAGTAAATTCTGTGAAGGGGGTTGCTGCCCTACTTAGATGTAGTCTCAGTGATGATCTCTCCTATAATGGGTTAGGGAACACAAGTGGATTGTATAGTCCTAGCTGCTGAGCACAAGGAGGGCCATGACTCAGAATATGCCCGAGATTCCCACTCATATTCCATAACAAACTGGTACCCCGACTGTCAGGACCACCTACTAGGTCACTCAGCCGTTGCCCATGGTTCATGATCTAGCATGCGACTAAAGTAATTCTATACATGAACCACATGCAAATATACCTACAAAAGTTTAAAGAATGAGTGGTTTTTTATGCCCCTTGTTGAACAAACCAGACAGTATTAAGCACATACGAACAGCAGCTACAATGCAAGTTCTTCTTCAAAACAAACTTATGATTTCAATCCTGTTCCAGAGGTGAGATCTTCAATAAAGAACCTGATCTACAAAAAAACTAACTTCCATGAACATGTCTGTCTCTTGCTTATATATTTCCCTCTAGTCATACAAGCCACGTGCTTAATAAACTAATGATGCATTCTTCTAAGTTCTAGAGTAATTAGTGAAGTTATACATACCTCCCATCAAATCTAGCTCCAAACATTCGTAGATCACTTTTAGTTCATCAAAAAGAGCTTTCACCTGGAACAGGAAATGGATTATATTGAGTTGAAATAAAAAATGTATGTTAGGAAGAATCTCTATACAACAATTACATGGAACAACTTTTATCAACATGATCAAAAGATGTACAATATGAAAATAAAGGGCCGATTGCAGAAATGATGACTAGTTTTAAGCCTTAGACAACGTGTAAGTTGTGCACAGTCTTCCATTGCATAAACAATGTTCAGCCGGTGTTTAACTACACATCGTTTAAAGTTTCAATATTGGTTTGAAAATGGAGATAGAAGTACCTTTCATGCAACACTTGGCTTGTTGCAACAAATGAAATTCATCGGTGTGCGCATGCCGAATTGTATTCAGCTGTTGCCTTCCTAAACATTACTCAAATATGGCTAAGCATGAGCATTAGAATACCGCTTTCGGTGGAAAATAAATCTAACATTATTGACACTAAAGCGACATGCCACCGTACAAGGAAGTGTAGCTTTGATTATAGTGTTGTTATGGTGAGTGTAATCTACTTATAAATAGCTTTGGCGAAGGGAAGATGAAATAATAGTACTGTGTAACTGAATGAGTTGTACGGGCCATGTAGATGTCAGCTTGCATTCTGGAGATCATAGGTTCGAAGCGCATCGGCAGCCCTGAAGATTGTTTTCTGTAGTTTCCCTATTTTTACACCAGGCAAATACTAGGGCTGTTGTTATGGCCACTGCTCTTCTTCCCCAGTCCTCTTTAAACAATAATTGCCATCATCATCACCACTTGCCTTTTCCTATCTCATAGTTGCCAAAATCTTATCTGAATATAAAAAAGCCCATACAACCTACTTTTTAGTTGTCACTATGATGTGTGCTTACTTGGCAGTAAATATAAGCGAATCCCTCCCGGTTGATGTATGTGACAGCCCTCTGATGATTGGGATAAGTAATTCTGACATGTATGTAGTGTGATCCACAATTCCATAGAAATTATCCCAAGTATAATAAAATATATCAGTTGCCAAGAACTGTAGTCAAGTTGATAGTTACCGGACTGTCCCTTTGTCGGTTTCAAGAAACCTAACTAACCTTTCTTCTCAATCATCTCAACACGATAATACAAATTACATGTTTCATGGTACATAACCTCTGACTGTGATTCACTCCTCACATTTGAGGTTAAACAGTCTTCCCAGCAGTGTTTAAACATGGCCGGTTGAACATTGGTTTTAGACAGTGTCTACGTTATAAATATCACCTCTGCAATGCAGCAGCTATACTTAGACACCGTTTAACCATAGACATTGTCAAAACTCAGTCTCTTCTATTGGCCTACGGTCTCCATATTTACTAATATGGTATCAACTACAATAGCAGATGGTGATAAAACGTTCTATCTTCAGTTTCTTAAGATTAGGCCAATATATCTCCAAGTACTTGCTTACAAAACACCTTCCCGGGCTGTGTCTCAGACAGTTGAGGCACTGGCCTTCTGACCCCAACCTGGCAGGTTTGATCCTGGCTCAGTCCGGTAGTATTTGAAGGTGCTCAAACATGCCAGTAGCCTTACTGGCACGTGTAAGAACTCATGCAAGACTAAATTCCGGCACCTTCACATCTAAAAAAAAAAATTAAAAAAAAATAAAAACCCGTAAAAGTAGTTAGGGGAATGTAAAGCTAATAACATTATTATTATTTATCATTCACAAAATACCATGAACTGACCAACAAAACTCTATCAATGAATTTCCTAAAAGCTATTAATTGGCAGTTTGTAAAACCTTTTCCAATGTTATGATAAAAATCCTAATATGATACCAGGGTTCTGATTTTTTTTTTTTGCTAGTGGGTTTACGTCGCACCGACACAGATGTCTTATGGCGACGATGGGATAGGAAAGGGCTAGGAATTGGAAGAAAATGGCCGTGGCCTTAATTAAGGTACAGCCCCAACATTTGCCTGGTGTGAAAATGGGAAGGCACGGAAAACCTTCTTCAGGGCTGCCGACAGTGGGATTTGAACCCACTATCTCCCGGATGCAAGCTCACAGCTGCGCGGCCCTAAAAGCACGTCCAACTCGCCCGGTGGTTCTGATTCTTGTTCAAGCCATATCTAGCAGTGTCAGAAAGGTTATTAGGTTCTTCTTCAGGATTGAACTGTGTTACTGTTTTAGGATGACTCTTCAAATACATTGCAGTACTCTTTCTCCAAGTGACTGAAAAAACCCTACTCGATCTGAAGTAATCAGCCTCCTCATATAGCTAAAGTCAACAACAAAAATGATTGTTGTGCTTCACCTTTAAATAGCCTCCTCTCTCTCTTGCTGATGCAAGCACCCATGGGGACTCCTGAAACAACTAGAATGTGCATGTTACTCAGCAGGCAGCTGGAAATTACCACTGCTGTTACATAACTTGAGGGTTCATCCTGTATGTTCATGCTCTGACCTGCATATTGTATTCTGTGTATAACAGGCATGCAAGAACTGCTGATTTTGTAGCCTTCTTCTAAATTCATATTGTTCGGGTACTTCTTAATTTCAATATGTCATCTAAACATCGCTGCTATAGGCCTACATCTACTGTTGCCAAGAAGTGCAAGACCTATACCAGTAATTAAACTTGATACATACACATTTGTCACACCAAGAACCAAGACACAGACATTCCAGCTGTAGCTAAGCATTCCTGCGGAACAAGACACGAAACTCCATTTGACAGAACAAAGATTTTAAGTCATTCCCTGCAATCTTGAAGGAAAAATCGGAGAGGCCATTGAAGTTGATTGATCAGATAGTGCACATTACAGAAGATAGAAAAGGCAGGAACAGTTCCTGTACAGTACAGAAGCAGCACAATGGTAAGTAAACCCTCAGTCAACGAGTTATCCGGGCAGGCTGAGAAGCTCAGATGGCAAGCGCTAGCCCTCAGAGCCAAAGTTGGTCAGTATAATCCCAGATAAATCCAGTGGTATTCGAAGATGCTGAGGCATGTCAACCTTGTGTCAGTAGATATAACGGCACATAAAAACTCTCCTGTAACAAGATTACTACACTTCAGCATCTCTGAAATCCATTCAAGTAATATATATATATAAAATAAGACTTTTGTCTGTACATCCTCAGAATTTAAAAGGATCCTATTTCTGTATCGATCATGTCCACAGTAACAAGAAAATGCACTTTTAAATTTTCCATAATTTCTGTCTGTATGTACACGCATCACTAGAAAACGGCTAAAGAGAATTTAAAGAATATCAGTATGCAAATTTGGGGAACAAGTTGCTACAATCTAGGACATAAAAAATGTAATTAATGCTCAGAGAAATGGTAGATTAGGAGAAGGCCTAAAATTAAATTTTAAGTATTTATGTTATCAGCGGTCCTATCTTAATGAAAATCGGTATGTAAAGTCAGGAAATGTTGCTAAAATCTAGGCTATAAATACCTTTATTCACACTGAGATAAAGGGTAGTTTAGGGGAAGCCCTAAAATTTAATTCTTAAATATTTATGTTATTACAGGTCCTCTCGATAAATACTACATAACTAAAGTTATATAGTATTAAATTTCCCATCATTTATGCCATACACATTTACTGTACCAGCTATGATAACAGAGATATTCATATTTGATAAGATAATCAGCTATGTGGGAAACGATAAGAAAAGGAACGTGATTGTAGCGGGTGATCTCGATTTACCAAATGTCAATTGGGAAGGTAATGCGAACGACAGGAAGCATGACCAACAAACGCGAATAAGTTAATATGGGATAGAACCAACTAGAGGGAAGAAAATCCTGGATGTGGTGCAGGTAAAGCCAGATGAGCTCTAAAGAAACAGAAGTAATAGATGGTATTAGTGATCACGAAGCTGTTTTTGTGGTAATTAAAAATAAATGTGAAAGAAAGGAAGATATTAAAATTAGGACTATCAGGCCATATGTCTGATAAAACAGGCATGAGGGAGTTTTTAGTAAGTAACTATGATCGGTAGAAAACGGTAAATAAAAATGTAAAGAGACTTTGGGATGGGTTTAAAGCAATTGTTGAGGAATGTGAAAATAGGTTTGTACCTTTGAAGGTGGTAAGGAATGGTAAAGATCCACTACATTATAACACAGAAGTAAAGAGACTAAGGAGGAGGTGCAGATTGGAAAGAAATAGAGTTAGAAATGGGTGTAGAAGTAAGGAGAAATTGAAGGAACTTACTAGGAAATTGAATCTAGCAAAGAAGTCAGCTAAGGATGGCAAGCATAATTGGCGGCCATACAAATTTTCATGAAAAATGGAAGAGTATGCATAGGTACTTTAAGGCAGAAACAGGTTCCAAGAAGGACATTCCAGGAATCATTAATGAACAAGGGGAATGTGTATGTGAGGATCTTCAAAAGACATAAGTATTCAGTCAGCAGTATGTCAAGATTGTTGGTTATAATGTCCAGATAGAGGAGGTGACTAATACTAAAGAAGTATTAAAATTTACCTATGACAGCAATGACATTTACAATAAGATACAAAAGTTGAAAACTAGAAAAGCAGCTGGAATTGATAAGGTTTCGGGGGATATAGTACCATACCTGAAGTACTTGTTTGATTATCGTTTGCATGAAGGAACTTTACCACATGAATGGAAAGTTGCTATAGTAGACCCTGTATATAAAGGAAAGGGTGATAGACAAAGCTGAAAATTACAGGCCAGTCAGTTTGACATGCATCGTATGTAAGCTCTGGGAAAGCATTCTTTCTGATTATATAAGACATGTCCCTGTAATAATTAAGAGGGGAATTCTTCAAGGCAGTATTATTGGATCTTTACGTTTTCTTATGTATATATCAATGATATATGTAAAGAAGTGGAATCAGAGAAAAGGCTTTTTGCAGATGATGTTAATCTGTACAGAGTAATAAATAAGTTACAAGATCGTGAGCAACTGCAAAATGACCTCGATAATGTAGTGAGATGGACAGTAGGCAATGGTATGATGATAAACGGGGATAAAAGTTTGGTTGTGACTTTCACAAATAGGAAAAGTCCTCTCTGTTTTAATTCTCTTTGGGGATCATTGTAAATACCTAAGTATTAATATAAGGAAAGATCTCCATTGGGGTAATCACATAAATATGATTGTAAATAAAGAGTACAGGTCTCTGCACATGGTTATGAGGGTATTTAGGGGATGTAGTAAGGATGTAAAGGAGAGAGCATATTTGTCTCTGGTGCAACCCCAACTAGAGTATGGTTCCAGTGTATGGGACCCTCACCAGGATTACTTGATTAACGAACTGGAAAAAATCCAAGGACAGCTCGATTTGTTCTGGGCGATTTCCGACAAAAGATTAGCGTTAAAAAGATGTTGCAAAGTTTGGGCTGGGAAGACTTGGGAGAAAGGAGACGAGCTGCTCGGCTAAGTGGTTATGTTCCAAGCTGTCAGTGGAGAGATGGCGTGGGAGGACATCAGTAGGCTGCAAGATGCAACACCTTATCTCCACGCTGTACAGTTTGTGACTTTCCCTCACTACGAGAAGACTTCCTGTATTATAGCAAGCCTTGTGCCTTCATTTCTCATTATTTAATCACTATTTTATATAAAAAGCATATATATACCGATATATATGACAACCATATTTTTATTTGATTATGTACTCTTCCAGACTCTCTAAATGTAATAAACTAAAATAAAATTAATGTGACGTACTACTTATCTTCGACAGTGTTAGACAGTGTGAATAATAAAACTTGGCCAACCTTTAGTTTAACTACACTGTACAGGCTTTTAAAGGACATATGTAGAGGCATGATTTTTTCGCTTTAATTCTTGAACAATTTCACGAGAAGAATACTAATTTTCGCGTTATTTTGCGAAATAGAAATTGCCGTATCGCTTTAATTTCGCTTTAATGAAATTCTAAAGTTAATCATTAAAAGTTTCATTACTATCACTGATCGTTGATTGTGGAGGTTTAATTGATATACTGGACATACCTGGTACATACTTCTGAAGCCATTTCCGGTCTGCAGGGTTGTCTACCTTCTCCAGCGGGATGTTGGTTTTGAGTACCATGGATGTTATTTCGTGAATAAATTCTATTTTTTTACTATAGCTATCTTCTGCATATCTAATGAGAGTTCTATTGTGGCCTGTCGTTTCACTGATGGCGTGCTAAATTTACGTTCTGAATGTTCCTTATTTTAAAAAAATGTTTTGAGACAGTGTCTTTTTCCTCCCAATCGATACGAACATTACAAAATATAGACATTAAAATATTGCTTTCCGAAACGTATAAACCTTCACTCGCAAACTGTTTAGCTCTGCTGTGCACCGTAACACTTGTCGAGCGACCCATCTTCGCTACTGTCTGTGATCAGTCGCTTTCTTAATTTTATCTGACCACGAAGCCGAAATACACCAGTCAATTGTGCTGCATGTAGATGTCATTAGGTATTCCAGGATTGCACAATGCCATGAGGAGACAGGCTGGGAAGGGATTACCAGCCACCAAAAGAACAACATTCTAAACATTTCGTTTGGCAAGAAGCCTGGAGCCAACCCCTTTTCTTTGATGCCATGTCTTACAGAGATTTTCCAGAACATTAATGATAACAAATTTCTTTCCTGTTGATTAATCCTTGTTCGCTCTTCCTTTTCTTTTCATACATAATCTTGGAACAAAATGTCAAGTTCGTTATTCACTACAGATTTCGCTGTAATATCGCGATATAATTGAATTTCGCTTTAAAATGGCCTTATCGCTTTAATTCGCGAATATAATATCCATATATTCTTAACCAGGAACATATGATACGTAAAGATATCCCAAAATCGCTTCAAATTATTTTTTGTCGCGTTTATCGTTAATGCAAAAAAATCATGCCTCTAGACATAGGGTTCCAGTTTGTTAAAAGAGAATGTAAACCTGTGTTAATGGATAGGGAGGATATTGTATTGTGGAGACAAAAGTATTTGCATGAAATTAGGAGATATTGTGCAGCAGGCTTTTGTTTCTGGACTTTCAACTGGCCTGAAGCAGCCGACTGGGAAAGGTAGAAGGCTTATCACTGTTCATGTACGTAGTGACTCTGGTTTTGTGGAAGGTGGAGCTCTCGTATTTGAATCTGAAACTACACGAGAGTACCATGAAGAAATGACAGGTGACGTCTTTTTATCATGGTTTTCGCCTATCCCACCGAAACTCAAACCCGGGAGCGTGATTGTAATGAACAATGCATCTTACCATCTGTGAAAGTGGAACGAATCCCTACAATGGCAATGCGGAAAGACCAGATCATTACTTGGCTCGACAGTCACCAAATAGAATTCAAGGCCGATATGGTCAAAGCAGAATTCCTCGAATGGGTGAGGTCAGTGCGAGACCAGTATGACAAATACATTTGCAACGAAAGAGCACAGAAAGTGGGCAACTGTGTTCTACGACTTTCACCCTACTATTGCACTCTCAATCCCACTGAACAGATATGGAGACACGTGAAGGGTTACGCTGCAAGAAGCAACACGACCTTCAAGCTACAAGATGTACGAGCTCTACTTTTCGTAGCCCTTCAAAATATGACAACAGATAACTGGAAGGACTGCATTAGAAAGGCAATGAAAGAAGACCAGATGTGGGAACTAGACGGCCTAACAGATGAAGTTATCGACAGATTTATCATCACTGATAGCGGCCAGAGTAGCAGCAACTCATCACACAATGCCAGTAATGAGAATGGAGGGGAAACATCATATGATATGGAAGGAATTGAGCCCCTTGCAGGACGACTAAGAAAGGTAAGCATGTACAGTATACGTGGAATTCTCACTTTGTTATAACCGCAACTAACTGTATTTCTTGTCTTTTTGAGTTGTTTCTTTTCGACAGATGGTGTTACAGGATTATCAACAGTTCCGTCTGACATGTCCAATCATGTCATATCAGGATAGGAACTCTACAAGTGATATAAATTTCAACTCGAAAGTTGGTATTAACCGGGTGGACATTGCAAACAGCTGTCCTAAGATAAACCTTCCATGTGTAATTTTGTGCTCTAGCCTAAGAGAGCTCTCTTTAATATTCATAAATGAATAAATAAATAACATGGGCCCTAATCTTCAGCAGTAGATCTCCCCTCAAACCCGTTTAGTTTCACACAGCTCAAAAACTGTTCCTCATCTATTTTATGTAGTGTACACAAATATGTTTGTTCCAGAAGTTCAGATCTTCGCACTGTTGTCGCATGCGATGCGCAGCCCTGTATGTCCAAACACAAGACGTTGTAAGGGTGGGGGTCAGTACTACACGCTCAGCGAATCACAACTCTTTCTTTGGCGGAGGCATGGACATACCATAAACAGGATTAAACTCGCGTGAAAAAGACAAATGACATGCTAGCATAAACAGTAAGACTACAAACTACATTTTCCATGGGGCAAGGCCATTCAAATTTAATGCTGTCACGTTTCTCAAGCAGGTTCAATGTTCCTTAGAAATGTGAATCTGGCATGTCTAGTCATATATGGTATATTTGCACTGCACAAATGACAACTGAATTCAGTAGCAGTGAATAAAATGGCAACTCCAGAACTATGTCAATTGAGGTTTATTGGGACTAAATAATCAATATGAGCCAATTAACTGAGAAATACTTTGGAATATATTATGATGTTATTGGTTCTACATCCCACTAACTATGAAGCGTGCCTTTTTTCGAAAGTACTGTTTCTGAACATTTCTATGATGTTAAGTGGGTGCAAGGCTTCCTTCACATGTTGACATGCCACATGCAACGGTGGGAATATTTAGAGTGTGGCTATCTTGTAAACTAGTGTTTAAAATGTTCAAGACAATAGATCAATTTGCAGCCGGCGAGATAGGTCTGCAGAGCAGCTGAACATCTGCTGTCGCAAATGATTTGGTATGTGTGGATGAAGCAAAAGTTCAATGAGGACAGTCTGTACACAATTTCATCAATCTCTTGGCTTATCCCACAATAATCAATGATTTCGGATGTGTGCAAAATGGGTGACAAAATGCCCCACTGAAGAACGCAAGTCCAAACGAATGGACTGTGCATTGGTCTTTCTCACACAATATGCCGAGGAGGGTGATGATGCATTAAACTACATTGTTACAGGACATGAGACGAGGCAAGGATACAATATCCCATATCACTACTGAATCAAAACAGCAATCATTGGATTGGAGACATTTAATGTCGCCAGTGATAAAATGCAAACAATTTCCACCTGCAGGATCATGTACACCCTTTTCTGGGACAGAATGAGCATTTTGTTTGTTTAATTCTTGCCTCAGAATGCAACAATGAGAAAAGATGGCTACTGTTTGATGCTACGAAATCTAGATTGCGTGATTCAGAACAAAAGGCGTGGGATGCTTTCCCAGTCAATCCTCTTGCTTCATGACAATACCAGATTATGAACAACTAATCAATCTCAAGGACCTCATCACTTCATCTGGAAGGGAAAACAGCAGCAGCCCCCCTACGGTGCTGATTTAGCACCAAGTGATTTCCACTTTTTCACTCACCTGAAGAAGTTCCCAGAAGCATTTTGATAACAATGATTACAAAAAAAAAAGGAGTACAGACATGGCTTCCATCACTGGCAGCAGTGTACTAAGACGAACGCATACAAAAATTGGTGCCTTATTATGACAAGTCCCTTAATAATGGTGGTGACAAGTAGTTTAAGGGGTGTAGAATCCAAAGAAAATAATATATTTTCAAAATAATGTTATGTTTCTTTGAAGGAAAAATGTTGATAGTTAAAAAATGTACCTCGTACCTTTTACGGTTTTTGGAGGCTCAGAGGTGCCAGAATGTTCTCCAACAGGAGCTCCTTCACATATCAGTAAGTCTACTGGGACGAGGCAGTATTTAAGCCTCTTCAAATCCCACCAGACCTGAGGTGGATTGATGATGATGCTTGTTGTTTAAAGGGGCCTAACATCTAGGTCATTGGCCTCTAATGGTACGAAATGAAATGACAAATTAAAAGTCCAAAATCCTCCACTGACCGGAATTCAAATCATGAGGATGAAGAATGAATGGATGGATATGAATTTAAAACAATCGGAGGAATCAACCCACAGTGCCTCACATTCACAGAAGCCGACGTAAAACAATAGTATTACTGACCAAGGGACTGCTTCTATAGCACAATACTGAATCGATGAAGCTTGTAGTCAAAAGAGGTCCAAACTCCAAGTCATCGGCCCCTCATAATGGTACTTATCGCCAGGAAAGTAGAACCATGGTAGTTATGTTACTGTACTAATAAAAAGTACCGTAGACTCACGGTATTCTACACATTATGGTACTACTCGCAGGTAATGAAATTCACACATGTAATACAGACCTATGGTGTTTCGCACATTGCAGCGCCATTTACAGGCAATGCAAATCTATGGTGTTCATCACATAAGTGTACTAACCACAGGGACTCTCGCTATCCCGTGGTGTTTCTTTGTCTGCGTCCCCCACCCACAGGGGGCGAGGTGGATTGAACCCACCAACTTGGGCTCTACTGTCTGAGCCACTCAGCCAGGCAAAATACAGGGACATTCTTTTATCGATATAGGGGATTGTCACCCGCCCGTTTTCACCAGCGCTGCGAGCTTGTCTTCCACCAAACACTTTGCCATAATGGGCTTCTCGGCACCACAAGTTTCCCTCCTTCGCAGTCTGCCGAGGGGTTTATCAGCGTAAGGTTCAGTTTAGACAAGTGTTCATGTGTTTAGTGCTCAGTGGGTTGTTCCAATGCTATTTTCATTACATGAGCGTTTATATACCGGATGATTCTTTTGCGCCTACTAATTTTGTTTTATGCAGCCCAGCTAACTGGCTTGTTTTATATGTAATGAAAACATCGGCCTTTCTCGTATACACAGCAAAAACAAACATATCTTTGTACTTACTGCCTAACCATAATAGGAAGACATTCTGCCTGAACATTATTAAACAATGGCAAACACAACTGAGCTCTCTAAATTATATGAAAATGAAACGTCTGAGAAACATGAAGTGGGCATTATGACTGTGTTAAAACAATTACACGAGCTATAATCTGCATGCAGTGTTTCGCAGTGCATTGTAGCGTAGTTGCTAAGGGCAAGGAAAGGAGGCAGGTCTTGCGTGTGAGGTGGAGGTTTGAATCTGGGTGAGGATTAATTTTTTTTTGTAATTTCTGTCTCAATGTACGTGAATTATCCTCTTTTATGCATATTTTCAGTGAATAACAATGTATGTGGCAGTATGAAGGACTGATTTGACATCAAGGCCAGATAAATATGGAATAGGAAGTAGGGGTAACCAAACTACACTGACCATGTCTAACTATGTAGCAAATGCTTGAAGTGATGATGTGCTTAGTTTATGCACATCCTGGCCCGCTGCTGAATAGATCCTCTAGCGCACTGAAGCATGCCCGGTGTTACTGATCTGCACGTTTCAGTGATGAGTTGCCTGAGGTGCTCAAGATGTTCTGGTGCTTGAGTGTAAACTATTTGTTTCAAATGCCCCCACAGGAAGAAGTCCAATGGTGTTAAATCCGGTGACCTGGTGGACCAAGGGAAACATCCTTCCCTATCCATGTTCCTGGATGTGTCTCATTCAGATGGTGACCGACATCTAGCAATGAATGCGTAGGAGCTCCATTCTGTGGAAACCACATCATTAAACCATCTCCAAGCGGTACATCCTCCATCAGAAATGGGAGTTCATAGCAGAGAAAGTGTACGTAGCGTGTGCCTATTAAATGACCCTCTAAGAAATACGACCCGATAAGGTATTACCCAAGATTCCATACCATACATTCACTCCCCATTGTACTTCATAGGCAGCTTGTCGCACCCAGAGAATTGTCAGCATTCAAATATTGCATGTTGTGGAAGTTGGCGTTTCCATTATTGCGGAATCACGATTCATCCGAAAACAAAATATTCGGCAGGAATGCTGCATCATTTTCCACATTTCCTAATAGCCACCGACTGAAATTCTTTCGAGCTTTGAAATGTCGCCCGTGGAGTGTAGCTCTAGACGGTAGGGGCGATATTTATGTGCAGCCAGTAATCGCCATACGGACAGCTGGCATTCAACTGTTGTGCAATTGCTCATGTATTCATATGTGGATTATCCCAAGCTGTGTCAAGGACTGCCTCTTCACTTTCCCCAGATGTTACAGTTTTCTCTCGGACTCTTTGAATCACGCCTGTTGTCCATACATATCTTTCAACACTGCTGAAGGTCTTTCCAGTCTGATGTCGCCTGTCTGGATAACCTTTCGGGTACAGACGTTGTGCCTAGCACATATATTTTCTCGCTTTCCCATAGATAAAAGAGTATGTCCAAGTATTAGCCTAATCTGTGGAAAACATGATGAATGACAAGTGACTCATTCAAGCCATATAGCAGTGCAGCATACAATATCAGTAACAGAGGTGTGGAGAACTGAGAAGGCGAACCTCCATAATTCCTTTCTCTATATATTTTCTTTCTATGTTTCCTTTTCGCTTTGGAATGCATACTGTTCATAGTTGACGGTCGGAAATAAATATGGACATGCTATAAGGCGTATTATCATTACACACAAATCTCGTAATATCACGTCACAAAACCCAACATTTGGCACCGAAACACGTAGAAACCAGTGAAATACCCTTGTTTGCATATAGTGTTCAGACTTTTCGTCACTTTCTACACTACGGAAGGAAACTCAACATCAGGAACGACATTATACCGAGATGACTCCATGCCACATCAGCTCGCATCACATCACGCCATCAACGGCAACACGCTGCCAGAGCTCATCATTCACTACAGATATGTCTTTTAATTCACAATATTTCAGTACATTATATAGCCGTCAAACTATAGGTTATATCTTTAGTCGCACGCACACCAGGGAGAAGAGACTTAAATTCCACGAACACAAGGTCTCCATTCCAGTACTATTAACAGAGTTCAAACTTTAAGATCAAATTATACACTCATGCAGCTAGCATAAGCACTCTTTTCTATCCGTTAGCACACCCTGCAGACTAGTAGAAATACGAAATCATTACAGAACATGGTCGGTCAAGCAGCTGTCAATCAAGAATTATTACAGCTACCATACCCTATAAAATGACAGACGACAATTCTGTAAATAAGCTAGCACTCTTGCGAAGGAAGCGAAAGACTGAAAAAACAGCTGTGATAAAATTCAGCACAGCAATAAACAGCACAACTTACGATGACCTTTCAGACTCCAACATGGTTTAGGTCGACTCACCGCTATCGATGACGGTATACAGGAAATGTTAACAGATGCTGAATACGAGGCCGATACCGGGAAACGTCAAGAATACTTAGATATCACGAAGAGAGCAATTCTAAAAGCATTACAAGCCATCGAAAAAGAAAAATCTATGCCGCCAATACCTGTCACGCACACAGTAAAACTCCCTGCAGTAAAATTAGAAAAATTCACAGGAGACTTTTGAGAACTGGGAACAATTCTGGGAACAGTTCGAGTTGTCTATAGATAACAATCAATCTCTCACCAACATCGAAAAGCATGTTTTCCTTTGTGGATATCTGGGAAGAGCGCCCAAGAACCTGGCTAATGGAATACCAGTGACGGCTGATGCATATGAAGAAACAAAAAAGATATTAATTTCTCGCTACGGAAACGCTGACCACATCATTCAAGCCCATACGGATTATCTCGAAGCCTTGTAACCAATTTCAGAAGACACTCCTGCTCAAAATACCATCTACATAGCATGCAATCAACGTATACAAGCCTTATGAGCCTTAGGAGGGAACGTAGATCACAATGGATGGATGTTAGCCCTGAAAATTCTGCGAGCGTTCCCTGAAGATACTGATCGCCATTGGAAAATTTATTCCAGATGAGAGGGCATTCACAAAGGTCATATCACCAAGCTAATGGAGTTCCTAAATGAAGAGGTGCTATGGTCACACAGAAAATCAGGGGAGCTTTCCACTCACCGGATTCCTTCATCACCACGGCAGCGATGCTACATGTAAACACAAACCCAAAACATCTGGAAACGGAAGCAAAGCATTTTTGCTATTTGTTTGTTCTGTGAGACAAGAGGACACTGGGGCCAGGACTGCGAAAAGAACTCCAACATAGCTGAGTGGACTGAAAAGCTAAAAGCAATCAGCCAATGCTTCTTGTGTCTCAATACAGGTCACAGTATGAAAGTATGCCCAAAGAAGAGTAAGGCGTCATGCATAAAATGCAAAAAATCTCATCACGTTTCGATATGCAATGGACAGCAGGTCGCATCAATATCCGTGTGAAAGATAGAGGTTAATAAACCGAACTTCACATACCTTCAAACAGCTACTATCTGGATCACAGGGCCAACTGCTCTCAAAAAATGTACACGCAGCATTTTGGATCCTGAAAGTCATTCAAGTTTTGTAAATAGAAGTCTGATAGATCAGCTTCAGTTAACTATCGTGGGAAATAAGGATTTGACAGTTGCTGGATTCAAGTCATCATGTCACACATCTTTAGCTCGCAGGCTTATTGAGTTTAACACCAGTGGAATATGGACAAAACCTATGTTGCGCATTTCAGCATTTGAAATTGAAAACATCTACACATCGCATCCGCTTGTTCCACACGAAGTACAGTCCCTGTCACACTTACGGAAATTGATACTTGCTGATCCTAAAGGATGACAACAATGATCTATCAATAGAACTTCTCATAGGCAGAGACCAATACTGGAAGGAGATTCTTGATGACCAGCCAATATGCCTATCAGATTCAGTAGTACTTGTTCATTCTAAATTTGGGTGGATTCTGAGTCAGGAACTACAGCCAGCAATGTAAACGTGAACAACATTCAAACTGATGAAGAACCATCTCTTGTGTATGATGATATGCGAAGATTTTGGGACCTAGAGATGTCAGCAGTAAGGGAACATCAGAGAAGGGCTACATATGTAGAGCCACTTGGAACAGTAACACCAACAGAGGAAGAATCTTGGGAAGAGGATCCAGAAAAATCATGAAGGAATATACCGAAGACTAAGGAAGTGCAAATTGATGAATATCTGATGGAGGCAGATGACGATGGAAGTTCTGAAGCAGAAAAGAGCTCAGATATGAGATATGAGTGAAGATGAAGAAATTTCACACGAGAATGAAGAAGTCAGTGAAACTGAAGATATCACTGATGATGGAGAGACTGAAGGTAAGAGTGAAGACAAGGAAAGTGAATGTGATGAAACTGAAGAGGAGGAGATTGAAGAGCCTGAAGAACAGAAGGGTGATAATGGAAAGGAAGAAATTGAAAGGAAGTACATTCAAGGCCAACTATTATGAAGCCATCAATTGTTAAACCATGTGGAGGTGCTTGTCAGTCAGGGCCTTTATCAAGGCTGAAGAAGAAGAACAGCAACTGGAAGAACAAGTCTCTCATTATAAGCTAATACCCGCCAAGTCGGTACTTAAGTCAACGCATGAACCCGCTAAATTACAACGGAAGTTAGGAAAGCTAAAGCAACAGCTCAACCATGTCGTTAATGACCCACAAACGATTTGAGTACTTTGCACATAATGGAATAAAGTGGAAATTTACAGAACCATGCACGGCTTGGTGGGGAGGCTGGTGGGTACAGTTAAAAAATGCCTAAGAAAGGTTCTGTGAAAGACTAATAAGTGAGGAGGCACTCGGAACACTATTGGTGGAAGTAGAAGCCACTATTAACTCGAGACCAATAATTCAAGATAGATCTGAGACTATGACTCCAAGTCATTTCCTGAATGGTACGCGACTAACTGCCCTGCCCACCGGCTCCAAGCCCATGACCCAAATAGACCTGAAGAAGGTCAAACTCAGGGAGGAAATGCAGGACGACTTCCTAAAGAGATGGAGGAATACGTATCTTCACAAGCTCAGGAGCTACCACAAAGGTAGACTTCCAAACGAACAAAAGAGGGAGTGCCGAGTAGGAGACATCGTGCTGCTTCGGGATGACTTGCAATCTAGACATCTGTGGCAGAAGGCGCGAATCACAGAAAGGAGACCAGACAGAGACAAGAAAGTATGAATCCTCATCCTATAGATGGCCAACAGGACGAAGATTTATCAGCCTGTACAGCTGGTCTTCAGTCTGGAGATCGACCAGGGTGGGGAGGATCAACGCCACCTAGGATACAAGGCCACTACACTAACAAGATCTCAGCAGCTGACGTCACAGCATTGCAGCCTAATCTAGTGCAGTATCCACGTTGTTTTTGGAGGTGTATGAATGTTATCTTTGTACCGAAACACTTGGGTCTAGTACTGTTACTGTGAAATATTGATGAGATTAAGTAAGAAGTATGCCTTGTAAATGTTGCATCCCTGCCTGTAAGGGCAATTATTCAGCCGGACCAAATGTGAGCGATTTTCTCCTTCCGAGTGATGAAGACCTCAAAGAGAAATGGATTAAAGATATTCACCAGGATTAATTTGTGTCCTCCGAACAATCTGTGGCGACTTAAAATTTTTCTAGTTTAATTTTCAGAGTGTTATTTGAATGTTTTACTCCCTGTTGTTAATATACAGAGTAACTTAAATACATGAAATGACCAAATGATCAGGTATAGAACTGACTACAGCTCCTAACCTCAAGACTTGAAGTTATGATATTTTTAAGTTATCGTACTAGACTTTCTAAATAAGATATTTTGCAAATATTGTGTGTATAACATGGGACTTCTAACTGCTTGTCAGGTCTGTGAATTACATTTCCAGTCCACTGATATAGAGAGAAGTACTTCAATGTATGACCCTAAGAATACAAGGTTAACAGCACCCCTAGACAAACCTCGTCTCAAGAAAGGTGGGTTACATGTTCTACAGTAGTCTATACATGAATATAGGTGAATACCTATGATAATAGCAGAATTTGTACTATCATAGGCCTAAGTGCTGTACATATTATTATTAAAGATGCAATTCCATCTCTGCTGCCGGGATGTCCCTCATATCTATCCAGACCTTCAACATCAAGAAAAGATCCTGAGAAAGACTTGAAAATGCTTTTCTGAAGACCAGCATCGAGGGAAGCCCTTTTGTTCAAGACAAACACATGAAAAGAATTTTGTTTCATAACCTCATATCTATTTTAAGATACTCATGGAAATCTCTTGTGCAGTCAATATCACCTCATTGTTATTGACACTCAAGAAGTACATCTGGAATGATGCTTCCGTGTGAGAACACATGGAGTCCAGTTAGTAGTAACTTGACTACCTCTCCAGTTAACAAACAGAGGTCGTCTAACTGTCTGGGTTATCTTGCTAGGAAAGTTGAATTTTTAGATCATACAGACAAAGATGTTCTTTTAATAGATGGATTATAAGGGTGGAAATACTGTAGGTTGTGCTGAAGGTACTTCTCAGTGTGCTGTTAGTGCCTATGTTTCCATGGTCCGCAGCTTAGATTCCAAGTACTTAGATGTAGCCCATATTCTGACAGTAAAATACTTTAAGGCAGAGGATTTGCATTCATTTTATAAGGCAGTGATTTTGAGGTTACAGGAGATATGAGGAGGTATTTGGTGTTATTGCTGATAAAAATTCAGTCAATAAAAAGGCTATTTCATTCTTTAGTGATCCACCTCAACTGGAAATTAAATATGACCATCCCGAACAAAGTGTGACCAAGAGACCACATCATTTTATTGTTGATAAGGTGCATATTTTAAAATGTGTAAGAAATAATTGGCTTAAACAGAAGGGAAAAGTAATGAGATTTCAACAGTTTAGTGATGATTATGATGCTTGTTGTTTAAAGGGGCATAACATTGAGGTCATCGGCCCCTAATGGTATGAAATGAAATAACAAAAAATTCAAATTCATCCAGTGACCAAAATAAAATAAAAAATGTCATGAAGAATGAATGGATGGACATGAACCCTACAAAAAAACAAAAACAGTGTATCAGACTCAAAAAGAAGGTAGTTAATTAGAGTATTACTGACCAAGGGACCATTTATAAAGCACAATGATGCTTGATGTCTGAAGGGGTGCTAAATTCACGTCTAAGGCCCCACAGAATGGTACATGTCGCGAGTCAAGTAGAACCATGGTATTTGTCATTTTGGGGTACTGATCAAAAGTAGCAAACACTCACGGTGGTCCACACAAGATGGTACTACTCACAAGTATTGCAATTCGTACAGGGAACGCAGACCAATGGTGTTTCTCACACAATGGCACCACTCACAGCCAACGCAAACCAGTAAGGTTCCTCACCTAGGTGTACTAGTCACGGGCGCCGGTATTCCCGTGGTGTTCCTCACATAGTGGGTACCAATCACAGGCAACACTGACCCACGGTGCCGCTCATATAGCGGTACAACTCACAGGCTACGCCCAGACCCGCGGTGTTGCCCACATGGGTACAACGCACGGGTACTGGAATCCACCAGGCCAGGATTTTTACTGCAACTAATCACAAACCTATTTCGTACCAATTTAGTGATACTACTCGCAAGGACATGCAACCCATGGTGTTCCCCGCATGATGGTACGAATCAAGAGTAGTTTCATGGTTCTAATTCAATCATCCCTTGGTCGACTCTTACGACTGGCAGGGGATACCGCGGGTGTATTCTACATGTGCGTCCCCCACCCGCAGGGGGTAGTGTATTTGGTCCGCGAGAGGTATTTTATTTCCCTCAAGTCCGCCGGCAAGCCGGTTAGGGCCCCCCTATCCGCCACCTGGGACGCGCCACGTGGGAGTATCACCTCTCCCCCTGCTACGCCTGCATAGCAGGTTCGTGGAACAGTTTAGTGACAATGTTCCAGAAGGAATAGCTAGCCCTACTCTGGAATCATTGAATGTTGTTATTGGGGATGATGACATGCATGACCAGAACGAAAATGTACTTCCTGTGTTTTTCTACAGGGTCTTTATTTATGCTTGGCAAGGACTTTCTCGCTCGACCTTGGCCAGCAGTGACGGTTCAGTTGCCGGCTACCGCACGTGCGTATATACGGCAGAATACGCTGCTCAAAATCATTATCATGCATTTTATTCGCCATGTATACAGTTTATGCTCAAAATTATCATGCATTTTACTAACCAGTTTTACAGTTTATGCTGAAAATAGTTCCCCGTGCACTGCCAAACATAATGGGCATCTCCTAATGAAGTTTTCAGTTACTCTACCAAGTTCTTCAGCACTGATGGATGCAATTGCAGCTCTTATATTTTCTTTAAGTTCGTCTAGTGTGTGAAGTTTGTTCCCATAAACTACATTTTTTAACATTCCCCACAAATATAAATCACATGCCATTAAATTTGGGCTACGAGGGGGCAACAGATTTTTACTTATGATCCTCATACCAAACACGCTTCAGTAAGGAGTTAACGACCTTTACGTCTATTTTTATTGTTTACTGAACCTGTACGTTTAAATCTCTTGGCCAGTTGTTTTATTGCCCGATTGATAGGAATGGATCTCCTTGGAAATTTTGCTCGAAACTTTTGTCTTGTCCTAGTGCATGATTTTCTGCACTTAATGTAAGTATTGTGCAGATATACACGTTCACGTAACGAATATTTCACATACATTACAGCACCATACACAATCACAATAAAACACTATACAATACGACAGACAGTATGTAGTAGCTTCATTGAACACCCTACTATCTCGGAGCTCAGCTCTCAGCAACTGCAGGAAGTGCATGAAACCGCGTGCGCCAGCAGCCTGTCATCGGAGGTCAACATCGAGCTAGAAAGTCCTTGCCAAGCATAAGTAAAGACCCTGTACATAGGAGGTTACTGTTCTTATAGAATTAATGAATAATTTTAGTGTGGCTATTGTATGGTGTTTGTATCTGGTGATGATAATGAAATTAAAGATGACAGAAATAGCTTCATCAGTCAGACAAGTAGAGGTGGCTTATGTTTCCCAAGCTCAGATGCAGTAAAATGTGTATCCTATGTCCTTGCTGTGACTCAAAAAATCCTAGATGACAAGGAAGAATTGTCCTTAAATCAAACAAGTCAGCAAAACATTTTGAACCAGGTCGCACTTTCACATATAACATCATTTGCTTTTTCTACCCATAATTGTATTACTTGTCATACTGTCCAAGATATTGCACATTCAGTTGTACTACATCTGTAAATATCTTGTTAAATAATTATACACAGAAATTTTATGACTATACAAAAGAAAAAATGTCACCAATTAAGTGTTTCTAAAACCGTGTATGTACTTCTTTTTTTAGGACCACCAATGTTTATTAGAAGAGAGTAGATGTTGATACTACATATTAAAAGGGGATATTTTTGTAAATCGCTGTTGCTGAAAGAATGCGACTAATGTTGTGTTTCCGCAGGCTCAGTGTTGTTATTGGGGATGGTGACATACATGGCTTGAATGAAAGTGTACCTCCTGTGTTATTCTACATAGCATGTTACTGTATAGAATTTAAGTGTGGTTATTGTAAGTTATTTGTATCTGCTGATGATAATGAAATTCAAGATGACAGAAATGGCTGCATCAGTCAGACAAGTAGTGGTGGCTTATGTTTTCTAAGCAAATATGTTGTAACATGCACCCAATGTCCTTGCTGAAACAAAAAACATCCTAGATAACAACGAAAAGTTGTTCTTGAATCAAACAAGTAAGCCAAAAACATTTTTTAACTGGCATCACTTTCAAACGTCTGTTGTTTTTTTCTGCCCATAATTGTACTACTGGTCATAATATTCATGATATTGTACATTCCATTGTATAGATATCTGTAAATAACTTGTTAAATAATGACAACAAAATTTAGTCACTGTACCAAGGAAAAAAAGTGCCACTTATTGCATGAGATTTAAGTTTTCCTAAAATTGTGCTTAATTTTTTAGAACCACCACTGTTTATCAGAATAGTCATTTCCTCCTCCACCTCACTCCCTGATTGTATTTCTTCCTTCATGAGCAGCTCTATAATTCCGATGTAAGTATACAATGATTGTGATAAAAGACCCCTGGTTAACCCTCAAATAATTATGATAAAATAGTCTTCGTTGACTCGTACGGTGACGTGTGGTATGTTATGACTCATAATATATTTGAGAAAAGTTAATGTATATAACTTTTTAAAATATAATTCTGAAAATGAGTTTGTTTTCTACGCTAGCAAAAGTTCGAGTGAGTACTGAATGCTACATGATGTCGTATTCCTCGGTACTCCAGTAGGCCGCACAGTGATGACATCACATTTCGAGTGTAGCGGCTTTGTATCCCAGGTGGAGTTAGGAGGATGTGGAGAACTGAGAAGATGAAGCTCCACAATTCCTTTCTCTATGTATTTTCTTTTCTCTTTGGAATGTATATTGTTGATAGTTGACGGTCGGAAATAAATATGGATGTGCTGTAAAACCAATTATCATTACACACAAATCTTATATCACATGATGAAAAGCAGCGTTCTACTGTTTGCATGTGACAAATACTGGCCTGTGCCCAAGTATTAAAACATTATATCAATGCAAAAAATTTTGAAAGATGTAGGATTCAAACCATGTTCTGTTAATTGCTTGGCTACGATAGAACGGTGAGTGTGTGCTTGTATTAAGAATATATTAGAGTACATTTCTCTGTCAGTTCACTATTTCATACGCTCTTCACATCACTGTAACCTCACTTTAAGCATTAATTTTGTGCTCTGCTACACCCAGTCACTAGGCACGACATATTAATATAGTAACATGGTAGACTGACGTAAATAAATAATTTAAATGATGTAACGTTTTTTGAACGGTCTATAGGAACTTTCGGATATGGTCATAATCACTTTCATGCTGAGCTTATGGGGCATTAGAATAACAAAGGATGTCAGTACAAAAATATCATTCTTCCCACATTTGCTGGGTACAGGAAAACTAGTGGGAAAACATGACTACTTGGTGCTGGTCCAGCACTGGCCATACTACAGTAAAGTGCTTGTCAGGAGACAGGCTCACAGTGCACGCGACCGGCAATCCCTTGTATAGTTTTATTGGTCATGATCTAAAAAAGCTTATAACAAAATACAAAGGAGAAAGATATACAAAGTCTTGAAAGAATTGAGGGAAGATTATTACAGGTAATCAAAGGTATTTGTATTGATAACTGGCAGTAGAGAGCATTTGTGGAACAATAAGCTTCTGATTCAAAGAAGTTAAGAAGATTTATATAATGGCAAAATTTAAAGATACTGTGACCGATGGTATTCTGTTGACTGGAACTGTGCTTATGCTGATGAATGATGGAATGTGAACAGAAATGCAAGTAGTTGTCACTGTTGAGAATAAGTTAATGTTTTTCTGCTACATCTCATTATTTACTCATTAATTCCAGTTTAACATTCATTGCTGCGGACGAGTTAAAGGATAAACTCCACATGTTTTATGTGTGGTATAACCCCCTGGTGAACTACACAAACAGCATATTATTAGACAGTCTTTCTTACTACCGGTACTTAATGTAATCTTTGATTAATTATTCTTTGTCACTGTTCTTAACAGAGTTTCTAAAATAATGGCAACTAATATGTAAGCTAGTGACGAGTTTTAATTAAATCTGTACAACTCAATGTGGAATTAAAAATCCATAGTGGTGACCCCGACGTCTATCGTATAGTACCAATGTGGTGTAGATAGTGTGTATCTAATATTATTCCATATATATATTATTGCCATGTAAACCAATGACACCACAAATACTGCAATGCCACATGACAACATGCCTACAGACAATTAACAAATAGTGCGAGTTGCAGTTAAAATTCTGCCTATATGGCGTAAAAACATTGGAATCACTGCTGAGCTTACACAATTTACAGTAATTACGTTATAGGCTCACTTGAATCGGATGTTGCAGAACAATTGAGTGATTTCTTAACCAAACCTCTAACACACCTTTCATGGACCTTAAAACACGCCTAAGAGGAGAATTCAAGGAATCTGAAGGCCGGAAGGTAACAAAACTCTTAAGGCGACACTCCAGAGATAAAAGGATATCTTTACCTAATGCATGTATTTTCACGAAACTTTGTGGGAATGTCACCTACATAAAAGTGAAGATATCACAAAAATTTCATTCACATACAATTAATAGTTCTTCAAAAAAAAATTTTTTTTGAAATTTTAATTCCATTTTTTCATGAAATTTAATTAAAAGGTTAATGTAAATTTGTAATTAGGTAAATAATATCTTTTAAAAGCACTAAGTACTGATTATTTTGTACAAATGTATATAAGGACATATATCGTAGTAAAGTTTGTGTAATTTTTACGTTCTAAAATGTAGGACTTAAAAATCTCTACTTGCAGAAATTCTGCAATCAAAAATTCCATATGCAGGTTTCTTAATATAGCTGTGATACATATACCATACAAATTTTGTTACAACTAGCTGAATATTATGGGAGAAAAATGGGACTGAAGTGTAAAAATTACAATTGGCAGGAAAATTAAAGCAAACTTCAAGTGACTTTTTCTTCCTGATTCATTACCTAAAAGTCACCAGAACCATATGTTTTTCCTTCCCTTCCTTTCTTAGCAGCTTCTGTACGAATACTGGTAACTCTGGAGGCTTATCTCTTCTTCTCCAAAGAACGGAAAATGATTCACCGGCATTTTGTTTTTCACAATGCTACCTTACCTAAGTCGAAGTTATGGGGATTGTAGTTTCTGTCATGTCATGATTGTTTGGTATAGGTGCAGGACTTACATGGCTTGAAGATGATTCAACACTTTCCTGATGAGAACAATCTGATTCCGATAACATTTCATGACCTTTTGTCCCTGATTTCTTCAGTGGAGACTCCTGTTCGATAATAGCTGATCCCCATCTCTTTCCTATCAAAAGTTCAGCAATTTGTCGCTTAGCTAAAGCTGATTTATGTTTATTCCCTTGAATACAAGCTATCAATTATTACAGCACACTGTCTTTCAATAATAACAGTATCTTGACATGCAACTAGAAGACGTTACTTGCACGCGCACTTCACGAAAGTAAACAGACTGGCTACCACCACAAACCCCCCCCCCCCAAAAAAAAGATTAAACATACAAGAATAACAAAACTTGTAGTTGTCAGCACTATTTTAATACCATCAGGAAAACCAATACAAGCATAAAATGTTGTTCAAGGTCAGTCGAGTACTGAAATATTAGTCCGTAACAGGCTTTATAAATTCATTCAGAAATGTGGTAGATCTTACAGCTTGAGCCTGTATAAATATGCCGAGAGAGGGGCTTTTGGCCCATCCCATGGATGCATAATTGCAAAGAACAGGCATAATTGATAGAATGGAAACATGACAATGACATCATTACCTAACAAAGCAGTTCAGCAGATGCCACACCCATTTCTGCTGTGTGCAGACTGTCAAACAAAGCATTATTAAAGTGATAAATTGTTTGAATTCAGCGAAATAACTTTGTGACAAGAAAGAAGAAACTCAATCCTTTCAATTTCAGTGATTAAAAAAAAAAAGCCATAATGACCAAAACATTGATTTTTATCTCCAGAGTGTCGCCTTAACAGAACTTAAACTAGGGGACAAGAAACCCAGCCAGCTGTTGAGAGAAATCCGTGTCATTACGTTTTATGCACAATTTGCATGCAACGACTACCCTTAAACTTAAGATCTATATTAGCCTCATCAAATGACACACTAGACAACATGGCTTTTGGCTAACCCCACATCTTGCATATTTGCCATACAGTCAACCTCTTCTATTAACGAATCATCTTTGCCACAACTCGATCGGATCTCCCGTTTAGAGGCACAAATCGAACGACTGTCACTATCAATCAACAGTATGCTTGAGAATCAAAATACATTCCGTTCTCGTCCAAGATCAGGTTCATCTTATCGTCAAACACACCAACCAGATGGTACATTCTGTTGGTATCATCTTAAATACCGTGAAAGGGCAAAAAAAAAAAAAAAAAAAAGTGTCGCACCATGCTCCTTTAGTGCACATCTTCCTTCTGTTTCGGGAAATGCTTAGCCTCCTCGTTATATGCGGCACATAGCGATGTGGGCCAAATTACTTCTCGCCGCTTATATATCAACGACCATTCCTCTAGTACACGTTTTTTGGTGGATACAAGAGCGGACGTATCTGTGTTTCCCCCTGCTGTTCAAGACAAACACAGGGCTTCTAAATGAATTCTGTATGCTGCAAATGGAACACCCATTCACACTTACGGTGAATGCCTAATCAAAGTTGATTTAGGTTTGAGACGTGCATTCCACTGGCCATTCACTATCGCTGATGTCCAACAATTTCCTCAATGATTACACACTGCTAGTTGACATCAAACACAAACGCCTCATTGATAGTACTTTCCAACAATCACAATTTCAGCACAGAATTCAACCACTCAAAGTGTACTCCCGTTAGATCCTCATAATAAATATTCAGCCATTCTTAAGGAATATCCAAACTTGCTTTGTGACAGGCCAACCTTCTGTGCACCAGATATCCAATTTTTCCACACCATTTCAACAGTAGGCCATCCAGTTACAGCTAAAGCTCAACGTTTGCCACCTGACAAGCTAGCCTAGGCCAAGATAGAATTCTAGCAGACGACAGATCTAGGCATCTGCAGACCTTCCAACAATCCAATGGATCCTGGTGCCCATGTGAATATTACAGGGCTCTCAATGCAATTACTGTACCAGATCGATACCCAATTCCACACCTGCAGGACTTTAACAGTCGCCTATCAGGTAAAACAATATTTTCCAAAATAGACTTGATACGCGGGTTTCAACATATACCCATAGCAGAAAATGATATACCAAAAACTGCTGTTATAACCCCCTTTGGTTTATTCAAATTCCTCAAACTTCTGTTTGGACTTTGTAATGCAGCCCAATCATTTCAGAGGTACTTTGACTCTATTCTTCGAGATCTGGACTTTGTTTTCTATTACTTGGATGACATCCTCATAGCATCTGAAAATGACCTGGAACATGAACGCCACCTTAGAATCTTGCTGGAACGTTTACATAAATATTGCATCAATGTGAACCTAACAAAGTGCATTTTTGGGGCTCCTGAAATTTCATTCTTAGGATACTGTGTAACATCTGCAGGTATCAAACCACTCAACAATCGTGTCGAAGTTATTCTATCTTTTCCACAACCTATCAATATCTGCGAACTCCGTCAATTCCTTGGTTCGGTAAACTTCTATAGTCGTTCACTACCTACCACTGCTGAAACTCAACATCTGCTCTACAATCTTTGCAAAGACACGCGCAAGTGTGACCGCAGAAAAGTTCAGTGGGCGGCAGACACAGTGCAAGCCTTCGAACATTTGAAACACAAAATCGCAAATACAATCCTCTTAGCCCATCTGCCACGTGACCTACCATTCATATTGACGGTCGATTCTTCTGGTTTCGCCATGGAAGCATCTCTGAACCAGATTCATAATAAAAAAACTAGAACCCTTAAGATTTTACTCGAAGACTCTAAGTGAGACACAAAAGCAGTATAGCACATGACAGGGAATTACTTGCTGCATATTCAGCAATTAAATACTTCCGTTATTTGTTGGAAGGTAGGAATCTCACACTTTATACAGACCACAAACCTCCAACATTTGCCGTCCAGCAACGTTCAGACAAAGCATCACCCAGACAGCCACGACAGTTGGACTTTATTAATCAGTTTACTACTGACTTAAGGTACCTCCCCGGCAAGGACAATATTCCAGCTGACTTCTGTTCACGCATCTCATCTATCATAGTTCTATCACAATTATCATTTGACAATGTAGCCCAAAGACAATTAATCAACCAGGAACTTCATTCATTATTGCAGTCAAAAGATACTTCTCCCAAATTCAAAAATGTGTGTCTACTATCAGGAAATGAGTTAACTGTTGATATTTCTACTGGAAACATCCAGCCATACCTACCAGAACAGTTAATTGCAAACAAGGATTTGACACACTACACAATGCCTCATCCAGGCAGGAATTCATCCGTCTGATTAATACAGAAACAGTACGTTTGGCCATCGCTCAAAAAGGATGTCAGATTATGAGCTAAAACGTGTAAACAATGCCAGCGTTCCAAGGTGACCAGACACATCCAC
This sequence comes from Anabrus simplex, assembly GCF_040414725.1. NCBI lineage: Eukaryota > Metazoa > Arthropoda > Insecta > Orthoptera > Tettigoniidae > Anabrus > Anabrus simplex. The sequence goes on from NC_090266.1 coordinate 714,273,246, forward strand.
AGCCCCATTGGTATATTTGTTCCAGTAGATCAACGTTTTTCTCACATTCACACCAACATCATATAGACGGTCGATGCTTCTGATTTCGCCATGGAAGCATCCTTAAACCAGATTCATAATAAAAAACCAGAAGCCTTCGAATTTTACTCGAAGACTCTAAGTGAGACACACAAGCATCCTCCATCTGAGGGTTTCCACTACCTGCACACCATCATCGATCGCCAGAGGCTACACCATTGATGGACATCACAGCTGAAACAGTAGCCTATGCTCTTCTTCACACATGGATAGCTAGGTTTGGTGTACCATCTATCATCACTACAGATCGAGGCAAACAATTTGACTGTTCGTTATTCAACAACCTTATGAGAATTCTAGGCAGTACTCATTACGACAACAGCCTATCATCCGGTAGCTAACGGAAAAATCGAACAATGGCACCTATAGTTCAAAACAGCACTTCGTGCACAACTATCGGACAGCTGGTTCTTCCAACCACCAACCATTTTACTGGGACTTCGATCACTTCTTACACCACATCTGGCATCTACACCAGCTACATTGGTTTATGGAGAGCCAGTTCGCCTACCAGCTATCTCGAAGAACAAAATATGACAACAGATGTTTCCTCCTCCATCCTCAAGTTAAAAGACCATGTTCCATTCATCAAAGCGTCCTTTTGTCCACTCCGACCTCCTCAGTACCTCTCATGTCTTCATCCGGCATGATGCCTCTCGCAAAGCACTCAACCCAGTATATGACTGACCATTCAAGGTGATTTCCCGCCCTACTAAGTGTTTTGTAATCGACACAGCTCGTGGCGAACAAACTAAACTGTTTCTATTGACAGACTCAAACCTGCATTCCTTTTTTTTTTTTTTTTTGCTAGGGGCTTTACGTCGCACCGACACAGATCGGTCTTATGGCGACGATGGGATAGGAAAGGCCTAGGAGTTGGAAGGAAGCGGCCGTGGCCTTAATTAAGGTACAGCCCCAGCATTTGCCTGGTGTGAAAATGGGAAACCAAGGAAAACCATCTTCAGGGCTGCCGATAGTGGGATTCGAACCTACTATCTCCCGGATGCAAGCTCACAGCCGCGCGCCTCTACACGCACGGCCAACTCGCCCGGTTGCATTCCTTTTGGACAGCGACTACAATTCTTCACCTGTTAAGTGTGGTACTACACTGACTGAGCAAATGTCATGGGATAGCGGAGCACTGATGCGCAGGTGTGTTGTCTGCGCACCACACGCCCCCTGTGCCAGCGGCAGTTGTATAGAAGACCTTGTGAGCAGTGGCTGTGCATGTGACCAGTGTAACATGGAATGTTGTCGTGAGCCGACACCGAACGGGGTATGGTGGTCGGTGCCCGACGGATGGGAAGTGCGATTTCGGAAGTGGTGCAGGAATTTGACGTACACCATCAACCGTGTCCAGGGTGTATCGTGAATGGTTGAACGCGGGTGTCACCGTCCATAACAGACGAACGACCGTCCGTCCAGCCACCATCGATGACCGTGACCGGCGACATCTGAGACATATCGTCAATAGTGACAGGCCGACAACCGTGCAACAAATCACGGCTCAATTAAACGCAGGGCGTGCTAGACATGTCTCCCAGTGGACAATCCGTAGGAACATGGGTTCTATGGGGTATGGGAGCCGGCGCCGCACACGGGTGACACTGTTAACCAAACGTCATTGGGCACAACGACGCGCATTTGTCACCAGTCACCAGGGATGGACACTGGAACAATGGCGTAACGTGATATGGTCGAACGAATCACGATTTCAACTGCACCATGCCGATGGGAGGCACAGTGTATGGCGCAGACCACATGAAGCGATGGATCCCGCCTGCCTCGAAGGTGTGGTCCAGGGCTCTGGTGTCTCTGTTATGGTCTGGGGTGCATTTTCCTGGCATGGAATGGGTCCCCTAGTTGTTCTGGAAGAGACTTGGAATGGTACGCGGTATGTTGAGCTGCTTGGAGACCATCCCCACCCATTTTTGGCCTTCCAGCGCCCAGGCGGTTCTGTGGTGTTTCAAGATGCACATCGCTCCCACGTCGCCCGGGAATGGTGCCAGGAACATGCAGCGGAGGTCCAACGACTGCCATGGCCATCCAGGAGCCCCGATATGAACCCTATTGAGCATATTTGCAAATAAAGAGATTTTGATTTTTTGATATCTGGGATGTCCTGGAACGCAGGCTCCGTGCCATGGATCCTGCACCCACGAGCAGACCAGCATTGGCGGCCGCTCTGCAAACGATTTGGTGTTAGCTGCGTCCAGAGGACTACCAGGGACTTGTCGACTCACTTCCACAGCGTCTAAATGCAGTTCGCAGGGCCAGAGGAGGCCTCACACGCTATTAAGTGACTATCCCATGACATATGCTAAGTCAGTGTACTTTCAACATCACAACTGATCACCTGACTAGCAGCGACAATCAAGAAAAAGGCTCATCAGTACCAACTCGAATCCAAAATACCCAATCTTGTTCAGGTCGAGCTGTTCGGTTTCCTGCCAAATACCTCTCCGTTATCACTGGGGACCCTCTGAACCGAAGGCCAGTACGCTGACCATTCAGCCAATGAGTCTGACAGTTTTTGAGATATCAGTATCTTAATAAAAAGAATTCAACCCCCTTTTCAGTCATTTTCACCCCCCACCCAAGTGTTTTTTCCAAAAACAATAAATACATGTTTCTTTACTTTTAACAGAGATTAAAAATACCAATTCTCACTTCTGTAATATGTTAAGTTTTTGAGATATACTGTAGATATGCTCATTTTAAATTTTCACCCCCTTTTTAGTTCCCCTTAAGTGGATTTTCCGAAATCAAAATACCTACGTTTCTTTAGGCCTACTTTTACAGGAGGTTCCAAACACCAATTTTTACGTCTGTAACATTTCACGTTTCTGAGATATACTGTAAATACAGTCTTCCTAAAAATTCACCCCACTTGTCACTCCTGTTTAACCCCATTACCAGGTGAGTTGGCCGAGCGGTTAGGACCATGCAGCTGCGAGCTTGCATCTGGGAGATAGTGGGTTTGAACCTCACTGTCGGCAGCCCTGACGATGGTTTTCAGTGGTTTCCCATTTTCACACCAGACTGTACCTTAATTAAGGCCACGGTCGCTTCCTTCCCACTCCTAGCCCTTTCCTATCCCATCGTCGCCATAAGACATCTGTGTCGGTGCGATGTACAGCCAACTGTTAAGAATAACTCCCATTAATTTGATTTTTCAAAAATAAAAATACGTATTTCTTTATTTTTAAAGGAGATTCCAAATAACAATTTTCAGATCTGTAATATCTTCAGTTTTTGAGATATAAGTATTCTTATTAAAGGCATTCAACCCCTTTTTCACCCCTCCTAGTGGGATTTTCTAAAAACAAAAAAATATGTGTTTCTTAATTTTTAAAGGAGATTCTGAAAACCAGTCTTTACGTATGTAAACTTTTAAATTTTTGAGATAGAGACACAGTCAGACACCTACATTGTAATATAGGCCTAAATGTATTTTTTTTTTTTTTTTTTTTTGCTAGTTGCTTAACGTCGCACCGACACAGATAGGTCTTATGGCGACGATGGAACAGGAAAGGGCTAGGAGTGGGAAGGAAGTGGCCGTGGCCTTAATTAAGGTACAGACCCAGCATTTGCCTGCTGTGAAAATGGGAAACCACGGAAAACCATTTTCAAGGCTGCCGACAGTGGGGTTCGAACCCACTATCTCCCGAATACTGGATACTGGCCACACTTAAGCGACTGCAGCTATCGAGCTCGGTCCTAAATGTATCCTCAAAATTTTGATGATGCCTATATGTAAGGCAAAACATGTACCATTTTAATTAAAATGTCAATGTAATTCAACAAAGACAAGATTTATTGTATTGATTAGGTGGACAAATTAATAAATTAACTTATTATTTCAATCACGTGTCAGTATTCGGCTTAAATTTATTTATCAGGACTGAAAAATTACTTCAAGTCAAAAAGTAACTACAAGTGTGAATGCAAAATGTAGAGGTTCTAGACGTGGAGACTGTTTTGAAATAGGGATGGGTCTGAATCCAACCAATGGCTATCCTTGAAACTGGCTTCTAAATTCCATTTCAGCTAACAGGAAATAAATTACTACTAAAACCTACACAGTAACGCTGTCTCACACGCCAGGAAGATGTGATACATTGAACGAGATGTTCAGAGAAGGAGGGGATTTTCACCCGTGGCCAATATTAGGAACTGTCCCGGTATTCGCCTCGGTGCAGGAGAATAGCAAACCACAGAAAACCATTCTCAGGACACGCGACGGTGGGAGTATAGAGCTGTCGGACCACGGACCAGCCGTGGCCACTTATAGGCCGAAGCCTACTCTGCAACAGTCGAGCAACAAACGAAGGCATAGTGGACATCAAATATTCACACAAATATCAATGCTTTACTTCTCACAGCCCAGCACTCGCTACATTCAGCTGCGCGCGGAACGACTGTCGTTTGTTTACACGCTCGCTGCTTTCTCGGGAAGGATGTTGTGAAGCTATGCTCAGAGCTGCCAACCTCTGTACGGAGGAACTAATGAGTGAGGTGCTTCGATAGCTGGTGGCAAGACGATTAGTCTGGACGGTTAGGATTCTTGCCATGGACAAGACGATTGGTCTGGACGGTTAGAAGCCGCCTTAGGCCCCTAGTTTCATGTGAAAACACGATTGGTCTGGACGGTTAGGATTCTTGCCGTGGACAAGACCATTGGTCTGGACGGTTAGAAGCCGCGAAGCGGCCTTATGCCCTTAGTTTCATGTGGAAACACGATTGGTCTGGACGGTTAGGATTCTTGCCGTGGACAAGACGATTGGTCTGGACGGCTAGGATTCTTGCCGTGGACAAGGCCATTGGTCTGGACGGTTAGAAGCCGCGAAGCGGCCCTACGCCTCTAGTTTCATGTGGAAACACGATTGGTCTGGACTGGTTCTTGCCGTGCGGATGGTTAGGATAAGACCTGGACAAGACTATTGGTCCGGACGGTTAAAGCCGCATTGTAATTTTACATGGTGTTTTTTTGTTTGTGCTTTTATTCAGCCGGGGTTGGTAATGCAATGTATTTATCAGCATTGATGGCAATGACGTCACATTCCGTTCACCATGACCAATGAGAATGCAAGAAACTACTTGAGCCATGGACGATGGCGGCTACTGCTCTTTATTAGGTTATAAAAGTAAATATATTTCTCGGGGCGGGCTGGTGGGTTCCTAGACATAGCAATGAACACATCTCTCCTCTAAAAGGAATTCCAAGTAAGATTTACATTATTTTCACTTCCCTATAATGTTATAAACGTTGGGCTGCGGGAAGTAAAGTTTTACCACACAGATCCCTAATTCTGCCTCAGGAAAATAACATTATCCAAATATAGCAATTTGTCTATCGAGGTGCTCATTAATACTGACCTACATTTAGAAACATTACAATCATATGCAATTAACATATATAAAAATAAAGGCTGATCATTGTATTTTATAGCAAACGAAACTATGCAAGTCTAATCACACGTGCATGTGACTAGAATAAAGTGAGGTTAGGCATATTAACCAAGCTAACTAAAACAGCATTTGCCTTTAATAAACGAACAGAGAAAAGTATTAGGAGAAATTCACACCTTACAGTACTGGCAGAATTGTGCGGTAGATTTAAGCTATACATATAAAGTCCACCCTTTTATTAGAACAGGGCAACTTGATCAAATTTAAATTTACAGAATAGCGCCTCACCGTTAATAGAACTAATCTTTTTTCACGACCATACACTCTTTACCTTACTAATAATCACTAGTTTAGTAGCTTGTGTTATGGGAAGCCTATTATTAAATCAATTCACACATCGCCACCTTCTTTAAGGTGTTTAACAAAGAAAAAATCATGCTGGATTTAAACTCACCTTTTTACAAAACGGGCAAAATGACTTGCTAAAAACAACGACCTTGTTTTCAGCAATAATACTATCCACTGTCCTAATGGGCGGCATATTAAATTTAGTATCTCTCACTTCACTATTAAAGAAAATGGTTTACTTTATACGACAGAAGATTCTTCATAAGTTGTCATCGCACCAGTCATAATAAGGAGTCGTTTCTATCAGCAACAATGAAACTAAGTGCTACAGTTTGAGAGCAGGAACACAAGATAATCCGCAAATAATCTTTCCTAACGTAATGCTATAAGCCACTGCCTCCAGTCATAATACCGCTAAACGAGTGCAGCGCATCCTTCCGTGCGGCAAGCAATTCACAGCTGCGTTCTCACCGTTCTGGCCAACCTTTGCCTTCTACAAGGATGATATACGCAGCGTGCGCACAGTGTGGCCAACTCCTGAAAGAAGAATGTCGCTATACGTAGTTTCGAAAGTTGCCAGAAGTCGCTAATATACTGTACTTTTCAAGTTAAAATATACCGCAATCCGATGTGCCTTTGAAGATCATACCAAGCTACGTGTAATATTGTTGATTTACTACAATGAATTGATGTTTGAAAGCTGTAAAATCACTGTTTAACTGAAAAACAAGCACCTCCCCAGCAGTATCTGTGAATTTTTTTCGATGCAGTCCTAAATTACTAGATGCTTGGGAATAATGAAATAAATTCCTACACATTTCACTTACGGTACGTGGTCTGTTGTTAGAAGTGAAAATTGTTCACCAACGAACAGTGATGAAGTTCTCTCGGCAACTCGTGACGAACCTTCAGTAGAAGGCTTAAAATGAAGCTTCTATTGGTGTTCTATTCAGACAAGAAAACCTACCTGGCAGACTGATTCGTAAAAATTGCAGGCACTTCTTATTTACGGAAACAGTAACAACAAATTACTTTATTCAATGTAAGGTTGTATTTGCAACACATCTATATATACATAAAATAACTGTAACTCTAAGATAGTAAAAACTGACTGTCTCGTGACCGTGCACCAAAGCACGTCAAACGTAAAGTTATTTCAATCGGTTAGATCTCTACAAGAGGACAGAACGCACATACCTCCCAACTTGACTTTCTGTTATACAATAAAATGAACAGGATCACCCTAAAATTTATCATCATTAAATTACTCCGTAAACCGAACTGGTACCTACATTCAATGAACGTCCACTCCTAGTCTTCAAGACTGAAGGCTCCACAGCTGGAACGTCATTTCTCAGGTTGACATCATTATCTCCTTCCAGATGTGGTACACCCTCTGGTGAAGATACCTCCAAGGGAAAAATTCGCTGAAAAGGTCTGATGATATCTCTTCCTGCAACTCCAACTTGCACTACTCTCACGTGACCATCTTGTCCTGGGATTACCTCTTCCACTCTAGCAACAGGCCATTCCAGTCTTCTTTTATCATCAGAACCAACCAGAACTATGTCCCCAACCTTCAAAAGTTCCTTGTGTACCTTCCCAGTCTCCTGCTGCACCAAAACACTGAGATACTCCTCCCGAAACCTTCTCCTCAACTGATCCTGCAGATGTTGGACGTACATTGCTCTCCTCCTTATATCTATAGCATCCATGTGGTCAAGGTCTGTCACCCTAACTGAAAGATTGTCCTGCAGGAACATTGCAGAGGTCAGTGGTGCCAAGACATCTGGTTCGTCGGACAGGTAGTCACGGGTCTGGCGTTAGCCACACTCTCTACATCGCAAACGACTGTAGGCATCTCTTCATAGTTCAAAGAAGCCTTTCCAAGTGTCCTCCTTAATCGTTTCTTTATCATCTGCACCACCCTCTCTCACCACTCACACCACCATGGCAGCAGTGGGTGGGATGAATTTCCTCTGGATTCTCTGAATGGTTGCAACCTCCTTTAGTTTGCTCCAGTCTAGTGAGGTCATCAAGCTATATGCTCCGGAGAAATTTGTGCCATTGGCGCTACAAATTGCACGAGGCCTTTCTCTTCTTGCGATAAACCTCCTCAAACCCTGGAGGAATGCATCTGTCGAGACACTCAAAACCAACTCCAAATGTACAGTGCGATAGACAGCGCAGGAGAACAGTACGATCCATGCCTTCTCACCACTCTTCAGGTAAAGTATTCCAGCGATGTCCACTCCAGTTACTTCAAAAACCAAAGCATCATTTACCCTGTCCTTTGGCAGTGTTGCAGGCTCAGCCATTGTCTTGTTGGACACAAATCTTCTGCAAGTATCACATTTGGATATTACTCCACTAACTGTCTTCCTGCCTCTCAAAATCCAATATTTTTCTCCTAGCCCTCCCAACGACATCTGAACTCCAGCGTGTGAATGTTTTATATGGTACTCTTCTATCAGAAGTTTTATGATTCTGTGTATGGAAGGTAATAAAATAGGGTATCTGAAGTTTTCATCGTCTTCCCTTCGACTATTTTTGTGTTCAGCCTTAGAAGGCCATCCCGATCAATGAAAGTGCAACGTGATTTCATACTGTCACCTTCTCCCTTTCCTAGTGCTTCTGTCTGGACGAGCTTCAGAAGCCTTATTTCAGTCTCTTCTATTTCTTCAACTGTGAGGTCATCGCTTTCACACCATATCTGCCTCATCGTTCTGGCAACGAAGCGTAGTATCCAGGCTACAAGTCTGACGATCTGAGTAAATTTGGAAAACCGTCGTAGATACAATGCTGCGCCTTGGTGCGAAGTAGTAACCAAGCATGGAGACGACCTTTTCTTCTCTTGTCGAAATTCATCCCCGTCTGCATTAACACACGATAGGGGCCAGTCCTTTTCTTCCAGCTTTAACCAATCTGGCTCCTCCCACCATCGGGAGTCACTCTGCTTCTGCAGAAGATTCTCAGGATGGAAGGTCGGCAGGATTCAGATCACCGGCTATACTGTATGTCTCCAGTTTTGTTGTCTCGTCAGTGTTCTAATCTCTTTCACACGGTTACTGACAAATGGACCCCATGAATCATTTTTCTTGATCCAGTGCAATGCTGTAGAAGAGTCAGTCCAGAAATATTCTGGGATGTTTTTACCTAAAGTCTCCCTCACACTGGCTGCCAAACCCCTACACAACAAAACAGAAGCTCCAACCTGGACATTGATGAAGTCTTCAGAGGCGTAACTCTTGACTTCTCCATGACAAGCTGCACCAGAACAGTCCTTCCAGTCCACTTCTCAGAAAAATAACTGCGGCATAGGCACTTTTACTGGCATCACAGAATGTGTGGGGGCTCCAAGTTTCTTCAGTTTCACAAGCACTTATGCGTCTTGGTACCCTAAACTCAGAAAGCTGCGGAATTTCTTGCTCCCACATTTTGAATTCCTTTTGCATCTCTTCAGGCAATAGATCGTCCCAGTCAATCTTGAGGCTCCTACTACTCTGTATAAGAAGTTTCGGGATCAAAGTAAACGGACACGGATATCCTTTGGGCCATAGACAGGATCTTTCTTCTGGTGATGGTCCAAGTTTCAGTTATCATTTGAACGTCACAGAAAAGTTCATCATTCTCGTTATCCCACAGCAGTCCTATAGTCCTTTCCAAGCAGTTACTTGGCCGCCTCGAAGTTCGAACTTTGCTTCTGCAATAAGTCTTGTGGATTCATCAATTCTTCTTCAGTGTCAACGGACCTAACACAATTGTCAACATTCACTGCTACTCTTTTTAAAATAATCATACGTGATATAAGCACAAAAAGTCACAACTCGAAAACAAGAAACATAAAACAACATTGAACACCACCACACTCAAGAAATTACAAATCACAAATGCTACTAGATACTGACTGGTTGCAGCCCGAAGTTAATATATATATGTTTTTATAATTAGTCATGTACATTCGTATCAGTAGGCTTACACTAACTTTATTTCAGAACTGGTTTTCAGACTCTAAGGTCTATTATCAGTGTTGAAATTATTTTAAATTATTTGATTTTACACAAGTGTGTTGTCGCATTGACTTTTGAAACAGTTAAATGGAGCCCTGCTGATATCAACTGTAAAATAAGAAAAATAAAAAGTGTAAAAGTATGCACACAATCCATGTAAAACATAATGATGATGAAAAAATTATTTGATACTATGTGCACTATATATATGTTCTGATATTTTATTTCTGGTTCCAAATGCTGTTTTGAGATAAAATTTCTTGAATATATCAGCGATTTTAAAAACTTGATTTCCAAAATGCGCAAATGTTACAAGTTGACTATATTCAGAGATTTCCTTTCTTCCCTCATAGTTTTTATTTTTTTCTCCATTTTCTTTTTTACGTATAATTTTGTCTATAATTTCTGGGTTGTAGCCATTTGCTTTAGCAATTTGTTTATTATTCTAATGTCTTTCAGTTTGTTGTCATTACTCATGGGAATTAATATAGTTATTACATGTTGCTTGTTTGTGAGTTCCTGGGTGGTTGGAGTTTTTGTTGATGGTGGTAATGGACTGTGTGGGTTTCCTAAAAATGTCGAAATATATTCTGTTATTGATTTTTGTTAATGTGGGGTCCAAGAAATTTAACTTTTTATCGTTTTCTTTTTCATAGTGAATTTCATGTTCATGTCAAGCAAATTAAAAACACAGAAGTGTTTCGGGAGTAATGAGGTCTCTATTAAAAATACTATCGTGTCGTCAACATAATGGACTCATAACTTTATTTCCTTCTGATGTATGTGCAAGATGGTTTCCTCAAGGTTATTAAAATAAATGTTGGCTAAAGAACCTGATAGCGGAACCCCCATTGGTAAACCTGTGTTTTATTGGTAGTACTTCCCATTGAAAATGAAGAAATTATTGTCTAACATTAGACTTAATAAATTTATCGTTTCATTAATTCCTCTGTGGCTTAGTCTATCTTGATTCTTTAAGTTTTCTTCTATTAAGTCTATGGTCTCTTTAATAGGGATGTTGGAATATATATTGGTCACATTATATGATACCATTATAGATTCCTCGTTTATTTCCGTTGATTGTATTTTGTAAATGGCTTCCAAATAGTTCGATATTGATTTATTGTTTCTAATTTGATGTGCTTTGTAGATGTTTAAGTAAAAAAATAGATAGTTGAAATGTGGGACTGTTTAGACAATTTATTATGGGTCAAATGAGGTAATTCCCTTTGTGGATTTCTGGGAGAGACTTTAATGTTGGGCATTTTGGGCTAATAGGCACTAATTTTTGTTTTTCTTTTTCGTTTATTATGAACTGTGTGTCCTTCAGTGTTTCTTTTATTTTTGTGTTTCAATTCCTGGCGGGATCCTCCTTTATTTCCATTATGTTGTTTGATTCTATGAATTCAATTGTTTTTTGGATGTAGTTGTCTTTATTTGGGATAACTGTGACGTTGCCCTTGTCTGCTTTAGTTGCTATTAAGTTACCGTATTATTTTTTATTTTAGATTGAAGGTTAATTATTAGTGTTTGGTGTGTAATGCTTTCTTCGTTTTCTTTGACTGATTTGTTTTTGATTTTCTCAATTTCATTTGCTACGAATTGTCCTATAGTTTACTCTTTGTTGTCAGGGACTTTTTGGATAGCTGATTCAGTCTGTGTTATTAGCTGTTTTAGTGTGGAATTATTAATATTTTGTTTGAGATTGTGTTTGTGACCTAGTTCTAATAGGTTAGTTTCATCTTGGGTTAAGGATATTTCCGAAATTTTGACAACAGGTTCACACAATTCGTGTTCTAAATTATCAAAGGTATTACATGCGTCTTTTTTCTAAAGTTTATTTAATTTCTTTTTAATTGTTTTTCGTTTTTTTAAGTATAATTCTTATGTATTCGTGAACGTGTGCTGTAAGACAGGTCCATTCCAGTTTATTGTATGTGTTCTAATTTGTATCTGGAGGAGAAAGACTTCTTCATTTAACTGATCCTTCTTTGCATGTAGGCTCTTGATTTCACTTTTTAACCATGTTGTCCGTGCTATTTTCACGGCGCGTTGAAAGTAAATTAGCGTGTGATTGCATTTCATATTTTAAAAGTTAGGAGTAATGTTATGTTTTCAGCATTCTTGTTTGAACTTAATGTCCTCGTTGATGGGTAATATTTTACATTTTGTGTTCCTGAATTTAAAGGCTTTGGATGTTCCTCGACCAATGAGTGACGAATTATAATCATTATAAAATATCAAAGCCATCTTATTGACAGTGCTGATGGTGGTACTTATTATTATAATTAGTCATATACAGTCGTATCAGCATACTAATTTTTATTTCAGAACCAGTTTTCGGACTCTAAGGTGCTGATACGACTGTATATGACTTATTAGAATAATAAGTACCACCATCACCACTGTTAAAAAGATGGCTTTGATATTTTATAATTATGATATATATACTGTACCAGGAAAAGTCAAAAGGAAAAGGAGCATGAGACTTAACTAAGGGGTGTTCAGTTCTTAGGAGCAAGTACAGAGATTGGTATTCACAGTGCGATATAATAGATGGTATTTCAAAATTTTACGTGTATTCAACTTGTAGTAAGCATGAATAAATCCTCTATTATTTCGAACTTGAAAATAGAAAATCAAATTTAAATATCTTCTCTTGAATTTTATATTGCCCGACTCCAGCAATATCATAAATTTTCAATGAATGATTGTAATAAATGAAATCCAAAACAATTCCTTTTATCAAGTTCATGTTTTAGAAGAAAGATATTTGTTCGTGGCGTCCGCCTATGAAGATCATTTGCCACTAATTTCACCATATGAGAGGAACCTGCGTGTAAGTATAGTTGCGGGAGTGTAGAGTGTTGAATGTGAGGAAAGCAACGTTAAGGACGACAAGAATACACAGTCCCCAGGCCACAGATATTAATCAATGCAATCAAGAACCCCTGACCCGGCCGGGAATCGAACCCGGGTACACCGGGTGACAGGCGGACGCGTTGCACCCTAGACCGCGGGGCTGGACTCCAACAGGACTAGAACCGGCTAACCACGGTGTCAGACCGTTTAGACTTCAACGCCTTAACGATCATGGCCGCCAGGCGTGCTATCAAGTTTATAGAGTTCTTCTTGAGAAATGACGCAAAATATTATGTGAAAATAAATGTCACTTCACTTTGTGAAAGAACAACTCTATAGTCTCTCTAAAATGTTACCATTTCAAAATTCCTACAGTATATTTATAAAGTTATCACTTCAAAATTCCTACAGTCTCTTTATAAAGTTAACACTTGAGAATGCAAAAGAATGCAAAGTTAATCTTCTCGCACAGTCTATTGTTGTGTTCTATTTTATAAGTACTGTTCAACACTTGGAAATATTATGTGAATTATGTGACTTCCAATCAGCGATGATAGATCGTCGAAAATAAAGAAATCACTATCTTAAAGTTCAAGCCTTGAGAAAAATTTGATTATCTTGTAAGATTGCTGGTAAAGGCACTTATATCTCCTGATTGTCTTGAAACTGGAACTGGAAAATGCGGTTCAGCGAACAGCATTCGGAACTCCTTTGCAACCGATGTCGTGATTTCCACCATAGTACCACGTATCATCTCCAGCGGTGTACCACGTTAAGTCCCACATTGTACAACGTTAAATCCCACGATGTAAGTAGTATAATAGGCGGGTTCGGGCGCCACCGCCACCGCAGGCTCCCAGAGGCCACCTCCACCGCAACCACAGCCAGAGGCCTCCCAGATGCCTCCTCCACCACCACCACAGCCAGAGGCCTCCCAGAGGTCTCCTCCACCACCCGCGGGAAATTTGAATTTGTAAACAAAGCCACGTGCTTTTTGACAGCTATCATAGACAACAACACATTGCTAACCTCAGTACTGCCATCTTGACGGGCCTAAACCTCAGTAGTACCAACTAACCTAACTAGCGCGAGGTAAACAAATCCACGTGTTTTTGACAGCCACGTGCTTTTTGACAGACAACAACGCATCGCTAACCTCAGTACTGCCATCTTGACAGGCCTAAACCTCAGTAGTACCAACTTAACCTCACTAGCGTGAGATAAACAAAGCCACGTGCTTTTTTTGACAGCTGTCATCCGCCATCTTTAAACTACAGAGCACCGTGCTGCCCTCTTTATCGCAGTAGCTGCAAATTCGTCACCTGTCATCCGCAGTGCTGCCATCTTGGCGGGTCTAAACCTTAGTGCTACCAACTTAACCTCACTAGCGCGAGATTTGAATCGGTAAACAAATCCACGTGCTTTTTTTGACAGCTATCATCCGCCATCTTTAATCTATAGAGCACAGTGCTGCCCTCTTTAGCTACTTACCTTTGAAATGTGGTGGCGGATAATTTGAAAAATGCTCTTTGACAGCAGCCATCTTTGAGCACCGTGCTGCCCTCTTTAGCTAGATACCTTTGAAATGTGGTGGCAGGCAATTCCACATGACAGCAGCCATCTTTAATCAAGAGAGCACCGTGCTTCCCCCTATGTGGTAGCGGCAATTTGGAAAATTCTACATGCTCTTGTTTGGAAACAAACTCACGCGCTTTTTTGACAGCCGTCATCCGCCATCTTTAATCAACAGAGCACAGTGCTGCCCTCTTTAGCTAGATACCTTTGAAATGTGGTGGCGGCAAATTCCACGTGCCCTTGTTTGGAAACAAAGCCATGTGCTTTTTTTGACAGCTGTCATCCGCCATCTTTAATCAACAGAGCACCGTGCTGCACTCTCTAGTTGAAATGTGGTGGCGCAAATTCTACATTCTCTTGTTTGGAAACAAACCTATGCGATTTTTTGACAGCTATCATCCGCCATCTTTAATCCAGAGAGCACCGTGCTGCAGCTACCATCCGCCATCTTTAATCCAGAGAGCACCGTGCTGCACTCTCTAGTTGAAATGTGGTGGCGGCAAATTCTACATTCTCTTGTTTGGAAACAAACCTATACGCTTTTTTGACAGCTATCATCCACCATCTTTAATCCAGAGAGAACAGTGCTGCACTCTATGTGGTGGTGGCAAATTCTACGCGCTCTACAAACCAATGTGCTTTTCTGACAGCTGTCATCTGCCATCTTTAATCCAGAGAGAACAGTGCTGCACTCTATGTGGTGGCGGCAAATTCCACGTGCTCTTGTTTGGAAACAAATTCTACGTGCTCTTCAGCTGTCATCCACCATCTTTAATCAAGAGAGCACCGTGCTGCCCTCTTTGTGGTGGCGGATAATTTGAAAAATTCTTTTTTGATAAGCAGCCATCTTTAATCCAGAGAGAACAGTGCTGCCCTCTTTAGCTACTTACCTTTGAGGCGGTTAATTTGAAAAATTCTATTTGACAAGCTGCCATCTTTAATGAAAAGAGCACTGTGCTGCTATCTTGCGGGTAATTCTTACGTCACAGCTGTCATCCACCATCTTGCATTGCTAACCTTAGTGCTGCCCTCTTTAGCTACTTACCTTTGAAAAAAATCTATTTGACAAGCTGTCACCCGCCATCTTGCATCGCAAACCTCAGTGCTGCACTCTTAAGTTGAAATGTGGTGGCAGATAATTTGAAAAAATCTTTATGACAAGCAGCCATCTTTAATCCAGAGAGAACAGTGCTGCCATCTTTAGCTACTGCCATCTTACATCGCTTACCTCGGTGCTGCACTCTTTAGTTGAAATGTGGTGGCGGTAAATTCGAACAAGTTTAATCACGCATCGGGAAAGCTAGAGTGAGCACGTGCTGCAGTGATGATGTCATCATGCATGTTTAGACTTGTCCGTTTTCTTAAGAGTAAGTCGGTGTAAATGAATGTGGTGGCGGTAAATTCGAACAAGTTTAATCACGCATCAGGAAAGCTAGAGTGAGCACGTGCTGCAGTGATGACGTCATCACGCATGTATAGACTTGTCCGTTTTTCGTAAGAGTAAGTCGGTGTAAAGCAATGCAATAAGTACAACATTTTTGAATGCGATCAAATATTTATTTACAAATGTACTACAACAGTGTTCGTTTTTGCTGCTGACAAGGTTGGTGTGCTTCTTAACAACGTATGCTTCTGAAATGCCTCCTGCAACGTTCAAATTAAACAAAACATTTAGAAATATATTATACTAAGTATGTTATGCTTTGCAGAGAAGATCATATACTTCTTACCTTGTTGTTATTCCTTTTCGGAATCATCATCATCATCATCATGAGGTACTAGAGAACGTTCATTCATACACTGTGTACAGTGTTCAATCCTCGGATTTGGTCCATCCCAATCATCATCACCATTTTCTCCTCGATGCTTGTAATGTCGTTCACAAGTTCTGCATAAAGCTACTTCGATCGACATCTTACTGTGTAGAGGAAGGATGTCCCAAAAATTATGTACGTAAGAGGCAGCGTACGTATATAAAAGTCCTGGTGGTAAGTATTGAATAAGATGTTTCGGCATCGACGATCTATGTTTATAGAACATCTTAATAGCCTCACTCACTCGTGTAAGATAAATAAGATGTTGCGTATGAGCATGCAAACAGCATGCACATTTACAGTTTTGTTCCATAGCGTACGATGTCGAAGCACACACTAATGAAAATGATAAAGATCTATTCTTATTTATAGTCTCGTAACAATATTCGTTAGCGGATGGTAAGTAACATCACTCATATGAATAATAAGACAATAGGCTGCTGTGTTAGCAGGAATGTTTTCAGATGTTTCAAATTCTAAACGAATATCAACTGGAGATTCTTTTATAGATTCTTCATGATAAGAGCAGTCTATAACTACAATCGGTGCTTTATTTTTAAATTCTTGAGGTATAAATAGCGGACGATCTTCTTTCTGATAATACGATGATTGAAATTTACAAAACATGCCATAGAGCATCCCAAACTTATTTTTCTCAAAGTTAATGTCTATGTTTTCGTAGGGATACGTAATTCCGTTGAGATATAGTCTAACGTGTCTTAATTTACAGTGATCAAACAGTGAGCTATCTTTTTCGTGATTGAATTTCCGATTAGCTTGAAATCCAAAAATAATGTACAAGGGCTTCTCAGTAAAACGTGATGTTTTAACAGCCCAGCTATGCTTGTTTGTAGGTGGTAACACAGGATATTCATGCAGCTCCCAACTTCTAAAACGTATAGGTAATGGTGTATCATTTTCTACAATCTTGAGCAATCGAAGTTTTTCACGATCAGATAAGGTTACATGTGGATTCCGCCACAGTATACGATGCAGTGTTATTTTCGATTCTACTGGTGTTTCTACTGCTTTAAGAGAATTGTAATCACTTCGATCACGGATTAGAATAAGCTCTTGTTTTGCGTTGATTATAATACGTGTAAAGTCTTCTGCGAATGCAAAAATATGTTTCAGTGATAACATACCCGTAAAAGTTCCATCCTCATTAATCATCCAGTTGTTAGTAGCTTTTGGACACCATCCAGCCATCCGCAAAAGATTACTTTCTTCATCACAGAAAGAAGGGTAGAGTTTCATTGCACTTGTAATACCAACATTCTTCGTTCGATCTATTTCAACATTATTTACTTCATATAGCGCTTCAGAAAAGAGAAAAGCTAGAGCATGGTTGTTTAGTTGTGAAGTGCTTGGTCCACTTCCATCAGACTTTCCTAGTCGTCCTTCAATATAGAGGTGGCTTTCGTGTGGTAAGGTGTAAACATCTTGCTGATTAATAATAAAATGAATTTCATCATTGTTATTTAATCCAAACGTAAAAGATTGATAGGAATGAAGCTCACTTCGTACTACACCTTCACGACTTTCTACTGTATTCGTAATGTCTAGCATTTCTTCCATTCTGTTGTAGTAGTGTATATCCTAAATCTTGGAGTATCTGCTTATGGGTATCTGTTAACTCGATGAGTCTCTGCACACATGTAGTATGTCTTCGGAATGTACACCGTGTTTTATAGATGGTTTTCATACTGGTTTAAGATGTAGTTTGTAAGCTACGTAAGAGTGCTGATCCAAATGAATAAGCTGATTATGTTTATTTACAAGTCTAAGAGTAATGTTGCTAATGTGTTTTACAGACACAGGATGATAAGGGACTACTGCTGGTTTCTCACAAATAGTATATCCACGTTCCTCTGTAACAATAAAGTCGTGCAGGACGTGCGAAGGTTGTAGATTACTATTCAAGTCTGTAATAATATTACAAGTAATGTTCACATTATAATCATCGAAGAGTTTTATAGGTTGATCAGACTCGTAACGTACGTTCGGTAGGAGCTCCCTCGATGAAAATCCAAGCAGTGGTCCAATCGAATCAGGTTGTGATTTGAAGCCAATCTTAAATGATGATTCAATAACACATTTATGTGTAATGTTGCTTATAGTGATTGAGAACTTGTAATTATGATTACTAAAACTATCTTCCCCAAACTGATCAATTAACGTACTTTCAATATAGTCGTGAATATCGTCTACTGTATAACTACCTGAGGGTAGTGTTAGCACATACTCATCGTAATAGAACTTGTTTAAACCATCACGCACACTATAGATTTTATTGTAGCTTTCAAACGATACTAGTCCAAGACTATGCGGCTGATAACTAAGTTCGATTGGCGGATTAAAATAGATGGTTGTTTCAGGTCCTTCTCCACGTACAGCAAACGTTCTTTCACTGTTCGTCATCACGTAGACACTAATGCACTTTCTCTACTGTCTGGGTTTGATATAAGAACATAAGACATAATCGTCCTCACATGCGTGTATTAAAGTTTTGCACACGGTTTTTATTGTAAACAATGTCTGCACTGCTTCCGAAATAACGTATGAGCTCAAAAGGAGGAGGTAAGTCTCCATAGCTATCAAAATACCATACTTTAGATTTACGTTTTACATAAGCAACGTAATGAGTTCCAGGTCCACGACTGTCGTCCAAGTTAATTACGGCACTTTCACGTTCACGTGGGCGCGCTGGTAATTGATCACGCATATACACTCCTCGAAAATAATGAATTCCTAGTTGTTTAGCAAACGTAAAAACTTCATCATGCGTTAGAGCTCGATATGGCAGTGCATTCAGTAGACGTTTTTTGGAGAAATGTAGATACCAAGCCCTTTCTTGTATGGCGCTAGCTTCATGTTCATACCTTTGCCTCGTAACGCAATTGCCTCCATCGTCTTGTTATGACGTTCACTCTCTTTCAACTGTTGTTTCGCTTCTTCTACAGCTTTGACAGTTCTCGCTACAGCACTAGCACCACCTAGCAATGACCCTAAAGCTGCTAAGCCAGCAAACAGCGCAGAAAGAAATCCTCCTCGTTTTGGTACAGGAATAATTCGTGCACGTTTACTAAATATTGCTCTGCACTTTGGAGAAATTCTCGCTCTTGCTGCGCGTAACGCCTTAGTAATAGCTACACGATGATTGTATTCCCCTCGAATAGCTTTTTGCGCAGCCTTTATAACATCTTTCCATTCAATAGTTTTTAATTTCTTCTTCTTCTTCTTCATGTCGTTTGGATATCGTTGTTTGACCATGCTGGACACGACTTTACTAGTCAAGAGCAAATCATAAACTAACCGTTACCTCTTGTTTCGTTTAATATATATATTAATATTACGTACTTTATGATTCAGTTATCATGAAGATTATAAAGCAGCAAGACACGCTACCTGTTACCGACATTGTACCACATCTCTTACCTAGTTCCAGTACAACTACAGGAAAACGTCATGGAACGTTGTTTCCTTTTACTGTTCGATGTATTATATCAGGCCCGTCGGGATGCGGGAAAACAAATCTTTTACTCACACTTATTACTTCTGTAAATGGTGTACGCTTCGAGAATATTTACGTTTTCGCAAAGTCACTCTATCAGCCGCTATATACTATTCTACAAACTGTAATGCACGATCTAGTTAAAGATGGAATAAGATATTTTAAATTTAATTCGCATGAGCAAGTACCATCACCAGACGATGTGCTTCCTAATTCTCTTATGATCATTGATGATGTCGCAACAGAACAGCAAAACGTTATTCGTGCATTCTTTAGTATGGGTCGGCATAAATACGTTGATTGCATCTATTTGTGCCAAACCTATTCTCGTGTGCCTAAGCAGTTGATACGCGACAATGCAAATGTTATTGTGCTTTTTCGGCAAGATGAGAGCAACATGCGACATGTGTATAACGATCATGTTAACACTGATATGACATTCGATGACTTTAAACGCATGTGTGCTAAATGTTGGTCATTACACCGTTACAGCTTTTTATTATATTATATATTATATTATTCCTTCGTTATGCCCATTCATAGAGCGCGTTTGAACTTGATAGTTGGTTTGATGGTTTGTGCCTTCTTATCCTCCCAAAATCTCTTCATGAATGCACTGTGTTGCATCTTGCGTTCTGTCGACCACTTCCTACCAGTTGTCTTTTTTGCTTTCTCCCTAAATTTATGATTAGCTACTTTGGTTCTAAAAGCTCCACGATTTTCCATGATGTCGTCTGTAATATTTATTTCTTGGAGGTCCGCCTTAGTTTCTTCTAGCCATTTTATTTTGACCTTCTTTGAGTTGATTACTTTGAATAATCTTTTAGTTAGTCTGTCGCTGTTCATTCTGTAGATATGGCCATAGAAATTAAGGCGCCTTTTCCGTACAGCATCAGTAAACCTGTCGGTGAAGGAGTAGAGGTCCGCTGTTTTCCTCTTAATCCACATTCCATTTTCTCTCGTAGGACCATAAATTTTCCTGAGAATTTTCCGCTCCTGCTTTTCAATTTCTGTAATTTTAGAGTGGCCACCTAAGCATATGGTTTCTGAGGCATATAAAGCTTCGGGCAATACAACTGTCTTGTAGTGTCGTAATTTTGCATTACGCGATATGACTCTTTTGTTGTAGTAATTCCACGTCAGTCTGTATGCCTTATGTAGTTTGGTGTTTCTTTCTACATTGGCACTACTGTCTAATCCTGATGGTAGTATAATTTCTCCAAGGTATTTGAAGGAGGACACCTGTGAAATTGTGCCGTTTTCCATCTCTAGCGGAGTTCTTTTGCTATTTTGACGTAGATTTTCCATGTACTTGGTTTTCTCGTAGGATATCTGGAGGCCTGCCTTTGATGCTATATTGTGTAGTCTCTGTATGGCATACCTTGTTTCATCCTTGGTCTTAGTAATGATTGCGAGATCATCAGCAAATGCTAAACATTTCACATTGACCTTGCTTCCCAAATTTCCGATGTTCACACCCTTGATATCCTTTTCCCACTCTCTAATAACTTTGTCTAGAACTAAGTTAAACAGAATAGGGGAGATGCTGTCACCTTGACGAACGCCCGTACATATTTCAAAAGGCTCAGAGATTTCTCCAAGGAATTTCACTTTAGAGGTCGTACTTGTGAGGGTCTGCTGGATAAGTGCTCTGGTCTTCTTGTCCACTCTGAGTTCTTCTAGGGTATCAAATACTGTCTGTCTGTCCACAGAGTCATACGCCTTCTTAAAATCCACAAAGGTGACGATCGTGCTGGCACTTCGGCGAATCCTTAATATCGTCTTCAAGTTCCATATTTGTTCTGCACATGATCGACCTTTCCTAAAACCCGCTTGGTACTCGCCAATCAGATGATCTGTCTGTTTTTCTAACCGGTTCAAGAGAGCTTTGGAAAGGATTTTGTATGCGATTGGCAGTAGAGATATGCCTCTATAGTTGTTTGGATCTGCCTTGTCACCTTTCTTGTGCAATGGGTGTATTAATGCACACTTCCAATCCTGTGGAATCATTTCCGTTTCCCATATTTCTACTAGGATTGCATGAATTTTGCTTACAAGATCATCTCCAAGTTTACACATCTCCGCAGTGATGCCGTCCTCTCCAGGAGCTTTATTATTTTTAAGCGATCGTATAATCTCTGCTGTTTCCTGTATTGTCGGTGGCTGTGAATCGGGGTTGGGCATGGGCTTTTCAAAGTTCAGTCTTTCCTTTGGAGGATCACAATTGAGGAGGTCTCGGAAGTAGTCAGCTAGAATAGTGCAGTTCTCTTTGGTGTTCGTTTCTAATGTTCCATTTGCTCGACGGAAACATAAAGATGGTGGTTGATAGCTAGATAAATTCTCACGGAAGGTCTTGTAGAAATTCCTGGAGTTGTTTCTAAGGAAATCTTGTTCGATTTCCATGAGTCTATTTTTGTCATAGGCTCGTTTCTCCCTGCGGATTATTTTTGAGGAGATTTTCTGAACTTTTAGGAAGGTCTCCCATCTCTTAGTTGTTTGATGTCCATTCCACTGATTCCATGCTTTCATCCGTTCATCAATGGCTTTATCACAGGTCGTGTTCCACCACCTATGTTTGCGTTTCCTTGGAGGCTGCCCTAATTTCATGGCTGATGTCTGAAGTGTTTTACGAAGGCCTGGCCAGTCCTTGGGGTCCTGCTCTCGTATGTCTTGTAGAAAGGTCGTGGCGTTCTGTCGAAGACATTCTGGATCAACTCTTAGAGATCTTTTGTGTTTAGGTCTGCATCTGTTGGGTTGGAATCTCACTTTGATTTGTGTTAGGTAGTGGTCCGAGTCGACAAATCCCTTCCGTACTCTAACATTTTGGATCTCACACATATTCTTTCTGGAGATTGCGACGTGATCGATCTGGAATTCGCCCAATAACGGGTTTGGTGATTTCCACGTTTTCTTCTTATGCGGGGGTCTCGCAAAATGCGTAGACATTAGTTTTAAGACAAATGTTTTACAGCTTTTTAGTTATTGATAAAGAAAGTGATGTACAGCATGGACGATATCACATGGGTTTCGATCATTTTATATGCATTAACACAGAATTACAGTAACTACTTTATTAAAAACCATCATCATGTTAACATCTAGCAAGGAGATCACAAAACATATCATCCAAGCTCGAAACAATATTCGACGGAAATTTAAGGAGCTTAAACGTATTCAAGCAGACACGGATTTATTTTTAAAAACACAACTAAGTACACCAGTCAAAGAAATTTTTAATTCTACTTCATTACCGCAGTCTACTTCAAGTTTTGCTTCTATGCAAACATCATATCATAAAGAGAAGCATGAAGAAGAAAAGCATGAACAAGATAAGGAAGAGAAGAAGCAGGACGTAGATCAAGAAGAGGAAGATAAGGAAGAAGAAGAAGAAGAAGAAGAAGAAGAAGAACAACAAGAACTTAATGATACATCACCATCTAAGCGTGTTGAGTTTTTAACTACAGATGTTATTGCTGAAACACCTACTACATCGACGCAAAATCTACCATCTTTGTCTGAGGTTATGATTACACCAGAGTATCACAATCAGTTTAGAACTTTTATTCAAGATACCTATTGATCTCTCTTTGCACCTGATATAGAAAAACTTTTTACAGGAAAAACTGACACTACCTACGGTATTCGCTACGAAGATGACTGTTTCCGGATAGGAAATTCAAATGTTAAGATTAATAACAACAAACTCATTGTAAAAGGTGTTACCTAAAAACCTACGAAAGGACTCTTAGAACTTCTTTTCTCACGAATACCTGACAAGGATATAATTTTACAAGATGATCTTAAAAAATACAAAGCAATACTTTTTGCTACTGATGCAACATGACGTAATTACAAGAGAACAGAAGCTGTAATTGCGAATAAGAGTTACAAGTATCGTGAGTTTATTTCGAAGCTGTTTCCGACTGCACGTAGTCTTGATGTTATCTACAAGCCTTTGTTGCCGTATGTGGATGTAAGATACTGGAATGACCCAAACTTACTCGTTGAACGATTACAACTTTTAAGAGCATCGCAAGAGGCTGGTCACACTGGTCACGGATCAGAAATTCTAGAAATAGAAAGAGAACTACGTTATGCCGGTATTATTTTGTAATGGCTCGTCAAGAGAAGATCTCACCTGTAAAGGTAAACATCACACATGAGTTACATAAATCAGCACGTCGCACCTACTGTCGCAGACGCGTTATTACACGAGGAAAAGATGATCTCTGGCAAGCAGACTTAGTAGAAATGATTCTATATGCCTCTAGTAATAGGGGGTATAAGTATCTACTTACTGTTATCGATGTGTACTCGAAGTTTGCTTTTGCACAACCCGTGCGTTCTAAAACAGCATCTCAAGTTAAAGAAGCATTTAAACATATTGTTGAAGAATCGAAACGCTGCCCAAGGCTTCTTCAAACTGATCAAGGTAAAGAGTTTTAAAACAAGGATTTTTCTTCTTACCTCAAGTTACTTGGCATTCAACACTACTCTACGTTCAGCAATCTCAAGGCAAGTGTTGTGGAACGCTTTAATCGTACACTCAAAACAATGATGTGGCGAGAATTTACAGCGCAAGGTTCATATCGTTGGATTGATCTGCTACCTAGACTTCTATCTACCTACAATGATACACCTCATCGCACTATCGGAACAAAGCTGCGTCTTGTTACAAAGAATACACCTCGTATAAATGCTATTCATCTTGTAATTAAAACAGCTGATCTACGTCGCCATCGCTTTAAAGAAGGTGATTTTGTTCGCATCAGCGAACACAAGTCTATCTTTGCAAAAGGATACACACCTAACTGGAGCACTGAAATTTTTCAAATCAGAAGTATTTACTTCGCGATCTCAGAGGACAGCCTATTGAAGGAGGATTCTACATCGAAGAACTGCAGAAAACAAAATATCCTGACCACTATTTAGTTGAACGTGTTATTCGACGACGTGGCAATAAACTGTATGTTAAATGGCTTGGTTTTAATAACAGCTTTAATTCATGGATTAATAAAGAGGATGTACTTTAAATCTTATGTATGTTTTCTTTTAATCCTCTACGTTTCCTTTCTTCTAAGTCACTGTAGGATTAAACAACACCTGTAATATGTTTTGACAATTCATATTTATTTTAGAATATATATACATTTTTATCCTTTGTTTATTTTACGGCCTTTGTCACTCAGTTTTCGTTTTATTACACCAACAACGACAAGTGCTGCTATATTCTTCTGAGCAGCACTAGGTAATAACACACACACACGGCATAACTTTACGAAGCAGATTTTAACAGCTACACGACATACTCTATGCAGGCAGCATGTAACTACGTGTCAGGCGAACGTGTTCTAGGGCCGCAGGGGAGATGAAGCACGAAGAAAAGAAGATCAATCACTCTATTGATGAGTCCACGCCCAACATGCTTCCTCATCTTTCTCCCAGCACCATTCTTCACCTTTTCCTTGTTTACTCTCTCCACAGCCATGATAAATGTTTATAAGCGAAGACAACTCGTTAGTTTTAGGTCCGTGATACAGTTTAATTAGTTGACATGTACGGCACTGTCTCACAGAAGGTCTTCTACCTAAACTCACGTGTTCATGATGTAAACTACACGTTTGAAGCTCTGACAAAACAGGATCTTGAGTCCACTCACGAGGCACCTTATCCCAAATCTTCTTTACAGCATTCGCAGCTACATTAACCAAAAATGCCTTTGGTAATGGATTTAACTCTTCTTCAGTAAAAGTGTTTAGTTTCTTTTTGCATGCATAAAACTTTACGATCGCCTTTTCAACTGCGTTACACTTAGTATCTGTTAGAAATGACATGATGTCTTTACTCTACAAATGTTTCTTTTACACTACGGTTATTTCGACATTGCAGTTTACATATGTTGTTCACTTCCCGGCATGCACTGCAACACAACCAATCAAAGAGCATGCATACATGTTGTAAAGACTGTTTACTTGTTTCTCTACTATGCTCTTTCGGAAGAGTTTTAAATGATGGGCACCCCAATTCATGCATGTCGATAACTTCACACGATGATGGTAGAAAATCACGCAACCATTCTTTCTTTTCACAACCCTTTAAAAGAACAAGATCTGCTCTTGACAAATGTGCATTCATCATTAAGGGTAGAAAACGATAAGGTATTCCTTTTTTCTTCCCACTTCAAACCTAAATTGCTTTCAATCCACTGAGTCTGCTTTTTATCTTCATCTGTTTGCAAACAGTAAGGGAACGGTGGACTAAATACTAAACTAACAAGTTTTGGTGCCCACAACACACTGCAATCTAACACAGCCACCTCTTTAAACACAAATTTGTTTCCGTTTACTTTAAAGCCTTGCACATCAACTATTAATGTTTTCGTTATATTTGCACTCCACAATCTATCACTGTTTCTCGAAGACTAAAGCTTTTAGTCAACGAACGGGTTTAAATATGCACAATAACGTCATCACTGCAGCACATGCAAACTCCTGTTTTTATGATGCATACTTATTGCATTCCTTTACACCGACTTACTCTTAAGAAAACGGACAAGTCTAAACATGCATGATGACGTCATCACTGCAGCACGTGCTCACTCTAGCTTTTCCGATGCGTGATTAAACTTGTTCGAATTTACCGCCACCACATTTCAACTAAAGAGTGCAGCACCGAGGTAAGCGATGTAAGATGGCAGTAGCTAAAGATGGCAGCACTGTTCTCTCTGGATTAAAGATGGCTGCTTGTCATAAAGATTTTTTCAAATTATCCGCCACCACATTTCAACTTAAGAGTGCAGCACTGAGGTTTGCGATGCAAGATGGCGGGTGACAGCTTGTCAAATAGATTTTTTTCAAAGGTAAGTAGCTAAAGAGGGCAGCACTAAGGTTAGCAATGCAAGATGGTGGATGACAGCTGTGACGTAAAAATTACCCGCAAGATAGCAGCACGATGCTCTTTTCGTTAATGATGGCAGCTTGTCAAATAGAATTTTCAAATTAACCGCCTCAAAGGTAAGTAGCTAAAGAGGGCAGCACTGTTCTCTCTGGATTAAAGATGGCTGCTTATCAAAAAAGAATTTTTCAAATTATCCGTCACCACAAGGAGGGCAGCACGGTGCTCTCTTGATTAAAGATGGTGGATGACAGCTGAAGAGCACGTAGAATTTGTTTCCAAACAAGAGCACGTGGAATTCGCCGTCACCACATAGAGTGCAGCACTGTTCTCTCTGGATTAAAGATGGCGGATGACAGCTGTCAGAAAAGCACATGGGCAGGACGAATAGAAATGAATAGTGTGACGAATCCCTCTGTATCACATGTTAACAGACACGGTGTACATGTTCTCCGCCACCTGCAGCGCTGCTGTCGATAAAAGGGCCAAGTACGCGCGCTTTTCGTCGGCTTTCTGTGGAAGTGTGCAAACAGTTTGTGGTCTTTTTCAGTAGTTTTATACATTCTCCAGTTCTATAAGTGCAAAATAGCTGGCATTAACTTTTCATGAACTGAAAAGTGAAAAAGATTATGCATTTGAGAAGTAGGACGTATACTTTGACGTATGCTTCAATTTAATACCGCATGTGAATATGCCTACAACTTGCAATGTCCCGGGTTGTAATAAACATTCGAATGATAAGGGTCATTTTTGTTTCACCCCCAAAAATCCCACTCTGTTCTCAAAGTGGTCGAAGGCAATCCCACGTCAACATCTGCCTTAAAGTGATAGTACCCTTAACATAATTTTTCAGTCAGATTAGAGCCATGGCAAAAGCTGGTTGTCAAAGAGAATGCCAAAATCATAAGTACAGCTCAGGAAAAAAATTACAGCACGCTTACCTTTGATCAGCCACAATTATCTTTTTTTTTTTGCTAGTTGCTTTACGTCGCACCGACACGGATAGGTCTTATAGCAACGACAGGATAGGAAAGGCCTAGGAGTTGGAAGGAAGCGGCCGTGGCCTTAATTAAGGTACAGCCCCAGAATTTGCCTGGTGTGAAAATGGGAAACCACGGAAAACCACCTTCAGGGCTGCCGACAGTAGGATTCGAACCCACTATCTCCCGGATGCAAGCTCACAGCCGCGTGCCCCTAACCGCACGGCCAACTAGCTCGGTCCACCATTATCAAGTTGGGAAGATGAACAAATAGCTCCTTTCACCAGTTCAAAAATTAATGTCATTCATCAGTTCTGTGGGTATATTGTTAAACATGCAAGCGAAGTGATAGGCTGTACAGCATTTATTGGTTCAATGCAAAACAATACAGAGGACCTAACAAGTTTAGAAGAATATTTTAACGCATCCAACTATCTTATTTATCCATCGAGTGAATTATTATTGATGTTTTCTCATGTACAAGAAGTTGTTGTGAGAAATATTAGTGTACAAGAAGCATATGGGGTGAAATATTTCAAGAATGCCTGGATAGTTTACCTTCAAATTACTGTTTCTTATAGACTTGGGTGCTGAACTGAACATGCTCAGGACTTGATACCCAAATTAATTTTTCATTACATACGATGCCGATTTTATTTCCGAACAAAAGAAGTACGGAAAGAAATGTAAGCTTGTACGACCGCAAAACATACCCGGAAAATGTCCAAGGTGTCCAGTTAACTGACTGATGGAGTGAAGTGCTGATAAGATTCATTAATTTGAGCATGTTAATATATAATTTAACTTAAGTAGTTATGAAGGAATCACACATGTATGACATACCGGTACGTAACATCATGTGGGTGCCTGTAGAGTTTTAATGTGTTTATATTACGCAGCATGTACAGTAACAGTCGAACATGTGCTTTTTAAGGTTATAGCTGATTTGCAACTGAGTTTGATTTTGTGGTGAATTAATGAAATAGCTCTGTACACACATACCCGTTTGACATATTCCTTAAGACACTGACGAACCAATTTCAGAAGTAATGTCATTAAATCATTACTAAATGTAAAATATTTCCTACGAATTTGTCACATATTACTTTCAAAACAAGGAACACTATAATCTTAATTTGCACGAAACACAGATCGCACATAAATACAGTCATCGGTCACTAAAGAGAATGCACATTCCAGAAACATAACAATAATAAACACACGGTTTTAAATAATTTATTTAAACGATAAATTCCGAATTAAGTCACACCAGATCTCATTTAAAATCACATGTTCAGGGACAGCTGATCCCTGTTTACCTACACCAGCGCCGCGTAGTGTAGGAACATATGAAACAGCAGAAGTCGTCACACTATGTACTTCTATTCGTCCTGCACATGGGTTTGTAGAGCGCGTAGAATTTGCCACCACCACATAGAGTGCAGCACTGTTCTCTCTGTTGTTAAAGATGGCGGATGACAGCTGTCAAAAAAAGCACATGGCTTTGTTTCCAAACAAGGGCACGTGGAATTTGCCGCCACCACATTTCAAAGGTATCTAGCTAAAGAGGGCAGCACTGTGCTCTGTTGATTAAAGATGGCGGATGACGGCTGTCAAAAAAGCGCGTGAGTTTGTTTCCAAACAAGAGCATGTAGAATTTTTCAAATTGCCGCCACCACATAGAGGGCAGCACGGTGCTCTCTTGATTAAAGATGGCTGCTGTCATGTGGAATTGCCTGCCACCACATTTCAAAGGTATCTAGCTAAAGAGGGCAGCACGGTGCTCAAAGATGGCTGCAGTCAAAAAGCATTTTTCAAATTATCCGCCACCACATTTCAAAGGTAAGTAGCTAAAGAGGGCAGCACTGTGCTCTATAGATTAAAGATGGCGGATGATAGCTGTCAAAAAGCACGTGGATTTGTTTACCGATTCAAATCTCGCGCTAGTGAGGTTAAGTTGGTAGCACTAAGGTTTAGGCCCGCCAAGATGGCAGCACTGCGGATGACAGGTGACGAATTTGCAGCTACTGCGATAAAGAGGGCAGCACGGTGCTCTGTAGTTTAAAGATGGCGGATGACAGCTGTCAAAAAAGCACGTGGCTTTGTTTATCTCACGCTAGTGAGGTTAAGTTGGTACTACTGAGGTTTAGGCCTGTCAAGATGGCAGTACTGAGGTTAGCGATGCGTTGTTGTCTGTCAAAAAGCACGTGGCTGTCAAAAACACGTGGATTTGTTTACCTCGCGCTAGTTAGGTTAAGTTGGTACTACTGAGGTTTAGGCCCGTCAAGATGGCAGTACTGAGGTTAGCGATGCGTTGTTGTCGATGATAGCTGTCAAAAAGCACGTGGCTTTGTTTACAAATTCAAATTTCCCGCGGGTGGTGGAGGAGACCTCTGGGAGGCCTCTGGCTGTGGTGGTGGAGGAGGCCTCTGGGAGGCCTCTTGCTGTGGTGGTGGTGGAGGAGGCATCTGGGAGGCCTCTGGCTGTGGTGGCGGTGGAGGTGGCCTCTGGGAGCCTGCGGTGGCGGTGGCGCCCGAACCCGCCTATTATACTACTGATGTACCACGTTAAGTCCGTAGTTGTACCACGTTAAATCCCACGTCGACTTGAACATCAGGTTGATACGGTGATAATGCACTCTGTCAGGGTTTCTGGTGTTACTAATGAATTTCGTGAACATGAGAAAGTTCAACTGACGGTATGAGTTACGAGTGTCATATTGGCATGATTTTACTAAGGGTAAAAATATCAAGTCACTAGCAGAAAGTAATAATTTCTTGAATAACTGGAAGCACAGTTCGAAACACAGTTTATCGTACACAGTTTATACTATTCACACACGTAATTCAAAGTTTGTTCAATGTATAACAAATTTTTGGATTCCAATTGAATACGAGTTCATTATGCTACGAAGTGTAAAATGTAGTTCATTCGCGACACAAGTCTGGTTTAGTTCAAACCTTCCTAAATATTCGTTACACTCGAATTAAGGAGATATTATGAATTATTTCCAGTGAATAAAGTTAGTATTCAGTTAAATAGTCGTAAAATAGCCTTAATGTTCACTCAGTTATTCACTATAACAGTTCAAAGTAAATCACGTTTGAGTGTTAGCACAAGACTAAGTTAAGTGAAGTCGTTCACTTTCTAGCACAAAAAATACTAAGTTTGTGT
This sequence comes from Anabrus simplex, assembly GCF_040414725.1. Taxonomy (NCBI): domain Eukaryota; kingdom Metazoa; phylum Arthropoda; class Insecta; order Orthoptera; family Tettigoniidae; genus Anabrus; species Anabrus simplex. Next base: position 714,303,907 of record NC_090266.1, read on the forward strand.
ATCGCAGAAATATTATAAGTTTTGAAATAGAAGCGTAAAATAATTAAGTTAGTCTCGAAGCACTGGAATTATTTAAGTTCCAAAATACTATACAATTTTTACAAGTACGACGAAGACTGTATGGAAGATATTACGCAACAAGATTACCGGGTACGACTCTTGCAGACCCGTACGCGGAGACTAGCATGACAGTCTGTCCGCTGTGAGTTGCAAGTTGTAACTGAATATGCTTTGCTGCACCCTGTCCTTTTATACGGATTATCGAGGTCAGCTGTTTCTCCTCGTGAAAAATGCCGTTTATTTGTAGGTGAATAACTCGAAAATGCCTGGACCGATTTTCATGAAATTATAGCATGTTGATATTCAGATAATGCGCTACACGATGATGTATGTCATTTTTCAATATCTCAAGGAGTTTAGAAGTTAGTAAAGTACTTCTGGTATATTCTAGAGTGTCAGGTGAAGTTCACGTGATAGTTGCGTCATCCGCATACTTACAGCTAGTGACGTATATCGCTCGCTGCTCGCAGATCCGTGCCGTACCGTTACTTCGTGCAGTCTACACATACGTTCGAGCCATCCCGTTGCAAGTATTCATGTAACCAATAACTATGTTCTAGGCCATAGGCAATTCCTGGTACATGTTCTTCCCTCGGTGGATAAAGAAAATTCGAAGTTATTCCTCCTGTTCAACGTATTTCTTGAGATTGGAGGCGATTAAAAACATAGGTCGTTTTCTCAAACATAAAGCCAGTAAAATGTTTACTTTCCGGATCCAGGTTAATGTGGTAGTAAGATGAAGTTCCATCGACACAGTTGTGAAATCTTTAATCTTAATCTTTAAATGTTTTTACGAACTATTGCAAAGGGATTTATGTTAGGTGTCACGCAGGGCGAAATGATGACGTCTTCCTTTATTTCCTGGATGAGAATCCTAGCTTCGTCTCTGAAATTTTCGGAAATCGGGTGTGGCTTCTTTTTGTAAGGGGAACGCTTCCTTACATTTAGATTATGTTCGTAACCATTAATTTCACCTGGTTTGTCATAGAATAGACTAGGAAATATATCAGACTTTTGTTTTGCATTTTCTAGTTGTACACTGAGTTCTGGGTCTTCAGTTACACTGGTTATGGACGTGAAGTATTCTGGGCCGACTATGGCATCCTCTCCAATAACGGACTCCATCTCGTCCTCTTCAGGATTACCCTTCTTAATTTCCATTGCTTCGGCTGGCGCTCCCTCGCATTCAGCGGGTATTTCATCGCCACCACCGGCTTCTTTTGTAAGGCTTCCTATTTCTCGAGCTTCCAATTCCCCTCTATCTATCAGCTGTAGCTCTACAGAATCAGTACTATTTAGATGTATGATATTGACATCATAATTAATGGTCCCTTTATGTTTTCATTATGAAGTCCGATCCCAGAACAAGGTTAAAGTTGAGACGGGAAGTTACTAAGAAAATTTGTTCAAATGATCTTTCATTAATGCGAAATTCAAAAAAACCTGCGTCTTGCATTTTATGTTCTTATCAGGAACAATCCCTTTTAACCTTGAGATGCGTCACTGGCAAAAGTAAAATGTCAGTTTGATTCTTCAGTGACTTAGTTTGTCAGAATTAAGAGACGCTTGAGCTCCTAAGACGATAAGCGTAATAGCATTCAAGTCACCAATACGTTCTGTGATTAACGGCAATGAAGGTAAAACCATAGGCCTAGATTGTTGTGTATCCTCATGCAAAAGTTCCGTGTCATCTACATGCCAATAATTAATGACGGCTGAACATGTAGTTAGTAGACCGTCCCCTCCTTGGATTTTGGGCAATCTCTTAAATGCAGACTTGAAGTTCTTCACCCCAGTTAAGTTGGTATCATTCTCCTGTTTGCCTTGCGACTCATAGTGTTGTTGATATTCCAGAGAAGTAGCTCCTGGTTCATTGTAAGGTCTATTCTTCTCCTTCACATACTCCCTAGTATCTTTCCATCTTCGTTCCAGTTCTTCCCACATGGAATCCCGCTGCTCTTCTGGAGTCTTCTCCTGTCTTCTCCAGGAAGGTCTCGTTCTATGGGGAGTTCTGCCTTGGTTTTGCTGTCTTCGAAATCCCTGAAATCTAGTAGAAGTAGATGGACTAGTTCTTCGCTCTTCGCTTTGTTTAGGATCATCTCTCTCTCTCTCTCTCTCTCTTGAGTCTTGAATTCCGTAGTATTAGTAATCACATCGTCCGACTCGTTGGCTGAATGGTCGGCGTACTGGCCTTCGGTTCAGAGGGTTACGGGTTCGATTCCCGACAGGGTCGGAAATTTTAACTTTCATTGGTTAATTCCAGTGGCCCGGGGGCTGAGCGTCTGTGCTGTCCTCAACATTCCTGCAACTCACACACCCCACAAAACACTATCCTCCACCACAATAACACGCAGTTACCTACACATGGCAGATGCCTCCACCCTAATCGGAGTGTCTGCCTTACAAGGGCTGCACTCGGCTAGAAATGGTCGCACGAAATTATTATTATTATTAGTATTCACATTTTAACTCTGTTATTCTTAGGAGTAGACTGAGTGTTTGCAGATCCCCGAAAACCGAAAAGTAGTTAGTGGGATGTAAAGCAAATAACATTATTATTATTAATGTTTGCAGTATCCAACCTTCACACCGTAGCATCTAAGTGTTTTAAAGTTTTGATATTAGCAGCGACTAGTATTCCCTGTACGTGTGAGGGGAATTTCAACGTCATAATAGGGATCAGTCCTAGATCAGACAGCGAATGACCTAGAAACTGCATATTTTAAGCTGCATTAAAAATAATCAGAATAACGTAAAATGTTAACAAAGGTGTTGTATTTTCTGGAGTAAAGCTGCATTTTGACTAAGTGTTGGGTTTCAGTGTCCCAAAAACATTTTAAAAGTGCTTGCTTGAATCCTTCATATGTCTTCAAACTACTTTTAAACGTAATAAACCAAGATAAAGCTCTGCTTTCCAACAACTTTGCGACGGTACGAAGTCGTCTATCCGCATCGATTCTATTTTCTTGTGAATAGTCCTCAACGTTGTGTAGAAAATCCCGAGCAGTGTACTCGTCTCGTCCCGAGAATTTAACACGTTTGTCATCTTGGACCTTAATAAGAGTGGTCGTGCAAAAAATAACAATCGAAGTGTTAAGATTTAATGTGTTTGTCAAAGTATCTCTTTGTTTAAGTTGGGTCACTTCTTCAGAAATGCTTTCCACCTTCGACTGCATAATAGCGTCCAAGTTCTTAAGTTCAGTTTGCAAATCTGATTTAATGTCCTTCACGTCTTTAGAGAAAGCCACTAACTGAGTGTATGTGTTCTCTAGTTGTCCTGAAAAGCGTTTGTCTAACTCCCCTCAGTGCTTTTAATAAGTCAATCTCGTTCTTAATCTTGCCGATGAACCTCTGAGATTTTCCTGAACCTGCGCCATTTTAATTTGCGCTTGTGAGATATTAATGTGCGATTCTTGGGACTCGTATCTAAGTTCGTTTAGATCGGAAGCGAATGACTGTACAGAAGGAAGAACAGCTTTGATATCTTTATCTATAGACTCTATCACCTGAGCTTTAATTTCTTCCTTAAGGGACCTTAAATTTGCAACGATTTGGCCATTCATCTCATTAAGTTTTGCCTCTACTTTCGCACTTGAAAAAGCAAATCTCTTTTCCATCTGCACGCCTGCTTCTATGAATCTTTGCTACATATTAGCATTTGATTAATTAGGTCTATTATTTATGGTTTCATCAGCTTCTGCAAATCCCTTTTCCAAAGCTGGTTGTGTTTCTGCAAACATAATTTCAAGGGTGTGGTTAACATTAGCAATAGTTTGACCAATTTTGGCGTTTAACTGGATATTGGACTCATTCATCTTGGCGTTCTGGTCGTTAATGCTAAGTCTAAGTGCTTCGATGGCCACTACAAGGTTGTCCATTTTGTTGGGATTATTGTAAGAAAATTCTAAGTCTTATTACATACATACATACATACATACATACATACATACATACATACATACATACATACATACATACATACATGCATACATACATACATACATACATACATACATACATACATACATACATACATACATACATACATACATATATTTATTGCCTACCCTAGTATACACCATTGGCTTACAGGTGATAAAGACAGAACAGAACGAAACAACGAATAGCCACTACATCTCTCTTAAAATTACTTAACTAAATTAACTACCTCTACATCTACTCAGTTTCATCCCACACGTGCGCGGATAGCCAGCACACATGCAGGATGCCACCGAATTACAAACTACCCTAATCACCTACTCCTTCCCACGACCTGAAAATAGTAAACTGGTCGCTGCGCCAGCCCTGGTATGGAACACACGTCCACCAACCCGATTGACGCAGCCACCAGCCTAGCCACGTGAGAACGGATACCATATTTCACCAACACTTGCTGACACTCATTTCCTTCCCTATCTTGCATGGCAAGCCACCTGTGGCGGAAACCCGACCCATCGTGCGGCCTGCCATACTCTTCCAATGTGTACGTCACGTCCACTCTGATCCATTGTCAGCGCGCTTCCTTCCCTCTCCTTTTTTCACGTGCAGACATGCTTAAGCCTAACTTCCTTCAGATGGGTCAGGTCCCCACCCCTCCATCTCCCCTTGATACGTCCTACTCTCCTCTCTCGAGCTCTTCCCACGAGCTACATCTCACATTTATATAACAGTTTATCTTTTTTAATTCTCCATCAGGTACTTTCACAGTTTTCATTATACCAACCCTTTCTACTATATTACAGTAACCACTTCAACTCTCACAATTTTCTATTCCATAAACATTCACTTATATCACCTCCTCAACATATATACTCTTAAACAAAACCCTTATCCTACCACACCGCACTTACACTTATACAAACAGTTTACCATTCCAAATCAATACGATCACAGTCTTCTCAATCTACAGCACTACACTTATACACATCAAACAGTTTTCTTACCCAAACAGTTTGTTCACTCAGACTTTTCCCAGTTCTTTCCATCTTATTAAACTTAAGATTTAAACATCAACTATCATTCATTTTACACCCCCTCATCAACGCACCTAAAGCAATTTAACTATTTTTAAAGACACTAATACATACTTTCACAGTTTCTATACTGCCAACATTTTCTCCATAACTACAGTCCCATTTAATCTATCTTAATTATTATTACATACATCTTCCTTATCCTCCCTTCCCACACTTATACACCTTAACAATCCAAATTTTCCCACACCTTACTTACACACAAACAGTTTCCATTCCAAGTCCATGAGTTCACTCAGTCTTCTCACAGCTTTCATTACTAGCTTCTAACTAAGCGTCATTTCAGCCATCAACGATAAACTTAAACTATATACCAACTTCTTAAAATTACAATACCCTCAAAGCCTACTCAACCTCCCATTATCTCAACTCCTACCTAATTTTTTCCGTCTTTCCCTTGTTACAAGCTCTTTTCATAAACACATATACTCTCGTATTCCTCATGTCTTAAATATACTACACCCTCCCATACTACTACTCCTAGATATACTTCCCAACAAGTTGCCCCGGGCGGATCACCATTCCACAGGGCAAGGTGCTCTCCCCCTTCTCCTAACACTACAGCCCCCTCTTCTGATATTATGGCCACCATGATACCCTTCCCGCATCTGCTCAGGGTGGATACCCATTCCCATTCCCATTCCTATGAGCAGAGTGCCTTCCCTCTTCCCCCTTCAGCATGAACCACTTTATCTGAACAACCCCTCTTATTCCCTCAGTTTCTTTAGAAATCTAGCTTTAGCCACATTTAAGAATTTTGCTACATTCGTTCCTTTCTCCAACTCTCTACATAACCAAGATGGCATCTTATAGCTTTTCCCTACCGTATCCACCTCCTTCTTACTTAGTAGTTTAATCTTTACCTCCACCAAAACTCAACATTGATTGAAAATATGCAGGTCCGCCCACCTCTCTCCACATAACACACATCTATCCTTATTCTCACTACTTATTTTTCTGTTTCTCGGAAATCTCAATACCCACCAATACAAACCGCTCTTATTCCTTCTACACTCAAACTCAGTTTTCGGGTTTATTACTTCCACCAATTTATTTAATACAGATAAAGAGACACTCTCTCTACATTCCCTTACTAAACTCTGTCTTTCTATATCTAGTAGTCTTCACTCTATCCTTTCCCATACCCATTTATTCCTACCTCCCCCAAACATCTTCATATACCCCAATCCAATCTGTTGTAGCGTTTTTTTGCACTTATTCACCCAGTAACCTTCATTCGTCATACCTTTCTGGAAGCTAAACGTTTCTTGTACTAATAACCCAACCTTCACTTCCTCCAATCTAATCCAATACTTGAACACCCTCTTAGCTATTTCAACCTCCATCGATTCTTTACAGACTAATCTGGCACCGGCATCGGCTGTACAGTTCGGGAGGTCCATCATGATCTTACTAAATTTCGCCACTACTTAGTTTAGTTCAGCCCTGCCCTCCTCCATTCCCCATACTTCTACCCCAAATAGAATTTTTCCCATTACCTGTGATTTAAACACCGTTTTCTGAATTTTGTATTTAACATCTGGAAATTTATTTTCGAATACCCCCACTGCCGCAAGCGCTCCTCTTCCTTTTAATTTAGCCCTCTTACACAGTTATTTCCAAGAACCAATCTTACTAATTATTACACCTACATACTCAATTCTTTTCCCTGGTCTAATTTCTTCCTGATCTAGCCTCCACACTTCCTTATTCTTTCTCCCACCCCTTTTCCTACAAACCATTATCTGAGTCTTTCTTACATTTACTCTGAGAGACCACTTCCTAGTATACTCAACTACTTTGTCCAACCCTTTTTGCAAACCACTTGCCTTCAAAGCCAAAATCAATAGGTCATCCTCGAATAGCGACCCCGGAACCTCCAGTTTCCCTATCCAAGGACATTGTCATCACTCTCCGCCATGGCCCTCTAAGATATTATTTACAAATAATATAAATAACATCGGGGAGAGCTTACACCCTTGTCTCACCCCGCTCTTCAATTCCAAACACTTGCTCATCCTTCCACCCTGCAATTTAATCATCACAAACACTTCCTCCTATATATATTATATTGCCTTCCTCATTTTCTTCGACATTCCAACATCCCTTAGTATCATAAATAGCGCCTCCCTACTGACCGTATCGAAGGCTTGTTCTAAGTCAATCGCTGCTACATATAATTTACACCCTGCTATCCTCACATACTTTGTAATCAAGGTGTCCAGAATCCAAACATTATCGACTCTGTTCCTTCCTTTTCTAAATCCATTTTGAAACTCAGATATACTCCCATACTGTTCCGCCCAATTTGTTATCCTATTCGCTAAAACTCCTGTGTACACCTTCGACAACGCGTCTAAGAGTATAATTCCTCTATAGTTGTTAGGATCACTACTAGCCCCTTTATTTTCTTAAATTGTGCATAATACCCCCTTCCTCCATTCCCTCGGAAATTTCCCCGTTTGCAGCAACCTATTAAAAATGTTACAATTCCCCTCAACATCAGTTCATTTGCCCCAACCTCCTTCCACACACTATTGGAAATACCGTTTACACCTCCTGCTGCCTTGGGTCTAGCATTTTTAATACTCTCTTTACCTCCTTCCTTGTTATCCCCTCATCCAATATTTGAATTTCTGCTTCCAGTTCCCTTCCTATATATGTCTTGTATATTTCTCTACCCAAATTCCCCTCTCCTTCTAAAAGCCTTTCAAAATGCCTAACCCACTCGTTTTCTCCTATTTTATCACCGTTCCCCAACGGTTTCGTTATTCTAATCTTGTTTATAGACTCCCATATCCTCTCAAATTTCTTCTCTCTACAATATCTATTTATTTTTTCAGCTTCCGCCTCCTTCCATCCTCTTTTCTTCTCATTCAATACCTCCATGTTTTCCCTTCTCAATTTACAATATTCCTTCCTTTTTTCTTGCTCCCCCTCCTTCGTAAACTTCGCTATTGCTCCCATTACAACCTCTCGTTTTCTCCTGAAGTCTTCATCAAACCATCCATTCATTTTGTTCTTTTCCCCCTTTATCCTTCTCCTCACTTTCTTCCCCACCCTCCATAAAGGGAGTTATATTAATTCTAGCACCCTATCCATGTCATTCCCATCCGCCGCCCTTTCAATTTCTACCTTTAATATTTCTCCCTACTCTTTCAAATCCCGTCTCAATTTCTCTTTCGCATTATCATCCCAGATATACTTCCATCCTCCAATACTATATCTCTCCCTACTTTCCTCCAGCTTGCCCTTCTCATCAGCAGCCAAAGTTCTCAATTTTATTTTGATAGGCATATGTTAAGTTATCCCACAATCTAACACCTCAAAAATTATTCCCCTTAACGCTATCTCTGAGCTTATTCCTATATCAACTACACTCTCTCCATTTCTTGTAATATACGTTAAATCTCCCACACTATTCCCCTTCATCCAACCATTTAAAATAAATAAATGTTCTATAGCACATAACTCTAATAAGCTTTCTCCATAACTATTTACACAATTATCCTTACTCTTTCTTTGCAGCCCCCGACTGCTTTTACTCCTTTCCCGTACACCGGTACTCTATTGCTCACTCTCGGATTCCAATCCCCCAATAAAATCATCCCATCTTCTACATACAGCCCTTTAACTGTGTTTATTTCTTCAATCAGTTCATCAAAGAAATGTTTATTTGCATAAACTGAATCGCTTGAATGGTTATAAAGCAGGGCCAGACAAATTTCTTCCAATGCCCCTTCACCATTTTTACCCTCAGCCACACTACCCCCTCTACCCTACTCAGTAACACCTCCACCCATTCAGGTACCTCTTTTCTTATTAGAACTACTATGCCCCCTGGATTTCTACACCTCTTCCCTATTTTTCCTTAACACGTTAACAACTCTACAGTATAACCGTCCCATGTAATTTTAACCCCTTTCCCTAACCACGTCTCAACTACAGCAATTATCTCAAAATCTTTCACTAAACCCACAACTTCCCTATTCCCTAACTTCCCCATCAACCCCTCAATATTCTGCACCCCTATCACCATTTCTAGTCATTTATTTCCTCCCCCTCCCTCTCTATGCTTTTGGGTTTTACCACTTTCCCCCTTACTTCTCTTAATTCTTCCTTGTGGCTCCTCCCCATCCCGCACCACTTCCCTCCCTTTCTTCTCCCCCTCCTTCACCTTTTTCCTGCCAAAGCCTTTTCCCTCCCCATAGATCTTTTAAACTTAACGATCTCCCCATATTCAACGCCTGATTTCTCTCCAAGTTTCTTTCTACGTTTCTCCTATTCGGGAAGGTTGAGTCCCTACCCTGGCTCCTTTCTCCTCCCATCACCTCTTCACTACCTGAACTCACTTCGATCTAGTGTCATATATGTTGATTCACTCATTCCTGCGTTGTTCTGACTCACCAACGTCTCTGCAATCCCCGCCACCTGACCGCTGACACCACAGTCCCGTCTTCTTTCTTCTTTCTCCCCACTGATGACACCCTGCTCTCGATTTCTGCACCTCATTTCCTCCTCACAATTTTCCATCCTCAGCATTTCCTTCTGTGTCCACGATCGAGTCCAATTTCTGCCTGAAGTCACCAAACAGCTCCCCACTATCTTAGCTCGCAATCCCTGCGCTAGCCTGCCACATATGCAGCTTCAAACTCGCCAACCGCATCCTGTCTTCATTCCCTGTCTCAGCCTTCGAATAGTTCGACCCTTTCGAATTTACGGCATTCCTCAGAATTATATCGGCCATCAGAGTTGAAATTAATCTTATCTTCACCGGCCTATGGCCGTTGTTCCTTCCTACTCTATATATATCATCTACATCCACTTCAGAGAATTTCATCTTCATTTTATTCTAGACTATGTCCACCACTTTCAATACTAACTCCACTTTTTATTCTAATCCTTCCCCTGGTACATCATACACAAACACATTTTTTTGCTGATTCGTTCCTCGCTAGCTTCAATTCTCTCTCCATTGCTGTCAATTACTCTTCTAGAACCAACACCTTCTTTTTCAGACTCCCTACCTCATCTTCTATCTCCACTAACTTGTCATTTACTCCTCCAATTTCTTCTTTTATAAAAATGTTTAAGTCCTTCATCTCCTTCATTTGGGTTGCCCGGTGTTCCTGCATAATTTCCTTTATTTCTTCTCCTTTGTTCGCTTCCTTCACCACTCTCTTGATATCTTCAAGTTCCTCCCAACCGAATGGTCCCTGATTTGGACCCGGGTTCTTTTCTATACCTCCTACCACCATCAACGTCGCAATAACCGTCACACACAGCATAATTTCCAACAGTCTTTTAGAACCACTAACATCTCTCCTCTCTGCTCCGCCTTTCTTCCAACACCACCTTGCACCATGCCATCTTCCAATTTTTAGCCTTTATTGCTGTAGCGTTACTCCCATCTTGCAATCTCGGCTCACTCACACGTCCGCACTTCCCGCTGTCTCGCTCATGACTGTGTAAGTCGTATTATACAATCTGAAGATTTTATGTTTGGCCTGTCATCTACGCAATTAAATGTAGGCCTTGTTAGCTCACAAGTTGCCTTGTATCAATCCAATAAATGATTAGATTCGTAATTCCCAATAAGACCTAAGCACACTTGTATTTTATTATGTTCAGGGCTTTCTATGTCTTTCACGCTGTTCCATTCGAGGCCTGAAATGCTGGGCGCCGTCTATTATACTGCCCTTCTCTGTACCAGGAAGAGTCAAGGAAAAGGGGCATGAGACTTAACTAAGGGGTGTTCAGTTCTTAGGAGCAGGCACAGAGAATGGTATTCACAGTGCGAAATAATAGATGGTACTTTAAAATTCAACTTGTAGATAGCATGAATAATTCTTCTATTATTTCGAATTTTAAAATAGAAAAACCAAATTTAAATATCTTCTGTTGAAATTTATATTGCCCGATTCCAGCAATATCATAAATTTTCAATAAATGTTTATAATAAATGGAAATCAAAATAATTCCTTTATCAAATTCATAGAGTTCGTCTTGAGAAATAACGCAAAATATTATGTGAAAATAAATATCACTTCACTTTGGGAATGAACAACCCCATAGCTTCTCTAAAATGGTGTCATTTCAAAATTCCTACAGTCTCTTTATAAAGTTATCACTTCAAAATCCCTAGAGTTTCTTTATAAATTTAACACTTGAGAATGTAAAAGAACGTAAAGTTTATTTTCTCGCGAAGTCTAGTGTTGTGTTCTATTTTATAAGTACTGTTCAACATTTGGAAATATTATGTGAATTATGTGACTTCCAATCAGGAATGGTAGTTCGTCGAAAATGAAGAAATCACCGTCTTAAAGTTCAATCTTTAAGAAAAAGTTGATTCTCTTGTAAGATTGTTAGTAAAGGCACTTATATCACCTGATTAGTCTTTAAACTGGAACTGGAAAATGCGGTTCATCGAACAGCATTCGGAACTCCTTTGCGACCGATGTCGTGATGTCCACCATAGTACCACTACCATCTCCAGCGATGTGCCATGTAACCAATAACTATGTTCCAGGCCATAGGCATTTCCTTGTACAATACATACATACATACATACATACATACATACATACATACATACATACATACATACATACATACATACATACATACATACATACATACATACATACATACATACATACATACATACATACATACATACATACATTATCATTATAGACCGTTATGCCTTTCAGCGTTCAGTCTGCAAGAATCTGTGAATTTACTAAGCACCGCCACAATCCTCTATTTGCATCCAGTGCTGTGGCCTCATTTACTTCTATACATCATATCTTTAAATCGCTAGATACTGAGTCAAGCCATCGTCGTCTTGGTCTCCCTCTACTTCTTTTACCCTTCTTATAAGAGTCCATTACTCTCCTAGGTAACCTATCCTCCTCAATTCGTCTCACATGACCCCAACACCGAAGCCGGTTTATGTGTACAGCTTCATTCATCGAGCTCATTCCCAACTTAGTCTTTATCTCCTCATTCCGAATACCTACCCTCGTGCCATTGTTCCCACCTCTTTGTATCAGCGTTCATTCTCGCTACTTACATATCTGTTACTTCTAACTTATTAATGTAATATCCCCAGTCCACCCAGTCTTCTCTCCCGTAAAGCAAAGTTGGTCTGAAAACAGACCGATGTAAGGATAGTTTCGTTCGGGAGCTTCTTACAGAATACTGTTGATCGCAACTGCGAGCTCACTGCATTAGCTTTACTATAACTTGATTCAATCTCACATAATATATTACCATCCTGCGAGAACACACAACCTAAATACTTACAATTATCTACATGTTCCCGCTTTGTATCACTAATATGACAGTTAATTCTGTTGAACTTCTTACCTACTGACATCAATTTAGTCTTCTAAATGCTAATTTTCATAGCATATTCATTGCACCTATTTTCAAGTTCCCAGGCTTTCGGCACAATCTGCTATTAAGCCCAAGTAGTCAGCATATGCCAGCGTACTTACTACATTTCCACCTAACTGAATCCCTCCCTGCTACTTTATACCTTTCAGCACATGACCCATGTAAACTACAAACAGCAAAGGTGAAAGATTACAGCCTTGTCTAACCCTCGTAAATACCCTGAACCAAGAACTCATTATACCATCAATTCTCACTACAGCCCAATTGTCAACATAAATGCCTTTGGTTGATTTTAATAGTCTACCCTTAATTCCATAGTCTCCGAGTATGGAGAATCTTTTCCCTCGGTATCCTGTCATATGCTTTCTCTAGATCTACGAAACATAAACACAACTGTCTATTCCTCTCGTAACATTTTTCAATTACCTGACGCATACTGAAAGTCTGATCCTGACAGTTCCTCTGTGGTCTGAAACCACACTGGTTTTCATCCAACTTCCTCTCAACCACGGATCGCACCTCCGTTCCAAGATGCCACTGAATACCTTGCCTGGTATACTAATCAATGAGATACCTTGATAGTTGTTGCAATCCTTCCTGTTAGCTTGCTTATAGATAGGTACAATTACTGCGTTTGTCCAAACTAAAGGTACCTTACCAACACTTCATGCTGATCTTACTACTCTATGAAGCTATTTCATCCCTGCATTCCCACTATACTTCACCATTTCAGGTCTAATTTCATCTATTCTTGCTGCTTTATGACAATGGAAATTATATACCATCCTTTCCACTTGCTCAAGCGTAATTTCACCAACATCATTTTCCTCCTCCCCATGAGTCTAGTTGTTCACGACACCACCATGAAGATTTCCTTTTTGCCTTGAGAAGATTTTCAAAACATTCCCTTCACTTGCCCAGTGATTCCCTGGGTTCTATTATGTGTTCACCCGAATTACCCAAAACGCTGTTCATTTCCTTTTTTCCTCCCTTCCTAAGATTCTTTATAGTATCCAGAAAGGTTGCCTTGCTGCTTGACCCAGCCTTTCCAGGTTATTACCAAATTCTTCCCATTACTTTTTTTGGACAAAACAACTATTTGTTTCGCTCTGTTTCTTTCATCCACAATTCTCTGACTGCATCGGCCCTTGTTTGGAGCAATTTCTGATAAGCCTTCTTTTTACGTTTACAAGCTGCTCTCATTTCATCACTCTATCAAGATGTTCGCTTTTATCCATTTTTACACACAGTCGTTCCTAGACATTCTCTTGCTGTTTCTACAACAGCATCCCTGTATGCCACCCATTCTATTTCTATATCCTGAACCTGCTTACTGTCCACTGTTTCAAACTTCTCACTAATCATATCCATGTACAGTATTTCTGTCTACTTTCCTCGTCCTGGAGTTTTCTTACCCTTATTCCTTTGCAGACAGATTTTACTTTCTCCTTCATACGCCTAGAGATACTTAGTTCACTACAGATCAGATAGTGGTCTGTATAATCGAAAAACCAGTACATTCCTAACAAACTTCCTGAATTCGAAGTTGGTTAAGATATAGTCTATTATGGATCTCGTACCCCTAGCCTCCCTTTTGTAACTGTGAACAGCCTTATGCTTGGAGAATGTATTCCTACAGTAACTGCTAAACCCGTACTAGCGCAGAAGTCTAGCAAACGCTCCCCATTCCCATTAGCTCCCAAATCTTCCCCACATTTACCAATCACCCTATCGTATCCTTCCGTTCTGTTTCCAACACTCGCATTGAAATCGCCCATTAGAACTATCATATCCTTGCTGTTGACCCTGACTACGATGTCACTCAATGCTTCAAAAAACTTGTCAACTTCATCCTAATCTGCACCCTAACATGGTGAATACACTGAGAAAATTCTCGTCCTAATTCTTTCCACTACCAACTCTACCCACATCATTCACCGATTTACGTGCCTAAGAGAAACTATATTGTGTGCAGTAGTATTCTTGATAAGCAGCCCTACCCACACACTCTATCCTTCCTTTTTTAACACCCGTCAAGTACACTTTAATATATCCTATCTCTTCCTCGTTTTCTCCACTTACCCGAATATTACTTAATCCTATACATCCAGATGCATCCTCTTTGCTTACTCAGCCAGTTATACTTTCTTTCTTCCATACGCCCCATTAATAATGATGGCTTCCCATCGAATTCCATTTCGTTCGCCACGTTGTTCCCAAGTAGTCCATCGCCTGTCAAATGGGAGTGGGACTCCGTCACTGCCATAGGTCCGAGGCTTGCTTAAAATGTTCTGAGCTCGGTAAATTCGTGAAGTAGGATGCTACCCTACTTACACATAGTCCAAGTGAGGGTCTCTCTTCTAACGGGTTAGGGACCTTGTGGATTATAGACCTATAGTCCTAGCCGCCCGAGCACAAGGAGGGCCATGGCTCAGAATGCATCCGAGATGCCCACTCCCATTCCATAGCAACTGGTATCCCGACTCTCAGGACCACTTACTAGTGCATTCAGCCGTTGCCCATGGTTCACGAACTAGGACATGACTACAGTAACCCACACCATGAACCATATATATACAAGACGGTACACTATTTGCTTAAACCAAAGTTATGAATTTCTGAGTACCAATGACAGCATTCGTTACAACCACAGCTGCTTTTTTGTTTAGTAATCGGGGAAGGACTTTTGTCTCTGTGTCGAAGGCAGTGCTGACTACTGAAGGCGAATAGACCCACAATAAAACTAATGTTGGTCATTCAGGTGGACAAAATATTTGATAAAGGAGGTTTCCTGGAACTCAAAATTCAAATTTCAGTATTACATTGTATGAATGGTTAGAAGTTGCCAGTTTTGTCGCTAATGGCTAAAACTTAAATTCAGTCGCTTTTAAGTCACTAGATTTAGCGATAAAATCAGCAAGTTTGCAACAGTTCGGTGCGCAAAAGCGCCTAGAGACAGTCGCGTGCTATGAACCACTTCCAATGTACACATGTGTAACACAGCAGGCAAGTAGCGAGAGCCAGCATGCTACAGACGCACATTACGACGGCAGAAAGGAAACAGCAATAAGTATCAATACAGTCTGCGGATTAATTTACGTCGGTAATATTCACGTATAATGCAGTGCAGGTAATTAGTATTTTTCAAGCTGGTGAATGAGCACAAGATATGCACGCAGTTATATTCGACTGGGAGTTTACTCACAAGACAGCAGCACAAGCACTTGCGAACTTAGAAAACGTACACTCACAATTTCTTAAAGAAAGTGAACATACCTTTTTATGCGTACATTTTCCTACAAAGCGGTTGGTTATAAATTCTCTAAAATACAAAAGCTAATTAAGGACACATACACCTTAGGTACTACCATACAATTATACATAAAATAGAGGACACCAGGCGAGTAGCGAGAACCAGAATGACACAAGCACGCATTATAACAGCAGAAAAGAAACAGCAATAAGAAGCAGTAGGCTACAGTTTACGGAATAATTGACGTCGGTAATATACACGTATAATACAGTACAGGCACTTACAGTGTTTTCAATCTGATGAATGAGCACAAGTATTGCACGCAGTTATAATCGACTGAGTGTTTACTCAGAAGGCAGCAACACAATCTCTTGCGAACTTTGAAAACGTACACATAATTTCTTACACAAAGTTAACATGTTATTTTACGCGTTCATTTATCTATAAAATGATATGTTATAACTTATTTAGAAATAAAAAGTGAATTAAGGACACACACACCTGAGGTATTATCATAAAATAATTCATTAAGTAGAGGAATTTATCCACAAGACAACATCACGAGAATTTGCAAATTTTGAAGTCGAACACACACGCAGTTTCTTAAAGAAAGTGAACATGATAGTTTTCGCGCACATTTATCTACGTACGTGTATGTTATACATTCTTAAAAATACAACTTTAATTAAGGATACACATATGAAACTTGGGCACCACCATAACTTGCATGCGTCTTCCAGCATTCATCACGATTCTACTTAGGTCTATTCTGGATAATAATGCTGGTTGCAATTTTCTGGGTCTCAGCTGGGGTTGGTTTTGTTAACGTGGTCTTGGAAATTTTCTTCTGTTTTCTAGTAGAAAACTGTCGCCGCCGTGGTATGTTTTTGTTTGCAGGAGCGACATCATCGGACGGCACTAATTTCATGCTTGGGTCCTTGGTTTGTCGAAGTGCAATTAGAACAGCAGGCAAAGGAACAATTTGTATGTCTAGTGCATTCAGTTCTTCTTCGGTCTCAATGGAATAAATAATTTCTGTCACTTTCAATAACAAGGACGATTTCTTTGCTGCCAAATCTGCATGTATGACCTCTATTCATTTGTTTAGCTCAGTGGAAACTTAATTACTTCTGTTTCTCCTGCGCTCTCATTGCAGTCAATAACTATAGAACGTGACGGGCCACTCACTGAAGCTGAAAGTGGTGTACAAAGCTTAAAAGGACGACACAGCGAATGAAAATGTTTGCACATGTTTCGTTTAATAGCAGAATCATGACAACTGCATCCAAACATTTGAATGCAAGCGTTGCACTCCACACGCATAATTTTATTCGCACGGAGAGAGTACCTGTCTGATCTCATACAGTTCCTTCACTTGCGAGCGTGATACAATTTGCCAATACCCATCTTGCTGAGTGATGGTTTCAGCTTCCAACTGTAAACATGTCCCGTGACGCATTCTCAGGCCAGCAATTTTCGATGTTATTTTGCCCTTATGTATAACAGTCAATCTGTCAACGAGTTTATCTCTCACAAAAACATTATTGCGTGAAGTGCCTTGTCTAAACGTTTTATATTCTTACCTTTCAAGTAAATGTACCTAATCGTCCAATGCATTCTCTCAATATGCATATTGTTGTTCAAGCCGCAATGAAGTCTGTAAAGTACGTCCACATTTCTTTATACGGCACATAACGCTGAATAAAGTATTTTCCGTAGACAGAGGTGTCACTGTCTTCACACATCATTTTCACCCCTGACTCTAACGGAAGTGAGAAAGACTCGGGATCTCGTTCCTCCAGTATATTCCTAACAAGCTTATCTATTTTTTCCTGCTTAGATGTTGTTTTTTGTTAATTATTCCCCCAAGCTCTGTCCACATGCCAGGCACAAAATAATCTTCTTTGAGGGAGAGTCATAACATTCGTCCACGTGTTATAAAATACTTCTGCCATGTCTGGCATGAACACTTTCGGAATGGTTTCACCAGTTTCTTTTCGGATGGTTTTCAGGAAAAGAGATAACGCAGCTTCATTTGTTTTGTTTGATATGAAAAACGTGCACGTTATTCATGATCACACGCATGAAGTCTTCCGTTCTGAGCTCTGGATGTTCCTTCCCTTTTTCTTTGTATAACACAAGGATATTCACACAGGTAGCAGGTATCGACCCTCTTCGGAGGTAGCCCTGCCCATGGAGTGGCCCCTTTGCCTATGTGAGTCCCAGAGCACACTGACCCGGTGTGTAGCATCTGGTAAGGGTCCCATGTCAGGGTTACGAGTAAAGACCTCAACGGTATCTACAGCGTAGAAGGTGGACTTCAATACGGTGGTGATGGCGGAAGAGGCAGCCCTCTACTGAGAGATTAGTAAGAGTACAACTTTCTATTAGATAGCGTCTGTTCCCCATGTTAGGGGCGGATGTCGAGTATGTCTGTACCCCAGGTTGGGAACGGCCACGTTTAACCCTGGCAGTAGGTATAAAATGCCCTCAACTACAGGCTAAGTGACCAGCCGGTTGAGGTACTCTTCGTCGCATCTATGGCTACGTCTTCTCGAATTTCGGAACATGCTAGGGCGTTCTCCAAAACCGACGTGCGCTTCTTGCGCCCGAGTGACGTGAGAAATGTGCAAGTGTTCCCGTGGACGGGGTAGGTTAAAGAATTTAGTGCGACTAGAACAATTAAGAGGAAGGTTTGCTGCACTGAATATTGGAACGTTGACTGGCCGACATCGCGAGCTAGCAGAAATCTTCAAAAAACAGACATGTTGGTATTGCCTGCATGCAGGAGACCAAGTGGAGAGGTTCCAAAGCGAAAGATATTGGAGAAAGCTACAAGCTCATCTATCATGGCACCAGCACAACGTCGAATGGTGTGGCAGTAGTGGTTGGCCTACGCTACCGCAACAACATCACAAGTGTCATCAGAGTGTTGGATAGGCTCATGTCTGTCAAGATTGATTTAGCTTCAATAACTGCCCATATCATATCTTGCTATGCACTTCAAACTGGATGCATGGAAGATGAGAAGGATGAGTTCTGGTACAGTCTTGATGCCCATCTTGAAATATTTCCTCCATATGAGGTCATTTTCCTTGGGAGAGACTTAAATGGACATGTCGGATCTCAACGGGATGGATATGGGCGATGTCATGGAGGATGTGGTCTTGGCACGCGAAACGATGAGGGATGTCGTATACTTGATTGTGTAGAGGCTTATGATCTAGTTGTGACCAACACATACTTCAAGAAAAGGATAACACATCTAACTGCATATACCGATGGAAGTCACGCAACTCAGATCGATTCCTGGATGGTTCGATAACAATATCTGAAGATGATAATGGATACCAAACTGATCCAATACAACAGAATTGCCCCCCCCCCACCCAACACAGCTTGCTTGTTCTGGATATTCGGAAAACGGTCAAACAGCCTAAGACACATAAAACTGGACCTGAGCGTATCAATTGGTGGAGAATTAATGTCACTGGGAAGATGCTGTAAAACAGATATATCAGGCAGCAACAGTAACTTTGAGAAAACAAAATCTGGGCGAAAATACATTGATAAAGAGACCTGGTGGTGGGATGGTGAAGTCCAACAAGCTATCAAGGAGACCTTCAGAGATATAAGGTGCTGAAATCAGCAGTCAAAGGACCAGTGGTTGCTGCAAAAGATCGTTGTTACCAGGATCTGTACCAGTTTGACACACCAGCAGGAGAAAATAACGTTTATCATCTTATGAAGTCCCGTAACCGTTCAGCCCAAGACACTGGGTATGTCATGGATTTCAAGGGAGCTGAAAACAAATTACTACAAGACCAACAAGCTATCCTTCAACGATGGTCAGACTATATTGCAAATATCAGCAACAAAGAATTTGATCATCCACCGATTGCACCTTCTGATCCCGTCTATGGACCCTTGCCTTTGATTATGGCAGAGGAAGTAGTTATTGCCATAAAGAATATGAAGAATGGAAAAGCAACTGGCCCAGATGACATACCAGCAGAAATCTGGAGAATGCTTGGCGAGCCTGCTGCAGAATTCTTTGCCACATTCTTCGACCAGATCAACCAGATCATCATCGAGAACAAACTTTCCCGTGCATGGACAACTAGCACGACAGTTCACATCTGGAAGGGTAAAGGAGACATGAGCGATGTGACTTAGCATACGAAGCACTTTTACACTTACTACAGTATAGTTCTATGCAGTGTAGCAACAATATTCCATTCTTTTACTGAATGCAGTCCATCACTCACGTATTAGAGAGTACATTTAAAACATGGATATGTAAGTATACGGTATAAATAATATTGTCGGAGTGCTGTAACATATGTAAGATACCGGTCGGGCTGAGCAACGGTCGCTGGCAGCGCGGTTTGGGTCACTTAGCTATCAGCATGCATTCGGGGATAGCGGGGTCGAACCCCAATGTCGGCAGCCCTGAAGATGGGTTTCGGTGGTTTCTCATTTTCATACCAGGCAAATGCTACGGGTGTACCTTAATTAAGACCACGGTCGCTTCTACTGTGTGGTTTGGGTCATGTAGCTATTAGTTTGCATTGTGAGATAGCGGGGTTAAACCCTACTGTCGGCAGCCCTGAAGATGGGTTTCCGTGGTTTCTCATTTTCACACCAGGCAAATGCTGCGGGCTGTACCTTAGCGTAGCTGTAGAGTAATAATTATCATATTTTTAATACTGTAAAGTGATAGTAGCATTATGTGTTAATGCTATTGCAACACAACTATACCGAGCGAATTGATTACGCGGTTAGGGATGCCTAGCTGTAGAGTAATATCTACCAAGCGATCGCTGCTCAGCCCAGGCTGGCAACTCGGGGGTTTGCAATAATAGATATTCGCGTTAACTGCAGTGGTGAAAATAATAATCGATGCAGTCCTAGCATTTGCTTGATATTTACTATGAGCTAGTTCGTAAGGCTGGGTTCGATTCCTACCCAGGTTAACGGAAGTAAATCCTTCGAGCTTACATCTATCTACTATTAATGGTGGTAGAGATTATTGTTTTCTTCAAGGGTAAGTGTATGAATATTTTCTTCAATATAATCTACGATTAAAATGTGTTCTGTGCACGTAGAAATTGTTTATGCTGTTCACGGTTCTGTGATTTAGATTTTTTAATTCAAGCTCCGCCGCCAGGAGGGGCTCTGTACTTAAGTGCGTCGGGGTTTAGCGATAATAGATAATCACATTAACTGCAGTGGCGAAAATAATAATCGATACAGTTCTACTATTTGCTTGGTATTTGCTATAAGGTAGTTCATGAGGCTGGGGTTCGATTCCTAGAAGTAAATCCTTCGCGCTTACATCCTTCGACTATTAATAATAGTAGTGATTATTGTTTTCTTCAAAGCAAGTGTATGAATATTTTCTTCAATATAAAATGCGATTCAGCACTGTGTATACGCAACACAGAAGAGGCATGCAAAGAAAAATCAGTAAGGTAGTTTCTAGTTGTTTTCTTTAATAAGAGTTTAAGGTTCCGTGATTGTGAAATTTTCAAGCTCAGAAGCTTTGTGATTGTGTAGTCGAAAGAGATAGGTCCCTTATCTTTTTACAGACATACCTCCCTTGCATTTGCATGCCAACATCGCTAATTATTTATGCGTCTTTGTCAATTTTCCTAGGGGATTATAACTTTAGACTGTGTGTTGGCGACTACAGTGCCCTTAGCTGAGTCCACGATTTGCCTATTAAAACAATTATCACCACCACCACCACCACCACTATCGAATACAGGTATTATACCTGCCTCTGTAGATCAGTAGTAGAGTGTTAGCCTCCGGATCCCAAGATAGCGGGTTCAAACTGTAATGTTAACATTACTTAGTAAATAAAACTAGTATTGGTAGTAGTGGTAGTTATTATTGTTTTAAGGGGAATGTGACGGTTAATTCTGTACTTCGTAGATCGATTTTAAGATAGTATCCCGTTGCTTTTTACAATATAGGTAAATCATACTTCAATTATGTTTTATTGTGTAGGCATCGCAGAAGAGGTAATACGAATTGAGACTACCATGCAAAATACTAGGTTTGTACCTTTCATTAACCTATGTCATCGGCCATGATAATAGATTTACGTGGTTTCCTAATTTTCAGCAGGTAATGTCAACATTACAGTAGACAATTAAATGTCTCTAGTGTTCAGTTCTATAAGGTTAACATGTTACAATAAAAATACAGTGTTCTAAACACTAAACACCTGTTGTAAGTGTCGACTAAAAGGGTGTCGCCTGAGTAGCCGTCCGAGCTATTAAGCGTAACTGATTTTTGTGTGACTATATTCGATTTATAGCTAGATTATATTGCGGTATCCCCCCTGCCAGACGTAAGTAGACAATAAAAAGGGTAAAATCATTTTATAAACAAGGTAAGTTAACAACAGACAATATATGATTACATTTCCGGTCCCTCTCCCCCTCTCCCTCTACCCACACAGCTAAAAACAGGATTGAACTAGTTTTTACAAGAAGGACAGCGCCGTTCAAGCCATTCAGCGCAACAGAGTAAGTATATACTATTTGTGTGTGTGCGTGTAAAGTTTATAGTTATTTGTTTGATGGATGGGGACGCAAAGCCTTACGCTAACCTCAAAATTCTATTCGATACAAAAGCGTGTGTGTTACTACCCTTTTCCTTCCTTTCTTTCGCATGTAAGTATCGGATAGAGACGTAAAGCCTTTTTTAATGTATCAATTCATTCTGTACTTTGCGTGTTCGGTTTTACGATAAAGAGTGCTGTGTTAATGCATTTAGTAGAGGACACAGCACACACAATGCATTTTCCGATCTACTGTAACGGGATTGAACTTGTACAGATTAACAACGTGTTTTACCTTGTTCAGGAGAGGGAAAGTCACGCGTCGGATGGAGACGTAAAGCCTTTTTTACTATGTATCAATTTATTCTGTATTAGGATTGAACCTGTACAGATAGTCAACATGTTCCATCTTGTCGGATAGAGACGTAAAGCCTTAGCGATGGTGTAGAGGGGAGGGGCCATATAGCGCAGGAGAGCAGCTGTCCGTAAAACTATGAGGAGGAGGAGGGGGAGGAATTCAGCTAACGTCTGTAAGGTCGGATAGAGTGCGTTCCATGGTTTTCTATTTTCACATCAGGGAAATAAGATGACGTTCGGAAGGGGAGGCATCTCGCAATATGGTGTCGGGAAGGGCATCTCGCTATAAAATCATACGCTGTAAGGTTAGACGCCCCCTCCAAGATGGTGTCGGGAATGGGAGAAGAGCTGCTTGTCTTGAAATTAGAGTCCTTTAGCCCGTTATGTCGAGAAGGGCAGCTTACCTTAAAACCATATCCCTCTAAGATGGTGGTACGTCGAGAAGAACAGTTTGCCTTAAAACTATGTCCTCTAAGATGGCAGTATGTCAAGAAGGGCAGCTTGCCTTAAAACTATGCCCTCTAAGATAGCGGCATGTCGAGAAGGGCAGCTTGCCTTAAAACTATGCCTTCTAAGATAGTAGCATGTCGAGGACAGCTTGCCTTAAACTATGCACTCTAAGATGGTAGTATGTCGAGAAGTGCAGCTTACCTTAAAACTATGATCTCTAAGATGGTGGTATGTCGAGAAGGGCAGCTTGCCTTAAAACTATGCCCTCTAAGATGGTAGTATGTCGAGAAGGGCAGCTTGGCTTAAAACTATGTCCTCTAAGATAGTGGTATGTCGAGAAGTGCACCTTGCCTTAAAACTATCTCCCGGCGAAAGGGCATGTCGTGAAGGTCAGTTAGCTACAATCCGTTGTAGATAGGCACCCTGGCTATGTTATGTTTGGATCGTTTCCTTTTTCAAAAATTCCGCATCTGCACGTGGCTAAGTCCCCTGTCAAGTAAGGTTATAGCGATCGTTCAAAACAAGTGCACGTGGTTAGGACTTGACAGCTGTCACTTTTTTAAATTCCGCGCTCCTACGTTGTTAAGATGGTAGCAGTGAGGTTAGCTGCGTTTACTTGTTTAAATTCAATATCAAAGCAAGTGCTCGTGATTACGACCTGTCAAGATGACAACTGTCACATTTTCAAATTCCGCACCCCACATGGTTAAAGTTGGCAGCAGTGAGGTTAGGAACCGTCAAGATGGCAACAGTGAAGTTAGCCGTGTTCACTTTTTAAATAAGTGCACGTGGTTAGGACCTGTGATCTTGACAGCTGTCGAAAGCACGTGGGTATTAAATTCCGCCCCCCCCCCCTACGTGCTTAAGGTGGCATCAGTGTGGTTTGGCCTGTCAAGATGGCAGCAGTGAGGTTAGCGACGTTCTCTTTATTAAATTCCACGACCACCTGGTTAGGAACTGTCATCTTGACAGCTGTCAAATGCACTTGGATTTTAAATTCCACGCAACCACGTGCATAAGGTGGCAACAATGAAGTTAGGCGCTGTAAAGATGGCAGCACTGAGGTTAGCAGCGCCCACGTGCTTAAAACGAGTGAGGTTAGCGTCGTCATCTTGATAGCTGTCAAAAAGCACGTGGCTAAGCACGTGGCTTTCTTTACAAACACTAGCACGTGGTCGTGACGTCACGGTCACGTGACCGGGGTCATTCGGGTGCTGACTCAGCAGAAAATGCTGACGCTATGGCTTTTAACCCGCCTAGTAGTGCATACTACTGACGTGGGTGCTGCGGATCAGTCCGCGCAGTCCGCGCAGTTGTACAAATTTATTGGCGTTCTGGTATGGGATTGTTTACATGTGAATAGTTTGATAGTAATTTAGGTTATGGTTTACACATTACAATATTTATGTTAGTGCTTTAGATTTAATGCTGCGTAACAGTGACATAGCGAAGTCAGTAATTGGAATTTGTACGTTTTGAGGGATGTCCAAGAGAAGAAGCTATGCGTGTGTTTTCAGTTTATGCTAGAAGGGTGCCCAAATATGATTCGCTACATATATTTTATTAATGATGCTTATGTAATTTTCTTTATTGAAATGTGTCAGAACTGTTGTAGTTACTTTCGGTGACTAGCTAACGCACAAGTTACCTGTTCATTGCGATAGCGGGTCATAACCGAAGAGATGACTGATGAAGCGCATTAGAGTTTCTTTATAGGAACAGCAAAAAGCTAAAAAGGTTTTCATACAATTATGGCCAATTCAAAAGGAAATGTTAATCAATTTTTAACAAATGTTAAGGAAAAGTCAGATTCATGTAATAGGTTAACTTAGAAGAAATCAGACAGAGAACTAGAACTAGAACTAGAACTAGGGAACCCACTTCTTCGATATCAGATAGTTTTGTAAAATATTAGATTATAAAACAATTTATTCGTTTTAATAACGTAAATAACGTAAATAAAATCGCGTTTTGAATAATAAAGTGAATCCAAGTAATTAACTTGATTTCACTTTTTAACCATGTTGTCCGTGCTATTTTCACGGCGCGTTGAAAGTAAACTAGCGTGTGATCGCATTTCAGATTTTAAAAGTTAGGAGTAATGTTATGTTTTAAGCATTCTTGTTTGAACTTTATGTCCTCGTTGATGGGTAATATTTTACATTTTGTGTTCCTGAATTTAAAGGCTTTGGATGTTCCTCGACCAATGAGTGACGAATTATAATTATTATAAAATATCAAAGCCATCTTATTGACAGTGCTGATGGTGGTACTTATTATTATAGTCATATACAGTCGTATCAGCATACTAAATTTTATTTCAGAACCGGTTTTCGGACTCTAAGGTGCTGATACGACTGTATATGACTTATTAGAATAATAAGTACCACCATCACCACTGTTAAGAAGATGGTTTTGATATTTTATAATTATTATATATATACCGTACCAGGAAAAGTCAAAAGAAAAGGAGCATGAGGGGTGTTCAGTTCTTAGGAGCAAGTACAGAGATTGGTATTCACAGTGCGATATAATAGATGGTATTTCAAAATTTTACGTTTATTCAACTTGTAGTAAGCATGAATAATTCCTCTATTATTTCGAACTTGAAAATAGAAAATCAAATTTAAATATCTTCTCTTGAATTTTATATTGCCCGACTCCAGCAATATCATAAATTTTCAATGAATGATTGTAATAAATGAAATCCAAAACAATTCCTTTTATCAAGCTTATGTTTTAGAAGAAAGATATTTGTTCGTGGCGTCCACCTATGAAGATCATTTGCCACTAATTTCATCATATGAGAGGAACCTGCGTGTAAGTATAGTTGCGGGAGTGTAGAGTGTTGAATGTGAGGAAAGCAACGTTAAGGACGACACGAATATACAGTCCCCAGGCCAGGGATATTAATCATTGCAATCAAGAACCCCTGACCCGGCCGGGAATCAAACCCGGGGCCACCGGGTGACAGGCGGACGCGTTGCACCCTAGACCGCGGGGCTGGACTCCAACGGGACTCGAACCGGCTAACCACGGTGTCAGACCGTTTAGACTTCAACGCCTTAACGATCATGGCCGCCAGGCGTGCTATCAAGTTCATAGAGTTCTTCTTGAGAAATGACGCAAAATATTATGTGAAAATAAATGTCACTTCACTTTGTGAAAGAACAACTCTATAGTCTCTCCCTAAAATTTTACCATTTCAAAATTCCTACAGTCTCTTTATAAAGTTATCACTTCAAAATTCCTACAGTCTCTTTATAAAGTTATCACTTCAAAATTCCTACAGTCTCTTTATAAAGTTAACACTTGAGGATGTAAAAGAACGTAAAGTTAATCTTCTCGTACAGTCTATTGTTGTGTTCTATTTTATAAGTACTGTTCAACACTTGAAATATTATGTGAATTATGTGACTTCCAATCAGCAATGATAGTTCGTCGAAAATAAAGAAATCACTATCTTAAAGTTCAAGCCTTGAGAAAAAGTTGATTCTCTTGTAAGATTGCTGGTAAAGGCACTTATATCTCCTGATTGTCTTGAAACTGGAACTGGAAAATGCGGTTCAGCGAACAGCATTCGGAACTCCTTTGCAACCGATGTCGTGATTTCCACCATAGTACCACGTACCATCTCCAGCGGTGCACCACGTTAAGTCCCACATTGTACAACGTTAAATCCCACGATGTACCACGTTAAGTCCGTAGTTGTACCACGTTAAATCCCACGTTGATTTGAACATCAGGTTGATATGGTGCTAATGCACTCTGTCAGGGTTTCTGGTGTTACTAATGAATTTCGTGAACATGAGAAAGTTCAACTGACGGTATGGGTTACGAGTGTCATATTGGCATGATTTTACTAAGGGTAAAAATATCAAGTCACTAGCAGAAAGTAATCATTTCTTGAATAACTGGAAGCACAGTTCGAAACACAGTTTATTGTACACAGCTTATACTATTCACACACGTAATTCAAAGTTTGTTCAATGTATAACAAATATTTGAATTCTAATTGAATACGAGTTCAAATGACTATTATGCTACGAAATGTAAAATGTAGTTCATTCGCGACACAACTCTGGTTTAGTTCAAACCTTCCTAAATATTCGTTACACACGAATTAAGGAGATATTATGAATTATTTCCAGTGAATAAAGTTAGTATTCAGTTAAATAGTCGTAAAATAGCCTTAATGTTCACTCAATTATTCACTATAACAGTTCAAAGTAAATCACGTTTGAGTGTTAGCACAAGACTAAGTTAAGTGAAGTCGTTCACTTTCTAGCACAAAAAATACTAAGTTTGTGAATCGCAGAAATATTATAAGTTTTGAAATAGAAGCGTAAAATGTTTAAGTTAGTCTCGAAGCACTGGAATTTTTTAAGTTCCAAAATACTATACAATTTTTACAAATAAGACGATGACTGTATGGAAGATATTACGCAACAAGATTACCGGGTACGACTCTTGCAGACCCGTACGCGGAGACCAGCATGACAGTCTGTCCGCTGTGAGTTGCAAGTTGTAACTGAATATGCTTTGCTGGACCCTGTCCTTTTATACGGATTATCGAGGTCAGCTGTTTCTCCTCGTGAAAAATGCCGTTTCTTTGTAGCTGAATAACTCGAAAATGTCTGGACCGATTTTCATGAAATTATAGCATGTTGATATTCAGATAATGCGCTACACGATGATATATGTCATTTTTCAATATCTCAAGGAGTTTAGAAGTTAGTAAAGTACTTCTGGTATATTCTAGAGTGTCAGGTGAAGTTCACGTGATAGTTGCGTCATCCGCATACTTACAGCTAGTGACGTATCTCGCTCGCTGCTCGCAGATCCGTGCCGTACCGTTACTTCGTGCAGTCTACACATACGTTCGAGCCATCCCGTTGCAAATATTCATGTAACCAATAACTATGTTCCAGGCCATAGACATTTCCTGGTACATGTTCTTCCCTCGGTGGATAAAGAAAATTCGAAGTTATTCCTCCTCTTCAACGTATTTCTTGAGATTGGAGGCGATTAAAACATAGGTCATTTTCTCAAACATAAGAAAAATCGCCGGGAAACCACCACACACGACAAAGAAAAATACGTGGTTCTCAACTACGTTAACAATAACACATACAAAGTAGCTAATATTTTCAAGAAACAAGGTTTAAAAGTAGCCTTTAGAACGAACAACACACTACAGAGACCCATCAGCAATTCCAACCTAAACAAGAAATACCCTTTCTCAAAGTCAGCAGTATATGAACTCAAGTGCCAAGAACCTAACTGCAATGCCAGTTATATGTATGTCAAACGAAACGTAATGTCCACACAAGATGCAAAGAACACAAAAATGCGATCAGATATAATCGACATTCAGCTTTCGGGGAGCACATATATGACTGTTCACACCATTTTACAGACATCAACACAAATATAAAATTTTTACACATCGAAAACAAAAGTAAATCTTTGAATATAAGGGATGCAATCGTAATTTACATCGCAATGAACACTAATGTAACTAACTAACTAACCTAAATGACCATACACACTTTAAAAATCCTCCCTTTTCGTTTCTACTCACATAACATCTGGACAACACTTACTCGTTAAATTAGCTTTTATCATAATACTAACATTTAATAGTTAGTCTCAAAAGACAGCAATCAAGATCCGGCGCACCTGCAGGTGAAAGCTGCCACAAGGAAGCGATCGTGAGAATGTCCTGTAAGACGGCTGACAAAGGAACAGGAGTTAGACAGAGAAAGAAGATTAAGACAAGCATAACCAACATACCGTATTCTTCTTGGAATCGTCTGTGCAGAAGAATGTCGAAAACCACTGACCCAATCAGAATATCCGGATTTATCTGTTTTGGAACCTGCGGTCCAGAATAGTCAGTTGGTCTTGGAGCTGTGATTGAAGTTACAGGAATATGTATGCGCTCCGAACTAAGATGAAAATGACAATAATTTTTGTGAAAGGTGTGAGAGTAATTAGTAGGGAGCGGATTTTTCTGTGCTAAAATAGTGAAAAATATATTTTCATATGCTAAAACACCTCAACATATTTGATACAGTCTTTAAAATATTCTGCTTTAAATATCATATAACCACTCACGTTCAAGAGGTAAATTAATTTTGTGTTAAAATACGGTGCTACCAAACGTGCTCCTTAAGGAAAAGTACAGTACGGTACATTATATTTTGCTGTGCCTGACTAGATATTACGGTATTTACAAAAACTGTAATGTTTTCTTTAACTATAGCAAAAAACTACCATCTTTGAAAATAATTTTACCAATTTGTACTCACACGCTGGAATATTAATTTCTAGAAGTAATCTCAGAATTGCAGCGAACAACAAAGATCATCTCCAAATTGTCGAACACAAATTCATGCCGATTATCTCTGAAGAACGTTATACCGGGAAAACGATCGCTCCACATCACAGGACGTCAGACGTGCATAGTTAAAGAGAGGAATTTCACAACACTAACGCCTAAAATTTCACCAACTTGAGCACCCTCGAATATTTGAGCAACTTTGCACATTTTTTAAACCCTCTGCTTTTTACAGAACAAATTTTGATATTTGGTCATTAACAGTCCCTGTACTTGCGAAGCTGAGAATGAATCTAATTTTTCTTCAACAGCACGCACTTCCTTCATTGTTTCGGAAAACAGGTCAGTGATTTTATGAAGTACGTCCATAGTTTTACACAAGAAGCTTAGACTAGCAGATATAAACGGCAAATCACTCTTCAAAGAGCTGTCTTCCAGTAACTCTTGAAGAAATTCAATTGAAGATCGACGCGTGTGTGATAAACTGATATAACTTGAAAACAATATTCTCTCACCCATGGGTAAATAATGCAAGTATTGTGCTCGAATTATTATTATTATTATTATTATTATTATTATTATTATTATTATTATTATTATTATTATTATTATTATTATTATTATTATGCCAACGGCCGTAGCCGTGTTGAAACACCGGATCCCGTGAGATCTCCGAAGTTAAGCAACATTGGGCGTGGTCAGGAGTTGGATGGGTTGCCACGCGCTGTTGGTGGGGGTAAGGGAATGGAGGAGCGGAAAGGAACTGGCCACCCTACCGCACGTAAACTTCGGCTCAGGAACACCTCTGCGGAGGTTCGGACCTGCCTTCGGGCAGAATAACCCTTACCTTACCCTTATTATTATTATTATTATTATTATTATTATTATTATTATTATTATTATTATTATTATTATTATTATTATTATTATTACTGCTTGTAATGTACGGCTATGAACTGTTTACATCCATGTAGTCGGATGATCCCATTGTTTATGAGGTCATGTCATGAAACATGAACTGTATATAGATGTTCATGAGTTCAGTTAATGTAGGAACCTGCATATAATTTATTATTACCTGTATATATGATGTGTAATCCATTACTGTATTTTGAAACACACTGTAAAAACCAGAATGGCACTAGGTATACGAAAACTTTGCAGAATATTCTGTACATTATTCTATGTATTAAGCACTCTAGAATTTACGGGAAGGTATTTTGTAATGCATCTTCTTTTAAGCCTGGCCAGGCACCTATACAAGGAGGTGGTCTTGATGGTGAAGACGAGTTATTGCTTAGTTGGAGTTATGGTTTAACAGGAGTTGTACTTGTGACCTCGCGGACGACATGTTTGTAAACATTCAGCAATCAATTGTTTTAAGGTTAATCTCCATGTGGCTTGTGCATAGTGATAGGCAGTTGTTAAAATGGTGGGTTGTTGATGTTTTCGGAATGAAGTGTTTTTTGTGACGGCAGTGATTTAGGTTATGTGTATTTAATTTGTAAATAATTGTGAATAAATCCGTATACTTAAGTTGACAGCATTTTGTGTGCGTCATTCTGGATACATCAAGGTGAATCGTTATTATCTAGCGCATTCACAAGAAATGCGAAACTTTCAGAAGTGGCTGCGTAGTATACCACTGCACTAAGCCAGGTACCCCACCGCGTAACAATAGGCAGAAGAGGAAGTTGAAGACCTGGGGTTTTGTCTTTAAACAGATCGATACTTGACAGTACTTTTACAAATACTTTTCTTTGTCATTAGACACTCATTTATCCACTTTAGGATACTGAGCCCTTACAGTTTCACATAACCTGTGTAGAGCATGAACTACGCAATTTACGAGTATCATTTTCGGAAAGATTGCAGAATGGCCTTCGGCTGCTTTTTTAATATAAGCTGCACTATCAGTAAGTACAAGCAATACATTGTCGTATTTTACACCTTTTGGCCAAAGTAAGTGCATGGCTTCTTTAAACGATCTAGCTACAGTGACATGGTTTTCAGCAGGCATTTCTTTACACGCTAGCAAATAATAATGTTCACAAGCAGCTTCGTCATTCTTCAACACACCAAGTACAAAATTTACTACTTTTCTGCCATTTGAATCAGTGGTTTCGTCAATGCTCACCCACAGTTTCTCGTTATCTCATACTGCCCGAATTGTTTGTGAAGTTTCTTTGAAACATTTTGGAAGACGGTTTTTCATTAATGTGAATTCGTCTGGAGGCTCAAAATTAATGAACTTTGTTAGGACATTCCTTAGTCCCGGATTATTAATTTGCCAAGAGGAATGTTGGTGCAAACATATGCTCTGAATAAATCTAGATAATACTGGGAGTATTTGGATGGGCCTACATTAATTTATTATTATAGTAATTTTCACGAATGCATACGCGAAGTAGCCGCGATGCGCTTATTTCTATACAAATGCTGGGTTACTTGATAACGTTGATCTGCACTTACTGTTTTACCACATGGTTGGCAAAACAATTCTTTTCCATCCGTAGTGAATTTCTTAAATTTCCTCTACGTATTGTTGAAGATTTGATCTTGTACTCGCATATACGGTGAATCACTCTTTCAATAAAAATAATATCAGCAGACACTGTAGGAAATATTTCTTGTCTCTTAGAAATTCAGAAAATAATCACTCCACCACGGGAATTATATATGGGCTCGAACAAATAACCTTACTCTTGAGAGTGACACAATCCCCCTGAGAATATCGTTCCAGTCCCCAGTGTGCAGTTTAATTTACGGTATTCCCCGTCACCGTATCTCTCTGTGATTGCTTTTCGCAGATGTTCTATAAACAAAACCAGACCTGGCTGACTAATGCGAGTGAGTTAGAATGCTAGCTAAGGTATATTTAGGCAGTGACCAGCAAGTCTTCGAACATTCGAAGGGAAGTCCATAAAGAGCCACAGTATTCAGAAATATTAGGTAAGATACACTGTTGAAAAACAAGCCGTAATCATAAAATGAGAATATGAGCACCATTCTATAACACAGTAGCATTTTAAATTTTACTGAATAACAAATATCGCCGATTTATGTGCTGTTTATACATTTTCTCAAGATATGGGTTTACATAAAAAGTTGTGAAAATATGTGTTTTATGTGAAATAAGGTTAGGTTTTAACGTTTGGGGCTACACAATAGGAGTAATAAACGTTGTAATTTGTGTTAAAAAGTGCGCAAAAAGTAATTACATAAAAATCCTCTCCCTAGTAATTAGAGAGTCTAAAATTATGAATTAGAAAGTGCGTGTTAGGAATGCATTGTGCGCAATTAGAGCCACGAAATGGCGGACAACCCCTAAGATTCGTATGCACATGCACCGAAATAGTCCAACCCACGCTTAGGAATTTGTGCAAAAACGAGCGATCGAATTCCAGGTCTAAGCGCATCTGTAAAATCGCTATGATTTTGTGATTATGGGATTACCACATGTGAATCGGTGTGAACAGTGATTTAGATAGTGAAAGCTCCGAGGTAGGCAATCCCCGCTACACAAGTGTATCAGTCCGCGAGGGTTGAAACTTCAGTTCCCAGTCCTCCGTGTTCAGTCACTCTGTCCAGTCCAGTCTTGGAGAGTCGTCAGAGTGTCAGTCACCGCCAGGCGTCATGTGTATGTTATGCATTTTGAAACATTTGTGTCAGGCTAGAACGATGTCCGGAGATTTTAACTTTGTGTCGGAGACCCCGGCGTAAACTTAAGACCATCAGGTTTGATGGAGAACATTTGTTGTTATTTATCAGTACTGTAGCTTTTCTTGGAAACGAACAATTTATTTTCATGTTTTATCACTGCTATATTAACATGTCTCACCCATAAATTTTGCTTTGGGAGACGAAATATCATCAATAATATCCAACATGCAGTCCAGTTAGTTATGGAGACGAGGGAAGGAGCATTGTGAGAGCTAACAGTTTAAACACTTCGTCATATTTAGTCTGTAGGAGCCAGGGTAGTGGCAAATCAGAAAGGAATGCGGGTAGTGACCAGCCCGTTCATTCTTAGGTCAGTTCCAGGAGACAGAGGGTGTACAACCGCCAGACAATAACAATGCATGTCGATCTTGACATAGAAAGCAGTAATTAGGGCGGATCTCGAATCACTAGCATACTTTGGGGAAGTGAGTTACATAACAAGCCAGCTGGCTAGCGAAAGCGTTATAGAGTACGTGTTGTGTCATACAAGGCCGAAATGATATCCGAGTGTTAATGTACAATTAATTATGCACCTAAGTGTCCTTTCCCGTGTGTAATATAATTTAATTTGTTTACAATCACCTCAAGACTGTGTATCGTTTGCAATCAATCTAATCATTAAAACGTCGCATGGATACTTCGCATATTTTAAAATGGCCTGTGCATTCGTCACCATGGAATAAAACCACCCAGGATCGCCGACGGCCCAGGATGGAATCTAATTTTTGGCAAAAGGAGTAAATGTTACAGTCTCAGACGGCAGTTTAACAAATTTTGATCCATTATTAAAACGTGAGTTCTGGAGAGGAGAGTGTAGTAGTTTATATTGTAGTAATAGAGGCACAGTCATCAGCTTGTATATAGTTTTGCAATTCACGCGTAATAATAATAATAATAATAATAATAATAATAATAATAATAGAAATAATAATAATTTTTGCTATTTGCTTTACGTCGCACTGACACATATAGTATTACGGTGACGATGGGACAGAAAAGGGCTAGGAGTGGGAAGGGAGCGTCCATGGCTTTAATTAAGGTACAGTCCCAGCATTTGCCTGGTGTGAAAATGGGAAACCACGGAAAACCATCTTCAGGGCTACCGACAGTGGGGTTCGAACCTACTATCTCCCGAATACTGGATACTGGCCGCACTTAAGCGACTGCAGCTATCGAGCTCGGTAATAATAATAATAATAATAATAATAATAATAATAATAATAATAATAATAATAATAATAGTGAGAACTGAAGTGATCATATTTTGATATTCCGAATTTGTAGCAATCCTGTTAATGTGTTTAACAATGAGGTATTAGTGTCTCTTCATGGGAGTAACGTCAGTCTAATGTGAGAGAAACCAATGGGATGCATGTTATAATAAAATACCAGAGCCATTTCTTTAAGTGTGCAAGCGACGGTCAGTGTGCGTAAGACTTGATGTTGAATGGCCCAAATATAAGTATTATATCGAGCATTATGTGTAATATCCCGAAGGGAGAAGATGAGGTAAAAACGGAGATATTTCAATGCCAGCGGATAAGCTGAGGATAATGGTGGTAGTAATTAGATGAGAGGTGATAGGCCGAGCTCTATGAATGGGAGCATATAACGCCAGAATTCTGGAATAAGAATTTAAAGTGAAGTCAACGAAATAAATATGAAAGTGAGATAGAAAAAACACTCATAAAGGATTTTAGGACCAAAATGACGTGAGATAATTTACGCAAATCACCATCACATATCTATTGACGAGGCAAACATAAGGCTAATTGAACTTGTAAGTTAATGCTAATTGAAACGGCAGTAATGCCCAATTGTTTCACTCTGGAGTTTAGAAAGGGATGGAGAGAAAAAATAATAAGTAGAAAAAGAAGAAGAATAGGGATTGTGTCTTATTTTCTGATCACGCCAATTTGATTTAACTTGGAGATTTTTCGTTCATGTTGTGTTGATTGGATATCAATTTTCTTGTGGAGATCAATCAATCAATCAATCAATCAATCAATCAATCAATCAATCAATCAATCAATCAATCAATCAATCAATCAATCAATCAATCAATCAATCACTACTGATTTGCGTTTAGGGCAGTCGCCCAGGTGGCAGATTCCCTATCTGTTGTTTTCCTTGCCTTTTCTTAAATGATTGCAAAGAAATTGGAAATTTATTGAACATCTCCCTTGGTAAGTTATTCCAATCCCTAACTCCCCTTCCTATAAACTAATATTTGCCCCAATTTGTCCTCTTGAATTCCAACTTTATCTTCATATTGTGATCTTTCCTACTTTTAAAGACACCATCCAAACTTATTCGTCTACTGATGTCCTCCCACGCCATTTCTCCACTGACAGCTCGGAACATGACATTTAGTCGAGCAGCTCGTCTCCTTTCTCCCAAGTCTTCCCAGCCCAAACTTTGCAAAATTTTTGTAACGCTACTCTTTTGTCGGAAATCACCCAGAACAAATCGAGCTGCTTTTCTTTAGATTTTTCCAGTTCCTGAATCAAGTAATCCTGGTGAGGGTCCCATACGGATAGCACGTGAGATGTCAGTGATTTTATTGTATATCAGGGAACGACAATGAAAATATTACAGTGGAACCTCGATACCTCGAATCACCTAGTGAGCTAAATTTTTTTTCGAGTTATCAAAATTTCGAGATATAGAGAATACCGCTTTTGAGCATATATAGCTCATAATCGAATCATAGGTATCTACGGGCTTGTACTGAATACAGTATTTTTACAGTAATTTAAAAATATACTAATAAACTTGTATTTCACGGCATCGCTTTAATTATGACCGTTATTAAAGTATCTTTACAGAAGATAGAATACAGTACATGCAGTAGTGAAGCAAGAAAATGCCTCCGTTAACACTTTGGAAAAAGTCCGTTAGTCTCTTCTGTTTGTCGCTGTTAATCTACTTTTCTTCCACATACTCTTCAAGAACATTTTTTGCTGTGAGAAACACTGCCATTTATATTCGACTCGCCCTGTCTGTAGGTTCGAAACCACGCAGCCAAGTTTCGTAAATGGGGCTTCTCTTTTTTACTAGTGGCTTTATGTCGCGCCGATACAGATAGGTCTCATGGTGACGATGGGATAGAAAGGGCCTAGGAGTTGGAAGGAAGCGGCCGTGGCCTTAATTAAGGTACAGAACCAGCATTCGCCTGGTGTGAAAATGGGAAACCACGGAAAAACATCTTCAGGGCTGCCGACAGTGGGATTCCATCCGACTATCTCCCGGATGCAAATGGAGCTTCCACGACTTCCGGGGTTGCTTTCGTACGTGACTGGTAATGAATTGACATCCGAAAAAGAACGAGGCTTCGCCTATTTTCTTTCTTGCTAGTTGCTTTACGTCGCACCGACACAGACAGGTCTTATGGCGACGATGGGGCAGGCAAGGCCTAGGAATGGGAAGGAAGCGGCCTTGGCCTTAATTAAAATGTGAAAATGGGAAACCACGGAAAACCATCTTCAGGGCTGCCGACAGTGGGTTTCGAACCCACTATCTCCCGGATGCGAACTCACAGCTGTGCGCTCCTACCCGCACCGCTAACTCGCCCGGTCGCCGATTTTCTTATCACTAGAAGTTCGTTTTTCGGTCCCCGTCATATTAGCTCTCAGCATCACTGTAACCCTTTCTTTACTTGTTAACTGTTCCTCACAAACTACAAATGCTGTATTGCGCAATCGATGTTGTACAAAATTCGAGTTACAGTGTATTTTTTGCTTCTAGGAGGAAACGTTTGCTTGGAGAAATCGAGAAATTCGTGTAACCGAATTTTGAGTAATAGAGAAATAAATACACGTGAAGAATACTACAAACGGCAGGGAAATTGAAGTTACTTCAAGATACTGAAAATTCGAGTAATGGAGGTTCGACTGTATCAAAGTCATAGTAAGTCTTTAGTGATAATGAATCAATCGGCATTACAAATTAACTGGCGTCGTAGATTATTTAAGCAATTAAAATGCCTTATATTGTAAATAGATTAACGTGTAAATTGGCATGTAAATAATTAGCAATATGATGTATTTTTATTTCAGCTGTGTTCACATTTGTTAGAGTACTGTAACGTGGGGTAATTTCGATATAGTGGAGCATTATCGATCATTCGGTCTTCCTTCTGAAAACTGATCCTTCCCGCGAAACCGCGACGACAATGGATCCAATACGCGGCGTATAAACAAAGGGAACATTATTGGCTATCTGACTGTGCACTAAGAATATCTGCATTCATGTCTACAATTCACCGGGAGAGGTTGTTAAGAAGTGAGAAATTTATCAAATTATCGCTGTCATTGGAAACTTCAGTTTCAGAACGACGGTAAGTTAACACTGCAATCCTATCTTCGGGTATTTTGTATCATGTAAAGCTTTTGCGCGAGTTTCTACGTTACACTGTTTTAAAGTTACGGCTTTTTATATACGAAGTTGTCTTGTTATAGGGTAATACCGATCATGGTGAGGACATATGTGAAGAAACTGGGACCTGTAGGAAGGTGTAGATATAACCCTATCCACTTAGAGAATGCAGTGAAAGCTGTCCGTCAAGGGAAAATGAGTATCCGGAGAGCATCTGAACAGTTTTCTGTACCATATACCACACTAAACGACAAATTGAAGAGCAGATATTCACACAAGGTGGGTGCACCGACAGCCTTAACCAGGGAGGAAGAAAAAGCTCTCGTCAAAGGGCTGCTGTTATGTGCCAGGTGGGGTTTCCCGCTCAGAAATACTGATATGCGTAACATCGTCCAGGGTTACTTGAACCACGCTGGGAAGGTCGAGAAAAGGCTCGCAGATAACCGTCCCGGGTTAGAATGGATTCGAGGTTTTCTCAGGAGGAATCAGGAACTCACAGTGAGGATTGGGGAGAACACCAAACGATCCATAGCAGCTGTTACGAGAGATATTATCATGGACTATTTCCATAACCTGCAAAACACACTAGAGCGAGTTCCTATGTCAAACATTATAAATTATGATGAGACAAATTTCTGTGATGATCCGCGAAGTGTGAAGGTTGTTGTGAAACGTGGGGTCAAACTTCCTGAGAGAATTTTAGACTCGTCGAAAACGAGGGGCCCAAGGTCATGATAGGTGATAACTTGTCGAGCCATCTCTCAATTAACGTAATCAAGTTATGTGAAAAGCATGACGTCAAATTTGTTCTATTGCCTCCGAATGCTACCCACCTTTGCCAGCCTCTTGATGTTGCATTCTTTCGTCCCCTAAAGATGGCTTGGCGAAGTGTGCTGGATGAATGGAACGAAACGAATAGGGGAGTGGTGCACAAATCATTCCCTAAACTTCTAAAAGAGACAATTAATGAGATAGGTGTAAATTGTGGGTTCAGAAAAACGGGTATTGTTCCTTTCTATCCGGAAAATGTGCTACACCAGATTCCACATGATGGCAGTGCTGATGACATCAACCGAGAACGACCGTGGACTGCATCGTTCGCTCAACATCTCGAGCGAGCCCGGGTTGGAGAGGCAAGTACAAATGCACCGGTTCGCTGTGCAAAGCGCTTGACTGTTCCTCCCGGCAAAGGGATCGTGGTGAGAAATTTGGCCACCAATGCAGCTGACAAGGATGATGATGATTAAAGTATAGAGACTGAAGTAACTTCAGAAGAAGAATCAACATCAGAAGGAGACAATTCAAGTTGTGAGGTGAGCGAAACCTGTCACGCCATCTCAACCGCAGAAACTCTAGCTTCTCATGAGAGAGGGGGGGGGAGATGGGTTGTCTATCAATGACTTTATTCTCGTTGCATTTCCGACGAAGAAGAGAATTCGGCGTTTCAATGACCAGCTGGTGAGGGTTAGTCCGGGCACACTCGAAGCAAATTTTCTGAGGAAGAGGATCCTGGTTGGCACAACATATTTTGTATTTCCAGACATTTCGGATGTAATGGAAATCGAAAAGGAAGAAATTGAGAGGAAAATTATACCAGCATCCTGCAAACGAGGGAAGTTCGTTTTCTTTGATAGAGAACATGTTGATGTGGAGTAGAAGGCGACTATGTCCTTGTGTAAAAAATTGTGATTAGTGCCTATTAAATGTAACACTTTTATCTGTATAATCTGTTTAATATGTCTTATCTATTTTATTATGTTTTACTTTACTATTACCGGGCGAGTTGGCCGTGCGTGTAGAGGCGCGCGGCTGTGAGCTTGCATCCGGGAGATAGTAGGTTCGAATCCCACTATCGGCAGCCCTGAAGATGGTTTTCCGTGGTTTCCCATTTTCACACCAGGCAAATGCTGGGGCTGTACCTTAATTAAGGCCACGGCCGCTTCCTTCCAACTCCTAGGCCTTTCCTATCCCATCGTCGCCATAAGACCTATCTGTGTCGGTGCGACGTAAAGCCCCTGGCAAAAAAAAACTTTACTATTAGTAAAATACCCCATATCTTCTTTACTATTGGTTCGAACAGTTTTTCTAAATATCTTGAAAATAGAAAATAGAATGTGTTTAGAGACTTTAATTTTCTGTGTATTTCTATCAATTTTATTATTTTTAGTGATTTAATGATTGTTTATTTGCTTTGTTTTAGGTTTATATGTTAAGAAGTATGAAAAAACTAAAAATGTGATCGGTTTTACCCATAAGACGGTCAAATACCGAAAATCAAGAAAAATAAATGACTGATCGGAATTACCCCACTCCATGGGGTAACAACGATCACCGATTTTTATTTTTTCAGTATTATCGACTACTTACGATTCTTTGTTACGTCAAATAAAAGCTAAAGAATCATTAATCTTATATATTTAATTTCGTAAGTACTACGTAAATAACGCGGGACGTATCCGAAAAAAAACTTTAAAAATGATCGGTATTACCCCATTTGACGGTAGCTGATGTTTGACTGTGTTTTCCCAGTATCATAATTTTTGTGTTTATTTAAGGTGGACGATTTTACCCAGTATAGCTCAGTAGTGTTAGATAAACACGACAGCTTGCGTTAAATTAGTCAAACTATGTCTTTGATTCACTATTTATACTCGTGCAACGAACACAACAAATAATCGACTCTGAACACCACATCCAATTTTGTATAATTTGTTCATGTGTAAAATGAGGACAGGTTGATCACGAACCGACAAGTCTTACTGATGGGTAATTTTGAGTGCATAAGTATTTTAGGTCCCTACGAGAGATATATGATCAACTCGTGCCACTCAGTATGTAAATAATGGCTGTTCAGTTGACCAGGTAGTAAAAAGAAATAGTGGTGGTTGATCTCATAATGTAAATGGCCCACACGGTGTAAATAATGTCAAACTTGTGAGGTAATCGGTAGCCATGGCAATAACAATTTATAACATATTTCAATATTGCCACATGAGAGGCTTCAGGAGCCATATTAATACCATAATCACTAATTAACATTAAAATGTAGTGGGAGCGACGACTCCACAGAAAGGAATGTCCTGAAGCCTAAAATTACACAAGAAATCATGATGATCTTACATCCAGTTAATGTGCAGCGGTAAAATATTAACTAAAGTTTTTGTACTCGAAACCGACTTTCAACCTATTAGGTCGTGTTACGTACATTTAGTACGTGTTGAAGAGATGTTAAGTACAGAACAAAAATGGCCAACCAGACATGTGGTTAAGTTTGAATCAGTTACACAGGTGGTAAATCTCTATATAAGTCTATGAGTGTTTGAAGTTATTGAATTTAAGTGGAGAAGATTTTGAATGTTTGTTTGACAATTAAATTAAGCTCGTACTTAA
This sequence comes from Anabrus simplex, assembly GCF_040414725.1. NCBI lineage: Eukaryota > Metazoa > Arthropoda > Insecta > Orthoptera > Tettigoniidae > Anabrus > Anabrus simplex. The sequence continues at coordinate 714,344,868 of NC_090266.1, forward strand.
CACTCGATTACATCAGTATGAATATAATTGGCGGAGAAGAGATCCTACTTAACTTTAACACTTTCATGATTGTAACACTTTGTCACGCTGATACTCAGTATGTTTTGTTTGATTAAATTCCATTTTAATTGTATTATTATTCAATTAATTGGTTCTGTATTTTGTGAATAAACAGATATTTTAAAAAGTCTGAATCATATTTTCATTTACTTAGTATGGTATAATAGTGCGCCTAGTAGCCCGATATTTACTTATAGCACCCTCAACGTACTACGCCCACAAGCAGAGAATCATCTGCGGTAAGTATATTTTTTTACAGAGCAGCCGAGGAAACACCGGAGATGAAGATGCCGCAGATCATGGTACTTAAATGGTGCAATATATGGAGCCACGCTTCGCTTGAAAGTTTCACCTGGACTACGACACATCAGAAAACTGTATCATGACATGCACGCAAACCCATCCTATTGAAAATTTGATAGTTCGCAATGTCTGAATTCCAGAAAAAAAGATCGAAAATTTTAATCCTTATTTATTAATTTGATGTTAAGGCTAAAATGTTAACATTTCATACAAACAGGGCATCCTGTGTTACTTTACTATCCCCTGGCGGAGTGGCTTAGACGGTTGAGGCACTGGCCTTCTGACCCCAACTTGGCAGGTTCGATTCTGGCTCAGTCCGGAAGTACCTGAAGGTGCTCAAACACGTCAACCTCGTGTCGGTAGATTCACTGCCGCTTAAAATAACTCCTGCGGCACTAAATTCCGGCAACTCGGCGTCTTAGAAAACCGTTAAAATAATGGGACGTAAATCCAATACCATTATTCTTATTATTACTTTAATATCATTGCATTATACTCGATACAGGCACAAATGATTAAATTTCTTGTGATGTGTTAAAAAATGTATTTAATTTAACACTCGCCTCTTATTCACGATGTGCATTGGGACCTTTTCCATTAACCCCCATTCAACTTCGAAAACTTTCAAAATTAGCCGAATTAAATCCAAAACATAGCCTCAATACAGCTAACTAGAAGTTGCCTAAATTTTACACCCCTGTTTCACCGAGAGTATAATCGAAATTAAAGAACGTAGCCTCAATCATCAACGATAAATTTTGAATAAATTGACGATGCACAAATCAAATACTAACACTGGTGGTCTATGTCAATAAATTAGGTCATCCTTCCAGCGTTGAGGCTGATACGCCTAATACATTGGGTAATACCGTCCCAAGATTTTCCGTTTGAATCCTAACTTATTGCCATTTCATAATAACTTCAAAGGCCTGAGGTTACCCTTCCTATACCGCGTAGAATCTAACTCGTTATATGAATAAACACTCACTATTAGTAATGAGGCCTATTGCAAGTAGTACCTCTTGACTAATACCCATGAATATGATTACCTGAAGGGTATCGATATTTGTTTTTCCTCAGATTCGGGAAAATCATTTTATTGTTTCCCGGATTCAATTGAATCCCTATTCAATTTCTCGGTACGTCACTTACTTTGAATGACCGTCATGGATATTGCCAAGTTGATTATAACAACCATGACACACTTATATCTTTGCCTTTAACCTCTACATTTTAATTTTGAATTAAATACGTCATTCATGTTCACCTATTGGTCCAATTATGTGCATCCTGTAATATGAACTAAATTAGTTCCTTATCATAATTGGCCACTCCTATAAATTCTAAATATGGCATCACAATGCCTTGAGCCCATTTTCGAAAAATTAAAAATCAGAAAATGCCTATCGAAAATGCCAAAAATGCCTACTGGGAATGCCGAAAATGCCAAACACGCTGGGCGCCAAATGGGACATTTCCCATTAACCCCCATAGCTCATGGGACCATGTGACAACGCAAATTTTCCCTGATCGGGTCATGAACACATGGGACCACGCGCCACAGAAATAAACAGTCAAGGGACCTTTTCCGTCTAGTGACAAATGCCGCCTCATTTGGATTGAAACGACAAGTCCGAACGCATGAGACGATAAATGCCCTTGCGACATAGCGAGGTCAACCGCTACCCTTCCGTTCCGAGATATGAGCACAAGCCTCTCAAGGCCATGGTGCGTCCGCGGCTACGAACTACAACCAACTTAAATCTAACTTACAAGCATAAAATGAAAGGAATAGAAAAGGATGCAATTATCGGCAAATATAAGCACAAATGAAGTTTTCTAAAGGTTTAATTAACTCTCGTTGCAACATATAATTAACACTACAACCATGATGATCAAATTCATTAATTTTCATAAATATGTTTTACACTCAATAAAGCAACGGAAAACAAATCCCGTGCTGTCAATTAAGCAAAATTTCAGTCCACACCTTCACAAGTGTCTCCATGTGGACTATTGAAATCTCGGTGTCGAATTCCACTTAATGATAAAACAATCCATACATATTTTAATTAAGCACTTGAGTGTTCCTTCATTCGATTCAAACAAATTGAAAAAGTTTAAATTACCTTTTAAATATTATAATATTTTGATTTACTTTTGACGTTGATTGACCCTTCATTAAATAACAGCTGTTGGATACGACAAAATTTTACCTTTCACAATAACATAAGAAAACCATTTTACTATTTACAGTAGTAAGTTACGACCTTGCGAAGGCGAAATATTCGCCGGGAAGGCTCCCAATTGACATATTCAAAAACACGGATTTACTCGAAAATTAGTCTTAGAGTGGCCGCCTAATTTATATATGGCACGAAAAAATTATATGCAAAATATAAAATAAAAAGAAAGCTATAAACAAATTCCACGCAATTACAACATGATCCCACAAATAATACAAGAAAACAGAACTCTGATGAATATGAATCACCACATTTGATGACCAACTGTGCACGTCATAAGGGTCTGAACCCCTTCACTTGAACAAAACTATCAATGGATTCTCACGAAATCTAGCTTCAATAAAACAATAATTACTTAAACATCATATTCAAACACTTACTCCACCTGGAAGAGAAAAACATATAACACATATATTGGCTGCATTTTTATTTACACGTTGCTGTGTGACTAACGGTCCTCATCGTGCCCCCAAGGTTCGAAGTGGTGGTCTCGGTTCCGCATCATTAGGTATCCTGTAAAACATCATTAGGGGTAACAATTATATATTCCTACATTGATTTCATGTAGCTTGTTACAAATGTGGAAACCAAATAAAAATACATCTCCTGCTGAAAGATGAATGTTGTGTCTGAGAACGTTCATTTTCTTTAACAGCCAGTATAGAGATCTCGGCTCGCTTGCCTTCCTTTTGAAACGCTTCTCCCCCTCGACTAGTTGGACAGCGCCCACAACACGAAACAAAAACCTACTTAAAACAAACTTCTCCATAAAAAAATTCATTCCCAATGCATTGTCAGCGGCTCATTATTTTAATGCAATGACACTGATGCACTTTTGAATATGCTAAAATCAGCTTAGGCGTTCATCATTCCTATAAATATTTCTCAAAATCATACCGCTATATCATTTCAATATATCTCAACCTTACAGAAGGCCAGAGTTCAGACACAGTTCCTTCCATCGCAGAGTTAACATGGTTTCCCTATCTCACAAGCTAACATTTTACCATTATCTCAAACAGAGACATAAGAATTTATACTTAAAATGAAGTGAATCTACTTTCAGTAAATCAGCATTTAATATCAAACCAAATTAATAAATTTAATAAAAAATAAAAAAATTCACATGGACCTAACTAATGTTGGGAGGGTGGATTTTCGAACCCGGGCACGGCGTATTCTTCATACACAGGTCATATAGCCACTTCTTAACCAGACATGCAATAAACTCTACAACTTTACATTATAAAGAGAATGCTCTTACTATTCCCTTATTTAAAATACCGTCCACAGGCAGTGGTGAAGATCCTACCGTCATATTATTCTGTCTCATATTGAACAATTAACTCAGATGAAAGCTACTACATTAACTCACCAAAATTAAAAGACTCTCCTCCTTTTCCTATCAGCACTCTTGATCACAAATAACCCCAGTACATGCTCATGCAATTAAGTAAAATGGGCTAAAATACATGCAATTATCCTTACTTGTTTCCTTCCCAAATAATCTCAAGTAATTAAACTAAGAAAAAGGGATCCTACTGACCACTCTAAGCAAACTAATCAGATAATTCAATACGGTATTGATAAAATTATATAACCATATCCTTCTACTCTCTATCTATTTACAAATGGAATATTAGCATTACAAAGTCATAACATGGTAATCAACAGCCGTTAGAACTCCTCCATTGTCCGAGCCCACGAGAGGCTCGCATGGTGAGTCTAGTCCATGGCTCCGCGCTGATAGATCACGGGTTCCAAACGTCCCTCGATGACTCTTGAAATATCCATGGTCTTGAGTTCGCTAACACTGGAAAGATACTATTCACACCACGTTTCACAAAGACTCCTTCTGCACACGTCACAGTTAGAATTTCCTTTCTATTTTTATGATTGCGATCTCACTCAGAATGACAGTTACATATTTATTAATCTGGTTTCGGTCAAAGCTAGTACAAAAAATCCCTGTTTCGACACTGCGACAGTTTAACAAATCTGAAATAACGTGACATTAGGCTCCTATGTTTTAAAACCCTGCCTAGTACGTTTGTTTTCCTGTACTTAAAACAACATTTACTCCGCCGTTTAGCACGATAACTTAAACCTGGAGTTATATTTACATTTTTACATGGACTTTCGTGCTACTTTCTCGCGTGTCTATCCTTACAATTTTACAGTTTACTCACGCACACACCACGGTCTCTCTCTATACCACGAGAGATTAATCGAAGGACAGTTTTCTTCGTCCGACATTCGGCACGTCACAGCGTCACAGTTTCGCGATGCGAACGTACGACATAGTTCACGTAATTACGTGGCGCGTCGCGACCGATCCGTAATTCATACAGTACTATCGCTCAATTACAGTTTTCCACCGACAATACACATAAGAAATTACACAATCTTTGCACTCCTGTTTTCATCCACAGTTTCTACACAAAGACAAAGGGAAGTCCGACCACAGAACGGCCGTGTGTTTGCCTCATAGACTGTCTGTCGACTACCTAGCCACCCTCAGAAGTGCAAGCATATACGGTCTCACATGGGGTTTAGGACGGACAGAGATATAGTCCCCACTCCAAATTTGAGATGTCAAGACCCACTAAGTCTATGGAAATCAGCGATGCGTAAGATTGTGTGGCCCGCCAATCACTAATACTTGATGTAGTGCGAAATGCAAAACGATCAGTAGTTTAATGATAATTTGGCCGTCTAAATCAAGGGTCCAACGGGGAATCCCTTCTGGTTGTCTGCTTCGTAGCTAGCGTTAGGACGCTCCGGCAGCTTACGTAATTCCTTTAAGGCGTAATTTCATAAATAATATTATATTATTTTGTTTTATAATTTTGCCAATGACCAAATATTCTTGCTGTTACTTCGACGTATGCTTCATGTTTAATTTAAGCGTTATTTTCCCAAAAGTACTTCCAAAATCACCTTCTCACGTTGGCTGTATTGTGAGTCGGCATTTGTTTTAGGGGAGGAGTCAGCTAAATATACTTTTCCTCCTTGTCTTCCCTCATCATGCGCTCTCACTTTGGGGGTTTTATCAGCTACAGTCCGCGTGAGTTTAGCGCCATGCCGGCGAGGATGTTGCGTAATATGATGCAACTGAGCTCCCGTCCTGACAAAGAAGCTCAAAACATATACACTCCCCACACAATAATTTCGTAATGAATATTCATAGTGACGATACGGTTACAGTATTCAAAACAAGGGCTCATAATCAATTAAAAATGCTTCAATAATGTGCCAGGTACTCATATTTTTTAAACCTATCACTTAGGGTTTTTGTCGTGGGGGTACATTGGACTTTTAGCCGTGAGTGAAGTCTGAGAACCTCTGTTTTAAATCATTCTATACCACATTCTACAATACTATGTGTATTGTTTTCACCCACTGTTGTTCTTAAATGTTACTCTGTGCATGTAAGAAATAAAAAGAGAAATGTTATCTATATTGAATTTGTTTTTTAATTGTCAATTAGTGTATGCATTCACTGAGAAAGGAAAAGAAAATAAGAAAGAAAGAGTGAATGCATTTATACAGTGAGTTTCTCTCAACGGTTGACCGGCAGGTGCGCCCAGCTCATCTGCAACAAGGACAACACTTCGCTCACTTTATCCGTGCATGACACGAGTTCTCTCAACGGTTGGCCGGCAGGTGCGCCCAGCTCATCTGCAACAAGGACAACACTTCGCTCACTTTATCCGTGCATGACACGAGTTCTCTCAACGGTTGACCGGCAGGTGCGCCCAGCTCATCTGCAACAAGGACAACACTTCGCTCACTTTATCCGTGCATGACACGAGATAACAATTAAAATTAAGAAGATAAGAATTAAGAAATTAGTAATTAAGAATTACGAAAATAAGCTCATACCTTATGACAGGAGATGTCGGTAATGTTCTCCTCCTGCATCCACACATATCTGTCATCGTCTTAGGAAACTACGATTCTCACGCATAAGTTCGTCTTCCGTAACTGAGACTATTTCCCTCCGGATATATTCTTTCAGTTCGTCCAACGTGTGAGGGTTTCTTGCATACACTTGATTTTTTAAACTCTCCCATAAATAAAAGTCAGAAACAGTTAAATGTGGGGACCGTACCAATAACACGGTCTTCAAAAATCTCACCAACTAAGTTTAATGTGCCATTAGGTGTATGCGCGGTGCATAGTCTTGCTGAAAATAGCAATTTCGACAGTCAGTGTCAGTCAACTCGTCAAAAAATGGTTTGAGTATATCATCCCCGTATCGTTGTGCATTAATTGTGACCTGAAAAAATATAGGTCCTATAATTCTGCATCTATTCACTATGCACCATACTACGATCCGTTCGTCATGTAGAGGGAATTCGTATATGCGATGGGGGGTTTCTGTACTCCAATATCTGTTATTCTGCGTCGAAACCTACCCGTGTAAGTGGAACCATGTTCGTCAGAGAAAAATATTAAGCATGGATCAAATATTTCTTCATGAACGTTTCGCAACATCGAATTACAAAAACGTGCCCGATTATAATGATCACGTGGATGCAGTTCGTGTGCTACAGTTACTTTGTATGGTTTCAATTTTAACATTTTCGTAGCCCGCCATGCTGGGCTCTTAAACCCCGGCTTCTTGTTCAAGTCGTCTTAGAGATTTTGTAGGCGTAAGTTATAATCTGTCCGCGATTACATTTATTTTTCAATCAATCACTACTGATCTGCATTTAGGGGAGACGCCCAGGAGGTACATTCCCTATCTGTTGTTTTCCTAGCCTTTTCTTGAATGATTTCAAAGAAATTGGAAATTTATTGAACATCTCACGTGGTAAGTTATTCTAATCCCTGAACGAATATATGCCCAAATTTGTCCTCTTGAATTCCAACGTTATCTCTTTCCTACTTTTAAAGACACCAGTCAAACTTATTCGTCTACTAATGTCATTCCACGCCATCTCTCCACTGACAGCACGGAACATACCACTTAAGGCCCGGTTGTATAAAGATATTTGACTGGATGTCTTTAGTAGTATAATAAGCGGGTTCGCCCGCCTCCTCCTCCTCCCGCCGCCTCCTCCGCCTCCTCCTCCGCCGCCGCCGCCGCCGCCGCCCGCGGGAAATTTGAATTTTGGCGCGAGATTTGAATTTGTAAACAAAGCCACGTGCTTTTTGACAGCTGTCATCGACAACAACGCAACGCTAACCTCACTGCTGCCATCTTGACGGGCCTAAACCTCACTAGTGCCAACTTAACCTAACTAGCATGAGGTAAACAAACCCACGTGTTTTTGACAGCCACGTGCTTTTTGACAGACAACAACGCATCGCTAACCTCAGTACTGCCATCTTGACGGGCCTAAACCTCAGTAGTGCCAACTTAACCTCACTAGCGCGAGGTAAACAAAGCCACGTGCTTTTTGACAGCCACGTGCTTTTTGACAGATTTGTAAACAAAGCCACGTGCTTTTTGACAGACAACAACGCATCGCTAACCTCAGTACTGCCATCTTGACGGGCCTAAACCTTAGTGATACCAACTTAACCTCACTAGCATGAGGTAAACAAAGCCACGTGTTTTTTGACAGCCACGTGCCTTTTTGACAGCTGTCATCCGCCATCTTTAATCCAGAGAGCACCGTGCTGCCCTCTTTATCGTAGTAGATGTAAATTCATCACCTGTCATCGGCAGTGCCGCCATCTTGACGGGTCTAAACCTTAGTGCTACCAACTTAACCTCACTAGCGCGAGATAAACAAATCCACGTGCAGCTGTCATCCACCATCTTTGAGCATCGTGCTGCCCTCTTTAGCTACTTACCTTTGAAATGTGGTACGTCACAGCTGTCATCCGCCATCTTGCATCCGAAACCTCAGTGCTGCACTCTATGTGGTGACGGCAAATTCCACGTTCTCTTGTTTGGAAACAAAGCCACGTGCAGCTGTCATCCGCCATCTTTAATCACCGTGCTGCCCTCTTTAGCTACTTACCTTTGACAGTTGTCATCCGCCATCTTGCATCGCAAACCTCAGTGCTGCGCTCTATGTAGTGGCGGCAAATTCTACGTGCTCTTGTTTGGAAACAAATTCACGTGCTATTTTTCTGACAGCTGTCATCCGCCATCTTTAATCCATAGAGCACCGTGCTGCCCTCTTTAGCTACTTACCTTTGAAATATGGTACGTCACAGCTGTCATCCGCCATCTTTAATCCAGAGAGAACAGTGCTGCAATCTATGTGGTGGCGGCAAATTCCACGTGCTTTACAAATCAACATGCTTTTTTGACAGCTGTCAACCGCCATCTTTAATCACCGTGCTGCCATCTATGTGGTGGCGGTAAATTCCACATGCTTTACAAACTTATATGCTTTTCTGACAGCTGTCATCCGCCATCTTTAATCTAGAGAGAACAGTGCTGCCCTCTATGTGGTGGCGGTAAATTCCACGTGCTCTTGTTTGGTAAACATAGCCACGTGCTTTTTTGACAGTTGTCATCCGCCATCTTTAATCAACAGAGCACCGTGCTGCGGGCAATTTCATCACCTATCACCCGCCTTTTTGACAGCCGTCATCCACCATCTTTAATCAACAGAGCACAGTGCTGCACTCTATGTGGTGGCGGCAATTTGAAAAAATCTATGTGCTCTTGTTGGGAAACAAAGCCACGTGCTTTTTTGACAGCTGTCATTCGCCATCTTTGAGCACTATGCTGCGGGCAATTTCGTCAGCTGTCATCCGCCATCTTTAATCCAGAGAGAACAGTGCTGCACTCTATGTGGTGGCGGTAAATTCTATGCGCTTTACAAACCTATGCGCTTTTCTGACAGCTGTCATCCGCCATCTTTGAGAACAGTGCCGCCCTCTATGTGGTGACGGCAAATTCCACGTGCTCTACAAAGCCATGTGCAGCTGTCATCCGCCATCTTTAATCACCGTGCTGCCGGGTGACGGCAAATTCCACGTGCTCTTGTTTTTAGAAACAAAGCCATGTGCTTTTTTGACAGCTGTCATCCGCCATCTTGCATCACAAACCTCGGTGCTACACTCTATGTGGTGGCGGCAAATTCTACGTGCTCTTGTTTGGAAACAAAGCTTTTAATCCAGAGAGAACAGTGCTGCCCCGGTGGCGAGAACAGTGCTGCAATCTTTAGTTTGAAATGTGGTGACAGCAAATTCTACGTGCTCTTGTTTGGAAACAAAGCCATGTGCTTTTTTTGACAGCTGTCATCCGCCATCTTTAATCAACAGAGCACCATGCTGCTATCATGCGGGTAATTTCGTCATCTTTAATCCAAAGAACACCGTGCTGCCCTCTTTATGTCTACTACCTTAAGCACGTAGTAGCGGGCAATTTGAAAAGTTCTGTTAGCTATCATCCGCCATCTTTGAGCACCGTGCTACCCTCTTTAGCTAGATACCTTTGAAATGTGGTGGTGAAAAATTTTACGCGCTCTTGTTTGGAAACAAACTCACGTGCTTTTTTGACAGCCATCATCCGCCATCTTTAAGCAACAGAGTACAGTGCTGCCCTCTTTGTTGTGGCAGTAAATTCCACGTGCTCTTGTTTGGAAGCAAAGCCATGTGCTTTTTGACAGGTGTCATCTGCCATCTTTAACCAACAGAGCACTATGCTGCTATCATGCAGGCAATTTCGTTAGCTGTCATCTGCCATCTTTTAATGAACAGAGCACCGTGCTGCCCTATGCGGGGCAATTTCGTCGGCTGTTATCCGCTCGCATACCCGCAGTGACACATGTTTAGACTTGAACACACACATACTACTGTTCAAAACTTATTACAACTTGAACTGCATACTAGTGTTCGATGTTGCAGAACACAGCATTGCGAGACTAGAATCAAGCACTGTTTAGAAAAACAAAAAATTCTCTTCTCAACATACTTACTGAGCTGCTCTTCCTGCTCAGTGAAGGTACATCTCTATCGAACGTGCATTGCAAAAGCAAGATTGTAAAACATAACAAGACTAGAATCGAACACTGCACTTGATGTTAACTTCAACATGTGATTAGAACATTAAATCAGGTTCAAACATAGCAGGACTAGAATCGAACTCTTCCTACTCTTTCAAGGTACACCTCTATCGAACATGCATTGCAAAAAACAAGATTGTAAAACATAACAAGACTAGAATCAAACACTGCACTCGATGTTGTTAACTTCAACATGTGATTAGAATATGAAATGAGATTAAAACATAGCAAGACTAGAATCGAACATTGCACTCGATGTTGTTAACCTTAACATGTAGTCAGAACATTAATTGATGTGCTCAAAACACTAGATAAGTGATCAAGACTAGAATCGAACACTGCACTCGATGTCGTTAACCTTAACATGTGATCAGAACATTAATTGATGTGTATAACTTCCTTTACCTTTACTTACTCTGTCAAGGTACATCTATATCGAACATGCATCGCAAAGCGAGAGTGTGCAAGTTTAGACTTGAATACATACCACTGTTCAAAAAACATATATACACATACTATAGTGCGATGTTGTAGTACACTATATTACAAGACTAGAATCAAGCATAGTTTAGGAAAAAAATCTCTTCTCAACATACTTACTGTGCTAGACGATAACATACTTACGAATTTAATCAACATCTTCTTTCTTGCTCTTATTCTTCTTCGAGAGGAAGGAGTAGGAGGAGAAGGTAATACCTAATCTAAAATAAAAGAATATGCCAATTCTACAGTATTTATTCACATCTTGTATGTACTAGTTTTATCATGAATGATTTTACTTGTAGTGATGTTTGCATACTTTTGCTTTCTCGATGTAATTCTTGTATGTACATGCTTTTACGCATCAGTAAAACTAATAACACAAGATTTGTTCTCTATGCCGTGATATATAATGAAAATAGAACGTTGATTTAGTTCTTCTCTTTCTAAATCAGTTAGCACGCTAAATCTATTAGGTAAAAAAACTTGAAAGTCTTCGCAGACACATAAAATCCTTTCTCCAAATTTCGTTTTTAATCTTCGTAGTGAAATTACTTTAAATTGCTCATTTAGCGGTAGACTTGTTCACGGCTTGGTAGTTGGAGTTGAAATATGACCTAGCTGGTTAATCTTCTCCATGGTTTTTCTAAAAAGAATAAATATATAAATGTAGCGTTAGCACTTGCATCACACATAGTAATAATAGGATATAAAAGGGTAAGTGTGCTAGCCTAGAGTTACGATGTTCGGAAGAAAGCAAGTTTCAACCTATAGAGGTCAGACATGGCTGTGAGTTTGACATTATAAGATTAACCTCTTCTACAGCATGAAAGATTGAAGAGAATAACTATTTATCTATAGACTAAAGTTGCTATGTTCGGAAGAAAGCAAGTTTCAACCTATAGAGGTCAGACATGGCTGTGAGTTTGAAATTATAAGATTAACCTCTTCTACAGCATGAAAGATTGAAGAGAATAACTATTTATCTATAGACTAAAGTTGCTATGTTCGGAAGAAACCAAGTTTGAACCTGTACAGGTCAGACATTGCTGTGAGTTTGAAATTATAAGATTAACCTCATCTACAGCATGAAAGATTGAAAGAGAACAACTATTTATCAATAGACTAAAGTTGCTATGTTCGGAAGAAACCAAGTTTGAACCTGTACAGGTTAGACATTGCTGTGAGTTTGAAACTATAAGATTAACCTCTTCTACAGCATGAAGGATTGAAGAGAACAACTATTTATCATTAGACTAATGTTACGACGTTCAGGAGAAACCAAGTTTCAACCTATAGAGATTAGACATTGCTGTAAGATTGAAATTATAAGATTAACCTCTTCTATGGCATGCAGATTAAAGAAAATAACTATTTATCAATAGACTAAAGTTACGGTGTTCGGAAGAAACCAAGTTCCAACCTATAGAGGTTAGACATTGCTGTAAGTTTGAAATTATAAGATTAACCTCTTCTATGGCGTGAGGATTGAAGAGAATAACTATTTACCAATAGACTAAAGTTACGATGTTCAGAAGAAACCAAGTTTGAACCTGTACAGGACAGACATTGCTGTGAGTTTGAAATTATAAGATTAACCTCATCTACAGCATGAAAGATTGAAAGAGAACAACTATTTATCAATAGACTAAAGTTGCTATGTTCGGAAGAAACCAAGTTTGAACCTGTACAGGTTAGACATTGCTGTGAGTTTGAAACTATAAGATTAACCTCTTCTACAGCATGAAAGATTGAAGAGAACAACTATTTATCATTAGACTAATGTTACGACGTTCAGGAGAAACCAAGTTTCAACCTATAGAGATTAGACATTGCTGTAAGATTGAAATTATAAGATTAACCTCTTCTATGGCATGAGGATTGAAGAGAATAACTATTTACCAATAGACTAAAGTTACGATGTTCGGAAGAAACCAAGTTTCAACCTGTACAGGTCAGACATTGCTGTAAGTTTGAAATTATAAGATTAACCTCTTCTATGGCATGAGGATTGAAGAGAATAACTATTTACCAATAGACTAAAGTTACGATGTTCAGAAGAAACCAAGTTTGAACCTGTACAGGTCAGACATTGCTGTGAGTTTGAAATTATAAGATTATCCTCTTCTATGGCATGCAGATTAAAGAAAATAACTATTTATCAATAGAATAAAGTTACGGTGTTCGGAAGAAACCAAGTTCCAACCTATAGAGGTTAGACATTGCTGTAAGTTTGAAATTATAAGATTAACCTCTTCTATGGCATGAGGATTGAAGAGAATAACTATTTACCAATAGACTAAAGTTACGATGTTCAGAAGAAACCAAGTTTGAACCTGTACAGGTTAGACATTGCTGTGAGTTTGAAATTATAAGATTATCCCCTTCTATGGCATGCAGATTAAAGAAAATAACTATTCTATCAATAGACTAAAGTTACGGTGTTCGGAAGAAACCAAGTTCTAACCTATAGAGGTTAGACATTGCTGTAAGTTTGAAATTATAAGATTAACCTCTTCTATGGCATGAGGATTGAAGAGAATAACTATTTACCAATAGACTAAAGTTACGGTGTTCGGAAGAAACCAAGTTCTAACCTATAGAGGTTAGACATTGTTGTAAGTTTGAAATTATAAGATTAACCTCTTCTATGGCATGAGGATTGAAGAGAATAACTATTTACCAATAGACTAAACTTACGATGTTCAGAAGAAACCGAGTTTGAATCTGTACAGGTCAGACATTGCTGTGAGTTTGAAATTATAAGATTATCCTCTTCTATGGCATGCAGATTAAAGAAAATCCACGTCTATAGTATGAGGATTGAAGAGAACAACTATTTATCAATAGACTAAAGTTACGATGTTCGGAAGAAACCAAGTTTCAATCCGTTGAGGTCAGACATAGCTATACCTCGTCTATAGTATGCAAGAACAACTATTTATCAATAGACTAAAGTTACGATGTTCGGAAGAAACCAAGTTTCAACCCGTTGAGGTCAGACATAGCTATGTGTGCGTGTTTGAAATTATACCACGTCTATAGCGTGAGGATTAAAGAGAACAACTATTTATCAATACTCTAAAGTTACGGAAGAAACCAAGTTTCAGCCCGTTGAGGGCAGACATAGCTATACATCGTCTATAGTATGCAAGAACAACTATTTATCAATAGACTAAAGTTACGATGTTCGGAAGAAACCAAGTTTCAGCCCGTTGAGGGTAGACATAGCTATGTACACGTGTTTGAAATTATACCACGTCTATAGCGTGAGGATTAAAGAGAACAACTATTTATCAATACTCTAAAGTTACAGAAGAAACCAAGTTTCAGCCTGTTGAGGGCAGACATAGCTATGTGTGCGCGTGTTTGAAATTATACCACGTCTATAGCACGAGGATTAAAGAGAACAACTATTTATCAATAGACTAAAGTTATGATGTTTTAGAAGAAACCAAGTATCAACCCGTTGAGGTCAGACATAGCTATGTGTACGTGTTTGAAATTATACCACGTCTATAGCATGATGATTGAAGAGAACAACTATTTATCAATAGACTAAAGTTAGGATGTTCAGAAGAAACCAGCTTTCAACCCGTTGAGGTCAGACATAGCTATACCTCGTCTATAGTATGCAAGAACAACTATTTATCAATAGACTAAAGTTACAATGTTTTAGAAGAAACCAATTTTCAGCCTGTTGAGGGCAGACATAGCTATGTGCGCGTGTTTGAAATTATACCACGTCTACAGTATGCGGGTTGAAGAGAACAACTATTTATCAATACTCTAAAGTTACGATGTTTTAGAAGAAACCAAGTTTCAGCCTGTTGAGGGCAGACATAGCTATGTGTGCGCGTGTTTGAAATTATACCACGTCTATAGCACGAGGATTAAAGAGAACAACTATTTATCAATAGACTAAAGTTATGATGTTTTAGAAGAAACCAAGTATCAACCCGTTGAGGTCAGACATAGCTATGTGTACGTGTTTGAAATTATACCACGTCTATAGCGCGAGGATTAAAGAGAACAACTATTTATCAATAGACTAAAGTTATGATGTTTTAGAAGAAACCAAGTTTCAACCCGTTGAGGTCAGACATAGCTATGTGTACGTGTTTGAAATTATACCACGTCTATAGTATGCGGGTTGAAGAGAACAACTATTTATCAATTGCTTAAAGTTATGATGTTTTAGAAGAAACCAAGTTTCAACCTGTTGAGGGCAGACATAGCTATGTACGTACCCCGCGTGAGGATTAAAGAGAACAACTATTTATCAATAGACTAAAGTTACGATGTTTTAGAAGAAAGCAAGTTTCAACGAATAGAAGTCAGACATACCTTAAAATCTTCGCGCTGCAAACTGTTACTCGGATGTATAAAATGCGTGCGTTCAAGCCTGAAACTCGAATAATAATATTCTGGTCGTACCTAAAAAAAAGAAGAAACATATATGAATGTAGTGTAGGATGCATCATCTAACCTAATTATCTTTACAACTCAAAGTTCGAAAACATACCTTTAAAAAAATGCACGTGCTGCAGACTGTTACTCGGATGAATAAAATTGTGTACTTTCGAACGGTACCTAAAAAAGAATAAACATATATGAATGTAGATGTCTAGCGTAGAAGTTGCTTTGCAAATAAAAAAAGTAACTAACAGTTCTACCTTACCTTAAGATAAAGGCTGAAGAATAATATTCACAGCAGACGGGAGATGTGTGTGTACGTAATAAACGCATACAGAGAACTGTAAGCACTTCGCGCAGACTGCAGCGGCTAAATATTCTGCTTGTTACCAAGCGGATGTGAAAAAATCGCTGACAAACTGCGGGTACAGTCGGAACGAATGCAACAAGAGCTCCAACCTATAGTCCTGCAGGCTGACGTATTCGAACCTCCTGTTGATGCCGAGGTGTCAGAATTTAAGAGTTCGAGCCTTGGAAAGTTAGCGTGTGATCCTCGACTTCTCGAGGGTACATACGTGGTATTCCTTACCTGTAGGTATTGAGCTAAAGCTAGATCATGTAATGACGATCGCGCAGGCCCCCTCGCCTAGCATTTACGGCTTCTAGTTCGAACCCGCTATCCCCGAAGTAGCGAGAATGATTGGAGAGTGTTGAGGGTGATTCATTCGTCGGATGGAGGCGTTAAGCTATGTGCAGGCTTCTTCTAGTCGGGGTACGCGATTCAAATCCTAGCAACTTATACCGTCGGGAAGGGCATCCGGCTAGATCATGCAATGACGATCGCGCAGGTCCCTCGCCTAACATTTACGGCTTCCAGTTCGAACCCGCTATCTTCCGAAGTAGCGAGAATGATTGAAGAGTGTTGAGGGTGATTCATTCGTCGGATGGAGGCGTTAAGCTATGTGCAGGCTTCTTCTAGTCGGGGTACGCGATTCAAATCCTGGCAACTTATACCGTCGGGAAGGGCATCTAGCTAGATCATGTTATGACGATCGCACAGGTCCCTCGCCTAACATTTACGGCTTCCAGTTCGAACCCGCTATCTTCCGAAGTAGCGAGAATGATTGAAGAGTGTTTGAGGGTGATTCGTTTGTCGGATGGAGGTGTTAAGCTGGCTTCTTCGGTAGGAGTAGGCTATGTCGGGATATCGATTTAAAATCCTAGTCAGGAGGGGCAACCGGTCGTATAAAACTATGGTGCGAGGACGTTAAACCTTGTGCAGACTCCTTCGAAAATGATTTTTTGAGTACAAGACTTGACGGTGATTCATTTGTCGGATGGAGGCAATAAGCCTTGTGCAGGCTTCTTCAGCGGGAGTAGGCTATGTGTCGGTACCGGGATATCTAGTTATAAAACCCGCTACAACAAATTTATCACGTATACTGCGATTTAAAATCCTAGTCAGGAAGGGCAGCCGGTCGTAAAACTATGGTGTGAGGCGGGGTGTGCAAAAAAGCCAGCATTAAGTAAGGGCTGTTGATGGGGGGCGTTAAACCTTGTGCAGACTCCTTCGAAAATGATTTTTTGAGTACAAGACTTGACGGTGATTCATTTGTCGGATGGAGGCAATAAGCCTTGTGCAGGCTTCTTCAGCGGGAGTAGGCTATGTGTCGGTACCGGGATATCTAGTTATAAAACCCGCTACAACAAATTTATCACGTATACTGCGATTTTAAATCCTAGTCAGGAAGAGCAGCCGGTCGTAAAACTATGGTGTGAGGCGGGGTGTGCAAGAAAGCCAGCATTAAGTAAGGGCTGTTGATGGGGACGTTAAACCTTGTGCAGACTCCTTCGAAAATGATTTTTTGAGTACAAGACTTGACGGTGATTCATTTGTCGGATGGAGGCAATAAGCCTTGTGCAGGCTTCTTCAGCGGGAGTAGGCTATGTGTCGGTACCGGGATATCTAGTTATAAAACCCGCTACAACAAATTTATCACGTATACTGCGATTTAAAATCCTAGTCAGGAAGGGCAGCCGGTCGTAAAACTATGGTGTGAGGCGGGGTGTGCAAGAAAGCCAGCATTAAGTAAGGGCTGTTGATAGGAGGCGTTAAACTATGTGCAAGCTCCTTCACCAGGAGAAGCCTACATGCCGGTACCGTGCAGGTTCTTTCGATAGGAGTAGGCACTGTGTGTGTTTTAACCTCTCCGTACAATCATGATATTTTACGTTAGGAACTTACATAGGCTAAATGCTACACATTCCGTGGCAGAGCCAGGAATCGAACTCGGACCTCCGAGGGTAGCAGCTAACTACTACACCACAGAGGAGTACTATTTCAGAATATTTTACAACCTTAATTAGTACTGTGTTTTAAGAGCTTACATGGGACTCAGCTAAGAAGACGTTCGCGAGTTACAAGCACGCAGTGTCCTCGTTCAAGGTCGAGCCGGAAGATACGTGTACAATTTCAGCTAACACACGCATTCCACACAACTCGCTCAGAATGACTGTGCCGATGCTTCAAGGACTGTAGAACAAATCTGTAGCCTACAGTATGCATGCCTCTCACCCGGTAGTCTCGGGTTCGATTCTCTTGGGAATAAAAATGTGTTTAAATCGCATGAATTTGTTGAGTTATCCTTCCTGATGCAAAACTAGCAGTATCTAACCTCATACACTATAGTTTTCAACCGGTTGCCCCTTCCTGGCAACTCGGATTAAGAATCTGTTTTACAACGTCTAACACGGGGAATCGGGGATTTACAGCTGGATGCACTTCTTAGATTTTAAATCACGAACTATTGTTTTACGGCCGGATGCCCTTCCTGACGCAAAACTAAGATTTTTAAATCACAAGAATTTGTTTTAAGACTAGTCGCCCTTCCTGATGCAAAACTGGCAGTATCTAGCCTCTCACGTCATACACTATTGTTTCGACCGGTTGCCCTTCCTGACAACTCGGATTAAGAATCTGTTTTACAACTTCTAACACGAGAATCGGGGATTTACATCTTAAAGATGGCAGATGACAGCTGTCAGAAAAGCATATAGGTTTGTAAAGCACGTAGAATTTGCCGCCACCACATAGAGTGTAGCACCGAGGTTTGTGATGCAAGATGGCGGATGACAGCTGTCACAAAAGCACATGGCTTTGTTTCTAAAAACAAGAGCACGTGGAATTTGCCGTCACCCGGCAGCACGGTGATTAAAGATGGCGGATGACAGCTGCACATGGCTTTGTAGAGCACGTGGAATTTGCCGTCACCACATAGAGGGCGGCACTGTTCTCAAAGATGGCGGATGACAGCTGTCAGAAAAGCGCATAGGTTTGTAAAGCGCATAGAATTTACCGCCACCACATAGAGTGCAGCACTGTTCTCTCTGGATTAAAGATGGCGGATGACAGCTGACGAAATTGCCCGCAGCATAGTGCTCAAAGATGGCGAATGACAGCTGTCAAAAAAGCACGTGGCTTTGTTTCCCAACAAGAGCACATAGATTTTTTCAAATTGCCGCCACCACATAGAGTGCAGCACTGTGCTCTGTTGATTAAAGATGGTGGATGACGGCTGTCAAAAAGGCGGGTGATAGGTGATGAAATTGCCCGCAGCACGGTGCTCTGTTGATTAAAGATGGCGGATGACAACTGTCAAAAAAGCACGTGGCTATGTTTACCAAACAAGAGCACGTGGAATTTACCGCCACCACATAGAGGGCAGCACTGTTCCCTCTAGATTAAAGATGGCGGATGACAGCTGTCAGAAAAGCATATAAGTTTGTAAAGCATGTGGAATTTACCGCCATCACATAGATGGCAGCACGGTGATTAAAGATGGCGGTTGACAGCTGTCAAAAAAGCATGTTGATTTGTAAAGCACGTGGAATTTGCCGCCACCACATAGATTGCAGCACTGTTCTCTCTGGATTAAAGATGGCGGATGACAGCTGTGACGTACCATATTTCAAAGGTAAGTAGCTAAAGAGGGCAGCACGGTGCTCTATGGATTAAAGATGGCGGATGACAGCTGTCAGAAAAATAGCACGTGAATTTGTTTCCAAACAAGAGCACGTAGAATTTGCCGCCACTACATAGAGCGCAGCACTGAGGTTTGCGATGCAAGATGGCGGATGACAACTGTCAAAGGTAAGTAGCTAAAGAGGGCAGCACGGTGATTAAAGATGGCGGATGACAGCTGCACGTGGCTTTGTTTCCAAACAAGAGAACATAGAGTGCAGCACTGAGGTTTCGGATGCAAGATGGCGGATGACAGCTGTGACGTACCACATTTCAAAGGTAAGTAGCTAAAGAGGGCAGCACGATGCTCAAAGATGGTGGATGACAGCTGCACGTGGATTTGTTTATCTCGCGCTAGTGAGGTTAAGTTGGTAGCACTAAGGTTTAGACCCGTCAAGATGGCGGCACTGCCGATGACAGGTGATGAATTTACATCTACTACGATAAAGAGGGCAGCACGGTGCTCTCTGGATTAAAGATGGCGGATGACAGCTGTCAAAAAGGCACGTGGCTGTCAAAAAACACGTGGCTTTGTTTACCTCATGCTAGTGAGGTTAAGTTGGTATCACTAAGGTTTAGGCCCGTCAAGATGGCAGTACTGAGGTTAGCGATGCGTTGTTGTCTGTCAAAAAGCACGTGGCTTTGTTTACAAATCTGTCAAAAAGCACGTGGCTGTCGAAAAGCACGTGGCTTTGTTTACCTCGCGCTAGTGAGGTTAAGTTGGCACTACTGAGGTTTAGGCCCGTCAAGATGGCAGTACTGAGGTTAGCGATGCGTTGTTGTCTGTCAAAAAGCACGTGGCTGTCAAAAACACGTGGGTTTGTTTACCTCATGCTAGTTAGGTTAAGTTGGCACTAGTGAGGTTTAGGCCCGTCAAGATGGCAGCAGTGAGGTTAGCGTTGCGTTGTTGTCGATGACAGCTGTCAAAAAGCACGTGGCTTTGTTTACAAATTCAAATCTCGCGCCAAAATTCAAATTTCCCGCGGGCGGCGGCGGCGGCGGAGGAGGAGGCGGAGGAGGCGGCGGGAGGAGGAGGAGGCGGCCGAACCCGCTTATTATACTACTGTCTTTATACAAGTGGAAAAGGCTACCTAATCCAGACTGTGACTGCGGAGCTTCACACCAGACTATTCATCATATTATCCGGGAATGTAAGGTTCGAGCCTATCACGGTGATGAAGATAACTTCCTGCTGGTAATTCCAGATGCTGCTCGCTGGATTAAAAAACTTGATATTCAGTTGTGAAGCACAAATTACTTTGTTCCTCATCTGTAAATATATATATTCCTAATATTGTCCGTATAAGCCATACGCTAAATAATAATAAATAATCTGACCAGAGATCAATTTAGAACCCAGTTCTGGAAATGAACTGAGATTACGACTTCGTCGCGTTGTATAAATCTGAACTCGGTTTACACATGTGTAGTTCAAAGGTAATCGGAGTTTATGAAAGTAGACGTCGCAACACCGCAAAACAAATGAAATACGAAATAGCTTTGCCCGTTGGATAATACTTAAACGGTGGGACAGATCTGGCCGTGACTGTAAACAAATGAAATGCGAAATTGCTTTGCTCCTTGGATAATACTTACATGATGAATTGAGCTGACCGTGGCTATCGGCAAATGAACATCGTTTGCAGCATGTACTGGAATGTCTCCATATGCTTTTCTTGCAGCGAACACAGGTGAAGGAAAAACGGATCTCCGACTTCGCTCAGTCAACCCTTGTTTTTTTACCTGATCCCGACGGTATTAGATTTGCGAAGCCTAGTGAGGAATCTTTCATTTTCACGGCCTTTGTAGCCGTTCTCTTTTATTCATTCTTTGAAGAATCGATTAGTGTTAAGAAGGGGTGATTGCCCAGTTGCACTAGGTTCGTTCGGTCTTGTGTGGTTTAATATCACGTCAGGATAAAACTGTTGTCACATAGAGCCCGTCGTATGTCCGTTTTTCGTTTACGGTACCTGTTACCTACGGCGTTAAAGATGTTAAATCATACATTTGGTCATAATGTTTTCACGAGCACGGCAGAGCGACCACGCAGCTGTCAAGAAAAGGTGAAGCAACTCTGCATGTCACTAGCTAGCTCATGTTTCATACGTAGCGCGAATCGCACAGGGCAGTTCCCAGCTGGCAAATAAAACACGTCTGAATACATCACATTTTCTCGAGGAGTACTTGGATCGATTTTCGGAATAATAACAATACTGAACTTGTAATGTTCATAGATTTAAGGCTAGGTGTAGAAAACAGTGTTGATCCATTTTAAAAATAATAACATTATCTCAGAGGATATTGACGCCATTCTATCTTGAAGGTCCATACAATATGCTGGATAGCCCTCTATATCCCAGTAGTGAGACATCTGAAAACATGAATGAGATAATGTAATATCATAAGAAATTCATACAGGTTTATGTTGTAGAATTTCACTGCATTATAAGAAGCGTAGTATAGCTTATATATGGATAACAACTATAGCTAACAATGTATTAGGTTAGTATTTTGTGTATTTTCTTACGATTTATGGTAGCAACGCAGGCAATACACTTCCGGCACTAAAAGCCACATGCCATTTCATTTTTTTTCAAGCAATCCTGGTGAGTGTTCCATACATTGGAACCATACTCTATTTGGGGTCTTACCAGACACTTGAATGCCCTCTCTAATTTACATCCTTACTACAACCCCTAAACACCCTCATAACCAAGGCCCTACACCGCTGGCTGCGCAGTAGCGTGTGACTGGGGAAGAGCTGTCCATGCGCGTATCGCCATGTTGTGGGCACTCCACAGCTCGCCAAGGAGACCGTAGTATGGAATTAATGCATTAACGTCAATTACGCACGAATGAAAACTCCTGTCGACAGGTTAGTTTTATTCCTGCGATACAGGATAACACGGTAAAAAAAGGTGTTCATCAGATACATCCAAAATAAAATGTTAAAAATGTGCAGCTTTAGAAAGCAGAAGATTCGGAGGGAAATGGTGCATTCCAAGCATCAGGGAAAATTAGCTATTCCCAGGTCCTAATTCTTTAATAATAAATGGCACAGCCTAAACCAACTAACGTGAATATCCTCAATAAATATATAAGAATCAAGAAGGTATTAACACGGAAATGATACCGGTACTTATGCATACAAACTGAACCAATTTGCATTGTTATTGAACAAATCTCCACAAATCATTTGGATAGCTAGCCCATTAGCAACAGATGTAATAAAACAACATTTAGAAAACTGTATAAGAATACTTCAAGAATACTACACTACTAATGATAGTAAATATATACCTATGTAGAAAAACACATGTCTTAAATTTAGAGAACACTCTCCAAAAACAGAAAAACATTGTATACCAGTACATTAAATTAATAACCTTCAGGAAAGAATATGTAGCTCACATTAGGCCTACTATAATGATCATGTTTGTAAATGATTTGTTTGCATATTCGGAACAGACACATGCAATCAAATCCTAGACTCGGCAGTTAAGCTATCATGAAAATACCAAGACATTTTCAAATCACAGCAGTTTACAACTTCAGTATGATTTAAAGATCATGAGAAGAAAAACAATCTTTTACCTGTGACTTAGGAGACTGGAGAACATCAATAACCCATCAATTCTTTCAATATTTACAGTATTTACAAACAGTTGTATCAAAAGCAAGGATCTGTAATATTGCCAACAAGAAAGCCTGTGAAATGGAATGTTTTCTATGAAAGTTACATGGCAGATCTTTTCTTTCTGATGAGTAATCACAGCAGGTATTATTCAGTACTATGAACAGTTTGTTGAAAAGGTACATGACTGCAGAAATCTGTAAAAAAATAAAAATAAAACTATGCCCAGTGTTCACCACAAGTAACTTTACTTACTTTACTAATTCCCATCTGAATGAAACTTTCCTTTTCTATTATTTCCAGGACATGAAACAGTATATCAGGATGAGTATACCTTCAATTATGATTTCTATATTGTTTGGAAAATAGCTATCTAATATCTAATGAGATATACTGAGATTTTTATGTGTTTTGTGGGGCTTTCTGGACTAAAATAATTGTGCTCATATGAAATGCACTATGTAACAGTAATGACTGAACTGCTACACGGACTGGGATCTATGGTATTATTCTGTTGATTTGTCCCTCCAAAATCTAACTTTCTTTTTAAAATCCTATGGGGAGCCTTTTTCAGTCTGAAAAAAATAAAAATGTATAAGCCTATTGGGTCTACCTTGAGCAAAACCTTATTATTGATTAAAAAATGAAGTAATACAATATCTAATTCAAATGACTTGACCTACAAGTACCATTTTTAGATGATCTGGAACGTCAAACAGTGTTGGCACCGCATCATCTTTCAGAATTTTGTTCCCTTCAGATTGCCAAAAACTTGCTTCTGTGAAGTGAATTGAACATAGTCTATGGGAATAAGTTGGAACAAACTTGTCTCTTTTAACAGCAAAAAGCCACTTCGACAGAAGTTCAGGCTTATTCAATGGAAACCTGTAAGCAATATGTCTAAAAATAATAGCCATGTATTCGAAATCAAAGAAATGTAGGCCTATATATTTCTATCTCCTCCTTTTTTCTCAACCATTCCTGGTACAATGACAGAACATTCTCCCATTGATTTATCACAAAAAATTCTTCTGCTTCATAAATAGAACCCCATGTGATATATTTCAGAGCAGATTGGTGGATACAGCAATCATTCACATTTCACTACATTATTTTACATTTTAAAAATATTCTTCCTGGAAAAACTTATCACACTAGTGCTATTCTACCTCATAATTCTAAATGTATCTAACAATGAAAAGAATACCTAGCTTATTTTAAGTTTCTCTGAATTAAATATATTGTTACCAGTTAGTTAAATTTAAGAGAGGAAAAATATATCATTTAGGATGCAAAATTCCCTCTCATACTATTCTCATCTTAAATACCAATATTAGGCCTACTGATTTTATAAACTCCAACTGAAAGGAGTTTTTCTGAGTAAACATTAAAATTGTAAATGTGTTCTAACTCTTATATTACAGGAACATAAGGAAAAAGGATAAAGGAGCTTGAATATTAAGCATACGAATATAACAGTTAAGCAGGTAGTTTGATTAGTATTTTCTAGTGCAAAGTAGGAGTCAGCCTAGTCAAACTTCTCTGGAACAGCATATTTAACTATTCTTTTAATATAAAGGAGATGTGAAAACATGGATAATGGTATCAATAAATCATTTTTTATAATTGTTATTAATCGGAACCCATAATTTGACCTAAAAATATATGGGTTTATCAAGCTTTATCAATCATATTTTTCGGATTCAAGGCCCATGTTTATCGGAATATTAATACGGGTACACAGTCTGTAAGAAAAAAAATTTGCACTTTTTCAGAATAGCTGTTTAGTTCTTATGAATTGTCCCTAATGAAATGCAAAACGCTAAGAAAAAGAAGCATAAATATTGAGAATGCCACGTCAATACATCCCTGAATCCACCACTCTGTAGGCCTAGCCCATTCTCGATTATCGTAATTTTATAACATTTCTATTTCTACTCACTTGTGAAAAGAAATACCAGATCCTTTCTGATACCGATTTGTGCAATTCAAAGCTGCACAAGAGGTCACCATCGTGAATAGTTCTCCACTCCGCACTTACGGCTTAACTTAGGCCTACTCTCCTTTAATATTGCCGATCAATGCAAGCTTGCACTTATCACTAAAAATCAATACTATAAATTATCACTTTAGCACATAACGCAAACACAGATCAGCTAAGTTATAGGAATCACCATGAAAAACACAGGGAACTGTAAACATCACCACGTGTAAACCATGCATTCAAAACTGAATTGTCCGCAACATGGCGATGCGCGAAGATAGTCAATTTTCCGCATAGCACCAGCGCGCTCTGTGATCTAGATAAGTAATATTAAAGTCTTTGTTTATAACCATGTGCAGAGATCTTTACCATTTATTTACAATCCCATTTATGTGATTACGCCAATGAAGATCTTTCCTTATATGAACACCCAGGTACTTACAGTGATCCCCATAAGGAACTTTCACCTCATCAACGCAGTAAATAAAACACAGAGGACTTTTCCTATTTGTGAAACTCACAACCTGACTTTTAACCTCGTTTATCACAATACCATTGCCTGCTGTCCACCTCACAACAATATCGAGGTCATTTTGCAGTTGCTCACAATCTTGTAACTTATTTATTACCCTATACAGAATAACATCATGCGCAAAAAGCCTTATCTCTGATTCCACTTCCTTACTCATATCATTTATATATATAAGAGAATATAAAGGTCCATTAATACTGTCTTGACGAATTCCTCTCTTAATTATTACACGCTCAGATAAAGCTTCGCCTACTGGGTAAGTCAGTCGCTCCTGATGTTTTATGTTGTTAGGCTTCCCACCGAACGTCAGTGGGGTGATGGTCGATATTCCTTTGCCGTGTTCCAAGCTACAGTCGCCTTTAAAAAACTTACTGCGTCATCACTGCACGACTTTTTCAAAAACATGTATGCGACAGGTATTTACACATACAACAAACTGTCATACGGTTATGTAAAATATACGTGCCATTTATAAGCTTTCGATTGGTTATGAAATTATCGCTAAAAGCGATAGCATACTGATAGAAAACTTCTCCTAGTGTGGGCTTCTCATTCTGCATATCAACGTCTCATTTTTTCGCTGGCCGGGTGACGCCTCCTCTCTAATTCGCACCTAGCCGGCTTCAAGAAAGCATATCGGCCTGACACCAAGAAGAAAGTCGGCCTCCCTAACACCAGTATGTACACCTGCATAGTCCATGATATTCATCCTGGAATATCTGACCTCGAAATAGAAAGAGAGTTACGCAATGTCGGAGTTCACAGCGCAACCAGTCTCCTCGCTGGCACTGAACCATCTAATGAGGTACTGTTACACATCTCTCAGCCACGTTACTACCAGTTCATCCTTAACAATGGAGTAAATCTCCGTGGCCACCGCTATAGGACTGAACGCACTCCGCAGAATATCCTGGCTCAATTACTGGACTCCACACCACCTCAACATGCGACAGCGCCGCCGCAGGAACCACCGCAACAACCGACTCTGTCCTCTCTTTCCTTTTCCCCAGTAGCCACTACTAATCACCACTACTACCACCACCACCACTACCCCACCACCACCACCTCTACTATACAAATCTCCTCTCCTGCTCCCAGCACCACCACGGTCATGACCCATCCATCTTCCCTTACGACGTCATGTCTCCCCGTACCTCCCACTACTCAACAACTCACCCCACAGCAAGAACCACTGTAGCCACCTGGAGAGGAAACTACCACTGCCACGACTGACCTAGCAAGACCACAATCACCCTCATTACTACCGGACAACAGCACACATAGCTGCGTTATACGCGGAGTGGACCCCAGCATCCAACCAGAAGACATCGCCGAAGACCTTCGCAAGACAGGAATCACCGTACGACGAGCTTCAGGATCCGAAACACAAATGGCCCTACCTTCTTAGTTCGTCTCCATCTTCCAACCTACGAAGAAGTCCAGCATCTAGTTGACCACGGACTACACCTTCATGGTCTCTACCACCGAGTGGAACACTCCCGTTCCCCTATCCGAACTCTGACCCGCCCTACCACATCCCAACGGCGTTCCCGGCTCGCCCCACCACAGTCAACTAGTCCAACTTCTCGCTATCATTTACCCCCCCCCGCCCCCCGGTTACCCACTAACCCCACCGCCTAACTCTGAACTTCTTCATCTACTACTCACTTCACTCATGAACTTCTCCTCACTCTTCCACATCCTCGCACTCCACATAACTCCTCACACCTTCCCCAGATTTTAAACAATACAGTACATTCTTTTGTAGCACAATAGTGTATAATCACAAATGTAAATCAAAATCTGTATGTGCAACGACTGTATATGTGTAACGATATCGCAATAAAAAGCACAGAGCAGGCTATGTCCGCCTCTGTGGTGTAGTGGTTAGTGTGATTAGCTGCAACCCCCGGAGGCCCGGGTTCGATTCCGGGCTCTGCCACGAAATTTGAAAAGTGGTACGAGGGCTGGGACGGGGTCCACTCAGCCTCGGGGGGTCAAATGAGTAGAGGTGGGTTCGATTCCCACCTCAGCCATCCTGGAAGTGGTTTTCCGTGGTTTCCCACTTCTCCTCCGGGCAAATGCCGGGATGGTACCTAACTTAAGGCCACGGCCGCTTCGTTCCTTCTTCCTTGTCTCTCCCTTCCAATCATCCCATCCCCCACCAAGACCCCTGTTCAGCATAGCAGGTGAGGTCACCTGGGCGAGGTACTGGTCATCCTCCCCAGCTGTATCCCTCGACCTAGAGTCTGAAACTCCAGGACACTGCCCTTGAGGCGGTAGGGGCGGGATTCCTCACTGAGTCCTAGGGAAAAGACAACCCTGGAGGGTAAGCAGATTAAGAAGAAGAAGAAGAAGAAGAAGAAGAAGAAAAAGAGCATGCTACACCGCTTATCCAAGAGGCCACATCGTCACATCTCTGTCGTTTAGTGGACTAACCACAGAAAAACTGACGCACGTTGCGTTGGTAGGTGGGCTCGAATCCCACGAGAGATAAATGTTTTTATTCATTTTTTTCTTTTTTGCTATTTGCTATACGTCACACTGACACAGATAGCTCTTATGGCGACGATGGGATTGGAAAGGCCTAAGAATGGGAAGGAAGCGGCCTCAATTAAGGTACAGGCCCAGCACTTGCCTGGTTTGAAATGGGAAACCACGGAAAACCATCTTCAGGGCTGCCGACAGTGGGGTTCGAACCCACTATCTCCCGGGTGCAAGCTCACAGCTGCGCGCCCCTAACCGCACGGCCAATTCGCCCGGTCACATTCTAAACTCTGAGGATGAAATAGGAGGCCATTCGTGCCACATTCGAACAATAGCATGCATATTGAATGTGTAGTGGCCTGACACTTGGTGTAGCCTAGCAGTCCTGGTAATTTCTTCGCTATGTATTCAACAGATGAGTATCATGACATGCTCCTCATCTACGGCAAGGTACGTAGAATACAAGGTAGGGATCACGAGAGAGGTGCGCAGTAGCAAAGCAGAGCTGTGACGTCACGCAGGACACTCGCGTTGAATCTGCCCTGAATGAGGTAGAGGTAGTTCGAATAAGAATCGCTGTGCACGCAGAGGCTAGGTGCAAATAGTACACGATAGTAACATATCTGTGGTATATAAGAAACCGTGTGTGTTTATTTTATGTGATGAAACGTAAAAATCAGTAATATTGTACACTTTTCAGTATGGTTTGTCATGCGAGTGCAGGCTGCACAAAACATAGCAGGCACGCGAAGGAACGAAACATACACTTTCACGTATTCCTTAAAGCCACTGGCCTAAATAAATGGTGACAGAAGTAATCAAGACATTATCGAAAGCTATCTTTCTGAGCTTCGAGGGTTCGGGAGACTTCATGACCATCCTCTTCCAACAGCTGTGACGCAAAAGGTAAAATCATTGCTTCATAGCCGCAATGCTTCCGAGGCGATAAGAAATTCAAACTGTTCTCCGGAAGATTATGAAAGATTACGTCCAAATATGTTACATGCTACTGATGAACTCGATCAGAACTCGGATATCGGGGGGCAACGCGTCCGCCTGTCACCCAGCGGCCCCGAGTTCGATTCCCGGAGGGTCAAGGGTTTTTAATTGTAAATGATTAATATACCTCGCCTGGGGACTGGGTGTTCGTGTCGTCCTTAACCTTCCTTTCCTCACATTCAACACTCTACACTTCCGCAATTACACTTACCGTACCCGCAGGTTCCTATCGTATGGTGAATGTAGTGGCAAAAGATCTAAAGAGGTCGACGCCAAGAACAAATATTTAGAAAAAAAAAGGCCACCGTTGAGCCCACAACATCCTATTCTTTACTGGAGGATGAGCAAGGGTTCGTTAAAGCCCTTGAAGAGCTAGTAAAACAGGTCGAGGACAGTCGCGAAACCAAGGATCGTGATGAGCTGCTTAAAGACTTCACTGGCTGTATAGCTTTTAGGGTAAAGAAGAAGAACCTCGATACAGAAATAGAAAACAGGTCAACATACAAAAGGTGGAAATTAGATTTCAAAAACGTCTAGAGACAGTTTGATGCAGCCTACAGAGAGATGGTACTCCACTGTGATGCAGATGGAAAGAGAGTTCAAATTTTACCACGGGTAAGAACTGAAAGAGGGTTTTAACATCATCACAAACCTTACGGATATCCTGAAGAAGAAATTACCAGAATTTATGAACTTACAAGTAGCTTCGTGGGAAGCCATTCTTTTATTCGAATGGACGTTTTAAACAAAAGTAAGAAAGACATTCAAGAGACCGGGTTTCAGTTAATACAATACCGATAAAAAAAAAAGAAAAGCAAAGAAATTCCACTGATGCTATACAGTGTGTTTGATGTTCTTTTTGAAAAGTATCAGCATTATTCTTTGTGTATAACATACCTATTTTTTTTATGAAAGGCTATTTATTATGTTGTATATGAAACCAGTGCTAAGAATGTTAATATACAGGCTCATTAATTTATAAAGCCTCTCTAATGTTAACGTGGAATTTGTCAGCTCCTGGCACTTGGAGGAGAACATTTACTATACTGTTGGTGTTGTGGACAGTTTCCTAACATTTGCTGTTTGTGTTGTTGACAGTGTATATAGTTTCCCAATATTGCTGTAACAACGGGCACATTTCTTGTAATCATCACGCTTTAATGTTCGAGTCTGTAACAATTAGAGCCCCCCTGTTATTGTTATCATAGGTAACATGAACATACGGAATGGCCATTCCACTGCGATCACAGTCTTAGCATTGTTACAACCGTTTATACAGATCGAAACACTTCAGAAACGCTGCTTGATTCACACTGTATTTGATCTCCTATTATTACTCTCGTAATAGTGAAGTGGAATGCCTTTTCTGAGGTCAAGTTAAAATATCAATGAAGTTATCTTATCCCTAACTTGTGGCTAAAACAAAATAGCTCACAGCTGTGTATTAGCCTACCTCATACAGAAGACAAGGCGCTGAGGGTTCAAGATGACGTCATCGACGGCCAAGAGTGGTGGGGAGACCTGCGCGTGATCCCTACCTCTTACTCTATCTACCTTGATCTACGGTGAAGCAAGACAGAACGCACAGGAAGCACAGCGCCTGTACCAGGAAAGATTTCCTCATAGACAACAACCAAACGCAAATACGTTTAGGAGGGTGGAGCGACGTACAGTGAGTCAAAGTGAAACTCATACACCACTGTAACTAGTATGTGTTTATGAACAGGAATGTGGACAATAATTTATGTTCGCATTTTATGTGTGGAACAATAAAGGTATGTCTTGAATTATTAAGCCACCACAGGCTAGTTCGCGTATCCCTTAACTTAGCAAGATATAACAGATTCTTTGTGTATATGTTGCTGAGGCACGTCAAAATGAAACTCATACACTCCTACATGGGCAGATAAGAGAGCAGTACAAATGCCGTATGTTTGTGTTTCGACACCACATTCAGTTTGTTGTGGAGAGTTGAGACATACAGACAAGTTCCGGTGCTATCATAGAGCGTCAAAGAGGACAATCTTCGAAAGAAGAGAACTGATGATTTTTCACCACAAGAGAGGAAAATCACTCCGAGAAATTGGTAAACTTGTAAACAGGAAACATGCAACTGTACAGTGCGTTATAAATAGATATAAAAGTACACGCAGCATTGAAAATAAAGACAAAGTGAGTAGGAGAAAAATTTTCAACCTCAGGGAGGAACGTTAGATAGTAAGACAAGTGCAGAAAAATCCAGCGATTAGTGCTCCGAAACTGGCTGTGATGGCTGAGGAACATACGAATAAGAGAGCACATCCAGAAACTATTCGATTTATCCTAAGGAAAAGTAACATACATGGACGAACAGCTAGGAAAGAACCATATGTCAGCAAAATTAATGGAAGAAAAGGTTGAGCTTCGTTAAGGAGTATAAAGAAAAATATTTTGACTTTTGGAAGAACGTTATTTTTACAGACGAAAGCAAATACAATCTCTTGGATCAGATGGAAAGGTTAATGTCTGGAGGAACCCAAATGAGGAGATGAAATCTAGCAATCTGCGTCCAAGTGTCAAAAAATGTGGAGGTAGTATAACTGTCTGGGGGTGTTTGTCAGCTAGTGGACCAGTAGAGTTGACTTTTATTGATGGGACCATGGATCAGCATGTGTATCTAAATACAGTGAAAGAACATTTACGACCTAGTGCTCAAAAGCTTGAAATACTTGACCGATTTAATTATTACCAGGATAACGACCCGAGCACAAAGCTCATTAAGTACGGATGTTGCTGCATTTTAACTGCCCAAACGTTCTCGAGACACCTCCGCAGTCACCAGACTTAAATGTGATAGAAAATTCATGGCATTACTTGGAAGTAGCGATAAGAAAACACCAGATTTCGAACAAGGATGACCTGAAAATTGCTTTAAGGGAAGAATGGAAGAAAATAGATCCATCTTATTGTGAAAAGTTGGTAGAATATATGCCTAACCTTTTAAGAGCTGTGAAAATTTTTAACCCTCAAACACACGCGTATGAGGTGGAATCCACCCCAGGTCATTTTATTTTCTAGTGAAATGTACAAACAACTCTCCTGTGCTCTCCCCGCTCTTATATCTCTCTGGCAGCATCCCCGCAGAAAGAGTCATTCTTATATAATCTATCTTAAAATCTCCAAATAGTACAGTATTTCATATTTTACATTACAATGATATACGGGGTGGAAAGCACCCCCACGCGTTTGTCTGCGTCCTAAAATTTGGCGCGTGTGCTTGAGGGTTAAAGAGTATCCTATAAAGTATTGACTGTTAAAAACATTGTGTTATTACAGGTCGCTCAGGAACTACTTGAAGGTGTATGAGTTTTACTTTGACCTGTTTCATGCATGTTTAAAAACAATGTATCAATTTTCTTTGTAAGTATTGCACCCATAAGCGAATTAACGTAATTAATTTACAAATTAAGAGTTGAATATTTCGCATATTGGGATACTACAGTAGGCTGTGAATCTAGCAGTCACAAAGGAACTTTCTGGCGCCAGGCTGTCGGCAAGGAAAATCCACGAAACTCCTCTTAGAGCACGAGCAACTTGTAAACCGCCCTGAGTTCTGCATCCAATAAATTTTATGGTACCGCCTAGGAGTGGCGACTTTCTACTTGGTTCTCACGAGAAAATCACGCGTTGAGGCCTGACCTACTTAGCAGGACAAAGAAGACAACGATAACACCCACCAACCCTTGGGAGGAAATGGAAGCATCCACGCTACGAAGAGCGCGAAAGTCTCAGCCAATCACAAAATTCTAAATTTGAATGTCCCGTCATAGCGGGAATCTACAGTCATTATTTCGCTATCTGAAGCCCGGTGTAGTGGTGAAAAACAGTGTCCTGATTTCCTAGTAATATTGGAAAATTTATCAGTGCGAAGGTGTGGTTAATTATTGGCTAATTAATAAAAAATTAACTTCACACGGAAGAGTAGTATCGCCCAGGAGATGAACTGTCATGGCGGGAAGGAGCCATTCGCTGGAAGAAAATAACGCCGGTGACGCGCGCCGTCGTGTGGATTATCCTGTAATCGTTTCCCACGGCGCAATATAACAAGTAAGTCAGACCGAAATTAGGAAGATTTTGTACATAAATTTTGAAACTTTAACCTACGGATGTATGATAAAGCGCTCCCAAGGGCTAGATCACTACGCCAGATCCCTTCCACAGAACTATTTTCAAGGTGGGGGGAGAACTCATTACATAACGAGCGAGCAGGGTGGTGAATCTTCAGTGGTTGACAGTGTGACAGAGTGTGACAGTGGCTGTGTGTTTCACTGTGTATCCTGTGTTCGTGGGTTAGTTGAATCTTCAGTGTATTTAGAGTATGTCAGCTAATTCAGTTAGTCAGCTTTGAGCTTTACTTTTGTCTGGTAAGAAAGCGATCAGAGACACTTGTTAGCATCCGAGTGAGCCATGTATTTTACTTGGGAGAGTAACATTTCAGAAATGAACACTTTAACAAACTTTACTTTACGTTGAATTTATGCAGAGATAACAGGCAATAGCTACACTTTCAACACTTGGCTTAAATGAACTCACATTACGAATCGAGAGGGACAAGTCCATGTTTTCAGCCTAGCTGCATAAAACCTCTCTAATCCACGGGTAGTTTGACATTTGTTGGAAAGCTATTTTATTCTTCATTTTGGGAGGACGATCAGCATAAATTTCTCCACATCATTGGAAACTGTACTTTAGCTTGCTTTTACCACTTACAACAAACTGTTTTGGCAAGCGAGATGTATTCGGGGAGAAAATAGTTAAAGCAGACAGGGAGGAGAATGACTTTTCTTTAATGAAGGCCGCAGTGGTAGAGACCTTGAGCAAACTGTTATGTTCCGAAGAGGTGAATAACCAGCCAGCCACTAGGTAAACAAAAGCTGAGAGAGCGGTGCGCAGACCAGCAGGTGATTTTCAGGCAGGTAGCGGTGAGGAACTTCCGACTTCACGACAGGAGTCTATGCAGTGCTATCGTCTAATCTTCACTGGAGTGCGAGAAAATGCGAGTGTTTATGTTAATGTAAGCGTGTGTAACGGCATGATAAAAATGTATCAAGTTTGCGTGTGTAAAAATTTGGAATACCACATCACCTTCAAGATGGAATTCTAATTCACCATGACGGAGCCCGGAGGGTGAGCCAACATGCCTCCATCACCCAGGTATGAGCATCAATAAATAATGTAAATAAATATGTAGGACCGTGCCTAATCGATGATCAAATGTAGCTTAGACTGTTAGGTAGGATTGTAAATAATTCACATTTTAATAATAATAATAATAATAATAATAATAATAATAATAATAATAATAATAATAATAATAATTGTAATAATAATAATATTTTGCGCTTTCAGCTAGGGTTATTTGCGCACTTCCTTTATGTAGATGTGTTTGCGTATTGTTATGGATTATTCTGTAGTATGTCACGTTGACAGTTTAGGATGCTATATTATCTGATCTCAATGAGTGTAATGCCGATTCATAATTGTAATAATAATCATCATGTTCTTATAACTTTGGTTTTGAGCGATATTTCTGTTGGAGTTGTGATTTTGTAGACGCCGCCTTGTTGATTTTAAGGCTTATTTTGCTATTTTGCGCTTTCAGCT
Source organism: Anabrus simplex (assembly GCF_040414725.1). Taxonomy (NCBI): domain Eukaryota; kingdom Metazoa; phylum Arthropoda; class Insecta; order Orthoptera; family Tettigoniidae; genus Anabrus; species Anabrus simplex. The sequence continues at coordinate 714,379,652 of NC_090266.1, forward strand.
TGTTTTATGTTGTGGAATCATCCTTCAGATGACCGTTTCTGGTAGTTCTTATACCGTCTATTTTGCAGCGATATTTTGGTGGACGCGAGTATTTATTTCTGTGTAGTTGCGGTTACACATTTTTCAATAGCTGTGTTTTGAGGAGCAATCTCGTCATTTTTAGTAAACAGGTAGTGCCAGGAAGCCATTGATGAGTCAGCTCTGATATTTTGTGACAAGTGAGGCAAAGAATGATCTAGAGATCGAGCTAAGTGAGTAATATCTCTGATGATCTACGTTGATAATGGAAATGTGATATTTGGACCATGTCAAGAACTGTCGTAAGAAATAGAAATGTGCACGACAGATATTTCGCCCGCCGGATACGAGCGAGGCTGTATTATGAGGTACTGCGTCGAGATTAATGATGAGTAAAATAGAATTGAGAGATGAATAATTTAACCAAGAGTGTTAAATATGTTGCGACATGGGTTAAGATTGTAGGCAGAAGCCTGTATTTTGTTTCAAATAATTCCAGGGAAAGTAGATGCTCGGCAAATATGCTAGCCGTAGTACATGTGAGCAGAGCGACGAGTCAATGTGTATTTTGATAGTCGTGTAGTGTCATGGGTGACATGGAATAGCAGTAATTATTGTCCAAAAAGGTTAAATAGTGTCATGGCCAGACAATTGTCGTCTGAGGTTAGAGATTGCCGTCAAATTCACAATATTTTGCTACTCGCAGCGGGGTAAAATTTTCTGTAGATTCTGATATTTTGCGCATTTCATCCTTATTAATTTTCAGTAGGCGGCGATGTTGGGATCTAGTTTTGTTAATTTGTTATTCTTTCTGAGTGTACCTTTTATTACCGTTCATTTGTAGGATGTGATCGTACGTGAATTATTTATATTTGATTTGGTGTAAATAGATAGGTGTAGTTAGGCTAGTTTGATTTCTGTATTTTTCTTTTGTTGGAGCAGTGTTTCTCCATTAACAGATTTAATTATGTAAATAAGATTTCATGTGTTAGGATAAGGGATCATCGATTAGGTCACAGTCAAAACCATAGTAGTGGTATGCTCATACCAGGCATTCAGTAATTACCAAACCTTTTAAATCCACCACATTTTAAATTAGGAAATGAAGCGATCTTTAATAAACCAGTTGTATAATAACTGCTGCAATGAATGAGGTAAAATAAGATGGCATCTGCCTCCATCTAGTGATGGTACCACAAATATGAGTTCATAATGAAATGCAGTCAGCGGCAAATTCAGTAAAAATTTTAATGTACAAGGATCGCTTTCATTTGAAATGTAAACATGAGGCACTTGGCCTAATCATTTGGATTATTTTTAAGAAGTCCAGGCTATCACAGTCATGCAAGTGAAGTTTAAATAATTAGATGAGTGGTTGTAACACTCAGGTTCATGTGTCAATAATTTCCTTTTCAACCACGAGTAGTTTGAATGTGATAGTGATTACGTGGTAAATGAAGTACGATGTCCATGGCTGTTTACTTTGAATTATTCTTTAGTTGTTACATGGTTAGTGCAGTCCACGATTAATTTTTTTTAAGATGGGTGTTTCACAACTAAGCCAAATGTTTTAAAGATTTGATAAACACCTCTGAGTCAGTGTTGATTTGATGATGTAATTAATTACTTAATTAATTATTCAATTACATTAATTATTTTGAGAGACATTTCTACGTAATACAATTCTGTACTTCAAATGAGGTGGTATTTCTGACCAGAGTTTTGAATTTATTCACGTTATCAACTTGAAGACAGTGTCAACATAGTCTGGAATATTTTAAATTCTGATCGACTTTCAGTCAGTTTTATTAGGCAGATATTTGAGTTATTGTAAGGCAGATCCTCAATCTTTAATTCTCTTAGTCTCATTTATTTCACTTTGTTTACATTTTTTTCACCAGTTTAGTTTACTTTCAATTTTGGCACTTTGCACTTTATTCAATAAATCAGTTTGTTATTTAAATTTTAATTCAGTCTTTGGGTACCGTCATTTATAGTTAGTTTACCCCATCTTTTCATTTCCTCACTCCCTGATCGACGGGTGGCCTATCTTCGGGGATAGCGGACGGTCCGCGACTGAGGAAGAAGAGTCTACATGCAGCGGTGAGTATCATTTAAATGTCATTTATTACAGGAGCAGTCGGCGCACAGAAGAAGGAAGAAATCCACCGCAGTTATTGCCTTGAAAAGGGCACAGGGGCCGGAGTGAGGAGTGAAAAGCGTGTCTCCCACCTTTGGGGCCAGATTTGCTTATCCCCGGGACTTTGCACTTTACATTTAATTTATTTTTGTACCCAGACTGACAGCCATGAACATAGGTTTACTGAGTATTGATAAATATGAATGCTGTGATAGTACTGTTTGACAAGTAGTGGTATTAACTATAACTGACATGTTTTGTATAATTTTATCCAAATTTAGGATAAAATTGTTTGTATTGGTGATTACTGTGTCTTGCATGTGTTGGAAGTATTGTTGGGGAACCTGAAGGTCTCAGTCGCTTCTCTCAGTATACGAAATGTCGATTAGTCAAGAGCAGTGGGACAGGTTAATTAAAACCATCAGTGATTTAAGCATAACAACTAATGAACTGAAATCCAGTCAGGCAGAATTAGCTACTGAATTAAAATCGAGTCAGGCCGAACTATCAAACAAAATAGAAGGTAGCCAGGCAGAATTAGCTATTGAACTTAAAATAAATCAAGATGAGTTAAAATCCAGTCAGGCTGAACTTGCAAACAAGGTAGAATGTAGCCAGGCAGAATTAGCGGCTAAGATTGAAAATAGCCAAGCCGAACTTGTAACTAGCCAAAACGCGCTGGCAGATAAAGTAGAGGCAATACAAGAACAGGTATTTGTAGAATTTAAACAGTGCGAGGAAAAGCTCGAGCTAAAATTTATAAAGAGCCAGGTCGAATTGAAGAATGAGTTACAGGCAAATCAGGACAAACTTATGCAGGCGTGTAATGCGAACAGGCAGGAGACAATGGAAGAAATAAAGAAATTAGCGGATGTACAAGCGCAAATACAAGAACAGTTAGACAGCCATAGCGCAACCTTTAAGGAGAGTATGAGGGAAACCAGAGTTATGATACAAGACCAAGGAAAGGACTTAGCTCAGAGTATCATATTCTTAGAAGAACGAATAGATGAAATTGAGGACGAGACCAGGAAAGAAATGAGTAAAGTATGCGTGCAGGTTGGAGAGACTCAGGAGAAAATGAGTAATGAAATCATGACCCTAAAGTCAGAAACCCAGGACATTACAAAGAAGTTAACAGAACTGTCGGAGAAAATAGCAGAGACTGAGGGTGAGATTGCACTTAATGAGCAGTCAATAAGACAGGAGTTTAACGAGGTCATTGAGGGAAAAATCCAGGCAATTAAGACCCAGGGCGAAAACCTGTCGACCTTGGTCAAGCTGCTGGTAGACAAACAGGCTGCGGAATCGCAGGTAGTAAAGGAAATAAGGGTACAGCCGCAGTGTGAGCAGACAGAGAGCGAGCCGATGACACAGGTATTCAACGTGGAAAGAACAATGCCGGAAAGTACACAAAGAAATGAAGCTTCCACCCAGATAATAAACATTGTGCGTACAAGTAACGATCAACCAAAGAAATTTAGTGGGACGTCACAAATCACCCCGAAAGTATATCTTAGGGAATTAAAACAATATTTCCAAGATATAAAAGTCCCAGAAGACAAGAAACTACGTATTGTAGAAAAATACCTAGAGGGACAGGCAAAGACATGGTACTATGGTTTCGTGGACACGTTTAAGACATTCGAAGATTTCGAAAAAGCTTTCCTCGAAAGGTACTGGTCCTTGTCAACTGAACAAGCACTCAGAATGGACTTGTACACTCGCAAGTACATGTCAACACAGCCCACACGGTATCTAGACTTTTTCTTAACTCAATTAGTGAAACTTAGACAACTAGACTCCCCTGTGTCTGACGCAGAAATCGTTCAGACAATAATCAAGCAATTTCCACCGGACGTGCAGCGAATGCTAATTACGGCGAGGGTAGATGATCCAGCTCAAGTTGAGGCAATTTTAAGGGAGCTAGACGCCACATCAACCAGTAATGTACCGCAAAGAGTGACTAGGCAGGCACAAGAGCATAGGGTTTACCTAGCTAATGCCACAAGTGAGAATACACGAGGCAACGTGCAAGTAAACGGCCCGAATTCAGGTGCTGTACCGCGGCGAGATATGAACACGAGACGCCAGGAGGAAGAGATCCAACGTCCGTGGTACCGACGACCTAACTATCCAGACAGGCGACCGAAATATCAGGACAGGCAGCCATACCAAAGAAGGTATCTCTCACGAGATAGAAGGCGATGGGAAGATAGAGGAAGAGACAGACCTTATTATCGTGACCGTGAAAGAAGATGGGACGAGAGAAGAAACCATCAACGAGATAGGAACTCGGACCCGAGATACCAAGAGGGGCGTCGATATATTAACGATCTGAATAGTAAACACCAGCGCGATCCATGGAAACAGGCAATCGAATCCCAGGATATGAACCCGGATATCACGGGAGCCGAAAGCCTCGAGTTCCAGCAGGCAAGAAGGAGAGGAAGCGAGGATAGCAGGCCGCTCAACCCTAATGCACCAACGTACGAGGGGACCGGTGCTAAGAAAAAAAACTTCAATTTCCAATTAGTAGCTCCATCAGACACTAACACAACCCTACATTTAACCATCGATAGTGAAGAGTGGGAAGTAGCACAAGTAAATTCATGGATAGCACAGCCTGAGGACTTATTAAATGATGAATTCAAACAGGAGAGCCCACAAATTTTACCTCTACCTGTGATTAAAATCAAAATTAATGGAACAAGTATTTTAGGACTTTTAGACACTGGTGCTAGTATCAGCATTATTTCGAGGACTCTGTTTAATGACTTGAAAGAGAAAATGAGCCTACCTGAGATCCCGGTCTCGACTGTAAAAATAAAAGGGATCGTGCCAGACAAGGTGACTACCTGTAAGTCGCAGACATACCTGGAGATGACAATAGGAAGCTCAACCTACAGTCATACATTTATTATAATGGCTAGAGTCAATTACAATATAATTCTCGGAGCCGATTTTCTCAGGGAAACGCATGCCGTCATTGACCTTGCAGGGGGCGTTGTGAGATTCCGAAGGAATGGAGGTCATGACAGGGTTGCAATAAATCCGGAAACTGATGAGGAGGACGAAGCGGATAACAGTACTGACGGAGAGTTCCACGATACTTTGGGAACCGAGCATGCGGATGAACAATTAAATATTTTGGACCATGAGGGGATTTTTACAGACGTTTTTATGACTGACACTGCAGAGGACATTGAGAAATTAATTAACGACAAGGTTGCAGAATTTAAAGGAACAAAAGAACAGAAAGATAAATTAAGAGTTTTCTTAATTGAACATCAGGCCGTATTCGATTCCAAAGTGGGCCTAATACCAAATTTCACGTACGCTTTCAATGTTTTGGACTGGGAACCGTATAAACGAAAGCCGTACCCAGTGCCAGAAAAATACCACGAGGAGGTCAAACAAATAATTAAACAAATGGAGGAAAACGGGATAATCTCGAAACGACCCACTCCGTACGTGAACAGCCTTGTCATTGTAAAGAAAGCCGATAATTCCCTGAGGCTGTGCTTAGACGCTCGCCAATTAAATTCCAAATTAATCCCAGAGAATGATCAAGCCATGCCTATCAAGGACGCAATTCGTCGATTTAAAGACATGGAAGTTTTTACAGGTGTAGACCTGACCAGTTCCTTTCACCATATTCTTCTGCATGACAAATCGAAATTACTAACAGGGTTCATGTTTGATCAACAGACCTATGTTTTTGAAAGGCTTCCCTTTGGGACGAGAAACTCAAGTAGTGCGCTGATCCGAGCACTTGACAGGAACCTAACGGACGAAGTCAAAGCAGTTACCCCTTTGTACATCGATGACATGATAATAGCGACTAAAACCTTTGAAGAAAACCTCCAAAATTTAGGTAAACTGTTCAAAAATCTTATAGAAACTGGATTCAAGGTGAACATCAAGAAATCGCACTTCTGTCAGCCGGAAATCCTATTCCTAGGACATGTAATAGACGGCAAGGGAATCCGACCAAACCCGGTAAAGTTAGAAGCAATAAGTAACTTCCCTAGGCCTACCAAGGTGAAACACGTTCGCCAATTCCTTGGTATGTGTCAATTCTTTAGGGAACACTGTAAAAATTTTACTGAAGTCGTTGCACCACTCCAAGACCTGCTGCGTAAGAACAACAGATGGAAATGGACACAGGAAGCAGAGACAGCGTTCACAAATACTAAAGAATTGTTAGCCAGGAGCATAAAGTTAGCATATCCTGACTTTAACAGACCATTCATCCTCCAGACAGACGCATCTAAAGTTGGTGTAAGTGCAGTCTTATTCCAGGAACAGGACGATGAATGTAAAACCAAGGATTATTTAGGCTTTTATAGTAGAAAACTGAGGTCGCACGAACGGAACTACACAACTACGGAGCTGGAAATGCTAGCTATAGTCCAAGCCCTACAGCACTGGCGAAAAGTTATTTATGGATTTCCAATCGTCATAAGAACCGACCACAAAGCTCTAACGTTCATGCTAAAGTCAGCTGTTTCATCTGACAGAATTACTAGATGGTCACTTTTCGTGCAGCAATTTAATTTCACCATTGAACACTGTACAGGCAAGGCGAACATTTTAGCTGACGCCTTAAGCAGGAACCCGAATAAACGTGAAGAGCAGGTAAATTATGTGGACTTAACACAGGAAGACCGAAATGTACTGCTCCGACTGAGCCAGTTGCCAACCTTTCAACAGGCAGACCCAACCTTACAGCCGATTATCCAGTATTTCCAGGGAGCAATTCAACAAGGGGACCCTCGTTATGACGAAATTCACAAGGCCGCAGAAGAATACAGGTTGTTAAATAATCAGTTGTTAAAATATGCAGATAAGGACCATACAAAGTTAAAGATCGTAGTTCCGAAAGAATTACAGGAAGAGCTGATATGGCATGTACACCGTATTATTGGGCACGGAGGTATTGATAAGACCGTCGCCACAATTCAGGAAACCTTTACCTGGAAAGACCTAAGGAAAACTGTCAGAGATGCAATAATTACGTGCGACACTTGCCAGCGTGTCAAGGCGAACTCCTACCTTGTAAAACAGAAGCCAATTCCCATTCTACCGTCGAAGCCCCGTGAGTTATTCGCGATGGATATTTATGGAAAAATCCCGAAATCACGGAGAGGCAATCAGTTTATATTAGTCACCATGGATGTATTTTCGAAATTTACTAACCTTTCTCCAATGCAAAAGGCCAATACTAGGTCAGTTTTAAGATGCATTAATAGGGAAGTAATTCCGGCTATGGGAAAACCGGAGAAATTATTAACAGATCACGGAACACAGTTCACCTCCGCAGAGTTCAAAACAGGTTTACAGCAACTAGGAATACAGCATGTTCTGAGTTCAACACGTCACCCAGAGTCGAACCCGGCAGAAGGAGTAATGAAAGTCATCGCGAAATTCAGCAGAATTTATATCCCAGAACAGCATTGGCGATGGGTAGATATTCTTCCATTGATCACTGACTGCGTAAATAATACTGTCCATGAAGCAACAGCAAAAATTCCGGCCACAGTGCACAATGGCTTACAACCAGCTAGACCTTGGTATCCAGTCGTCAATTGTCCGCCTGAACCCCTATTATCTCCGGAAGTGTGTGCACAGCAGGTACGAGAGCGCTTAAGAGAGCAAGCTGACCGCAGGCTAAGAAGGGTTCGGGGAAGAAGGTTTCACAGGCCATTAAGAGTAGGTGAAATGGTATTGATCCGTAGACCAGCCATCTCCGATCCTGAAAGGAGATATTACGCAAAATTCGCACCATTGTACAACGGTCCTTACCGCATTGTTCAAGATATGCAAAACAATGCATATAAAATTAGAAGTCTAGATGGAGAAAATGAAATGGTTATGAATGCCTCAAACCTTAAAATATATAGATCAGCACCAGGTGCAGCTCAAGTGAATCTCGTGGAAAAACCAAGGAGCTCAAACGCAGGAGAAGACACAAGTTCCGGCACGGAAGAAGAAGATGATGATGATGACCTGTGTACTGAAGCAGAAGAAGAAGATGACCAGGAAACCCTATCAATGAGCCCAGGAGACGGCAGTCATTTCGAGGTTGGGAAAGGTCAACAAACAGAAGGAAATTGTCCGGAATGCGAACAGAACTCAGCCGAGATACTGGCAGTCATGAAACAGATTGCAGATAACCTCGAGAAAGAGAACAGAAGTTTGGAGAGAGAAATCAGAGAAAAACTCAGACATAAGCAGAGGTATACTTCATAGTCAGAAGTATACATTCGCTTATGGCTGCAAGTATGTGTAAATCATTGGTTGAATTGAGAAATCTTCCACTATCGCGTAAGATTTCTAACGTCGTAGGGGAGCATTGCACCTATAAGCGAATTTACGTAATTAATTTACAAATTAAGAGTTGAATATTTCGCATATTGGGATACTACAGTAGGCTGTGAATCTAGCAGTCACAAAGGAACTTTCTGGCGCCAGGCTGTCGGCAAGGAAAATCCACGAAACTCCTCTTAGAGCAGGAGCAACTTGTAAACCGCCCTGAGTTCTGCATCCAATAAATTTTATGGTACCGCCTAGGAGTGGCGACTTTCTACTTGGTTCTCACGAGAAAATCACGCGTTGAGGCCTGACCTACTTAGCAGGACAAAGAAGACAACGATAACACCCACCAACCCTTGGGAGGAAATGGAAGCATCCACGCTACGAAGAGCGCGAAAGTCTCAGCCAATCACAAAATTCTAAATTTGAATGTCCTGTCATAGCGGGAATCTACAGTCATTATTTCGCTATCTGAAGCCCGGTGTAGTGGTGAAAAACAGTGTCCTGATTTCCTAGTAATATTGGAAAATTTATCAGTGCGAAGGTGTGGTTAATTATTGGCTAATTAATAAAAATTTAACTTCACACGGAAGAGTAGTATCGCCCAGGAGATGAACTGTCATGGCGGGAAGGAGCCATTCGCTGGAAGAAAATAACGCCGGTGACGCGCGCCGTCGTGTGGATTATCCTGTGATCGTTTCCCACGGCGCAATATAACAAGTAAGTCAGACCGAAATTAGGAAGATTTTGTACATAAAGTTTGGAACTTTAACCTACGGATGTATGATAAAGCGCTCCCAAGGGCTAGATCACTACGCCACATCCCTTCCACAGAACTATTTTCAAGGTGGGGGGAGAACTCATTACATAACCAGCGAGCAGGGTGTGAATCTTGGAGGACGAGTTCGACAGCCGTAGTGGAAGGACGTGTTCCTCCCGCTCGCTCGCTCGCTCTCTCTCTCCTTGCCAGGCGCTCTGTACTTTCCCAGTACTAGTCAGGCAGGTGTACTTGTTAGTACATCTTCGAAAGAGCATTGTCTGAGCTGTAGCACTTTTCAGTGCTCGCTCTTACTTCTGTTTCAGGATTTCTTACAGGAGGACAGGATGGAGAAGCCGACCCTACCAGTGAGACTGGTCGACTACGACTACGAGGGAGCCGTCGACAAGCTAATAGACGCGATCGACACGATGGATCCCCCCAGCTACGAACGCCCGGGGCTAGTGGTGTTCAACCGGCTGGGGGAGGACGACCACCAGGGGACGCTCCACGTATTCGACAACCTGAATGCGACTGCGGAGTTCATCGGAGAGCCACTCCTGACGATCATCGGCATTATGATTGCTACCTGGGCGATCATCATTCGCCCTAACGACGCAGCCAGCTTCAGGGTCTACGAGGAGCGAGCGTCCCAGCAGTTCCAGGTTGCCCGGCTACCAGGACTCAGGGAGCACCTGGACGTCTCGGGCTACCAGGAGGCAGCCACGCAGACGGAGCCAATGACCGAGGACGACAACGGCGCTCCCGAGCGCCGCGACGACGCGACCCCAGTTGGAAAGCTGTACTCTACGAAGTACACGCAGACCAACAAGGCCGCCAACCAGGCTCGTCGCCCACCTACCAAGGCGAAGTGGTCGCAGACGCAGGCCTACCAGGAGGGGCCTGTAACCCGAGCGCAAACCAGGAGAGCGCCCGTGATGGTGGATGGCAGCACGGCAGTGGACAAGGACGCCCCTTGGCGTGCTGAGGCCGCCGCCCAGGCCCTGCCAGCCAACATGTCGTTCGAGATGCAGACCTCGATGTGCGCCCCACAGGACAGGGAACGCAGTCGAGTGTTAGCACCGACCGACGCCGCCGCCGCCACCCAGGAGGAAGAAGCAGATGGCAACACAGCGGAACCACCAGTCACCCCGGGGTCACCAGGTCGGGAGGAGGGCCACCAGGACGAGGCCTCCCCCCCAGCCGAGAAGCAGCCCGGGGGAAGAAGAAGAAGAAGACGCCTCCGCACCAGGAACCAGAAGGCGACGCTGGCTCATCAGGAGAGGACCGCCCAGCCGCAACCCAAGACTGCTCCCAGGACAGCAGTCAACCGAGGAGCCAACCAGGAGAGGACCTCAGCGGGTAGCGGCAGTCAGGTGAGAGTACAACGTCCCCCTCAGCAGCCCTTGCAGTGTTTCCGCTGTCTGAGGTGGGGCCACCGCCAAGTTAGCTGTGGACTCCAAGTGAAGTGCAACCGCTGTGGTGGTGATCACCACTACACGGCCTGCGCAACACTTAAGGAGGCGCCGGTGTGCGCCAATTGCGCGGGGGGCCACCCGGCCTCCCACCGCAGTTGCCCAGTCTACAGGGCCATGGCGCGGGCAGAGAGGAAGGAGGCCCGGCGCCATGACCCACCCCATTCCAGGAGGCCCCCGCCTCGGCGGGCTTGGCCTCATTCTCCGGGATCGGAGACTGGGTACGAGGTACCCCAAGGAGGTGGAGTCGTGCGACAGGCCCTAGTGGTACTTAACGCATGGCTCCGCAGCCGGCAAGGACCGCGCTAGTCCCAGCAGTGCCCAGACGGACTGATCCCCAGGCGATGGAATGGCGAGGAATGGGTTTATGTTTTGTGCATGTTACCTGTTCCTAACTAACACAACCTCTGGTCTTTTTCCAGCCCACATCCTTGCATGTGCTATCAAAAGATGTCAGGTTTTACATGTAGGCTCTTTCTTCTTTCTGCCTATGTGGTTTTTCCCTGACCCTTCAATACCATACCTTAACACTATCCAACCAATACAAACTTTGCCGTGGTAGCGAGTCTGACTCGGAAACCGGCAGATACTCCTTGTATCACTTCCCACTCCTCCCTGCTATCTCTTTCTTCTTCTTAGAAATAATAGCATGTCGGAGGCCATGTAGATTGAGTCGTTGGTCACGCGGGGGGAGCGGGCTTCGGGGGCCCCCCCGAAAAAAAGTGGTGAATCTTCAGTGGTTGACAGTGTGACAGAGTGTGACAGTGGCTGTGTGTTTCACTGTGTATCCTGTGTTCGTGGGTTAGTTGAATCTTCAGTGTATTTAGAGTATGTCAGCTAATTCAGTTAGTCAGCTTTGAGCTTTACTTTTGTCTGGTAAGAAAGCGATCAGAGACACTTGTTAGCATCCGAGTGAGCCATGTATTTTACTTGGGAGAGTAACATTTCAGAAATGAACACTTTAACAAACTTTACTTTACGTTGAATTTATGCAGAGATAACAGGCAATAGCTACACTTTCAACACTTGGCTTAAATGAACTCACATTACGAATCGAGAGGGACAAGTCCATGTTTTCAGCCTAGCTGCATAAAACCTCTCTAATCTACGGGTAGTTTGACATTTGTTGGAAAGCTATTTTATTCTTCATTTTGGGAGGACGATCAGCATAAATTTCTCCACATCATTGGAAACTGTACTTTAGCTTGCTTTTACCACTTACAACAAACTGTTTTGGCAAGCGAGATGTATTCGGGGAGAAAATAGTTAAAGCAGACAGGGAGGAGAATGACTTTTCTTTAATGAAGGCCGCAGTGGTAGAGACCTTGAGCAAACTGTTATGTTCCGAAGAGGTGAATAACCAGCCAGCCACTAGGTAAACAAAAGCTGAGAGAGCGGTGTGCAGACTAGCAGGTGATTTTCAGGCAGGTAGCGGTGAGGAACTTCCGACTTCACGACAGGAGTCTATGCAGTGCTATCGTCTAATCTTCACTGGAGTGCGAGAAAATGCGAGTGTTTATGTTAATGTAAGCGTGTGTAACGGCATGATAAAAATGTATCAAGTTTGCGTGTGTAAAAATTTGGAATACCACATCACCTTCAAGATGGAATTCTAATTCACCATGACGGAGCCCGGAGGGTGAGCCAACATGCCTCAATCACCCAGGTATGAGCATCAATAAATAATGTAAATAAATATGTAGGACCGTGCCTAATCGATGATCAAATGTAGCTTAGACTGTTAGGTAGGATTGTAAATAATTTACATTTTAATAACCATAATAATAATAATAATAATAATAATAATAATAATAATAATAATAATAATAATAATTGTAATAATAATAATATTTTGCGCTTTCAGCTAGGGTTATTTGCGCACTTCCTTTATGTAGATGTGTTTGCGTATTGTTATGGATTATTCTGTAGTATGTCACTTTGACAGTTTAGGATGCTATATTATCTGATCTCAATGAGTGTAATGCCGATTCATAATTGTAATAATAATCATCATGTTCTTATAACTTTGGTTTTGAGCGATATTTCTGTTGGAGTTGTGATTTTGTAGACGCCGCCTTGTTGATTTTAAGGCTTATTTTGCTATTTTGCGCTTTCAGCTTGTTTTATATTGTGGAATCATTCTTCAGATGACCGTTTCTGGTAGTTCTTATACCGTCTATTTTGCGGCGATATTTTGGTGGACGCGAGTATTTATTTCTGTGTAGTTGCGGTTACACATTTTTCAATAGCTGTGTTTTGAGGAGCAATCTCGTCATTTTTAGTAAACAGGTAGTGCCAGGAAGCCATTGATGAGTCAGCTCTGATATTTTGTGACAAGTGAGGCAAAGAATGATCTAGAGATCGAGCTAAGTGAGTAATATCTCTGATGATCTACGTTGATAATGGAAATGTGATATTTGGACCATGTCAAGAACTGTCGTAAGAAATAGAAATGTGCACGACAGATATTTCGCCCGCCGGATACGAGCGAGGCTGTATTATGAGGTACTGCGTCGAGATTAATGATGAGTAAAATAGAATTGAGAGATGAATAATTTAACCAAGAGTGTTAAATATGTTGCGACATGGGTTAAGATCGTAGGCAGAAGCCTGTATTTTGTTTCAAATAATTCCAGGGAAAGTAGATGCTCGGCAAATATGCTAGCCGTAGTACATGTGAGCAGAGCGACGAGTCAATGTGTATTTTGATAGTCATGTAGTGTCATGGGTGACATGGAATAGCAGTAATTATTGTCCAAAAAGGTTAAATAGTGTCATGGCCAGACAATTGTCGTCTGAGGTTAGAGATTGCCGTCAAATTCACAATATTTTGCTACTCGCAGCGGGGTAAAATTTTCTGTAGATTCTGATATTTTGCGCATTTCATCCTTATTAATTTTCAGTAGGCGGCGATGTTGGGATCTAGTTTTGTTAATTTGTTATTCTTTCTGAGTGTACCTTTTATTACCGTTCATTTGTAGGATGTGATCGTACGTGAATTATTTATATTTGATTTGGTGTAAATAGATAGGTGTAGTTAGGCTAGTTTGATTTCTGTATTTTTCTTTTGTTGGAGCAGTGTTTCTCCATTAACAGATTTAATTATGTAAATAAGATTTCATGTGTTAGGATAAGGGATCATCGATTAGGTCACAGTCAAAACCATAGTAGTGGTATGCTCATACCAGGCATTCAGTAATTACCAAACCTTTTAAATCCACTACATTTTAAATTAGGAAATGAAGCGATCTTTAATAAACCAGTTGTATAATAACTGCCGCAATGAATGAGGTAAAATAAGATGGCATCTGCCTCCATCTAGTGGTGGTACCACAAATATGAGTTCATAATGAAATGCAGTCAGCGGCAAATTCAGTAAAAATTTTAATGTACAAGGATCGCTTTCATTTGAAATGTAAACATGAGGCACTTGGCCTAATCATTTGGATTATTTTTAAGAAGTCCAGGCTATCACAGTCATGCAAGTGAAGTTTAAATAATTAGATGAGTGGTTGTAACACTCAGGTTCATGTGTCAATAATTTCCTTTTCAACCACGAGTAGTTTGAATGTGATAGTGATTACGTGGTAAATGAAGTACGATGTCCATGGCTGTTTACTTTGAATTATTCTTTAGTTGTTACATGGTTAGTGCAGTCCACGATTAATTTTTTTAAGATGGGTGTTTCACAACTAAGCCAAATGTTTTAAAGATTTGATAAACACCTCTGAGTCAGTGTTGATTTGATGATGTAATTAATTACTTAATTAATTATTCAATTACATTAATTATTTTGAGAGACATTTCTACGTAATACAATTCTGTACTTCAAATGAGGTGGTATTTCTGACCAGAGTTTTGAATTTATTCACGTTATCAACTTGAAGACAGTGTCAACATAGTCTGGAATATTTTAAATTCTGATCGACTTTCAGTCAGTTTTATTAGGCAGATATTTGAGTTATTGTAAGGCAGATCCTCAATCTTTAATTCTCTTAGTCTCATTTATTTCACTTTGTTTACATTTTTTTCACCAGTTTAGTTTACTTTCAATTTTGGCACTTTGCACTTTATTCAATAAATCAGTTTGTTATTTAAATTTTAATTCAGTCTTTGGGTACCGTCATTTATAGTTAGTTTACCCCATCTTTTCATTTCCTCACTCCCTGATCGACGGGTGGCCTATCTTCGGGGATAGCGGACGGTCCGCGACTGAGGAAGAAGAGTCTACATGCAGCGGTGAGTATCATTTAAATGTCATTTATTACAGGAGCAGTCGGCGCACAGAAGAAGGAAGAAATCCACCGCAGTTATTGCCTTGAAAAGGGCACAGTATAAGAAATAGGAGTTGATTTACTTTGTACCTTAATAGAGAAATGCGTATTTGTTAAACCATAACCAAGGTTGAAATAAAGTAATGGTTATATTTTTGTTAAATCCAAATAAACAAGATTTCCTCTACTGTATGAGTTTCATTTTGACTCACTGTATCAGTAGCGTAGCCAGGATTTCAGTTTGGGGGGGGCCCGTTCATCCAGAATTTTATTTTGATAGGTGTCCAAACTTCCATAGTGTAGGTGGTGTAGAATACCTAAAAAGGAAATGAGTGCCCTTGGATCCAAGTAAGAGTGGTGGATTCGTGCGGATTCCGGAAGCTAATAGTAGTTTTCTTCTTCTTCTTCTTCTTCTTCTTCTTCCACCGCTTTTCCCACATCTGTGGGGTCGCGGGTGCTAACTGTGTCGCACATGTGGATTTGGCCCTGTTTTACGGCCGGATGTTCTTCGCGACGCCAGCCCTATATAGAGGGATGTAATCGTGTTGTGTGTTTCTTTGGTGGTTGGTGGTGTAGTATGTTGTCTGAATATGAATATGTTGGGACAAACACCTAGTCCCCAGCCAGAAGAATTAATCAGACGCGATTGAAATCCCCGACCCAGCCGAGAATCGAACCCGGGACCGTCTTAACCGAAGGCCTCAACACTGATCATTCAGCCAATGAGTCGGACTCCGTAAGCTAATATTAATGTAGGCTACATTATATATAAAATGCTCAATAAAAGTACATTCGTTAAAACTCCTAGGGTGTCTGGACTTCTTGGGCGACACCCCCCTCCCCCCGGTCCCCCCGCTACCTCTGTTACTCCCATCCCAACATAACTGCAGCATTTCATATATTCCGAGTACAAGTGAAATGAATGCAAGAATAAACAGTTTGAGTAAGGATGCAATATTCTGGTTTAGAATAAATACGGTAATGTTATTGTTACGGAGTATTCCGTGGTAGTTAGAGGTGAAAGAAGGTGCGGGTGTGAACGGGTCTCAAGCTACGAAATTAGAGTTCATGTAAAATTTAACAAGGTTATATTTTCTTTATAAAATCAAAAAAATAACAAGCATGGCAGGTACAGAGTAGCAAGGCCACTATTCGAGAATGTACAATTACAGAGTTACCGGATGGGCTCCGAGAGCCAAACCCACAATACTTGAACAATTAGCCCAATTTTACAATATACAGGAATTCAACAAAGGGGCAGAAGACCCCAATCATGCCCAGGAGCACTTGCTCCAAAATTACACAGTAAAGCCTGCTCGAGGCACACAGAAATCAAATTTCAAAAGAGCAATACGCTCTCAATGTTCTGGCCTATAAAAGACTACACCAAACTTGACTTTCAAGCTGTCCTCTAAGGACATAAACACAGGGGTAAGATACCCAACCTACTGAGGCCTATTAAATGAGAAAAGATTAATTACATGGCCTCTAAAATACCAATTTGAGAGGAGGCGAACTGCACTCCTAATGCATTTGTTTAAAAACCTAATCTGGCTCTAGGCCACTAATGCAAGGGCTAATCCCATATTACAGAGGTGACTTTAGAAAAGAACAATTTACATTACATTAAGGAAGAATCGGTTGTGAGAAATAAGTTCACCTCAACACAATATGAGTAGGAGCTCGAGAGGGTTAAGCACTCTCTATCCCAATATGTAGCTTAAAGGATAGAATAAATACAAGGTATCTTTACATTTTAGGGAAAGTTACATGGTGGAAACGCTTCGGACCCGCCCCGAGAGCTAAACTGCTGAGCTAGCAAGAAAAGAAGTTATTATACGGCCATTACCTTATTGTTGAACTGCTGCCCGAAGAAAGAGGCGCTTCCCGCCCCCTGCTAAGTACTTTACACACTGGAAGATGGAACAGAAGTGGCCCAGAGACCCCAAAATCAGCAGTTTATATACTCTCGCGGAAAGTTCTAGGCGTTTCAGGGAAGAAAACACCCGCCCACAATCACTTTATAGGCTAGGGTACAGCAACATATCCCCTTTGGAGAAGTTACACCTGATTGGTTAGAAATTAATTTTAAAAATTCGGGATTGGCTAAATACAAAACAAGGGGAAAGAAAGGGGTATACAGCCAACTTAAACAATAACAGAAAGAAATTTAACAAGAAACAAACTTTTGAAATAAAAATTTCTCCAAAAAACAGTTCTTTTACTTCGCACTAGGGTGCACTATTGTTGATCTTCAGTAGTGTCCTCTAGAAGAGAAAGTTCTTACAATAGGGAAACAAAAATGCGTCGAAAACGACCCAGTTCAGAAACTACAACATTTCCCAGTAGTGACATCTTCTGAGAAACTTGAAAATTAATACCGTAGATAAAGTTCAGACTTCCTCCAGCAGAGGAGTTTCAATTGGCGCAAATTTTAAATAAGCGGCGTGGAGGTGTACCGCCCGGTACAGTTATTATAATAATGGCCATGTGATAAGCAATAAAGAAGTGACATTTTATACAAATAATGCGGCAAAGATATACACACACATACGTTGAATAAAGGTTTCTCGTCCTTCTTGTCCATGGCTAGATGATGAAGGCAAGAGAATGATGGCCCACCGTGACTCGTTATTTCGACATTATAAACAAACCCTAGTTGACACAGACTTCGAATCTTACCGCATCTTAAGAAATCGCAGAAAGCAGTTAATTAGAAATTTTTAAAAATGTATATATTTTTGGAATTTAGCTGACAACTTAAATTCTAATCGCGCACGGGACCAGCTTAGAGCTCTGGGAATAGGTAAACATCAACAGAGACAGACAACTCCTGACATTCCACTTGACAAACTGAACGATTACTTTAGTAGAATAAATAATCAACCTACCCAAATTAACTGCACCGACTCACCGCCCTCTCCTCCAGCCAATCCACCATTCACATTTCAAAGTGTCACAGAAAATCAGGTTAAAAGGCTTTGTACTCGATTAAATCAAAGACTACAGGTGTAGATGATATTCCTATTACTTTTTACATAACATTATGGGTGCTATCTCGCCTATACTGACGCACATACTGAACTACTGTTTACTAAACGGAACTTTCCCTACTGTCTGGAAAACAGCCAATATTATACCGGTACCTAAGAGTTTAGACCCACAATCACCCTCTGACTATCGTCCTATGTCCGTACTCCCTGCGCTTTCTAAAGACTTTGAACGTTTAGTATACGAGGAAGTTCTGGGAATACCTAAATAAAAATGCTCTTTTGTACCCTTTACAATCTGGATTTGAGAAGGGTCACAGTACCGCGACAGCACTTTTGAAGGTTACTGAAGACATTAGAAACGCCAGGGACAAACGACTGCTCACTATACGTATCCTTCTTGACTTCAGTAGCGCCTTTGACACTATAGTAATTCCGACTATGATAAAGAAAATGGAACTGCTAAATTTCGACCTGGCTGTGCTTAAGGTTTTTAGTTCTTATTTGAGTAACCGTTAACAGCGTGTAACAGTAAACGACAAGGCCTCTAAATGGAAAATGAAACTTAGTGTTGCCCTACAGGGACCTCCGACGACACAGTGTACTGTATATACACAACGAAGCTCTCTTATACTAAACTGCAAAAAACTCAGACAATTATAATTGGATCACGAAAATTACTGAGCTGCTCAAACAATGTCGCAATCCCGCCAATCCTACTGAATTATTCCCTACAGTAAAACGGTTTAAAATCCCGGCGTAATGATGAATGAAGCAGCTGATGGGTCTGATCAGACGAAACAAATACGTAAAAAGATTTTTGGAGTTTTTCACCCTCTTAAACGGCAGAGGGATGTATTTCCATTTGAGCTACAGGTCAAACGAATACAGACACTCATTCTCCCTATTCTTGGTTATTGTGACGTTGTTTTAGTAGACATGTCGAGAGAAGAAACACTTAAACTTCAACGAGCACTGAATTCCTGCCTGCGATTTATTTACAATATCGGGTACGATGTTCATATTACCCCATACTATCAGGCTGTCTCATGGCTGATGTCTAATAAACGTCGGCAGCTACACACTTTAACGATGGTGATCAGAGTGGTAGCTGAAAGTCAGCCAATGTATATTTCTTCTAAATTCATCTTTTTATCATCATTTCACAAGTTAAATACACGTTCTAGATTCATTTTTTCTATTTCACTGCACCGCACAAATAAAATTAATAGACAATTTGTGGTGACTGTCGCCAGATTATGTAATTCCCTGCCAGTTCAGGTCAGAGAAACTAGCTTTTTTAAATCACGATTTAAGGTCACCTGCCAAGACTACCTGCTGAGGACAGCTGACTGAATGGTTGAAGTATGAATGTGGGCGTTCCTGAGGATTAGCCATTTTTACAGCTGCCTCTGTGGATCAGCGGTAGAGTGTCGGCCTCCGGATCCCAAGATAGCGGGTTCAAACCCGGCAGAGGTAGTCGGATTTTTGAAGGGCGGAAAAAAGTCCATTCGACACTCCATGTCGTACGATGTCGCATGTAAAAGATCTCTGGTGACACATTTGGTGTTTACCCGACAAAATTCATTAAATCTCAGCCATAGACGCCCAAGAGAGTTTCGGTTTACTCGGCCTGCCATCTAGTGGGGGCCTAGAGTAAAACGGAACGTCGAAATTGACGAGCAGACAGCCAGATGGCGTCAAATTGAAATGTCTGCACACGGTAGCTGAGGCCATACGATTATTATTATTATTAAAGCCATTTTTACGAGTTTTAAATATTAATTAGTTCTAATATTAATTTAGTCATCATCATCATCATCTGTTTACCCTCCAGGGTCGGCTTTTCCCTCGGACACAGCGAGGGATCCCACCTCTACCGCCTCAAGGGCAGTGTCCTGGAGCTTCAGACTCTTGGTCGGGGATACAACTGGGGAGAATGACCAGTACCTCGCCCAGGCGGCCTCACCTGCTATGCTGAACAGGGGCCTTGTGGAGGGATGGGAAGATTGGAAGGGATAGGCAAGGAAGAGGGAAGGAAGCGGCCGTGGCCTTATGTTAGGTACCATCCCGGCATTCGCCTGGAGGAGAAGTGGGAAACCACGGAAAACCACTTCCAGGATGGCTGAGGTGGGAATCGAACCCACCTCTACTCAGTTGACCTCCCGAGGCTGAGTGGACCCCGTTCCAGCCCTCATACCACTTTTCAAATTTCGTGGCAGAGCCGGGAATCGAACCCAGGCCTCCGAGGGTGGCAGCTAATCACGCTAACCACTACACCACAGGGGCGGACATATTAATTTAGTACGTAATTTATTTTAATGTATTTTCAATTCTAATAATTTATGTAGTTTTAACAATTTTAAGTATCTCAGTATTTTATTTAAGATTCTGATTAGTATGTGCTTAAGTGTACGAGAGGGCCACGAGCCCTAACTTCGCCACTGTACTGAAGGCACGAATAAATAAATGAATAAATAAATAAATAAATAAATAAATAAATAAATAAATAAATAAATAAATAAATAAATATAATGTAAACGTATGGGTATAGATATTTTGTTAGTTGGTAAAGAAAAACACGCGTTACAACATATGCTATGTAGGTTTTACCTTGTCCTATTAGTTCCAACGCAGTTAGGGCCACGCAGCTGTGAGCTTGCATCCGGAAGATAGTGGATTCGAACCCCACTGTCGGCAGCCCTGAAAATGTTTTCCCGTGGTTAACAATTTTCACACCAGGCAAATGCTGGAGCTGTACCTTAATTAAGGCCACGGCCGCTTCCTTCCCACTCCTAAGCCTTTCCTATCCCACTGTCGCCATAAGACCTATCTGTGTCGGTGCGACGTAAAGTAAATTGTTAATTACTTTCCTCGCAAGCCTAGGATACTGAATATAGTAGTATAAAGTTAGAGTTTTGTGACGCTAATATTCGTATGTATAATTTTTATTAACGTGTCAGAAACCAACGACACTGAGCTGTTGCCATTTCAACACCGTTTTAAGGGTTAGCGATCCCAGCCGGGATTTGAACCTGCGAACTCGGACTCAGAAGGACAGAGAGACAACCAACTGAGCCACATGAAAAGAAGGCGTTTGTGATTATTGTTATAAATAGATGCAGTTAGTATTTTTACAAAGGTTTTATGAGGAGCATTTATTAAGGCGTACGTTTTCTTACTGTCCTAAATGCACGAGGCCGGACAGAAGAACTAGCTGGAAGCTAAGGAGCCTTGCAGGGGTGTCGCTTCCTTCTCTGTTCACTTTTCCAAACCAAACTCCATGACGTAACAGCCCCAAAGCGCCATCGCCTACCAAGCGACGGCTGTTCAGCCCGGAGGCCTGCAGATTACGAGGTGTCGTGTGGTCAGCACGATGAATCCTCTCCACCATTATTGTTGGCTTTCTAGACCGGGGCCACCATCTCACCGTCAGATAGCTCCTCAATTATAAACACGTGGGCTGACTGTACCTCGAACCAGCCCTCAGATCCAGGTAAAAGTCCTTGACCTGGCCGGGAATCGAACCCGGGGCCTCCGGTAAGAGGCAGGCACGCTACCCCTACACCGTGGGGCCGGCTGGTTACTTTTAGGTCTCCTTATTTACGAATTTGATTTAAGGCATTCTGCATTCGATTCCCGGCACTGACAGAGTTAAGAAAGGCATGGGATCGTGTGGATACAACCTTGTTTTGGGGTGCAGTAGAGTTTTCCTTGAGTCTCCCGTAATCGAAATATCTACGGCCCAGACGGTAGTCACCTTCACGGAGTGTAGTACCAAAGTGGTTCCTTTTTTAAGAAGAGAAATTAAATAAAGATTCTACTTCCTCACAAACGAAGAATGATATTATCAATTTTACGAACAGTTTCAATAATGCAGCTCGTGTATGTTAAGAGTACAGAAGCTATGATTGTACATGGTAACAATCAAAACCAACAATATCTACTGAAGATCCGTCACCGCACTCGGTAGGACCAGCATTTTTTTTATATCCACCGGGCGAATTGGCCGTGCGGTTAGGGGCGCACAGCTGTGTGCTTGCATCCGGAAGATAGCTGGTTCAAACACCACTATCCGCAGCCCTAAAGATGGTTTTCTGTGGTTTCCCATTTTCAAGGCCAAGGACCAAGGGGGATGTTTTCATTCCCCTCCCCGAAGGGGAGGGGCGGGCCACCTAGAAGGTTACGCCTTCTCTCTGGCCAGGAGATTTGGCGGGGTTTGGGGATTTGATGGGGTTTGAAGTTAAGAGGGAAGTAGCTTTGGGATTTGGAGATTTGAAGGAGTTTGGCCTCTTGGCTAATTGTGCAGTATCTGCTCTTGTGCTTTTTATTAGGTTAGATACAATGGTGTTACAATAGTGTTTCATATTAGCCAAGAGGCCGAGAAGCGATAGCGTCGCGACCATTTTTACATCAGGCAAATGCTGGGGCTGTACCTTAATTAAGGCCACGCCCGCTTCTTTCCACTCTCAGCCCTTTCCTTTCCCATCGTCGCCATAAGACTTACGGTGCGACGTAAAGCAAATTCTAAATAAAAAGTAAAAAATATTTTCACACCCCCTTCCAAGGAAAAGTTGTATCCACACTACTGGCCTGGACTTAAATTATTTTGTGGGTACGCCACTGCATCCACTCACCATTTAAGGTACAAGGTAAGTCCGAAGAATGGTTGGATACTCAAAATACGCCACCATAAATGATGCGGTTCTGGCTCAAAAGTGTAAGGAAACGTAAGGGACGGGATCTGTGTTTTAAGTAGAATCCGTATCAATAGACTTCCCATTTTAAAAATGTTTCATGTATCGATTGCGATTCAAGCCTGGGCCGTCCTGAGTTATCACGCCCGCCAATTACAAAATAGTTACCCGCACTTTTGATGGTGCCATTTGAGGTTCCAATCATTTCCCGGGCATTTGATAAAATATATAGGCCTACCTATCGAACTTAGGCACGACTCCGCGATTGTCTTGCTATTTTTAAAGAAAAAAAACTTTTTCATAACTTACCGAGGATGAACATGGTGTTGGCTTCTCAGTGACAGAACGGTCCCTCTTCAAAAAAAGTTACTTATATGGCACAAAATGAGGAACTAACGTGCAGCTCACAATCCTGTCACAGTCTTCCCAGCGCTGCAACTTAAACACAGCACATCTCTCAACCACTGTACAAACCGAGGATCCCAAGGACATTGTTGTTTCCTGGAACCGACATGCAAAAGCTGACACGATGTTGTTATCTCGGTGGTCACGTTCCGGCCCCCTACTGAGTAATCCCTTCCTAATTGCCCCTTTCTCCATGTCTTGACATTTGTCAACACATGGTTACATTCTCAATACTGAGGCCTCTACAGGTAAATATCCCCCAATCCTAAGTGTCTTCCTTTCATTCAAGCAGTACAAATATGGAGACTTGTGTATGGCCCTATTGAGCCCTGCTAGTAGATTCTTGTCTCTACGTTAACTTAACATTTCGGCGTACGTTTTTAAGTTGTTCGTACCGTACGTAAAACAACGGCTGATCATCGCTCTAGTTTCAGGAAATATTTTGGGGGGGGCCCGGCCCCACTGGGCCCCCCCCTTGGCTACGCCAGTGCACTGTATGCATATAACTTCGTCACTTTCCCGAACAGGTCCCCTAGAGAGGCACCAGTTACGTCCGTTGAAACTGCTGAGATGGTTTTGTACACTTTCCGGGAGAATCCTCACACTAGTACCCGGGCAGTAGCACAGCAGGCCAACAGTCGTCAGTTGTAAGGATATGGCATTCCATTTTTTTTTCATCCGTATCACCTGCAACTACATCAAGAACTCCACGGACGAGATGTCGAAACTCGTGTTGATCTCTGTGCGTGGATACTGACGCAAGTGGCAAATGATCCAGCGTTTGTATCTCACATTATATTTTCGTACGACGCACGATTTCATAATAATGGCTCTGTGAATCGTCCTAATATGCACTACTGGAGTGTTGTAAATCACCACTGGGTAAGGCAGGCAGCATTTCAGGCACTATGGGGAGTAAATGTCTGGTGTGGTATACTGGGTGATCACCTAATTGGACCATATTTCTTTGAGGATCATTTGACAGGAGCCCGGTACCTACAGTTTCTTCAAGAACAACTACCGTTGCTGCTAAAGGATGTGCCCCCTGGGTGGGCGTGTAACTATGTAGTATCAACACGACGGATACCCTCACATGTCAGCAGATGTTCGCAACTACCTGAATGTTACACATCCCGGTCGATGGATAGGAAGGGAAGGGCCTGTCACCTGGCCTGCTAGATCGCCCGATTTGACGCCATTGGACTTCTCCCTATGGGGCTATTTGAAGGATGTAGTGTACGCTCAGCAGCCGGAAAATCCTGAAATACTTCGACACCTTATTACGGAAGCCTGTGAATCCGTAACACCTACAATGCTACAAAGACGCCCGAATGGCAGTTCAACGGCATGCTGAAACCTGCATTACTGCAGAAGGCCATCTATTCGAACACTTACTGCGCTAACAGGCTGTTGCTCAGTCAAGCGGATTCAAATCCTATCCTCGTCCAGCTCTGCTTAAAAAAACATCCACATAAGCAGCCCTAATGGCGTAGAGCAGTGCCAAAATAAATAAATAAATAAATAAATAAATAAATAAATAAATAAATAAATAAATAAATAAATAAACACATTTCTTAATCTGTTTACCTTCCAGGGTTGGTTTTTCCCTCGGACTCAGCGAGGGATCCCACTTTTACCACCTCGAGGGCAGTGTTCTGGAGCGTGAGACATTGGGTCGGGGGATACAACTGGGGAGAATGACCAGTACCTCGCCGAGGCGGCCTCACCTGCTATGCTGAACAAGGGCCTTGTGGGGGGATGGGAATATGGGAAGGGATAGACAAGGAAGAGGGAAGGAAGCGGCCGTGGCCTAGTTAGGTACCATGCCGGCATTTTCCTGGAGGAGAAGTGGGAAACCACGGAAAACCACTTCCAGGATGACTGATTTGTGAATCGAACCCATCTTAATCTTAATGTCTTTCATTTTCTGCTTCTCTCTAACGTAAATCGATTACTAGAATGTAAGGAGTACAATTTTATTGCAAGTAATAAATTACGATAAATTACATTTTGTAAACAGTAGACTAACTGATGATTAAGATAACGTTTTTAGAGCTGCTAGAGCGGAACCTGTACCTTCATCAGTGCTGGATGGGGTACTTTCTTACCATCTCAGCCATCCTGGAAGTGGTTTTCCGTGGTTTACCACTTCTCCTAACTTAAGGCCACAGCCGCTTCCTTCCCTCTTCCTTGTGTATCCTTTCCTACAATATTCACCACTGATGAGAATTAAACACAGTTATTCCTTTAAGTGCCCCTCTATTGCGTCTTTTCAACAAATGCAAAGATGTGCTTTGCCCTAACAGTTCAAGACTTAGCGATGAGGTACAAACAAATTATTTTGTGAAGTAAATTTTTACATGCTAAATTTCACTAACTACAAAAAAATTATTGAAAAAAATAATAACTTTAAAAGTTCACGGTATCATCCTTAGTTCCACTTAGTGATGACGGCCACATACAGTCTCTATGTTATATAAAAAAAAAATACAAAACCAAATATATTTTTTCTTCCATACTTCGATATCATTTTAACCCCATACGAAAAAATTGTCAGTGGTTTCCTTAAGACTGGCGTTTTGTGAAGTAAGTGTAATGATAATTTTATTGATTACTTGAGCAAAACGTCAACTGTAATTACAATTGTATGAAATATTTCTCAATGATGTCCGCCTCTGCGGTGTAGTGGTTAGTGTGATTAGCTGCCACCCCTGGAGAACCGGGTTCGATTCCCGGCTCTGCCACGAAATTTGAAAAGTGGTACGAGGGCTGGAACGGAGTACACTCGGCCTCGTGAGGTCAACTGAGTAGAGGTGGGTTCGATTCCCATCTCAGCCATCCTGGAAGTGGTTTTCCGTGGTTTCCCACTTCTCCTATCTTAAGGCCACAGCCGCTTCCTTCCCTCTTCCTTGTGTATCCTTTCCGGTCTTCCTATTTCCCCACAAGGCCCCTGAAATGAAATGGCGTATGGCTTTTAGTGCCGAGAGCGTTCGAGGTCAAGTTCGGCTCGCCAGATGTAGGTCTTCTGATTTGACTCCCGTAGGCGACCTGCGTGCCATGATGAGGATTAAATGATGATGAATACGACACACACCCAGCCCTCGTGCCAGCGAAATTAACTAATTTTGGTTAAAATTCCCGATCCTGCCGGGGGTCGAACCCGGGACCGCTGTGACCAAAGGCCAGCACGCTAACCATTACAAGGCCCCTGTTCAGCCTAGAAGGTGAGGCTGCCCGGACTAGGTATTGATCCTCCTCCCCAGTTGTATCCCCGACCCAAAGTCTCATGTGGGAGGACACTACCCTTGAGGCGGTAGAGGTGGGATCCCTCGCTGAATCTGAGTGGAAAACCAACCCTGGAGGGTAAACGGATTAAGAGAGAGAAAAGAACTGTAAATAATAATAATAATAATAATAATAATAATAATAATAATAATAATAATAATAATAATAATAATAATCATCTGTTTACCCTCCATGTTCGGTTTTTCCCTCGGACTTAGCGAGGGATCCCACCTCTACCGCCTCAAGGGCAGTGTCCTGGAGCTTCAGACTCTGGGTCGGGGGATACAACTGGGGAGTATGACCAGTACCTCGCCCAGGCGGCCTCACCTGCTATGCTGAACAGGGGCCTTGCGGATGGATGGGAAGATTGGAAGGGATAGGCAAGGAAGAGGGAAGGAAGCGGCCGTGGCCTTAAGGTAGGTACCATCCCGGCATTCGCCTGGAGGAGAAGTGGGAAACCACAGAAAACCACTTCCAGGATGGCTGAGGTGGGAATCGAACCCACCTCTACTCAGTTGACCTCCCGAGGCTGAGTGGACCCCGTTCCAGCCCTCGTACCACTTTTCAAATTTCGTGGCAGAGCCGGGAATCGAACCCGGGCCTCCGGGGGTGGCAGCTAATCACGCTAACCACTACACCACAGAGGCGGACAATAATAATAATAATAATAATAATAATAATAATAATAATAATAATAATAATAATAATCGAATATGGCCTCAGTTACAGTGCGCAGACATTTCGATTTGACGCCATCTGTCTGCCAGCTCATCAATTTCCACGTTCTGTTTTACTCTAGGCCCACTAGTTGGCAGATAGTGTAAACCG
Organism: Anabrus simplex; assembly: GCF_040414725.1. Taxonomy (NCBI): domain Eukaryota; kingdom Metazoa; phylum Arthropoda; class Insecta; order Orthoptera; family Tettigoniidae; genus Anabrus; species Anabrus simplex. Next base: position 714,406,839 of record NC_090266.1, read on the forward strand.
TATCTCTCTTAGGCGTCTATGGCTGAGATTTTAATTAATTCTGTTGGGTAAACACCAAATGTGTCACCCGAGATCTTTTACATGCCGACATCGTACGACATGGAGTGTCGAATGGACTTTTTTCCGCTTTTCAAAAAAACCGACTACCTCTGCCGGGTTTGAACCTGCTACCTTGCCACCCGGACGCCGACACTCTACCACTAATCCACATGGGCAGCTAAGCGCCTGCAATTAATCCCAATTATTCTTTTCTTGAACATTTCCCATCACTGCCTAGCATATTATGTTTTCAAGTTATGTATACTAGTGTATCACGTCGCTGTACATATCCTTTGTTTTCAATTTCCTTTTATATCACACCGACCCAGGTAGATCCTATGGCAACGATGAGGGCTAAGAGTGGGAAGGAGGCGACCGGGGAGAAGTGGGAAACCACGGAAAACCACTTCCAGGATGGCTTCAGCACCAGCATTTGTCTAGTGTGAAAATGGGAAACCACGTAACTACCTCAGGGCTGCCGACAGTGGGTTTCGAACTCACTGTACATATCTATTGTGTATCTACTTCAATTCAGTTCCTAAATACCGCCTTTTACTTGTCTCTCGTCCATGTTAAATGCCTATGTTTACGATGTCCGCGAAAAAAATAAAACCCTCAGCCAAGGGGCCCCATTCCTGCCCATCCTCTTCTTCTATCTCCCGAATTATCCTTTCACTTCATCATCATCATCATCATCTGTTTACCCTCCAGGGTCGGCTTTTTCCTCGGACACAGCGAGGGATCCCACCTCTACCGCCTCAAGGGCAGTGTCCTGGAGCTTCAGACTCTTGGTCGGGGATACAACTGGGGAGAATGACCAGTACCTCGCCCAGGCGGCCTCACCTGCTATGCTGAATAGGGGCCTTGTGGAGGTATGGGAAGATTGGAAGGGATAGGCAAGGAAGAGGGAAGGAAGCGGCCGTGGCCTTATGTTAGGTACCATCCCGGCATTCGCCTGGTGGAGAAGTGGAAAACCACGGAAAACCACTTCCAGGATGGCTGAGGTGGGAATCGAATCCACCTCTACTCAGTTGACCTCCCGAGGCTGAGTGGACCCCGTTCCAGCACTCATACCACTTTTCAAATTTCGTGGCAGAGCCGGGAATCGAACCCGGGCCTCCGGGGGTGGCAGCTAATCACGCTAACCACTACACCACAGAGGCGGACCCTTTCACTTCAACAAAACTTCAGACGTAGTCCGGCTCCTTCAATGGTCAGCAAAGTGTTCTTCGTTTCATTGGGCCTCAGATTCGATTTTCGGCCGGGCCGAGGATTTTAGCCATGTCTAATTAATGCCTCTAGCTCGGGATTTTGGTGTATGATCTTGTTAATACCCATCTTCATGTACATACAACACATCAAACTACAACCCACCACAGAAGCACTCAATAGTGAGTACATCCCTTAGCATACATTTGGAATCAGGAAGGGTATATGACCGTGAAACTTGGCTTAATTCACAATGTAATTGAAAAAAAAAACGATTGGAATGTCGGTAGTTCTATCTATCTATCTTAATCTGTTTACCCTCCAGGGTTGGCTTTTCCCTCGGACTCGGCGAGGGATCCCACCTCTACCGCCTCAAGGGCAGTGTCCTGGAGTTTCAGACTCTGGGTCGGGGATACAACTGGGGAGAATGACCAGTACCTCGCCCAGGCGGCCTCACCTGCTATGCTGAACAGGGGCCTTGTGGAGGGATGGGAAGATTGGAAGGGATAGACAAGGAAGAGGGAAGGAAGCGGCCGTGGCCTTAAGTGAGGTACCATCCCGGCATTTGCCTGGAGGAGAAGTGGGAAACCACGGAAAACCACTTCCAGGATGGCTGAGGTGGGAATCGAACCCACTTCTACTCAGTTGACCTTCCGAGGCTGAATGGACCCCGTTCCAGCCCTCGTACCACTTTTCAAATTTCGTGGCAGAGCCGGGAATCGAACCCGGACTTCTAGGGGTGGCAGCTAATCACACTATCCACTAGACCACAGAGGCGGACATGTCGGTAGTTACAGTTATATTTCCATCGTATTTGCCGCGGTTCAAAGTATAGGCTATGGCCATTTTTGAAATTAAATGTCACGTTCCTACGTCTCGGATTATGCTCAAATGTGGATGTCCCGTGGCTGTGATTGCGATATCAATAGTTACGCAAAGCTAAATGCATGCTTGTTTGTTTGTTTGCTGTCGTATTTTCCGAAGCTCCTTCCTGTTTGTACCGCATCCATAGTTCCTGTTGTTGGTGAGTTGACCGTTTGTATACTGTATCTAATCATGTGTTTCCAGTCTCATAAAAACGTGACAACCTCACCATCGGTACACAACAAAAGAGTATCTTCTAACACTATTAAGTAGTCAGTATTATCAGGGCCAAAAGCTCAGGGCACATACAAGTTATTACGGGCCTTGAATTGCCAAGACGACTGCTGTCAACACAGACAGCCAGCAGATATTAGAGATCTTTGTGGTCAGCGTGACGACTTTCTTAGCCGTATTGCTTGGCTTTCTTGACTGGATCCGCTGTTTATAATGCCAGACAAATAAGCTTGGTCTCACGAGGATGAGGAAACGTCAGACCAGAATTAAAATATTTGGATTGGCCGAGAATTAAACGTGGGGCCTCCAGGTAAGAGGCAAGCATGCTACCCTTACACTATGGGGCCAGCCTTAGGAAGAGTATAAACTTGGAAATGAAATTGGTCTTAAGGACAAGAAAATATGGTCTAAATTTATCGTACTTATTCGGAGTACTTTTGGTGCCGCAAGCGTGGTCCATCAGTGAGTACTGTACACTAGCTTCCAGCCAGGTTAATTTGGATGGGCTGGGACAGACTGTAGGCCTTCTTAGCGTTGTGAGGACAACTGAGAAGAAAAGTGGATTAAAATCTCCTTTCCAGCCACGCTGGATGTGATTTTAGATGGCACTCTATCTTATCTGCGGAAGAATTCTGGTCGCGGGCATATAATTTTCAACCCTAGCCTCAATGAACCCGTTTGAGTCCATAGCTATTTCTTTTCCTTCAAACTTGTCGAAACATCTAACGTTAGTCAAGAATTTTTGACAATATTTTTAACAAGGATTTACTTACTGCTATATCTATAAAACAAAAATAAACGAAAGTATTACGTGAAGTATCACCGAACGTAAAAGATTGTATCAGGGGCCGATGACTTTAGATGCCATCATCAATAAAGAAGATCGTGTAACAATGATTTTCTGCTAAAGTGTGTTTAAAACAAGGATATTTGTAACTTCTATATAATAATAATAATAATAATAATGTCCGCCTCTGTGGTGTAGTGGTTAGTATGATTAGCTGCCACCCCCGGAGGCTGAGTGGACCTCGAACCAGCCCTTAGGTCGAGAGAAAAATCCCTTACCTGGCCGGGAATCGAACCCAGGGCCTCCGGGCGAGAGGCAGGCACGCTACCCCTACACCACGGGGCTGGCAAATTATTATAATGCTCTATCAAAATTCAAGGGGTCCATTCTGGTGAACACCGGCGCCCATACTACGGACATTTCGATCAATTATTTTTATTAATTTAATTTATTTTAGCAAGTTATTCAGTGTCCTCCTCTGTGGTGAAGTGGTTAGTGTGATTAGATGCCACCCCCGGAGGTCCGGGTTCGATTCCCGGCTCTGCCACGAAATTTGAAAAGTGGTGCGAGGGCTGGAACGGGGTCCACTCAGCCTCGGGAGGTCAACTGAGTAGAGGTGGGTTCGATTCCCTCCTCAGCCATCCTGGAAGTGGTTTCCCACTTCTCCTCCAGGCAAATGCCGGGATGGTACCTAACTTAAAGCCACGGCCGCTTCCTTCCCTCTTACTTGTCTATCCCTTCCAATCTTCCCATCCCCACGCAAGGCCCCTGTTCAGCATAGCAGGCGAGGCAGCCTGGGCGAGGTACTGGTCATCCTCCCCAGTTGTATCCCCGACCCAGAGTCTGAAGCTCCAGGACACTGCCTTTGAGGCGGTAGAGGTGGGATCCCTCGCTGAGTCCGAGGGAAAAACCAACCCTGGAGGTAAACAGATTAAGAAGGAAAGTTATTCAGTTATGTATTCATATATTTTGAATTAGATTACAATTTACGGCCAAACGTCAGGCGATTATTTTATTTTATTCATATTTGATTATTTTAATCATATTGCAATGGTTATATATTATTACTGTTATATACGTAGATTACAATACTTATCAATATAAATAATTATTTTTAAACGGTTCGTGGTGGTCACTAAACAAATTCATTTCTGAATTTCCTTTTTGCATTTTGGAAAACCTCTACCTATGTCAGCCGGTGTCAAGTAGGAAAATAAATGCTCTTAAAGGGATCCTGTAGCCTAAAGAAAACCCGGCAAATGTAGTACAGATTCAGATAAACAGAAATTGGAGGAAAACCCCAACAGATGTGGGACACCTTTTTCCTAGCATACATATTCTAGTTAATTTTTCCCACCTAAAGGGCCCCTTTGCAGTAAATAAATGGAGAAGTGGAGCGAAGTCTACTTGAACATCACAAGTCATATCGTTCTGACTGCCAGTTAACTTGTTCATTCTTAATAGTTAGAGTTTGATCGTGATCTGGCAAGTAACTCATTCTAACATTACAACACACCCGCAAGTTTTAAGGAAACGTTTTACAAATATATTATACATTGCTATAATAAATATTCATATAGTTTTTTATTTACGTATTCGTTTCCGCTTCCGTAGCGTAACGGTTAATGTTATTAGCTGCCGTCCTCGGGGACCCGGGTTCGATTCCTGTTACTGCCAGAAATTTCAGAATACCAGGAGGGCTGGTATGTTGTTGGAATGGTACATGCAGATCACCTTCATTGGAGGTGTGCCTGAAAAGAGTTGCACGAGGACACGAGTTCACTTACTTTATTTATGTATTTACTTATTTATGTGGAGTATTATAGTTTATTGGAATGTAAAGATAAATTGCTTTTAAACTGATTTTATGGAACGATATGCATATGTAAGTAGGCCTAATAAAATAGTTAAATATGCTACATAATAATATTCATACATTTATTTGCGTACACGATTGATGAAATATAAACCTTCCCTTACCGAAGTTTTTCTATAATTTTTTCCCGTTTGAAAGTGTACATATTAGTGAATATATTTAGGCCTATATTAAAATCTCAAACTGGTATGAACAAATTGTTGCTTACAACATCATGTGTAAAGAAACATTTGGTACTTACGGTAAAAAATCATCATCTCCAATATTTAAAAAATCATCCATGACAGACAGACTTGAAGAATGAAATGAAAATGATAATACAAGTGAATCCAAATATGTGAAGTGGTTCCCTATTTCACCAGCGTTGCCGAAAAGAAAAAAACATATATGTTTAACAGTAGTAAATGAAATATATTTTGGCTAAAGGTAGCCTAGCAAATTCAAAATATTATAAAAATTATAATTTATTTTTGTGCTCTCTTCAAAAGTTAATAACTCTATTAGTGCAAGTTGTAAATTAATGAAATTCACGCGTATAATATTTTGTAACCTATTGGTACTGATCCCAGGACCCAGGAACTGAGGTCAGTTATGTATCACGCTGTCAGTACAAAGAATCAAGTGGAGACTTTGCAGCTGAGTAGCAGTTGCGGTTCGTGATATTTTACTCTGACAAGGCTGTGACACCATCTCTTCCCTCTCCCCAATCGGTTCAGTTTTCACTGACCTACATCACGATATTTTAGCAATAATAATAATAATATAATATATAATATATCCGATGACATTGGCTGAACAGAAATCTGCTTCAAAGACAGAAGGATCAGGTAGCGAAAATCAGATAACATCGAAAAACCTCGAAAAATACCTGGGTTGTCAGATATATTATCTGCCTGAGCGCTAGTTCAAACTGCCCACAGAACCTAACAGCATATATTAACTTAGTAGGAATGAAGTATCAACGACATTCATTGCCAAACAAGAGTAAGAAAAGAACGCATTCCTTCTTTCACATCGCACAGCCGGTCAGCGTGCTTATGACGTGACGGACTGAATTTCCTAGTTTATGTATTTTCGTTCTTATAACCCTTCTGTTCTTGTGCAATATTTAAACTTGGCCGAGGAGGCCCTAACTTTCTTAATTCTAGCCTATGTTCAAAACTTATATTCCCGCCACTGCTTAAAATGCTACTTACAGAATTCATCTTCGTTGTCTTCTTAAATTAAGACCGAAACACTTGCTGTAGTTTTCAACTGGATAGATAAACATAAGCACACGAGTGAAAATATTAACACGAGACTTAAATGTTGAATGTAGAATTTACACGTCTATTTAAATTAGTATGATGCCGTAGTTTTACATATATTGAATACTTGCACTAGACTACAATGACACGCACACATTAATCGGGCTAAGAGATACCTCAATCACAAACGATAATGACGACCTTCGCGAAAACAAATAAACAGTGCACGCCCGAATTTCACTCGTCTTGCCCAAATCTCAAAGGATGAAGACTTATTTAACATTTTGACCAAACTACAAATGGTTCTGTCATCTTATGGTTACATTTTAAATCTTTATTCTACCTTCTCTGTGGAACTACAGTAAATTGTTTCAATAGCCAGTAGGCTTATAATGGAATCCATTGTTTTGTAAAGTGTTTTGGAATTAATCTCGAACAACAGTGAATGTAAGACGTTGGGGGAAAAGGCCTAGATATATTGTGAAGTGGTTGGCGATATTGTTGCGGGCTCTGCCGGGCAGACCATACTCCTGCCTGCACTCTTCCTTCCCCTGACAAACCCGTATCGTCTTTCCAGGCTCTTCCCGCTCTCCGCACACTTGCAAAACTATAGAAACCTTCTGAGGACTCTTCTGCCAGAGCCCAACCGCCTCATGTGTAAAGAGAAAACATCGTACATGCTGAACGGTTGCCATGGTTTGAAAGCCTTTAACGTATTTTTGAAAATAGAAAAGCGAAGTGTTTACAGCCAAAATAGTAAAGATAACAATGTATAAGTGAATAGCACACCATTATAAGTTCTACTTCGCTACATTTGTACATATCTTTATGTAATCAGTTACAGAGTGAAATTGGCCCATGTTAAGTGTTTTTGAAAAGGAGGCAGGGCGGCGCCCAAAAGCCCTTCATGCACCAACCTTCACTGCTGAGTAGATTAACTTCCACGACTTGAGGAGAAAGGAAATTCAAGGAGGCCAAGACGTGAGAGAGACAGCATAAAGCCCCATTCACAATGCAAACGTAACGTAACGTAAACTTAAAATTAACGTTAACTTAGAAGTTAGCGGCCATCTTATCTAATGGATCCATTCACAATGCGCCGACGTAAACTTAACTGCGAGTCCGTAAAATTAAGGGATTGCAAACTCCAAGCTCTTGCGGTTAATTTTACGTTAACTTTAAGAACCAGCCAATCAGAGCAGAGGTAAACATTGTGTGTTGTGCACGATATAATGACTTCTTTCGACGAAACACTTGTAATTCTCTTCAAAATAATATTTGTGTATAGGCTATGTATGATAAAAGGAAAAAGAATTACAAATACGCTGTACCGAAAAATAATAGGTGGAAATTAATATCCTGTAGTAATGAAATCTGACAATAAATGGCGGGAGACAAGCTCGCAGCGCTGACAAACGGACGAGAGACAATCCCTGTCATAAATAAAACAGTGTCCCTGTATATTTCTTAACATTATGACGGACTACTAGTTTACGAAAACGATATCATCCAAACAAATACCGGTAGATCCAAACATCTCATCGGGGTGTAATAGATAGGGTCATAGATGTCGGTAAAGGAGACCTTACATTTCTTTTTATTACAAAAGGGGAAGTAAATCGTAAGAAAGGCAAACAGTTCAGGTTTCATCCGCATGTCCAAAACGAACTGATGAGGGTCATTTCTTACAGTAGATTACCGAAATCGCCCTGAGATAACCTTCTTTGATTCAAGGGATGAACCCATTTTCTGCACCGTTGTTTATATCGCCTTTTCAGATACCGTAGGCCTACACAGCTCCCAGGAACAAAGCAATAGATGTTTGAAGTAATATGGATTCCGCTACCACGTTGTTTGATTCCATCGAGGTATTGAAATATAAAACTGCGAGGTAGCCCAAAACCTGACTTCCGTACTAAATAACATGGCAGTGTTTTGATTGGCTGCTGTGTACTCTTTACGTTAATGTTACGTTCCTCCATTGTGAATACCACAAATTTTACGTTAATTTTACGGTTACGTTACGTCGTTAACTTTACGGTTACGTTTGCATTGTGAATGGGGCCTAACAGTTGGAGAAAGAAAGAAAGAAGACCCTTTACAAATATCAAATACTCCGTACACTGCAGAAAACAGAACAGCGAAATTCATTTATGCCAACTTGCTGTCATCTTCACGGGTATGCCAACCTGAACCTGTAGTCTTGTACCTTTAATCAATCAATATGTTCCCTCGACAAATATATTGCCATAATTTCCGTATTATACATTCCTTATTTTATGGCGTTTGGATATTCCTCTCCGCAATATAATATATATTTGTTAGCAAAAATCTGCACAGTTTCTGGAGAATTAATTTGTGAGAGAAGAAAAATAAAGGGAAATGATAATATAAATGAATCAAAAAATATGAAGTGGTTCCTTACTTCACCAGTATTACTCAAATGCAAAAAATGCATACTTCAATGATAGTAAATTAAATCTATTTTAACTATAGGGAACTTTGCAAATTCAAAATATCATACAAATTATAAACACATTACTTTTATGCAGCGTTTAAAAATTCTGCACGTGCAAGTTGTAAATTAATTAAATTCGCATATTATATACACAAGGGGCTGCCTGGCCGAGGCGGTAAAGACTTGTTCAGTTCACCCGGAAAGACATGGGCTCGAATCCCCGTCAGGAAGTCGTAAAATTTAAGAAATGAGATTTCCACTTCCGGAAGTGCCTATGGCCCTGAGGTTCACTCAGCCTACACAAAAAATGAGTACCAGGTTAATTCCTGGGGGCAAAGGCGACCGGGCGTAGAGCTAACCACTCTACCCCAGCTAGTGCTGAGGTTACGGATAGTGGAAGCCTTTACCTTCCACCCCTCCAAGGGTCTTCACGGTCTGTACGGAGAAGACTTTGCTTTGCTATTATATAAACAAGAACACACTATTAAATATGACACACGGGTGGCATAGGTTTTAATAAATATACATAAATATTTTCATGTTATCGAGCCATTATGGGATGTTTCTAAATGTGTTAAACCTGTCAAGACTTTTATAATAATGGTAGTGAAAAAAATAGATTTCCTCCGTTTTAAAACATATGAGAGATCTCTTTGTCTCGCGCTGCACGCTCGCGATATAGTGTACCTAGCACACGAGACCGCTGTGATTTAACCCGTTGAGTTGTAAGTAGTACGCCTACTGCTCTAAGCATGTTTGAACACATTTACTCGATTAAATCTATTTCATAACTTGAAATACAGCGTTTTTAATCCCTAATGGTGGTGATCAACTGTGCAATGTCCACCTTCGTAGCGTAGCTGTTTGCGCTATTAGGTTTCGTCATCGGAGGCCTGGGTTCGATTCTCCCGTTACTCCCAGAGATTTAAGAATGACAAGGGGGCAAAAATTACACATGTAGCTCACCTGAAAATAGCTGCATCAGCTCGAGACGAGGACAGAAGATTTTTCGGTTCAATTATTAAAGTGCTGGTCTTTGATCCAAGGAGTCCCGGGTTGGATTGCCGGCCGTTTTGGGGATTTTAACTTTGCTTCCTCCTTTCTTCATCTGCTTACCCCCCAGGGTTGGATTTTCCCTCGAACTTACGAGGGATCCCACCTCTACCGCCGCAAGGGCAGTGTCCTGGAGCGTGAGAGTTGGGTCGGGGGATACAACTGGGGAGGATGAGCAGTACCACGCCCAGGAGGCCTCACCTGCTATGCTGAACAGGGGCCTTGCGGGGGGATGGGAAGATTGGAAGGGATAGACAAGGAAGAGGGAAGGAAGTGGCCGTGGCCTTAAGTTAGGTACCATCGCGGCATTTACCTGGAGGAGAAGTGGGAAACCACGGAAAACCACTTCCAGGATGGCTGGGGTGGAAACCGAACCCACCTCTACTCAGTTGACCTACCGAGGTTGAGTAGACCCCGTTCCAGCCCTCGTACCACTTTTAAAATTTTGTGGCAGAGCCGGGAATAGAATCCGGGCCTCCGAGGGTGGCAGCTAATCACACTAACCACTACAGCACAGAGGCGGACGATTTTAACTTTTATTGGTTAATTATTCTGGTTCGGGAGTTGTTTCTTCCTGTCGTCTTTGGTATTATAATTCGTCTTAGGTAGGGTCCCCTCCTCACAGGTTCGCAGGTCGCCTACAGGGCGTCATCTCGGAAGACCTGCAACAGACCACTCTGGAGGCCATACGCCATTATTATTATTAGTAGTAGTAGTATTATTGCGGAACCAACCTCTATTAACCCTAATCACAGGGAATATGGAAGATACCCGACCTTCCAAGAATGAAGGTATCGGCAAAAAAGAGGAGAGTTGAAAACGAAGGACTCCCTAAGCCTTGCAAACCTAATAACGTCGGGATCGGAAGAGAACAAGTTTTGAAGTAATGTGGTCCGATAGGAGGGATGGAAGTGAGGATCCTAACACAAGTAAATGGAAGCAATGTCTGACTCAGCTAGAGGAACAGTGGTCGTCAACCAACGCTCTCAAAATGAGAGCCCCAAGTCCCCCTTTTAGCCATCTCTTACAACATGCGGAGGATACCGTGGGTGTAGTCTACCACCCCCATTCACAGGGTATTCTTATGGCTCCTGCGCGAAAAAACTTTCCCCTCCCCAGAAAAATTCTGGGTATGATCTATATTCTGCGCGTCGAGAGATACTTGTTTCTTCACTCAGCAACATTTCTGTCTGTGAAAGATAATAATAATAATAATAATAATAATAATAATAATAATAATAATAATAATCATAATAATAATAATAATAATAATAATAATAATAATAATAATATTGACTTTACGTACCACTAACGATTTTTACGGTTTTCGGAGACGCCGAGGTGCCGGAATTTAGTCTCACTGGATTTCTTGTACGTGCCAGCAAATCTACCGACAAGAGGTTGACGTATTTGAGCACCTTCAAATACCACCGAATTGAGCCAGGATCGAACCTGCCAAGTTTGCGTCAGATACTAGCGCCTCAACCGTCCGAGCGACTCAGTCCGGCCATCAGTGAAAGAATATCTATATACACTTAAGAAAATGGAAATTGCAACACCATGAAGGCACTGATCGTTTGTGTTGATTTTCAAGATATGGAACGATGCCATGTAGGTATGTAAGCGATCAAAGTTTCAGACCCATTGGATTGTTGCTACAGGTCTCCCCACATGATTGGTCGCGGAGGAATCAACTCCAGTATACGGACTCTGGTGTGGCGTAGTTGACTTGCAGTCTGTGCAGTGAAGTCTTCCTCGTCAAACATGCCTCGACGACAGAGAAGAGCACGCTATCAACAACTGTCGCCGTTTGAGAGGGCTCGGATAATTGGGCTGTGTGAGGCTGGATTATCGCTAAGGACTGTCGCTGCACGTGTTGGCCGACAGGCATCTACGGTACAACGTATATGGCAGCAGTGGTCAAATGAAGGTACCCACACTCGTAGACCTGGCACAGGCCCAGCGCGACAGACAACTGTGAGAGAGGATCGCCGCATCATTCGGATGGCCCGGATGGAACCCCATGCAACAGCAGCGCAAATTCGAGCAGCTGTGGCACCCCACTTCACACAACAAACAGTTGGTAATCGCCTGCGTGCAGCTGGCTTACGAGCCCGTGTCCCTGAAGAAGGTGCTCCATTGACCCCACAACAACGACGTGTAAGGCTGGCCTGGTGTCGAGAAAGATCGACGTGGGTCGACGAATGGCATAGGGTCGTCTTTAGTGATGAATCGCGCTTCTGTCTTGCCCGCAGTGATCGCCGGAATCGTGTGCGCCGACGTACCGGGGAGAGGGGCCACCCAGATCTTATTGTCGAGAGGCACACAGGGCCAACACCAAGCATTATGGTCTGGGGAGCTACTGGCTTTAGTGTGAAATCACAATTAGTGCTTGTTGAGGGCACTATGACTGCTCGACAGTACGTTGATAGGTACTCAATCCAATGGTTGTCCCTATGATGGCGAACATTGCTAATGGGATGTTTCAGCAGGACAATGCCCGGGTTCACACTGCACGCATCTCCAGAGAAGCTCTCCACGACATCACAACCTTAGAATGACCCGCCAGATCCCCGGACTTCAGTCCTATTGAGTATGTGTGGGACATGATGGGTCGACAACTGGGCAACCGTCCTCAGCCACCCACAACTCTGGAACTGACCCGTGCAGTGCAGCAAGCATGAGCCACAATTCCTCAGGAAGCGATCCAGGGCCTTATTGACTCCATGCCTCGACGAATTCATCAATGTATTGCAGCTCGTGGTGGGCACATCCTGTATTGATTGTTGTCCAAACTTGCGGTCAGAGGGACCTGAAAGTGTAATCATCGAAGCACAACCGAACACTCGTCCTGCATGTTCAATTGCAGTAATGTAGCACCACTCCTTTTGGGTGTTGCAATTTCCATTTACTTCAGTGTATAAAAAATGAGAGTTTTGTCTGTACATTGCTCAGAATTTGAAAAGAATGGTATTTCTGTATCGGTCATGTCCACAGTAACAAGGAAATGCACTTTTTACTTTTCCGTAATTTCTGTCTGTCTGTCTGTCTGTATGTATGTATGTATGCATGTACACGCATCACGAAGAAACCGCTGAGGAGAATTTAATGAAAATCGGTATGTACAGTCGGAGGATGAGCCACTAAAATCTAGGCTAAAATCATTTTATTCACGCTGAGGAAAATGTTAGTTTAGGGGAAGGCCTTAAAATTTAATTCTCAAATATTTATATTATTAGTGGCCCTATCGATAAATACTACATAACTAAAGTTATGCAGAATTAAATTTCTGATCATTTATGTCTTATACATTTTTACCGTACCGGCTTTGACAACAGAGATATTCATTAACTTGGATTTTTGTTTAAAAGTCCATATCAACGCTCAGCCACGAGAAAATGGGTTAACAGAATTGAATGAAAATAGGTATGTTGAGTTGGGGAATAAAAAACTACAGTCTAAGCTATAAACAATTTTATTCAGCCTGGTTGAAATTGTAGTTTAGGGGAAGGCGGTTAAAATGTAATTTTTAAATAGGTTACCTATGTTATTGGTCCTATCGAAAAGTACTACATGAAAAAGGTTATAGAGAATACAATTTCCCACCATTTATATTTTATTCAGTTTTACCGTACCGACTATGATAAGAGTGGTATTTCAGAGTCGGAAGAAAACTGAATGTGAAGGCCTACAATATCGAAAGCGCGTAACATTGATAAACAATAACATTACATTGACCTTGTTTGTTGTGATGTTCTTTGTCTCTTATGCTACCACTCAACTCCGATAGATGGGATTACTGCTGTGTACCTAGATAACAGTCTGACTGAACATTGGCGGGAAATAGCTGGGGAGTTAGAAAACTTTCTTCTTTAGCATACCATTCCTCTGGTTCATAAATTTCTAATACTGTTGGTACGTAAGACACTGGTTCATCATAGTATTCCAGCTATTCGATCCCTACCCTGACGCGCTGTTCGGCTCCATGGCTAAATGGTTAGCGTACTGGCCTCTAGCCACAGGGGTCCCGGTTCGATTCTCGGCAGGGTCGGGAATTTTAACCATAATTGGTTAATTCCCCTAGCACGGGGACTGGGTGTCTGTGTCGTCTTCATCATCATTTCATCCTCATCACGACGCGCAGGTTGCCTACGGGAGTCAAATCAAAAGACCTGCACCTGGCGAGCCGAAGTTCTCGGACACATCCCGGCACGAAAAACCATACGCCATTGCATTTCTGACGCGCTGTTTTGAAATGAGCAGTGCACACTTAGGCCTAGGGCAGAGGTGTAGAGGTCTGGTCTAGAATTACATTTTTTTTTTTTTTGCTAGGGGCTTTACGTCGCACCGACACAAATAGGTCTTATGGCGACGAAGAATTACAATTTAGACCTATTCCAAATTATATCAACACAATTCACCAAATAACTCAAAATTCAACCCTGAAAAGAGCAGTTTCTTAAGACAAGCACCTTCCTCTTCACTTTTATTAAATTCTACAATCATTTTATTCCAAATTAGCAGTGAAGAGGGGGTTTCTCCTCTGTCTTGGAGGAAAAATTTGCCTCCAAGTCAGATAGATTTTTCCGCCGCCAGTGTAGTGAATTGAGATTTTCTGACTCATCGGGTACTCCTGGGAAACAGATCAGTAAAAGGGCATAGTTTTCAGCCCTGGGACTCTCCGCTATTCTACCCCCACTCCTCCCGCCGTAAAAATAAGTGCTCACGGATCACGACTGTCTGCGGCATGGTCATTCCAGCTCTGGAACTTTGGACTGATACATCGGCAGCGTAGTACTGTTCTTTATAAGTGAGAAAATGTGTGGTTTTTCATTTGATCGAGTAATTTATATGAAGGCATTGCTTTGCTTTTAATCGCGCTATTCCTACTGACGTCATTGTAATGACCTATGTTCATTTCAGTTGGGAAAATCGCTAATACAGTCTTTCTGAGGATGTAAAAGGGCAGGTGGAAAGTGAGTGTCTGCCACTGTAATGAAAACTCTCCATCCTGATTGTGACTGAAGGTAGGCTAGGTAGGCAATCGGGCTTACCATTATAATGAATATTCTCTAGCCCAGTCTTCACATTTAAAAAGAAGACGTTTGGTTACTTCCTCGTCACATATCAAGGTAACGTTAAGAGAGATGCAATTTAATACAATCTTGCACACAACATGTACACTACCTAACCTGCAATTCTGTATACAACAGTAGCGTAGCCAGGATTTCAGTTGTGGGGGGGGGGGGGGGCATCAAGAATTTTATTTTGATAGGTGTCCAAACTTCCAGAGTTTAGGTGGTATAGAATACCTAAAAAGGAAATGAGTGTCCTAGGATCCAAGTAAGAGTGGTGGATTTGTGCGGATTCAGGAAGCGAGCATTCTTCTTATTATTATTCTTCTTCTGCTTTTCCCACATATGTAGGGTCGCGGGTGCGAACAGTGTCGCAGATGTGATTTGGTCCTGTTTTACGGTCGATGCCCTTCCCGACGCCAACCCTATATGTAGGGATGTAATCACTGTTGTGTGTATCTTTGGTGGTTGGTAGTGTAGTATGTTGTCTGAATATCAAGAGGCAAGTGTTGGGATAAACACCCAGTCCCCGAGTCCGAAGAATTCAGGAGCGATTAAAATCCCCGACTCGGTCGGGAATCGAACCGGGGGCCGCCTGAACCGAAGGCCTCAACACTATCATTCAGCCAATGAGTCGGACTCCAGAAGCTAATAGTAATGCACATTATATAAAATGCTTAAGAAAAATGCATTCGTTATAACTCCTGGGATGTCTGAACTCCTTGGACGACAACGCCCCCCACCCAACCCCACCCCCGCCAACCTCTGTTACTCCCATCCCAACATAACTGCAGCATTTCATATATTCCGAGTACAAGTGAAATGAATGCAAAAATAAACATTTTGAGTAAAGATACAATATTCTGGTTTAGAATAAATACGGTAATTTTATTATAATAATGGCCACGTGATAAGCTATAAAGAAAAATAAGTCACATTTTATACAAATAATGCGGCAAAAGAACACACACGCGTCGTGTAAAGGTTTCTCGCCCTTCTAGTCCATGGCTAGATGATGAAACCAAGAGAATGATGACCCATCGAGACTCGTTATTTCGACATCATAAATAAACTCTAGATGACACACACTTCGAATCTTACCGCATCTAAGAAATATCACGAAGTAGTTAATCAGAAATAAAAATGTACACAATTCCGGAATTTAGCTAACAACTTAAATTCTAATCGCGCATGGGACAAACTTAGAGCTCTGGAATAGGAAAACATCAACGGAGACAGACAACTCCTGACATTCCACTTGAAGAACTGAACGATTATTTTAGTAGAATAAATATTCAACCTGCCTCAATTAACTGCACCGACTCACCGCTCTCCCTTCCAGCCAATCCACCATTCACATTTCACAGTGTCACAGAAAATCAGGTTAAAAGGCTTTGTACTCGATTAAATCAAAGGCTACAGGTGTAGATGATATTCTTATTACTTTTATACAAAACATTATGGGTGTTGTCCTGCCTGTACTGACGCACACATTGAACTACTGTTTACTAAACGGAACTTTCCCTACTGCCTGGAAAACAACCAAAATTATACCGGTACCTAAGAGTTTAGAGCCACAATCACCCTCTGACTATCGTCTTGTGTCCATAATCCCTGCGCTTTGAACATTTAGTATATGAGCAAGTTCTGAAATACCTAAATAAAAATGCTCTTTTGGACCCTTTGTAGATTGGATTTAAGAAGGATCACAATACCGCAACAGCACTTTTGAAGGTTACTGAAGACATTAGAAACGCTATGGACAAACGACTGCTCACTATAATTATCCTTCTTGACTTCAGTAGCGGCTTTGACACTATAAAAATTCCGACTATGATAAAGAAACTGGAACTGCAAAATTTCGACCTGGCTGCGCTTAAGTTTTTAAATTCTTATTTCAGTAACCGTCAACAGCGTGTAACAGTAAACGACAAGGCCTCTAAATAGAAAATGAAAGTGGTGCCCCAGAGGGCGGTATTCTAGGGTCCTTACTTTTCTGTATTTATATCAATGACCTACCATCTGTGACAGGAAATAACACACAGCATCTCTATGCTGACGATCTTCAAATATATCGACGTTGCAAGATAAGATATTAACAATGACCTCCGACAGCTCAGTATATATGCACAACAAAATTCTCTTGTGCTAAACTCCACAAAATCTCAGGCAATCATAACTGGAACACGAAAATTACTGAGCTACTCAAACAATGTCGTAATCTCACCTATCCTACTGAATGGTAACATTATTCAGCTCCATTAAATCGGTTTAAAATCTCGGCGTAATTATGAATGAAACACTTCATTCGTCTAATCACACGAACGAAATAAGTAAAGAGATATTTGGAGCACTTCACCCTCTTAAACGGCAAAGGGATGTATTTCCATTTGAGCTAAAGGCCAGACTAATACAGACACTCATTCTCTCTTTCTTGATTATTGTGACGTTGTTTTAGTTCACATGACGAGAGAAGAAACACTTAAAAGTTCAACTAGCACTGAATTCCTGCCTGCGATTTATTTACAACATCGGGTACGATGTTCATACCACCTCATACACTCGTTGGCTGAATGGTCAGCGTACTGGCCTTCGGTTCAGAGGGTCCCGTGTTCGATTCCCGGCCAGGTCGGGGATTTTAACCTTCATTGGTTAATTCCAATGGCCCAGGGGCTGAGTGTTTGTGCTGTCCTCAACATCCCTGCAACTCACACACCACACATAACTCTATCCTCCACCACAATAGCACACAGTTACCTACACATGGCAGATGCCACCCACCCTCATCGGAGGGTCTGCCTTACAAGGGCTGCACTCGGCTAGAAATAGCCACACAAAATTAGTATACCACCCCATACTATCAGGCTGTCTCATGGCTGACGACTGATAAACGTCGGCAGCTACATGTTTTAAGGATGGTGTTTAGAGTGTTAGCTGAAAGTCAGCCACTGTATATTTCTTCTAAAGTCACCTTTTTTATCATCATTTCAGAATTTACACGTTCTAGATCAGGGCCTCTCAAATGCCCAAAATCTCACGCGTGCAGATAGAGGCGCAAGAGCTCCGTGGACTGTGCATCGCTGCCGCTCGGCATGGCTCGGATCAACGCTTCGTCTCTGGGCTACTCGGCTAAGCTCGGCTCAACTCGCCTATACTCGGCTCAAGTCAGCCCGGATATGGAGCGCTACGGCGCAAGTGGGGCAGAGGGAGACAGGCGGAGCGAGCGAGACAGGCGTGAGGAAAGAGAGAGTAAGCGCTATTGCTCCAAATCGAGGAGTGGGGGGTCTGCACTCTGGTCAACCAAGCCAAGTCGTCTTTTGCACCGTGCACAGTGCATGCACCACGCGCATGCACCCTGAGAGGCCCTGTTCTAGATCCTTTCTTTCTATTCCACTGCACAACACACATAAAATTAATAGATCAATTGTGGTAACCGGCGCCAAACTATGAAATTCTCTGCCAGCTCAGGTCAGAGAAACTAGCTTACGTTAACGAGACTACCTGCTGAGGATAGTTGACTGAATGGTTAAAGTATGAATGTGTGCGTGCCTAAGGATTAGCCATTTTTAAGAGTTTTTAATATTAATTAGTTTTGATATTAATTTAGTTAGCAATTTATTGAAATATATTTTCAATTCTATTGAAATGTAGTTTTAACTATTTTAAGTAACTCGGTATTTTATTTAAGATTTTGATTACTATGTGGTTAAGTGTAGGAGAGGGCCTCGAGCCCTAACTTCGCCACTGTAAAAAGGCACTAATAAATAAATGAATAAATAAATAAATAAATAAATAAATAAATAAATAAATAAATAAATAAATAAATAAATAAAATTAAATATAGAATGCAAGGGGCATGGATATAGATATTTTGTTATTTGGTAAAGAAAAATACACATCACAACATATGCTAGGCAGGGTTTACCTAGTCCTATTAGTTTCCCTCCGGTTAGGGCTGCGCAGCTGTGAGCTTGCATCCGGGAGATAGTGGATTCGAACCCCACTGTCGGCAGCCCTAAAAATGGTTTCCCCATTTTCACACCAAGCAAATGCTGGGACTGTATCCTAATTAAGGACATGGCCAATTCCTTCGCACTCCTAGGCCTTCCCTATCCCTGCGTCGCCATAAGACCTATCTGTGTCGGTGCGACGTAAACCAAATTGTTAATTAGTTTCCCTCGCAAGCCTGGGATACAGAATATAGTAGCCCTACTATAAATTACAGTTTTATGACGCTAATTAGCGTATGTATAATTGTTATTACCGTGCCAGAAACCAACGACATGGAGCTGTTCCCATTTTAACACCGTTTTAAGGGCCACCGACCCAAGCAGGGATTTGAACCTGAGAACTCGGACTCAGAAGGACAGCGACTCAAACAACGGAGTCACATGAAAAGGAGGCGTTTGTGATGATTATTATAAATAGATGCAGTTAGTATCTTTACTAAGGTTTTATGAGGAGCATTTATTAAGTCGTACGTTTTCCAACTGTCCTAAATGCACGAGACCGGACGGAAGAACCAGCTGGAAGCTAAAGAGCCTTGCAGGAGTGTCGCTTCCTACTCTGTTCACTTTTCCAAACCAAACTCCATGACGTTACAGCCCCGAAGGGCCATTCCCTACCAAGTGACCGCTGTTCAGCCCGAAGGCCTGCAGATCACGAGGTGTCGCGTTGACAGCACGACGAATCATCTCCGCCGTTATTCTTGGCTTTCTAGACCGGGGCCGACATCTCACCGTCAGATAGCTCCTCAATTATAAACACATGGGCTGAGTGTACCTCGTACCACCCCTCAAATCGAGGTAAAAATCCCTTACCTGTTCTTGAATCGAACCCGGGGCCTACGGTAGGAGGCAGGCACGCTACCCCTACACCGCGGAGCCACCTGGTTACTTTTGGATCTCCTTATTTTAGACTTTGACTTAAGGCATCCTGCATTCGATTCCCGGCACTGACAGAGTTAAGAAAGGCATGGGACAGGGAAGATACAGTGTTGTTTGTGGGTTCAGTAGAGTTGGCGTTGAATCTCCCGTAATCGAAATACACTGACTGACAGAGCAAATGCAACACCAAGAAGGAGTGGTCAGAACTTTATGCCAATTGCAGGGTAGACTGACGTCACTGAGGTATGCTCATGATGTGAAATGCGCCGCTGTGCTGCGCACGTAGCGAACGATAAATGGGACACGGCGTTGGCGAATGGCCCACTTCGTACCGTGATTTCTCAGCCGACAGTCATTGTAGAACGTGTTGTCGTGTGCCACAGGACACGTGTATAGCTAAGAATGCCAGGCCGCCGTCAACGGAGGCATTTCCAGCAGACAGACGACTTTACGAGGGGTATGGTGATCGGGCTGAGAAGGGCAGGTTGGTCGCTTCGTCAAATCGCAGCCGATACCCATAGGGATGTGTCCACGGTGCAGCGCCTGTGGCGAAGATGGTTGGCGCAGGGACATGTGGCACGTGCGAGGGGTCCAGGCGCAGCCCGAGTGACGTCAGCACGCGAGGATCGGCGCATCCGCCGCCAAGCGGTGGCAGCCCCGCACGCCACGTCAACCGCCATTCTTCAGCATGTGCAAGACACCCTGGCTGTTCCAATATCGACCAGAACAATTTCCCGTCGATTGGTTGAAGGAGGCCTGCACTCCCGGCGTCCGCTCAGAAGACTACCATTGACTCCACAGCATAGACGTGCACGCCTGACATGGTGCCGGGCTAGAGCGACTTGGATGAGGGAATGGCGGAACGTCGTGTTCTCCGATGAGTCACGCTTCTGTTCTGTCAGTGATAGTCACCGCAGACGAGTGTGGCGTCGGCGTGGAGAAAGGTCAAATCCGGCAGTAACTGTGGAGCGCCCTACCGCTAGACAACGCGGCATCATGGTTTGGGGCGCTATTGCGTATGATTCCACGTCACCTCTAGTGCGTATTCAAGGCACGTTAAATGCCCACCGCTACGTGCAGCATGTGCTGCGGCCGGTGGCACTCCCGTACCTTCAGGGGCTGCCCAATGCTCTGTTTCAGCAGGATAATGCCCGCCCACACACTGCTCGCATCTCCCAACAGGCTCTACGAGGTGTACAGATGCTTCCGTGGCCAGCGTACTCTCCGGATCTCTCACCAATCGAACACGTGTGGGATCTCATTGGACGCCGTTTGCAAACTCTGCCCCAGCCTCATACGGACGACCAACTGTGGCAAATGGTTGACAGAGAATGGAGAACCATCCCTCAGGACACCATCCGCGGTCTTATTGACTCTGTACCTCGACGTGTTTCTGCGTGCATCGCCGCTCGCGGTGGTCCTACATCCTACTGAGTCGATGCCGTGCGCATTGTGTAACCTGCATATCGGTTTGAAATAAACATCAATTATTCGTCCGTGCCGTCTCTGTTTTTTCCCCAACTTTCATCCCTTTCGAACCACTCCTTCTTGGTGTTGCATTTGCTCTGTCAGTCAGTGTATCTACGTCCTGGAAGGTAGTCACCTTCCCGTGGCGTAGTACCAAAGTGGTTCCTTTTTTAAGACGACGAATTAAATGAAGATTCTACTTCCTCACAAACGAAGAACGATATTATCAATTGTACGAACAGTTTCAATAATGCAGCCGGTTTATGTTAAGAGTGCAAAAGCCATGATTGTATATGGTAACAATAAAAACGATCAATATCTACTGAAAATCCGTCACCGCACTCGGTAGGACCGGCTTTCGTTCCATATCCACCGGGCGAGTTGGCCGTGCGGTTAGGGGCGCACAGCTGTGTGCTTGCATCCGAGACGTAGCGGATTCGAACCCCACTGCCGACAGCCCTAAAGATGGTTTTCCGTGGTTTCCCATTTTCACACCAGGCTGTACCTTAATTAAGGCCGTTTCCTTCCCACTCCTACCCATTTCCTTTCCCATTGTCGCCATAAGACCTACGGTGTGTCGTAAAGCAAATTCTAAATAAAAAATAAATAAAAATCTTTTCACAACCCCTTCCAAGGAAAAGTTGTATCCACGCTACCGGTCAGGACTTATACCCACCCATCGAAATTTTGTGGGTACGCCACTGCATCCACTCACCATTTAAGGTACAAGGTAAGCCCGAAGAATGGTTGGATACTCAAAATACAACACCATAAATGATGCGGTTATGACTCAAAAGTACTAAAGAAAGATTAGGGACAAATCAATAGAACGTGATTCCCATTTAAAAAATGTTTTATGCATCGACTTCAGTTCAAGCCTCGGCCGTCTTGATGAGAAGATAGAACCATTGGAAGTGAGTTATCACGCCCACTAATTACAAAATAGTTACCCCCACTTTTGATGGTGCCATTTGAGGTTCCAATCAGTCTCCGGGCATTTGACAAAATACATAGGTCTACCTATAGACCTTAGGCACGCATCCGCGATCTGTCTTGCTACTGTTAGAATTAAAAAAAACCCGTTTTCATAACTTACCGAGGATGCACATAGTTTTGGCTTCAAAATAAGTTACTTATATGGCACAAAATGAGGAACTAACTTGCAGCTCACAATCCCGTCACAGTCTTCCCAACGCTGCAACTTAAACACAGAACATCTCTCAACCACGGTACAACTCCAGGGTCGCTAGGGCATTGTTGTTTCCTGGAATCGATGTGCAAAAGCTGACACGATGTTGTAAGCTTGCAACTGTTCTTTACGTTGGCCCGGTTATCTCGCTGGTTATGTTCCGGCCCCCTACTGAGTAATCCCTTGCTAATTGCCTTTTTCCTCATCTCTTGACATTTGTCAACACACGATTACATTCCCAATACTGAGGCCTCTACAGGGAAATATCCCCGCACATCACAATCCTAAGTGTTTTCCTTTAATTCAAGCAGTACAAATTTGGAGAGTTATGTATGGCCCTATTGAGCCTTGCTAGTAGATTCTTTGTCGCTACGTTAATTTAACATTTTGGAGTAAGTTTTTAAGTTGTTCGTACCGTACGTATAACAACGGCTGATAATCGCTCTAGTTTCAGGAAAACCGGGCGAGTTGGCCGTGCGCGTAGAGGCGCGCGGCTGTGAGCTTGCATCCGGGAGATAGTAGGTTCGAATCCAACTATCGGCAGCCCTGACGATGGTTTTCCGTGGTTTCCCATCTTCACACCAGGCAAATGCTGGGGCTGTACCTTAATTAAGGCCACGGCCGCTTCCTTCCAACTCCTAGGCCTTTCCTATCCCACCGTCGCCATAAGACCTATCTGTGTCGGTGCGACGTAAAGCCCCTAGCAAAAAAAAAAGTTTCAGGAAATATTTTTGGGGGGCCCGGCCTCCCTGCTCCCCCCTTTGGCTACACCAGTGGCATACAGTGTAGAATTCCGTAGCGAAGCACGGGTACACCGGCTAGTGAGGGCGATAAAGTAGAGTGAAGAACGTGACAGAGTTGATACCTTACTTACAGCCCGTACAGTGAGCGCAAAACGGAGCATTCCGCATAAATGACGTAGACCGGAAATTCCCAGCTTGTAGGAAGGCAGTGTCGATCTTGTCAGGAAGAGAAGAGGTATATAATTATTGTCCTTTGCATCAAGGTTTGGGGGCCTACTTCATTTTCTCCTCATACTGTATGGGTCGGGTAAAAGATTTACTTCCAAGAGAAGTGAACTTTGAAGTAATAGCCTCAACATCAAAGCATTCCTGGTAGCTTTTTTGCTTACAATCTGTTTTACGTAGCACCGACACAGATAGGTATTATGGCGACGATGGGATAGGAAAGGGCTATGAGTGGGAAGGAAGCGACCGTGGCCTTAATTAAGGACCAGTTCTAGAATTTGCCTGGTGTGAAAATGGGAAACCATGGAAAACCATTTTCAGGGCTGCCGACAGTGGGTTTCGAACCCACTATCTCCCGAATAGTGAGGCCTCTACGTGACCCAAACCGCACAGCCACTTGCTCGGTATTCCTGGTGGCGTAGGAGGCGTTAAACATCGTAATTTTGAGTTACCACCTGTTGCCGAGCTCCTTGACTGAATGGTCAACATAGGCTACTTGCCTTCGGTTCAGAAGGCTCCGGTTTCAATTCCCGGCCGGGCGGAGGATTTTAACTGCGAATGGTTAGTTTTCTGGCTCGGGGACTGGGTATTTGTGTTGGTCCCAATACACACCTCTCCATACACACAACACAACACTCTACGAACCATCAGAGGAACACGATAGTGAACACACTTCTCCACGAATGCTTGACGTAATGAATGGCATCCGGCCGTACAACTGGGCAAAATCGACATGTAGTATGATTTTTATTGTGGTGTGTCGTGTGCAAATGAAGATGTATATTACGACGATCGTAAACAGCCAGTCCCCGATCTGGAGAAATTAACATAACATGATTAAAACCCATGGCCCACCCGAAAAACGAACCCGGGTCCCTCTGAACATGTACTGTACATGTTAGTAAAATAGGTTTGTAGAGCATGATATTCTATTCGTGTTTTCAGAATTTCATTTGCGGTATCTAGTGGTTTATGTAGCTTTAAAATAGAACTATTGGTATTTTCCGACAGTGCATATGTAAGGTCATTCTACGTCATTAGCTATCTGTTCTGAGCTGCCCAGCTCTTTTTCACTAATTGATTATAACACCATTATTGATTTTACGGCAAGATGAATATCATCATTCAATTGATCACTCACCCCAGTTCCACAGAAATCTGTCTGGTCCAGCATCCAACAGTTCCCTCGTCAGACGGTAGAACGCTGGCTGGCCCTCTGAGCTCAGATTGGTAGGTTCGATCCCGGATCACTCCGGTGGTATCTGAAAGTGCTCAAATACGTCGGCCACGTGTCTACAGATTTAGCAGTACGTAAAAGAACTGCTGACAAAATTTCAGCATCATGGTGTCGCACAAGTAGCAAGTCGGACGTAAAGCAAATATTATTATTATTATTATTATTATTATTATTATTATTATTATTATTATTATTATTATTATTATTATTATTATTATTATTATTTCTTAAGCTGTTTACCCTCCAGGGCCGGTTTTTCCCTCGAACTCAGCGAGGGATCCGACCTCCACCACCTCAACGGCAGTGTCCTGGAGCTTCAGACTTTGGGTCGGGGATACAATTGGGGAGCATTACCAGTACCTCGCCCAGGCGGCCCCACCTGCTATGCTGAACAGGATCCTTGTGGAGGGATGGGAAGATTGGATGGGGCAGGCAAAGAAGAGGGAAGGAAGCGGCCGTGGCCTTAAGTTAGGTACCATCCTGGCATTTGCCTGGAGGAGAAGTGGGAAACCACGGAAAACCACTTCCAGGATGGCTGAGGTGAGAATCGGATTCTCCTCTACTCAGTTGACCTCCCGAGGCTGAGTGGACGCCGTTACAGCCCTCGCACCACTTTGCAAATTTCGTGGCAGAGCCGGGAATCGAACCGGACCTCCGGGGGTGGCAGCTAATCATACTAACCACTACACCACAGAGGCGGACATTATTATTACTATTATTATTATTATTATTATTATTATTATTATTATTATTATCTTCAGGAAATATCTTTCTTTCTTTCTTTCTTTCATTCTTTCTTTCTTTCTTTCTTTCTTTCTAAATCTGTGTACCCTCCAGGGTTGGCTTTTCTCTCGGACTCAGCGAGGGATCCCACCTCTACCGTCGCAAGGGCAGTGTCCTGGAGCGTGGGACAATGGGTCGGAGATAAAACAGAGGAGGAGGACCAGTAACTCGCCCAGGCGGCCTCACCAACTATGCTGAACAGGGGCCTTCTAAATCAATCAATCACTACTGATATGCATTTAGGGCAGTCGCCCAGGTGGCAGATTCCCTGTCTGTTGTTTTCCTAGCCTTTTCTTAAATGGTCGCAAAGAAATTGGAAAATTACTGAACATCTCCCTTGGTAAGTTATTCCAATCCCTAACTCCCCTTCCTATAAACTAATATTTGCCCCAATTTGTCCTCTTGAATTCCAACTTTATCTTCATATTGTGATCTTTCCTACTTTTAAAGACACCACACAAACTTATTCGTCTACTGATGTCCTCCCACATCATCTCTCCACTGACAGCTCAGAACATACCACTTAATCGAGCAGCTCGTCTCCTTTCTCCCAAGTCTTCCCAGCCCAAACTTTGCAACATTTTTGTAACGCTACTCTTTTGTCGGAAAACACCCAGAACAAATCGAGCTGCTTTTCTTTGAATTTTCTCCAGTTCTTGAATCAAGTAATCCTGGTGAGCGTCCCATACACTGGAACCACACTCTAGTTGGGGTCTTACCAGAGACTTATATGCCATTTCCTTTACATCCTTACTACAACCCCAAAATACCCTCATAACCATGTGCAGGGATCTGTACCCTTTATTAACAATCATATTTATGTGATTATCCTAATGGAGGTCTTTTCTTATGTTAACACCTAGGTACTTTCAATGATCCCCAAAAGGAACTTTCACCCCATCAACGCAGTAATTAAAACTAAGAGAGGAGTTTTCCTATTTGTGAAACTCACAATCTGACTTTTAACCCCGTTTATCATCATACCATTGCCCACCGTCCATCTCACAACACTATCGAGGTCACCCTGCAGCCGCTCACAATCTTGTAACTTATTTATTATTCTGTACAGAATAACATCATCTGCAAACAGCCTTATCTCTGATTCGACTTCTTATATATATAAGAAAACATAAGGGTCCAATAATACTGCCTTGAGGAATTCCCCTCTTAATTATTACAGGGTCAGATAAAGCTTCGCCTACTCTAATTCTCTGAGTTCTATTTTCTAGAAATATAGCCACCCATTCAGTCACTCCTTTTTCTAGTCTAATAGCACTCATTTTCGCCAGTAGTCTTCCATGATCCACCCTAGCAAATGCCTTAGATAGGTCAATTGCAATGCAGTCCATTTGGCCCCCTGAATCCAGGATATTTGCTATATCTTGCTGAAATCCTACAAGCTGAGCCTCAGTGGAATAAACTTTCCCAAACCCAAACTGCCTTCTGTCAAACCAGTTATTAATTTCGCAAACATGTCTAATATAATCAGAGAGAATGCTTTCCCAAGGCTTACATGCAATGCATGTCAAACTGACTGGCCTGTAATTTTCAGCTTTATGTCTATCACCCTTTCCTTTATAGAAAGGGGCTACTATAGCAACTCCCCATTCATTTGGTATAGCTCCTTGAACCAAACAATAATCAAATAAGTATTTCAGATATGGTACTATATCCCTACCCATTGCCTTTAGTATATCCCCAGAAATCTTATCAATTCCAGCTGCTTTTCTAGTTTTCAACTTATGTATGTTACTGTAAATGTCATTGTTATCATATGTAAATTTTAATACCTTTTTAGTATTACTCACCTCCCCTATCTGGACATTATCCTTGTAACCAACAATCTTTACATACTGTTGACTGAATACTTCTGCCTTTTGAAGATCCTCGCATACACACTCCCCTTGTTCATTAATGATTCCTGGAATGTCCTTCTTTGAACCTGTTTCTGCCTTAAAGTACCTATACATACCCTTCCATTTTTCACTGAAATTTGTATGACCACCAATTATGCTTGCCATCATAGTATCCTTAGCTGCCTTCTTTGCTGGATTCAATTTCCTAGTTGGTTCCTTCAATTTCTCCTTACTTCCATAACCATTTCTAACTCTATTTCGTTCCAACCTGCACCTCCTTCTCAGTCTCTTTACTTCTCTGTTATAATATAGTGGATCTTTACCATTCCTTTCCACCTTTAATAAGTACAAACCTATTTTCACATTCCTCAACAATTGCTTTAAATCCATCCCAGAGTCTGTTTACATTTTTATTTACCATTTTCCACCGATCATATTTACTTCTTAAAAACTCCCTCATACAAGTTTTATCAGCCATATGGTACTGCCTAATAGTCCTAATTTTAATACCTTTCTTTCACATTTACTTTTAACTACGACAAAAACAGCTTCGTGATCACTAATACTATCTATTACTTCGGTTTCTCTATAGACCTCATCTGGTTTTATCAGCACCACATTCAAAATATTCTTCCCTCTAGTTGGTTCCATCACTTTCTGAATCAGCTGCCCTTCCCATATTAACTTATTTGCCATTTGTTGTTCATGCTTCCTGTCGTTCGCATTACCTTCCCAATTGACATTTGGTAAATTGAGATCACCTGCTACTATCACATTCCTTTCCATATCATTTCCAACATAGCTGATTATCTTAGTGGGGGATGGGACGATTGGAAGGGATAGACAGGGAAGAGGGAGGGAATCGGCCGTGGCCTTAAGTTAGGTACCATCGCGGCATTTGCTGGAGGAGAAGTGGAACACCACGGAAAACCACTTCAAGGATGGCTGAGGAGGGAATCGAACCCCCGTCTACTCAGTTGACCTCCCGAGGGTGAGTGGACCCCGTTCCAGCCCTCTTTCCACTTTTCAAATTTCGTGGCAGAGCCGGGAATCGAACCTGGGCCTCCTGGGGTGGCACCTAATCACACTAACCATTATACCACAGAGGCATACTTCAGGAAATATCCCACTGGAATATGGATATTGAAGTAGCTCAGTAAGATGTCTCTTCACATAGATATCATGCATGAAGTGCGATCGGGCTCTGCCTCATATATACATTTGCTATTGTACCATCTTCCACTTTTATGCTATTTGCATGACAACAGAGTTATGTGTGTGTGCAATAGCATGGCAGTTATTAGCCATTTTCTAATTCTTATCCAAAAGTTACTTTTTATAAATGTATTTTTCCTGGAAATACGAGGTTTTAGATTAGCAGTAACAATACAGCTACGGTACTATGTTTTAATGTATGCACAATATGCATGGATGCATAAGCCGGCCCCGCGGTGTACAGGTAGCATGCCTGCCTCTTACCCGAAGGCCTCGGTTTCGAATCCCGGCCAGGTAAGTGATTTTTACCTGTATTTGAGGGCTAGTTCGAGGTCCACTCAGACTACGTGCTTACAATTGAGGAACTATCTGACAGTCCCCGGTCTAGAAAGTGAAGAATAACGGCCGAGAGGACGACGTGCAGGCCTTCAGACTGAGTAGCGGTCGCTTGGTAGGCCATGGCCCTTCACGGCTGTTGTGCAATGGGGTTTAGTTTTTGGCTGGTATGTAGGATATGGTACGCCTCTGTGGTTTAGTGGTTAGTGTGATTAGCTGCCACCCCCGGATGCCCGAGTTCGATTCCCGGCTCTGCCACGAAATTTGAAAAGTGGTACGAGGGCTGGAACGGGGTCCACTCAGCCTCGGGAGATCAACTGAGTAGAGGTGGGTTCGATTCCCACCCCAGCCATCCTCGAAGTGGTTTTACGTGGTTTCCTACTTCTCCTCCAGGCAAATGCTGGGATGGTACCTAACTTAAGGCCACGGCCGTTTTCTTCCCCCTTCCTTGCCTGTCCCATCCAATCTTCTCATCCCTCCACAAGGCCCCTGTTGTAAATACTTCGTTGATACTCTTTGGATTTGTCATCTCTATGAACTGTTGATTGAGAGTTCCTAGGAGTAAGGATTCATCATCGGGTAATATGCTAATAATGTGGTTGTTGTTCTTGTTTTTCTTTATAAACATTGCAGAAAGTGAATTTCTATATAGTTTGTATGAGAAAATAAAGCGTGTTTTCATATAAATATGGAGTCAGATAAAGAAATTTCTAACATCTGGTGACCCCCGACGTGATCGGAGACGTATATAAATTACTGTGAATATTCCTGTCCAAGGCGAGAGAGGAATAAATGTTGTGAGTAATCGTGAATAATTATTCCTATCCAAGAAGAGAAGGAAGCAACATGGAACGGCTAAAGAAAGGTAGGACGCCTATTAGGCAATGTGTAACAAAGAAGTTTCAATGTATTAAAGAGTTTCTTGTAACAGATATTACCTCGCAGAATCGTGACTTGTTGCAGTCAAATTTTAACCGTTTAGAAAATTTAATGGAGGAACTTCATGAAATTGACTTGAAAATAATGGATAATTTATTAGACAGTCATGCAGAGGATAATGTTATTTTAGCTGAAAGAGAAAGTACTGAGAAATATAGTGACGAATTTGAGGTTATTAAGGTTCAAGTAAACAATACACTTTTGCTCGCAGGAAAGATTAGTCCACCACCTAGCGAGATGTTTGGAAATGAGGTAGGCAATCATAACATTAAAAGAAGGTCCTTTAAGTTACCCAAAATTGAACTGAAGACATTTAATGGAGATCTTAAGGAATGGTTAGGGTTTTGGTCTCAGTTCCGAAAGATACACGAAGATGATACTTTGCACAACAGTGACAAGTTTCAGTATTTATTACAGGCAATGAAACCTGGCACAGAACCAGACGCAATTGTTCTTAGCTACCCTCAAATAGCAGAAAATTATCCAAAAGTCATTGAAGCGTTAAAAGAACGATTCGGTAGGGATGACCTTCTGATGCAAGTCTTTGTAAGAGAACTTTTGAAACTAGTAATTTCAAATGCTACTCAAAATGATAAACTTCCCCTTTCAACTTTATCAATTAAATTAGAATCGCATTTACGGTCACTCAGTACCTTAAACCTGACCGGCACAGATCCAGGTACATGGTTATTTCCCTTGGTTGAGTCGAGTTTACCAGACGAAACGTTACGGGCATGGCAGAGAAGTCCATTTTCTAAACAGAGTGTAAATGAAATGGAACCTAGGATGTCTCGACCTGATTGTTTAATGGAGTTTGTCAAGAGTGAATTCCGAAATGAGCAGCAAATACTGTTAGCACAGTCAGGTTTTGGTAGTACAGAAGCGAAAGGAAAGACTGAAAGGAAGGGATCTTTTTCAAAAGTAGATAGGAAGCAGATTAAAGATAATATGAGTATACCTACGGTGGCTGTACTTAGCAATACTTCAGAAGACTTATGTATCTTCTGTGAAAAGGCCCATGATAGCGAGAAGTGTTTCAAAACAACAAACATGACAGTTGAGGAAAGAAGATCGAAGGTTAGAGAAAAAAAGCGTTGTTTCACCTGCTTGCGACCTAATCATTTGTCAAAGAACTGTAAATCAAATATTAGGTGCTTGGTTTGTTGTAAGAAGCATGCCACGGTTATGTGTCCTGATCTTTTTCAGAAAGATAAGGATGAATCGAAGAAAGAAGAGAAAGCCAGTCAGCTTCACACAACTTCAAATATGGCTTGTCATACATCTGTTCGTCAAGTAATACTACAAACACTGATGGTTACTGTCCACGGAAATGGCAGAAGAAAAACTGTGAGAGCTTTCTTGGATTGTGGCTCTCAACGATCCTACATCTTGCAGAAAACAGCTGAAGAACTCGGATTGAAATCACACGCTGAGGAATTGGTTTCCCATGTTCTGTTCGGTGGAAGCAAGACCTCGGAAATAAATCACAAGAAGTACACAATCAAGCTCCAAAAACCAGGCGGTAACGTTGATTGTGAGGTCGAAGTCAGGGACCAGCCACGTATTTGCCAGTCAGTCCCACGAGTTCCAGCGTGCTCTACGTTATTTCAAGAACTTAGAATGAAGAAAATATGGATCAGCGATGTGGGTTATAACTGTCCAGAAATTCAGCTTCTTATCGGAATGGATGTCTATGCTAAAATTCTAACTGGAAATATTGTTCGACTTAAGAATGGTCTTACAGCCATTGAAACAAAGCTAGGATGGACTTTGGGAGGAGAACTAACTGACAACTCTCCTGAAGTGAATATGGCAAATACAACAATCACGATGACTTACAAAGATGGTTCAATCACGGACTTGTGGAATCTTGAAACGATAGGTCTTCAGGATCCAGTAGAAATAAAATCAGCTGAAGAACAAGATGAGAAGCGGGCTCTTCAGCAGTTAACTCAGCTACAGGCTCGCTTTTATGAACTGGTGACATCTGCCGAGAGCAGTAGGCGACAGTGCAAGAGGCTTGTACAGGAGAACGACGACTTACTACAACATCTCGATGAAGTGGAGACGGAAGTCAGGCTGCTCCGCACTCGCTCTGGACTTACAGTTGACCGATCCAAGATGACGTCTCTGGAGAATGAGCTTTCTGTCTTCCAGGAAGAGCTGCATGGTATCTCGGATGAAAACAAGAAGAAGAATGAACACATGAAATTGGTCAATGAACAGTTCCTCCATGAGATAGCTAAGATGGAAGGAAAGAACCGTGAAGTTCTGCGCATTAGGAACGAAGCCATGGATAATGCAGCCCGCGAACTTGGTGAGGCCATCGAGCGTTTAGAGACAGCCTCTGTGGTTGCTAAAAAGGAAAGTGAAGAGCTTGAGATACAATTGAAGACTGTGAAGGAAACCGTGGAGACCGTTCATAATGAAAACAAGGAACTGTCGGAACGCTTGCGAGCCGTAACAGAAGTGGCTGAGCGTGACAAACAGAAGTTAACTGAACGTCTGGCACAGTTGGCTGTGAAGAAGAAGAAGAGGTTGGAAGACTGTTCAGCTAATGCAGAGAACTTGAAAGATGTCATGAAGATCTTACACGCTGAGAAAGACTTCCAAGAGAAAGAAAAGCTGAAACATCAAAATGATATTCTAAACGAACAATTGAAATCGCTGTCCAAAGAAAATGAGTCTATCTTGAAGGATAGTGAGAGTATTAAAAGAATAACAATGAACTGAAGCAGTTGATTCAGAATATTGAAGCATCAAATGAAGCATTATTGAAGGACAATTCCAGACTTGAGGGAGAGACACATAAACTTAGTGAAGTTTTTGCTGGAGTTTGTAAAGTGCGAGATGCTCTCGTCATTGAGAACAGTAAATACAAGTCTGACCGAAATAAGCTTAATGAACGTTTGGAATCGGTTGCGCGACAGAAGAATATCATTACCCGGTATACAAGAACATAACATCCTGAAGTCGGAGAATCGTAAATTGACTGTATGTTTAGAATTTATCAGCAAAGAGAAACATACTCTTGCTGAAGAAAACAGTTTCTTGAAATCTGAGAAACAGAAGTTGAATGAATATCTTGAGGCTGTAGTTACTGGGAAAAATACCTTATACGAGGAGAAGGAGAAACTTGCTAGTATAATAGAAGTATTAAATACACAGAAGAATGTCATTTTCAATGAAAATATGTGTTTAAAGGATGAAAAGGAGAAATTAAATCAGGACTTGCAAGCTGTTAGCATTGAAACTAGTGCTCTGCGTTCAGAAATCAAAGATGCTGAACGACGTTTGCAGAGTATAGTACAACAGACTGTAGTTGTTTTACAACAGATTGGGTCCACCGTGCTGCAGGATACGAAAGATGATTCGTCAACTTCTTATTCCTTGTGTGCAGCAATCACAGTTCTGGATGAGAACTTGGAGAAAATCATATCTTTCTCTAAAGGAAACGAAAATTCAGTAAGCGTGACTGAGTCTTCCAGTGACAGTCAAGGAAAAGATGGTCTGGATCGCACTCCTGAGACAGTCGCGGAATTACCTCCGCCACCGGAGGAGATTGAAGGGACCTTAGAAGGTCGTGGGAAAGAAGAGGTGGCCAGATTATACTCAGAGTTGGAACATTTGAACGTTGTCATTTCGAACCTTGAAAACCACAGCGAGAAACAACAGACTGAAAATATGAAGCTCAGGGAAGAAATTAAAATGCTTCAGTCGAGAGAGCAGAATGTGGTAAAAGGTAAAGATAAATTGTCCCACGTTAATAGTGCTGTCAGCCAAAAACAAGGCAAGAAACTGAAAAGGGTAGAATGGCCTTTAGCAAGAATTTTAACGCTCTTCCCTGGTCGCGATGGTGCAGCGCGTGTAGCTAAAGTGAAAACGAAAGATGGAGTTTTGATTCGTCCAATTGAAAGACTTTACCCTCTGGAGGTAGACAGTGACCAAACAACTTTTAAAAGAAAACTGAACTTAGGGGCGACATCAGGACAGAGTTCGTATACGACAAAAAGTGGCCGTATAGTGATAGCTAACACCAAGTACTGTGACTGAGGTGGGGTGAGTTGGAGGACCCCATAGAA
The DNA here is from genome assembly GCF_040414725.1 of Anabrus simplex. NCBI lineage: Eukaryota > Metazoa > Arthropoda > Insecta > Orthoptera > Tettigoniidae > Anabrus > Anabrus simplex. The sequence goes on from NC_090266.1 coordinate 714,440,639, forward strand.
GAGTACAGTTTTGAAATTGTTCCCACAATTCCAAGGTGGGAGGATGTTGTAAATACTTCGTTGATACTCTTTGGATTTGTCATCTCTATGAACTGTTGATTGAGAGTTCCTAGGAGTAAGCATTCATCATCGGGTAATATGCTAATAATGTGGTTGCTGTTCTTGTTTTTCTTTATAAACATTGCAGAAAGTGAATTTCTATATAGTTTGTATGAGAAAATAAAGCGTGTTTTCATATAAATATGGATTCAGATAAAGAAATTTCTAACAGCCCCTGTTCAGCATAGCAGGTGAGGCCGCCTGGGCGTAGTTCTGGTCATTCTCCCCAGTTGTATCCCCGACCCAGAGTCTGAAGCTCCAGGACACTGCCCTTGAGGCAGCAGAGGTGGGATCCCTCGCTGAGTCCGAGGAAAAAACCGAACCTGGAGGGAAAACAGAAGAATTATTTTTACAACTTTCTTTACGTCGAACCGACACAGATAGGTCTTACGGCGACGATGGGACAGGAATGGGCTAGGAGTGGGAAGGAAGTCGTGGCCTTAATGAAGGTACAGCCCCAGTATTTGCCTGGTGTGAAAATGGGAAACCACGGAAAACCATCTTCAGGGCTGCCGACAGTGTGGTTCGAACCAACTATCTCCCGAATACTGGATACTCACCGCACATAAGCGACTGCAGCTATCGAGATCGGTGGTAAACAGAAGAAGGAGAAGAAGATGTAGGATATGCATAACTTTCTCAAACAAGCAAGTAGTGTTCAATGACATAGCTCCTTCTGTCGTGGGAATATTGTAAAATGCTGATGTCATCAAGTTAGAAAACCTTGTATAATAACATGAGGAGTTGCGTCATTTTATTACTCGCAGAATAGATGTAATAGTAAGACCCCATCTACCGTGTGCAGGCATTTTGATGTGACGCTATTTAGGCTGTTTGCGTGTCAATCTCGACGTTCGGTGTTGCTCCAGAGTAAACCGGATCTCTGTTGTGCTATCTACGGCCTTTGTCGGGTAAACACCAAACATGTCACTAGGGATCTTTTAGACCCTCACATTGCACGACATGGTGTGCCGAGTTGACATTTTTTCCTCCCTTTCAAAAATCCAACTTCAGTATCACTGCCGCATTTGAACCGACAATCTTGATCCAGAGGTCGCTCTTCTACCAATGATCCTGTCATCCTGAGGGAGCTTAGAATAGATTTAGGAAGCAATAGGCGATGAAAAATGGCACTATCTCAATTTGTCACATTTAGTCACGGAGTGTCTCAATTTTGATGACATTTCTGTATGGATTCAGTAATTAATCTTCTATCTATCTGAATCTGTTTACCCTCCAGGGTTGGCTTTTCCCTCGGACTCAGCGAGGGATCCCACCTCTACCGCCTCAAGGGCAGTGTCCTGGAGATTCACACTTTTGGTAGGGGGATACAACTGGGGAGAATGACCAGTACCTCGCCCAGGCGGCCTCACCTGCTATGCTGAACAGGGGCCTTGTGGAGGGATGGGAAGATTGGAAGGGATAGGCAAGGAAGAGGGAAGGAAGCGGCCGTGGCCTTAACTGAGGTACCATCCCGGCATTTGCCTGGAGAAGAAGTGTGAAACCACGGAAAACCACTTCGAGGATGGCTGAGGTGGGAATCGAACCCACCTCTACTCAGTTGACCTCCCAAGGCTGAGTGGACCCCGTTCCAGCCCTCGTACCACTTTTCAAATTTCGTGGCAGAGCCGGGAATCGAACCCGGACCTCCGGGGATGGCAGCTAATCACGCTAACCTTCAGTAATTAATGCTCAACAAAACCAGCCAAAGGAAGGACATATACTGTAAGCATACTGAGAGAGAGAGAGAGAGAGAGAGAATCTTCCAAATTCTTGTGTTACTAACTCTAAATCTGGCCCTAAATATCCAGTACTTATTGTGAAATTATGGATCTAGGCCAGGGATGGCGAACCTTTTCCAACTAGTGTGCCATTTTAAGTCTGGTTTACTATTCTCATCTGTTGACTGTGCCACTTGTTGTTTTCCACTAAGGGATGTCTACAATCTACAAATCCCCCCCCCCCCGCCGACTTCCTTTATAAATTTCCGATTATGTTTCATAATATGTTATTTATTTATTCATTCATTCACTGATTCATTTATTTATTTATTATACATATATCTTGTAAATTCATTTGATTGCATGTTCCGTGGGTCTGTACCTCAATTATGGCCACGGCGGTTTCCTTCCCACTCGTAAGCCTGTCCCATCGTCGCCACAAGACGTATCTGTGTCGGTGTGACGTAAAACAATTGTAAAAGAAATATTAGATATAAAAATCAAAATTACTAATATTGCGAATGGACTTCACTTTCTCCATTCCAGGTTGTAGTTTATACGCTCACAATTAAAGTAATTTCTCCCTCATCACACTTCCATGAGGATACATACATACATACATTCATACATTATCATTATAGACTGTTATGCCTTTCAGCGTTCAGTCTGCAAGCCTCTGTGAATTTACTAAACGTCGCCACAATCCTCGATTTGCAACTAGTGTTGTGGCCTCATTTCGTTCTATACCTCTTATCTTTAAATCGTTAGAAACCGAGTCTAACCATCGTCGTCTTCGTCTACCTCTACTTCTCTTATCCTCCATAGCAGAGTCCATTATTCTCCTATGTAACCTATCCTCCCCCATTCGCCTCACATGACCCCACCACCGAAGCCGGTTTAAGCGTACAGCTTCATCCATCGAGTTCATTCCCAAATTAGCCTTTATCTCCTCATTCCGAGTACCATCCTGCCACTGTTCCCACCTATTTGTACCAGCAATCATTCTTGCTACTTTCATGTCTGTTACTTCTAACTTATGAATAAGATATCCTGAGCCCACCCAGCTTTCGCTCCCGTAAAGCAAAGTTGGTCTGAAAACAGACCGATGTAACGATAGTTTCGTCTGCGAGCTCACTTCCTTCTTACAGAATACTGTTGATCGCAATTGCTAGCTCACTGCATTAGCTTTACGACACCTTGATTCAATCTCACTTACTATATTACCATCCTGGGAGAATACACAACCTAAATACTTGAAATTATCAACCTGTTCTAGCTTTGTATCACCAATCTGACATTCAATTCTGTTGAGTTTCTTACCTACTGACATCAGTTTAGTCTTCGGGAGGCTAATTTTCATACCATACTCATTGCACCTATTTTCAAGTTCCAAGATATTACACTGCAGGCTTTCGGCATAATCTGCCATTAAGGCCAAGTCGTCAGCATAGGCCAGACTGCTTATTACATTTCCACCTAACTGAATCCCTCCCTGCCATTTTATACCTTTCAGCAGATGATCCATGTAAACTACGAACAGCAAAGGTGAAAGATTACACCCTTGTCTAACCCCTGTAAGTACCCTGAACCAAGAACTCATTCTACCATCAATTCTCACTGAAGCCCAATTGTCAACATGAATACCTTTGATTGATTTTAATAATCTACCTTTAATTCCATAGTCCCCCAGTATAGCGAACATCTTCTCCCTCGGTACCCTGTCGTATGCTTTCTCTAGATCTACGAAACATAAACACAACTGCCTCTTCCTCTCGTAGCATTTTTCAATTACCTGGCGCATACTGAAAATCTGATCCTGACAGCCTCTCTGTGGTCTGAAACCACACTGGGTTTCGTCCAACTTCCTCTCAACTACTGATCGCACCCTACCTTCCAAGATGCCAGTGAATGCTTTACCTGGTATACTAATCAATGAGATACCTCGATAGTTGTTGCACTCCTTCCTGTTCCCTTGCTTATAGATAGGTGTAATTACTGCTTTTGTCCAATCTGAAGGTACCTTACCAACACTCCACGCTAATTTTACTACTCTATGAAGCCATTTCATCCCTGCCTTCCCACTATACCTCACCATTTCAGGTCTAAATCATCTATTCCTGCTGCTTTATGACAATGGAGTTTATTGACCATCCTTTCCACTTCCTCTAGCATAATTTCCCCATCATCATTTTCCACCTCCTCATGAGCTTGGCTGTTCGCAACACCACAAGGATGATTTCCTTTTACATTGAGAAGATATTCAAAATATTCCCTCCACTTCTCCAGTGATTCCCTGGGATCTATTATGAGTTCACCTGAATTACTCAAAACACTGTTCATTTCCTTTTTCCCTTCCTTCCTAAGATTCTTTATTACTGTCCAGAAAGGTTTCCCTGCTGCTTGACCTAGCCTTTCCAGGTTGTTACCAAAATCTTCCCATGACTTCTTTTTGGATTCAACAACTATTTCTTTCGCTCTGTTTCTTTCATCTACGTACAAATCCCTGTCTGCCTCGGCCCTTGTTTGGAGCCATTTCTGATAAGCCTTCTTTTTACGTTTACAAGCTGCTCTCACTTCGTCATTCCACCAAGATGTTCGCCTTTTCCCATCGTTATACACAGTTGTTCCTAGGCATTCCCTTGCTGTTTCTACTACAGCATCCCTGTATGCCACCCATTCACTTTCTATATCCTGAACCTGCTTACTGTCTACTGATCGAAACTTCAAACTAATCATATCCATGTACTTCTCTCTAATTTCCTCGTCCTGGAGATTTTCTACCCTTATTCTTTTGCAGAGAGATTTCACTTTCTCTACCCTCGGCCTAGAGATACTTAGTTCACTACAGATCAGATAGTGGTCTGTATCATCGAAAAATCCGCGGAAAACTCGTACATTCCTAACAGATTTCCTGAATTCGAAGTCTGTTAAGGTATAGTCTATATTGGATCTGGTACCCGTAGCCTCCCATGTGTAGCGGTGAATAGCCTTATGCTTGAAGAATGTATTCGTAACAGCTAAACCCATACTAGCACAGAAGTCCAGCAAACGCTTCCCATTCCCATTAGCTTCCATATCTTCCCCACATTTACCAATCACCTTTTCGTATCCTTCAGTTCTATTCCCAACTCTCGCATTGAAATCGCCCATTAGCACTATTATATCCTTGCTGTTGACCCTGACCACGATGTCACTCAATGCTTCATAAAACTTGTCCACTTCATCCTCATCTGCACCCTCACATGGTGAATATACGGACACAATTCTAGTCCTAATTCCTCCAACTGACAAATCTACCCACATCATTCGCTCATTTACGTGCCTAACAGAAACTATGTTGCGTGCAATTCTATTCCTGATAAGGAGCCCTATCCTAGACTCTGCCCTTCCCTTTCTAACACCCGTCACGTACACTTTATAATCTCCTATCTCTTCCTCATTATCTCCCCTTACCCGAATATCACTTACTCCTAGCACATCCAAATGCATCCTCTTTGCTGACTCAGCCAATTCTACTTTCTTTCTTCCATAAGCCCCATTAATATTGATAGCTCCCCATCGAATTCCATTTCGTTCGCCAAGTTGTTTCCAAGGAGTCCCCCGCCTGTCAAATGGGAGTGGGAATCCGATACTCCCATAGGTCCGAGGCTTGCTTAAAGTGTTCTGAGCTCGGTAAATTCATGAAGCAGGATGCTACCCTACTTGCACATAGTCCAAGTGAGGATCTCTCCTCTAACGGGTTATGGACCTCCGGTGAATTGTATAGTCCTAGCCGTCTGAGCACAAGGAGGGCCACGACTCAGAATATGTCCGAGATGCCCACTCCCTTTCCATAGCACTGGTATCCCGACTCTCAGGACCACTTACTAGGCCACTCAGCCGTTGCCCATGGTTCACGAACTAGGACGTGACTACAGTAATCCACAAACATGAACCACTCCATGAGGATATCTAAAAAAAAAAAAAAAAAAATGCTATCCTTGTTTGTAAGGCCACATTCATTATTTCATCAAAACATACTGCATACATGTGGGAGTTAACCAAATTAGCTTTCAACTGCTCCGAAACTTCTTCACTCATTTTTATTTTTCTATCCTTGACAGCAGTTCAGCTAGCTGGCATTCCTTTTTTTCTGTTAATTATTAGTTGTTTGTTAGGGAAGTTTTCAAATAATGTGTCGGACGTCATTAAGAAACTTTCTTTCAACAACTCACCATCAGAAATCGGTTTCCCATGCATGCTGTACTGTGCAGTGAAACAGATAGAAACAGCCGCACTGATATTATTCCTTGGCCGGAAAGATGATACAAAAGAACTCGTTTGTTTTGTATAATGTTCGATATTTTGTGAAACGAACTCTCTTCTTTCTTCATTTGAAATGTAACAAACATTTGAATGACCAGTCTCGAAATTGCGCTTTACATTAAATGTGGGGGATACACATCTCTTTAACCGGCCGAATTCTCTTGTCCAGAGTTCTTGAAATATACGGTCACCACCTTTGTTAAGTTTCTGTTCTTTTCGGCACCGAAAACGTGTTTGCGATGTCCGTATACAAAACCACCACAAAAGACACTATCTCACTTGACTTTCGGACCTATCAGTGTAGCAGTGTTGCCATGTTGCACGTCCGAATGGAACTAGGATTTAGATTTTCGATATTTATTTCTTACACGTGAAACACTATAAGATATGCATTGTCTGTAGTACAAGACGTATATATAAAATATTATGTTCATGTGGCGTGCCACCGAAATCGTGTTCGGGTGTCACTAACGCGTGGCATAGGTTCGCCATCCCTGATCTAGGCTATAGATTATATTTATAAAATCCTGCTCTGATGTGCCGTTGGCAGTAGCGGCGATAATGTGGGGAAATATCTTTCGTCGCGGCCCTCCGGCTTGTACAGCGCTACAGCAAGTAGTGGAGACTTTGCCATGTGTTGTGAGGAAGGGAAGCAGGGGTATATTTTCTTTTTGGCAATGTCATGCACACTGAGGTACACCCGCTTGCCGCGCGCAATCGTCAGTCTGCAAGTCTCTTTAGTGTCTGTTAGTTTCTTAGTGTGCAGTCAAATATTAAATGAAATGATTTTTAGTTGTATAATCACACCGTACTTCTATTTAATTGTAATACATGTGCAATATTGTTCCCTTAGTGAAGTTTTTATTGTATAGTATAAAAATCTCAGCAAAAACCTATTTTTACCGCATTTAAATTTGTAAACTCTCAACCTTTACCTCTCTTTCGAAATTCGTTCAGAGAGCATAAAAAGACTTGACACTTTGTAGCTTTTTGTTCAGTTTTCATGCATAAGCCCACCTGCTATATCCCGCAAACCCGGCTACCCTTTATTGTCTGCACATTTTTTACCCCCTCATTTCTAATTCCCAATCGCCTCTACTGGCCCTTGGTATGGGGTTGTGGTGATGCAAATGCAAACTCGTGTCCTCATCCCGAGGTCATGCAGCTCTTTTCAGGCACACCCTCGCCATTCTTAAATTGCTGGCAGTACTGGGAATCGAACACGGGCCCCCGAGGACGGCAGCTGATAACACTAACCGTTCCGCTACGGAGGCGGACGTGGTGCTGATTATTATTTAAAGAAAAAGTGCAAATGGTTGACAATCCTCTCTTAACACTAATCTGAGAAAAAGTTCCGACAAGAGGGTTGCAGGGAAGGAACACGAAGGCTGTGAAAATGAAGTAGGCCTATTCCCTCGGAGTCACAAAACTAATACCAGAAGATAGCAATAGTTGGGTCCGCCTCTGTGGTGTAGTGGTTAGTGTGATTAGCTGCCACCCCCGGAGGCCCGAGTTCGATTCCCGGCTCTGCCATGAAATTTGAAAGGTGGTATGAGGGCTGGAACGGGGTCCACTCAGCCTTAGGTCAACTGAGTAGAGGTGGGTTCGATTCCCACCTCACCCATCCTGGAACTGGTTTTTCGTGGTTTGCCACTTCTCCTCCAGGCAAATGCCGGGATGGTACCTAACTTAAGGCTACGGTCGCTTCCTCCCTTTTCCTTGTCTATCCCTTCCAATCTTCCCATCCCTCCACAAGGCCCCTGTTCAGTATAGCAGGTGAGGCCTCCTGGGTGAGGTACTGGTCATCTTCCCCAGTTGTTTCCCCCGACCCGGAGTCTGAAGCTCCAGGACACAGCCCTTGAGGCGGTAGAGGTGGGATCCGGGGATCCCTCGCTACGTCCGAGGGAAAAACCGACCCTGGAGGGTAAGCAGATAAAGAAGAAGAAGAAGAAGAAGAAGAAGAAGAAGAAGAAGAATTGTTGACCATGTGAGATACATATCCAAGTTCCTTGAAACCATTTAAGGAAAGACTGATAATAAATCTGCCTCCTGGGCGACAAAAACACAGATCAGTGGTAAATGATTGTTAATAAACGCCGCGCAGGAAACATGAAAGTGAGGAGCCTGGTACAAGTGGAAGCAATGCAAAGCTCAGCTACAGAGGCATGATCGCATCGCCGCTCCCAAGTTGAAAGTACCTGGGGGTTTTGAGTAGGTGTATGCAGTACTAACTTCGTGCTCGTCCCACTCCCCTCCAAGTAACGAGACTAATGAGCGTGTTCATCACTATTATTGGTTTATAGTCCGGCTGCATGGCTAAGTGCTTAGCACCTGGCGAGCCGAACATGTCCTCGGACACTCCCGGCACGAAAAGCCATACGCCATTTCATTGGTTTATAGCGTCAAATGCCTGTATCATACAGTTTATATAAAACGAAGCCCTTTTCCCTCAGAGTTATCGTATATTAATGGCTAAGTGCTCTGACAACATGGTAAACATGCCTCGTCACCGTACATTTTGATCGAAAGTAGGCTTGACAGCTGCTGAGTCACTCTGGCCGAGTGGCGTTTCTCCGCAATCTTTAGTTCAAAGAAAATAAACTGTCCAGTCATCATCACCTCTCACAGTTCCGAGAAAACGAAATGATTGGCCTCATTCACGGCTCTCGCAAGTCATGGCCTCACACAAACTATGTAGCAAGGTCGCAGACGGAGGTGGTCGCCGTACTAAACACCCAGCTACCTCTATTTCAAAACAAACATGAACGACTGCTGATCTACATCAGTCAACATTGTCTTTTAAGTTTAAGCTTAATATTTAGGTAGTCAGTCAGGAAAAAAAAATGCACACAATGTAGTTGAATAATTCTTTATTTGTAATATACTGTACGGTATTAGTTTGTCTGACGACCTTATGACAATATCTGTAATTTTCCTTCTCTTCTTACACGTGTTAAGAAAGTATTTCTTAACGAAAGTTTTTAAATGCATGCACACGGTCATACGGAACAAAGCTTTTATGGAATAATTTTCAATCTGAAAACAGTAAGAAACCAAACTAAACCCCATGGCAGTACAGCCATTGAAGGGCCTGGGCCTACCAAGCGACCGCTGCTCAGCCCGAAGGCCTGCAGTTTACGAGGTGTCGTGTGGTTAGAACGACGAATCCTCTCGGCCTTTATTCTTGGCTTTCTAGACCGGGGCCGCTATTTCACCGTCAGATAGCTCCTCAATTCTAATCGCGTAGGCTGAGTGGACCTCGAACCAGCTCTCAGGTCCAGGTAGAATTCCCTGACCTGGCCGGGAATCGAATCCGGGGCCTCCAGGTTAGAGGCAGGCGCACTACCCCTACACCACGGGGCCGGCCTAAAAACAGTAACAGTAGGTAAATTGAGGGGTTCTGAGGCAGGATCCAGGATCCCTCGGCTAATTTAGGCTAAGGTAACCTCACATCTTGGTTAAGCTAAGCTAACATCACACCTTAGTTAAGTTCAGCTACGCTACCCTCACACTAGAGCCTAACCTCACACTTTGGCAAGGGCTAACCTCACGCTAGGTAAGGGCTTAACCTCATGCTCTAGCTAAGAGTAGGGGCTTAACCTCACGCTAGGTAAGGGCTTAACTTCACACTCAGGCGGGGCTCAACCTTACACTTTGCAGGGGCTTACCTTCACACTCTGGTGGAGCTTAACTTCACACTTTGCAGGGTCTTAACTTCACACTTTATAGGGACCACTCTTTGGCTTAACCTTACACTTTGGCTGGAGGCTTTAACCTTACACTTTACAGGTGCCTAACCACACACTTTGCAGGGGCCTACATTTAGACTTTGCAGACTCTTAACCTCACTCCAAGGCGGGGCCGTACACCCTGACAAGAGATTGCACTTTGGAACGGAGCTACACCCTGGCAGGGGCTTAAAAATAGCCGGGGCTTAACCTCACGCTGACCGCACACATTTTAGAGTAAAAAATATGTAGGGGGTGAAAACAACCCTTGAATGAAAAAATTAATAACTCCCAAACCGATGGTCTTAGAAAATAGATTTTTAGCTTAAAATTAATCAAAAATTACCTTCTAACTGGTGAGAGTGATCAACTCAGCCCCAGCTGCTTCTTTCCGAAGTTTTGGGAGAAAAACATTTGACTTTAACATGTGTTGGAGGAGTGGCTCAGACGGTTAAGGCGCTGGCCTTCTAACCCCAACTTGGCAGGTTCGATCCTGGCTCAGTCCGATGGTATTTGAAGGTGCTCAAATACGACAGCCTCGTGTCGGTAGATTTACTGGCACGTAAAAGAACTCCTGCGGGACTAAATTCCGGCACCTCGGCGTCTCCGAAGACCGTAAAAGTAGTTAGTGGGACGTAAAGCAAATAGCATTATTATTATTATTAAATGACTTTCATAGTAAAAATTAGGTAGGGGATGAAAACAACCCTTACATTAAAAATTTAATAACTTCTAAACCGATGGTCCTAAAAAATTTATTTTTAAAATTCCTCTCCTGGTGATATAGATCAACTCTCTCCGAAGGTTTCTTTCCAAAGTTTCGGGGTACAAATAATTTTTGACGTTAAAAAGTGTTGGAGGATACTTTAAATAACTTTTAGATTAAAAATTAGGTAGGGGTGAAAAAAACCCTCAAATTTAAAAACTAATAACTTCTGAATAAAATGTTGTGGAAAATTTTTTACCTTAAAATTTATCAAAAAATATTATCTAACTACTGATATAGACCAATTCAGTCTTGACTGTTCTTTTATAAAGTGTTTGAGCAAAATGACTTTCAACGTGGCTGAGACTGATGCTGAGAAGTTAAACATTTAATGACTCCTAAACCGATTGTCCTAGAAAATTGATTTTTAGCTTAAACTGTATTAAACTTCTTCACTAACTGGTGATATAGATCTACTTACACTCGACTGATTCTTTTCAAAAATGACTTTTAACGTTAAAAATATGTAGACGATATTTTAAATGACGTTACGCTAACAACGCGTTAACCTATCCTAACCTAACGCTGGAGTTACTGGAATACTGGCACTTAAAAGGGTAGTCACCTAACTAGGCAATAGGCTTGATAGATGCGACTAACTAAACTACAGGTTAGTGTGCATGGGCTGAATTTAGCAGTTTCTTATTATTAACCGGCTGTGACGATTAGTTTCTTTGCAGTCTGGCTGAGTAGCTCAGATGGTTAAGGTGCTGGCGCCCCAGGGTCAATTCTTGCTCAGTAGGGCAGTGCACTGGCGGGCACTTAAAAGTACTCTTGCAGACTAAATAGAAATAGCATACTCAGATTAGCTAGGCACTTTCCTGGCAAGGGCCCATGACCATGGGCTAATAAGCTGATGCTAATGACCATGGGCAATGAGCAAGGGCTAGTGAAAAATGAAATTGCGTATGGCTTTTAGTGCCGGTAATGTTCGAGGACAAGTTCGGCTTGCCAGATGCAGGTCTTTTGATTTGGCACCCGTAGGCGACATGCGCATTGTAATGAGGATGAAATGATGATGAAGACGACATATGAACACAGCCCCGTGCCAGCAAAATTAACCAATTATGGCTAAAATTACCGACCCTGCCGGGAAACGAATCCGGGACCCCCTGTGTCCAAAGGCCAGCGCGCTAACCATTTAGCCATGTCCGATCTAATGAGCAGGGGTTAATGAGCAAGGGCTAATAAGGAGGAGCTAGTGAGAAGGGGCTGGTGAGCAATGGCCAATGAGCAATGGTTAATGAGCATGGTCTAATGAGCAGGGGATAATGGGCAAAGGCTAATGAGCATTGGCTAATAAGCAATGGATAATGAGCGGGAACTAAAGAGCAATCACTAATAAGCAAGGGCTAATGAGCAGGGGCTACTTACACTAGTCAACAGCCATTTTGCACCTGGGATGTGATACATCAACTAGTATGTATTTTGGTATGTAGAATCCGAATATACCTTTCAAAATGTTCTAGCACATACCATTTTTGAGTTTTAAAGGTTTTTCTATTTTTCGTATTCAGTGTTACCGTGTTTTTGTGGTAGTTATGCGTGAAAGAAGGTGCGGGGTGGTGAACAGGTCTCAAGCTACGAAAGTAAAATTAATTTAAAATTTAACAAGGTTATATTTTCTTTTCAAAATAAAGAAATAACAAGCATGTCAGGTACAGAGTAGCAAGTCACAAAGGTAGTTAGAATATTTACAGGATTCGGGCTTCGCGCCCTGACTTTACAATGCTTGGGCAATCAGCCCAACCTTACTTCAAAATAAGTATTAACAGAGGGGCAGAAAACCCCATTCATGCTCAGGAGCACTTGCTCCAAATTACACCGAAAAGCCTCCACGAGGCATCCAACACTCAATTTTCGAAAAAGAGCCACTCGCTCTCAACTTTAAGCCTCTCAAAGGCCACACCAAACTCCACCTTCAAGTTGTCCTCTCTGGACATAGACACAGGGGTAAAATACCCAACCTACTGAGGTCTATTAGATGAAAAAAAGGGGTAATTACATGACCTCTAAAATAACAATTTGAGAGGAGGCGATCTGCACTCCTAATGTATTTGTTTCAAAACCTAATTTGGCTCTAGGCCAATGATGCAAGGGCTAATCCCATACTACGGAGGTGACTTTAGAAAAGAAACAAATTCACATAATGTCGAAGAAGAATAGGTTGAGAAAAATATAAGTTCACCTCAAAACAATATGAGTGGGAGCTCGAGAGGGTTAAGCACTCTCTATCCCAATATGCAGTTTAAAAGATAGAATAGATACAAGATTCTTTACATTTTAAGGAAGGTTACATAATGGAAAAACTTCGGACCCGCCCCGAGAGTTAAACTGCTGAGCAAGCAAGAAAAGAAGTAATTAGTCGGCCATTACCTGGTTGTTGACTGTCGCCGAAGAAAGAGGCGCTTCCCGCCCCCTGCTATGTACTTTACACACTGAAAGAAGGAACAGAAGTGGCCCGGAGACCCTAAAATCAGCAGTTTATATCCTCTCGCGGAAGGTTCGAGGCGTTAGGGGAATGAGAACACCCTCCCACAAAAACTTTATTGGGTAGGATACAGCAACATATTCAAGTTGGGGGAAGATACATCCGATTGGTCAGAAATTAATAAAAGAAATTCGGATTGGCTAAATACAAAACAAGGGGAAAGAGAGGGGTATACAGCCAACTTAAACAATAACAAAAAGAAATTTAACAAGAAACAAACTTTTGAAATAAAAATTTCTCCAAAAAAAACCAGTTCTTTCACTCCGCACTAGGGTGCACTATTGTTGATCTTCAGTAGTGTCCTCTGGAAGAGAAAGTTCACACTTCTTTCTACAAGCAAAACAAAAATACGTCGAAAATGACACAATTCAAAAACTCCAAATTTTCCACGTAGTGACATCTTCTGAGAAATTTGAAAATTAATACCGTCAATAAAGTTCAGACTTCCTCCAGCAGAGGAGTTTCAATTGGCGCACATTTTAAATTAGCGGCGTGGAGGTGTACCGCCCGGTACAGACCTCCCCCCCCCAAAAGTTCCTCCAGGGGTGACACATGCAATTTGTTTGGAAAGGTCCAAGTTTTGATGTTGATATGGAGATTAATTGCAGAAGTATTTATAAGATTTTCTTAATATGGTTTGATTCAGTTTCAAAATTTTTGTTGTAACTTGGTGAAGTAAAGTTTTTATGTTTTATAGCAGTTGAATTCAGAAGATAAACTTTTAATACTTAAAAGTGAAGAAAAATTTTGCAAGGTCCACCAAATATTGCTGTTGAATTCCCAAGTGCAGTAATTGCTGACAGTAAATTTCCATGTAGTTGATGTTGATGAAGTTGGATGGCCAGACCGGCCGTTGCAGCTTGCGTCCAGAAGAGGCCGCTCGGACCCCTCAAGTACCCTGAGATACCGCTCGCCCGCACCATGAGGGGAGCAGTGGTGTTGAAGCACGCCGCGCCCGCGGTGAACATATACAGGCTGCGGGCCAGTAGCAGGTCGTGCGCCGCACATCAGCCTTGGCCGGGAGGAGAGCTCCGGCTCGCCGTGCACATGTGGTCCTCGCTGGGGAAGAGGGGGCCTTTCCTCTAACCCAATCGCAGCACGGCGCCGCGCGGCTGCGGGGGCACTGAAACATTAAAGCTAGGCGGCAGAATTGTTGGACCATCATCATTTTTTTGAGGGCACAGGCTTTGTGGAGAGGTTGAGGGGCCAGCGGCGTGCAAATATCCATGGCATTAATAAAGCCACTGTGTAGAGTGGATCAGGAGATGGGAGCGTGGTAATGGCCGTGGCAAGGATAGGACAGCAGTTTAACCGCGCGGGGAAGGTTTACAAAAACTTACATATGAAACAAAATATTATAGAAGGGGCAGAATGCCTTCAACGTGAAAACTCAAAAAAAAATATAACCTTCTTATTCCTTTCACGATTATATGAAGCAAGTTAACCCAGAAATTACACCGGTTTCACCTGTGACAGGTGAACCCTAAATATCCTCTCGGTAGCTGGATTACTTAATAATAACGTAACCGGCGTCAGGAAATCGAGAATGACACACGGCCCATGAAATCTGGGGGCAAGCTTGCCCGCGGGAACAAAATTCTTGACCATCACTTGGTCGCCTACCTTCAAATTGGTGGGTCTCCGTCCACGATCATACCTTTCCCTAACCTTTTCATGAGACACTTTAAGATTGGCTTTAGCCTTCTTCCAAAGATCTTTAATGTTGTCCGGATCTATTGTCTCAGGTAGAATGTCACTCAGAGACCAGAGGTTAGAGAGCGGGGTGTTGGGAACAAACTTGAACATCAAAGAAGCTGGAGTAAATTTATGTGATTCATGAACCGCCGAATTCAAAGCAAAAGCTAACCAATGCAGGGACGTGTCCCACCTGGAATGATCTTCATGGTGATAGGCAATATGCGCGGACCTGAGATTACGGTTAACCCGTTCAGCCAGAGATGGTTGAGGGTAATAAGCAGAAGTTGTCACATGAGAGATGGACAGGTCAAAGCAGAACTTACGAAATAAATTAGATGTAAAAGCCTTAGCATTATCAGATACAATATATTGGCACGGACCGAAAGAAGCAAAAATAGAATTTAGGCAAGTAATGGTGGACTGAGCGGTAGCCAGCTTAGTCGGAAATAACCAGGAAAATCTAGTAAAGCCATCTACGCATACAAAGATGAACTTGTTGGCATTTCCCTTTGACTGGGGGAAGGGTCCTACATAATCGATATACAGGCGTTCCATGGGACGCGACGCTTAATGCGAAGACAACAGGCCTACCTTGGTGGACATGGTGGGTTTACTGAGCAAACAAGATTTACAAGCTTTTACTAGTTCACGGATTTCACCGTCCATACCTTTCCAGATGAACATTTCACGAATCTTCTCACGAGTTTTAAAGATACCCAGATGCCCTCCTAATGGGGTCTCATGATAATATTTGAAGATCATAGGTACAAGAACAGCTAGAACGACAACCTTCATCATCTTATCATGCTTCGAAGTGCAACATAGAACACCATTCCTCAGAACATAAGGGACAACATGTTCCCCAGGAGAAAGGGTTTCCATTATCGGAGCCAGCGTCGGATCTTCACGTTGGTATTTCTCGATATCCCTAAAGAGCATGGGAGCATCAGTTAAGATGGCATTAACACCAGATAGTATGGACTCGGGAGGTGATGAACTGTCGACCGGTTCGTGGGTCTCGACGTCGTTGGAAAACATACGGCTGAGTCCATCAGCGACAACATTTTCGGTACCTCTGATATGCCGGACATCGAATTGGAAGGCAGAAATACGGATGGCCCAACGGGCTATACGACCAGTACGACGCGGCCTACCTAAGACCCAGCTTAAGGCTTGATTATCTGTCTCCAGGTCGAATTTGACATGTTCCAGATAGAGACGGAACTTCTCTAAGGCAAATAAGACTGCCAACCCTTCGAGCTCATAGATAGAATACTTGGCTTCTTGAGCCGATAGAGTCCTAGATGCATAGGCGATGGGTCGCCTCCCTAGTTCAGTATCTTGAAGAAGGACTGCAGCTACTGCTGACGACGACGCGTCGGTTTGGACGATGAATTTCTTCGAGAAATCAGGCATAGCAAGTACAGGGGCATTACATAGAGCTAATTTAAGATCTTCAAAAGCGGCTTGTTGAGAAGGTCCCCACTCGAATTTGATGCCTTTCCTACGAAGAAGGTTCAAGGGCGCCGCTCTATTAGCAAAGTTAGGAATGAACTTCCTGAAGAAATTCACCATACCAATGAACCTGGCGATACCTTTAATGTCATTGGGAGGTTTAAAATCACGGATGGCCTGAGTTCTAGAATGATCGACCGCTACACCATCAGGTGACACAATATGCCCTAGGAACGACATAGAGGGCTTAGCAAAGGCAACCTTGGACAACTTAACAGTTAACCCAGCCTTACGAAGGCGATCGAGAACTTCTTGCAGATGATCTAGATGTTCTTCAAAAGTCTCTGAAAATACGACGACATCATCCAAGTAGTGATATAAGTACTCAAATTTGATGTCGGAGAAGACCCTATCTAGTAGCCTAGTGAGTACAGCTGCTCCCGTGGGGAGCCCGAAAGGCACGCGGTTGTATTCGTATAAATTCCAGTCCGTGGCAAATGCTGTAAGATGTTTAGACTCTTCGGCAAGGGGAATTTGAGTATAGGCCTGATTCAAGTCCAAGATAGTAAAGAACTTGGCCTTACGGAACCATGAAAAACAAGAATGAAGGTCGGGAAGGGGCACAGATTGTAACACCACCTTCCGATTGAGAGCCCTATAATCAATGACAGGCCTGAAGCCTCCTTGGGGTTTCGGGACTAGAAAAATAGGTGACGAATACGCCGACTTAGAGGGCCTAATAATACCATCCTTCAACATCTGATCAATGATTTCTTTCAGAGCCTTCATTTTAGGTGGCGATAGCCTATAAGGTGGAAAACGGACGGGAATCGAATCCGTGACCTCAATTTTGTATTCAATAAGGTCAGTAACGCCAAGAGTATCCGAGAACACCTCTGAAAATGACTGACATAATTTACGAATACTATCAGCCTGCTCCTCAGGTAGATGTCTAAGGTCTAACAACATCTCATCCTGGGTAGGCGAAATAGATGAACATGATACAGAATTACACTTTAGCAAGGGAATTTTACAATTGGACGCAAATTTGAACGTGCACGACTTACTCTGAAGATCGAGCACAAGACCAGTGCGAGAAATGAAGTCCGCTCCCAGTATGATGGGGCAAGACAAGTGCTTAGCCACAAACAGTTTGGTTTTCCATGTGAATTTAAAAATACGAATTTTGGCCTGTACAGAACCTAAAATTTCTAATGGAGATGAATTAGCCGAAACATATTGAACAGTAGATGAGCCATAGTCAGGTAATTTACAAACAGACTTCAATTTTGAATACCATAGGTCCGAAATAATTGAACAAACACTGCCTGAATCTAATAGAGCTGTTATAGGCTCGTTATTTAACTCAATCTTAAGAAAAGGAACAGGTGCGGGGGTATCCGCCGCAATCCTAAGACATTCTTTGGGGCATTCGAAAGATGGATTTGCAAATTGAACGTTCCCTGAATTCACGACCTTTTTGCCAGGGGCTGAGCCTTGGGAAGCAGAATTAGTCGACTCAGCCGAAGCCGCTAGTCACATTTTATTATTGGCATTGGTGGAATTTGCACCAGAAGTTGAGCAGGAGGGGGTGCTATTTGAGTTTGGGCAATTCTTGGCGATATGTGAGAAAGCCCCACATTTAAAACAGCCTTGTGATGAACCAGCTCCATTATTTGCCCTACCAGACTTGATCAGTGGACACTTATTGCGAAGATGGTCGGGCGACCCGCAAGCATAACATTTACGAGGTGTGACTGATCGGCGAGGTGGAGGCCGAGTATTACTAAAAGAAGGCGGGGGTTCTTTCGCGACACGCAAGGAATCGGCGTATCTCACTCCTTCCGCTGAGACGGCCAACGCTTCAAGTTCGGAGAAAGTTTGCGGGCACGCCGCGAAACACAAATATGACTTATAGGGTGGTGAAATTCCTTCTACAGTAGCCTGTACAATCTGGTCTTCAGGAAAATGAAGAGCAAACACCCTAGTATAGAATTTAATATCTTGGATAAAGTCTGCCAAGTTTTCATCCAAACGCTGTACACGATAATAGTACTTCTGAATAAGGGAGGACCTGGCCCTAGCCGGGATGAAGTTAGCTAGCAAGTGGGCGTGGAAATCCTCAATAGATGATTGCTCGGCAATGGCTCTTACTATTTTATCAGAGAGAATACCAATTGCATAGGGATAGATAATTAGCAAAATTTGACATGGAGAAAGAGAAAACACAAGGGCATGATCCTGAAATTCAACTAAAAATCTTAAAAAGGAAATTACTTCACTAGTGGTATTAACGGAAAACTTAGAGATACCTCTGAGCAACATTGCCAATGGATGAGGCAAACTGCTGAACCCGGGTGACATAGTAGGTAAAGGTTTCAGTGGCAAGGAAGTTAATTCCGAACGTATATTATTCAACGATGCACGGCGTCCAGACTCGTTGTCCAATGGGGCAGAGATAGTTTGAGCAGCAACGGTTATCCTATTAACTTCTCCCTTAGGAGGCTCTTCCTCGGAACCTGCATTCATCGTGGTGGGTTGATCAATTTTGGGAGGAATTTCCCCAGTTAACAATTGAGTGACCTTGCTAGATAACTCAGAAATATTTTCAAGTAGCGTACTAGCTTCCTTCTTCTGAACGTCATTCAACTTTAGAGACAACAGATCGTTAACTCTATTTGAAAAATGAAACAGCCTGGCTTGCACACGCTTAATTTGATTAGGAGAAGGATCATTTTCATCAAAAAAACTAACTACAGAGGCTAGCCCAGTAATATTCTCGACGATCGTGGAAAGAGAGTCGTCAATTTCTTTCTCTCCCAAGGTGGGGATGGAAATGGGCAATTCAAGGGACTCTCTAAGCTTGTTTGTGTCTACCGCAACCGTGCCTCCAGATTGCACATTTCTAATAGTCAATTCATAGATCAACTCCTCCTTGCGCAAGTAGTTAAGATGGAGAACATCGCGAGGGCCGGGCATAATGACAGAACAATTTTGAAAAACTCAAAAAAATTCCAGCAACTGAGAAAATGGTTAGAGTTCGGATCAAAACAATGTTTAGCCGTCAAAAGGGGCTAAAATGAGACCCATTCAACCACGCTCTGCTACCACTTGTTACCGTGTTTTTGTGGTAGTTATGCGTGAAAGAAGGTGCGGGGTGGTGAACAGGTCTCAAGCTACGAAAGTAAAATTAATTTAAACTTTAACAAGGTTATATTTTCTTTTCAAAATAAAGAAATAACAAGCATGTCAGGTACAGAGTAGCAAGTCACAAAGGTAGTTAGAATATTTACAGGATTCGGGCTTCGCGCCCTGACTTTACAATGCTTGGGCAATCAGCCCAACCTTACTTCAAAATAAGTATTAACAGAGGGGCAGAAAACCCCATTCATGCTCAGGAGCACTTGCTCCAAATTACACCGAAAAGCCTCCACGAGGCATCCAACACTCAATTTTCGAAAAAGAGCCACTCGCTCTCAACTTTAAGCCTCTCAAAGGCCACACCAAACTCCACCTTCAAGTTGTCCTCTCTGGACATAGACACAGGGGTAAAATACCCAACCTACTGAGGTCTATTAGATGAAAAAAAGGGGTAATTACATGACCTCTAAAATAACAATTTGAGAGGAGGCGATCTGCACTCCTAATGTATTTGTTTCAAAACCTAATTTGGCTCTAGGCCAATGATGCAAGGGCTAATCCCATACTACGGAGGTGACTTTAGAAAAGAAACAAATTCACATAATGTCGAAGAAGAATAGGTTGAGAAAAATATAAGTTCACCTCAAAACAATATGAGTGGGAGCTCGAGAGGGTTAAGCACTCTCTATCCCAATATGCAGTTTAAAAGATAGAATAGATACAAGATTCTTTACATTTTAAGGAAGGTTACATAATGGAAAAACTTCGGACCCGCCCCGAGAGTTAAACTGCTGAGCAAGCAAGAAAAGAAGTAATTAGTCGGCCATTACCTGGTTGTTGACTGTCGCCGAAGAAAGAGGCGCTTACCGCCCCCTGCTATGTACTTTACACACTGAAAGAAGGAACAGAAGTTGCCCGGAGACCCTAAAATCAGCAGTTTATATCCTCTCGCGGAAGGTTCGAGGCGTTAGGGGAATGAGAACACCCTCCCACAAAAACTTTATTGGGTAGGATACAGCAACATATTCAAGTTGGGGGAAGATACATCCGATTGGTCAGAAATTAATAAAAGAAATTCGGGATTGGCTAAATACAAAACAAGGGGAAAGAGAGGGGTATACAGCCAACTTAAACAATAACAAAAAGAAATTTAACAAGAAACAAACTTTTGAAATAAAAATTTCTCCAAAAAAACAGTTCTTTCACTCCGCACTAGGGTGCACTATTGTTGATCTTCAGTAGTGTCCTCTGGAAGAGAAAGTTCACACTTCTTTCTACAAGCAAAACAAAAATACGTCGAAAATGACACAGTTCAAAAACTCCAAATTTTCCACGTAGTGACATCTTCTGAGAAATTTGAAAATTAATACCGTCAATAAAGTTCAGACTTCCTCCAGCAGAGGAGTTTCAATTGGCGCACATTTTAAATTAGCGGCGTGGAGGTGTACCGCCCGGTACATTCAGTATTTCGCTTTTTGCTGTTCTTCTGGTTTGATGTTTAATTGTTTGTTTTTGATTTGCAGAGGAGAGCTAGAAGATCTACAAATCGTCAGTAAATGCTTCGTGTGGTAATCCAGTGGTGTGAAAGAGGTTCTCAGTGAGGGGTTCCTGTGAAAGATAGTGCAAACTTTTTGTGTTTAAGACTTACACTAAGAAAAATGGCAACTAGTAAATCTCGTTGCTGTCTAAACCACCCCGACAACTTATGTTATGTGTGTGGGAAATTCACTCCAAAAGCCCAAAGAAAACCAATCACTATTTGGTTAAGAAGGCATATAAACTGTATTTTGATTGTCCTGTTGGTGATCAAGATAAAAATTTTGCACCTCATATTGCCTGCATAACCTGTACTACAACCTTAACCGAGTGGTTGATAGGAAAACGCCGAGCCATGCCATTCGCCGTTCCGATGGTGTGGTGTGAGCCTAAAGACCATTATTCAGACTGTTACTTCTGTCTTAGAAATATTTCGGGACATTCAAGCAAAACTATACATAAAATAATGTATCTAAATGTATCTTCGGTGCATTTGCCTGTGCCACATGATGAGGGGTTGCCTGTTCCTGTCTGTAACTTGAAAGCCACGGAACCAGACACCTTGTCAAATGAATCAGAAAGTATTGAACATATAGAAGAGTACTGCCCTCAATATCATGACACTTCGCCTCAGCTCTTTAATCAAGAGGAATTGAACGATTTGGTTCGCGATCTAAAACTTTCGAAACAGCAAGCTGAACTCTTGGGGTCGAGACTGCAACAACGGAACCTTCTAGTTCCAGGGACAAACATTTCCTGTTTCAGATCAAGAGGTGCTTCCTTCGCTCAATATTTCGATATGCAGAATTCAATGTGTGTATGTAGAGATGTCAATGGTCTGATGATGCAGCTAGGTATACAACATAATCCACAGGAGTGGTGACTATTTATTGACTCAAGTAAAACCAGATTGAAAGCAGTACTACTGCATAATGGCAATGCATTTCCATCGGTACTTTTGACTTACGCAGTAGACATGAAAGAAACTTATGAAACAATCGCTTTGCTGCTAGAGGAAATCAAATATAAATATCATGAATGGCAGCTTTGCTGTGATTTAAAAGTTGTTGCACTCCTTACAGGTTTACAGGCTGGATTCACGAAATATTGCTGCTTTTTGTGCCTTTGGGACAGCCGTGACACCAAGAACCACTATACAGTCAAGGAATGTCCAATAAGGAAATCGTATTTTCCTGGAAACGTAAAAGTGAACAATACCCCATTGGTTGAGCCCGATAAAATCATTTTGTCTCCTCTTCACATCAAGTTGGGCTTTATCAAGAACATTGTAAAAGCTCTGGATAAAGAAGGTGAGGCCTTCAATCACTTAAAAGAAAATTTTCCTAAATTAAGTGAGGCAAAGCTGAAAGACGGTATATTTGTTGGACCACAAATAAGAAAATTGCTGAAAGATCCAACATTTGATACCAAAATCACAGATATCCAATTAACTGCTTGGTCTTCCTTTAAAGCAATTGTGAAGTGCTTTCTGGGTAACAGAAAAGACAAAAACTATATTACCATTGTAAATGATCTGTTGGACAACTATAAGAACATCGAGTGTAGAATGTCGCTTAAAATTCACTTTTTACATTCTCACCTTGATTTCTTTCCGGAAAATTTGGGAGCCGTAACCGATGAGCATGGTGAACGCTTTCACCAAGACATTCTTACCATGGAACACCGTTATCAAGGCCATTGGAACTCTTCAATGATGGATGACTACTGCTGGGGTCTTGTTAGGGAAAGTGATGAAACGGCAAACAAAAGAAGGGCTCCGTCGTCGCATTTTGCAAAAACCAAAGACGATTAAAGGTGAAAATACCTTCTGAACTAATTTGGACCTTTTATTGGCATCATGCCCATATATACATACAAAATAGTATTGATTTCAAACGTTCTGAATGTGTATTTTTGTTTGAAATAATTGTGTCAGTTTGCGCTATTACCATTTTTATTCTGCTGTATTTCTAGGAAATGTGACGTCATAGAGAAAAACTTTTTTGTCAGTGTATTCAGCAACCCAAAATTAGGTCAATCCACCCATTTACAAACCAGATGCAAAAAGTTTAAATTTGTTAACTACTGTTATCACGGGTTAATGATCAATCGCTGATGAGCAGGGGCTAAAATGTGCAATCACTAATGAGCATTGGCTAATGAGCAATGGCTAATGAGAAAAGGCTAATGAGCTGTGGCTAATGAGCAAGGGATAATGAGCAAGGGCTAATGAGCAGGAGCTAATGAGCTAGGGCTAATTAGGAGGAACTAATGAGAAGGGGCTAGTGAGCAATGGGCAATGAGTCAGGGCTAATGACCATTGGCTGATGAGCAATCGCTAATGAGCATGAGCCGATAAGCAATGGGTAATGAGCAGAAGCTAATGAGCCATCGCTAATGAGCGAGGGCAAATGAACATGTAATAATGAGCACTGGCGAATATACAAGGACTAAAGAGCATGGGCTAATGAGCAATGGCAGATGAGAAAGGGAAAATGAGCAATCACTAATGAGAAGTGGCTAAGGAGAATGGGCTAAAGTACAAAGGTTAATTAGCTGTGGCTGATGAGTAGGGGCTAATGAGTAAGTTATAATGAGCAAGGGCTAATAAGGAAGGGAAAATTAGCAGGTGCTAATGAGCAAGGGCTATTGAGCGGGGCTTATGAGCAGTGGCTAATGAGCACGGGATAATGAGAAATGGCTAGTGATCATGGGCTGACGAGTGACGGCTACTGAGCAGAGAATAATGAGGAATTGCTAATGAACATGGGCTAATAAGCAGGGGCTCATGAGCAATCTCTAATGAGCAGGGGCAAATGAACATGGACTGAGGAGCAGGGGCTAATTAGCTGTGGCAAATGAGTAGGGACTAATGAGCAAGTTCTAATGAACAGGGACCGATAAGCAAAGGCTAATGAGCAAGGGCTAATGAGCGGGACTAATTAGCAGTGGCTAATGAGCACGGGCCAATTAGCAGGAGCTATTAAACATGAGCTAATGAGCAAGGTCTGATGAGCAATCTGTTATACAGAAACTCATATCCAAACATTTTATTTTGTGTAACTTTCGATTTTTCGATACAACCACTACTAACTCAGATTAAAAAAAAAATTATCCCCCTAAACTGTTATTTCAGCGATCATACATTAAATTATTTGTAGTATACGCGATAGCGCTTTATTTCTTATTTTACATTCTTTTCAAACTTTTTCACACGTTAGCAACACACTAAATTTACGATTATCAGTACAGAAAAGACTGTTAAAATTAAAATGGTTAGAAAATATTTAAGACTTCGGTTATTAATATTTTAATAGAACCGCTACTGACGTAGAATGACATTAAGAAACTTTTCCCTAAACTACAATTTAGCTACTTTACTATTTAGGATGTTTCTTTTCTTTTATCCGGAGCTTGAGATCGGGAGTTTGCAACATTTTAGATTACTTTGTAAGTTTAGTTTTCAGCCCGAAGGCTGGTTAAATCGTCATTAGCACTATCATTAGCTGTCATAAATGCCCTAGGCGTCGCTGAAGAGGGAGATGGGACTTGTTTAGTTTTTCATTACTTTTCTCACTGCGTCTGAAGCTGCTATTACTAGAGTGCTAATTTCAGATGAAAAACGGAAGGGAAAAGGTGCTCAAATAAGGTAAAAGAAGGGACAAAAAGGTGCTGGTTTATTCAACTAATTGAACGATTTCCCTTTCCTCTATTCTAGTTTATTGAATTACAAACAAGTACATAAAGTTATCACTCATCAAAAGAAGGAAAAGCATGAAGCAGTTGTACTTCATGAGATTAAACATCTCTATATTTTTAAAAGTAAATCTGTAATCTGTTTCTATTAGGAGAAAGAATGTCTTTGTAGATGCTAAAGTTTCTTTTGACATCCACAGAAACCAGTGGGGCAAACCTTGTAGTCACTCAGAATGGCAACTCTACAGATGGGGCGAATTCCTCAATGTCTGGATTCTTCTGAAGACTAGACTGAAGTTTGTCTTAGGCAAAGCCATTTAACTGCTCCCTCACGGAAGTAAAAGTATCCCATTGTTTTTCCTTTTCCAGACCTTGATCGTCTGATCGTTTAATAGCTGCAGTCAGGTAATTGTAACTATGGACACAATATAGTTCTGTCTGCAAATTATGTATTTTCTCCGGTAACAGAAGTTGCTGTGCCTTGGAAATTGCACCTGCGTCGGCTGGGTCTAAAGAAAGCACAAACTCTAATTTTGTCAAAATTCTCACACAACATAGCAGCACACTCAATCCACGATCCCCAGCGAGTAATGACCTGGAAATTTGGAAGGGGCAGGCCAGTGATTTCCTGTAGGTAACAACTCGACTCGCAGCTTTTAGTAGAATCTTCTTCAGGGCAGAGATGAATTGATTTGCGATGTGGTATTCGTTCCTTATGGATTCACACAGCCTGTGAATGGTATGAAACAAACATGTCACACGCTTGAACTTAAGAAATAAAGGTTTCAATTGGTTAACAGCTGAAACCATGTATGGAGCTTGGTCCGAAACCACAAGAAGAAGGTTTTCAAACTCGATACCAGTAGGCCAGAGTTTTTGGTAGAAGTCCATAATTTATTGAATTACTGTACTGGCATTGGCTTTCTGCAGCTCATACATTTTAAAAACATGGGCTTAACGTTCTCCCTGCTAAGGGAAAAACTAAAATTTTCAAAACATATCGTTCCATTGAGTCTATGGTTTCATTGATTTCAAGGCCGGATAAATGTGTTTCACTCGTATTCGCTTCGCAAACAGGTTTGATTAAAATAGATTCATCCTTTGATTGTTGTGGTTGTTGTTTAACTCTAGAAAAATCGTCCATCATGGAACAACACTTCCCTAACTATCAGTGGCGGTTTCTGGTATAGCGCAATGGAGCAATGAACCTCCAGTTTATATCAAATTGTACTCAACTACGTAATTTTCATAACTCCCTTGTCAATCTCGAAGCTCTTGCTAAGTCCCTCTATCCGTAATATACTCGTACTGGCTTTCAATTCATGTGAGCTGCGCAAGGTTTGTGGCTGGATACTTGCCTGGAATGAACCCCCTTGCAAAGGCGGTCTCTCCGTCCGTACATAGGCGAAGGAAGTGGCGAGGTGCGGGGGGACGAAAGCCAGCACTAAGGCAAGACCAGGATATCGCAGAAACGGATCTCTGTTCTTTACGCATGCGCAACAGGCCACTGTCTCAAGACTAGCTAGTCGTGTTGTTGGGGTTGGGGTATGTGCCTGCCATCTGTTGGCCTTACGGGAATTTGACTAGGCAACAGAGAATAGAACACGTGACTAGCGCTAGTGTTGAAAAGCATCGTTACTACCAAAAGTCACATTAAACTGTCAAATTCCAATTAATATCTTGTCCCAAATATATCATTACTTACTAAACACTTATTAATTTGCCTTCTTTGGAATAATTACCTTTTGGAGAGAAACTTAACTCAAAAATCATTGAGGCAAAGAATAGCGGCAAGGTAATACCAATGAAAACTTTTAAATATAGTTGTTACTATTCCCATGACATCGGAAGCAGAAAGGTGTTTCTCTACCTTGAAGAGAATAAAAACTTTCTAGCGCAGCACAATGACCGAGGATAGACTTATTGCTCTTGCTATGTTGTCAGTTGAAAGGAACTTTGTTCGAGACTCTGCGGACTTCAATGAAGCAGTTATTTCTTATTTTGCATGTGGTAAAACTCGGCATGTAGGCCTACCGTATTTTCTGCTCCTCTTGTATTTGATCACTTTCTAGAACTTATGTCATCTTAGTTTAGGAGGTTACGGCCCACGATGGAAGAGAAGCTGGCGGAGATGGGAAGAGGAGAGGTTGGGGGGGAGGCAATTTTTTCTTCTTTTGAAACCCCAGTGATGAAAGTCACGCGCCGCCACTACTAACTATATTTGCAAAGAGTGTGCAAAAACGTTCCTCCATAGATGCAGCAAGAGACGTCATGAGATATCGTGTAAAACAGTTTTTCATTACAAACATTGTAGAAGCCAGTTCAAGAACGTTTTCGACAGCAAACGTCATGGAAAAGCTTGTAGTGTAGCTTCATCGAGAAAGAAGTTTATTCAAGCTGATAGTGATTGTATTTAAGAGTATATCCTTACAAAACATTTGCATTTCTTACTCATTGTCTAGCCCTGTTCCTATAGACACATCTCGAAATAAAAGGAAGCAATAGAAATAGAAAGAAAATCTCAACGTTTCTCTACTACCAGATCTTTCTAATTCTAAGCCTACTACACTTTCTGTCACCGTGCAAGCATCTAAAGAAGAAGAGAAGCAAGTTTAAGATTTAAACGTCTCTTTACCATCAAAGCAAATTAAGCTCACATACCAAATTTTACCCCCATATCTTTTAAACTGAGACGTACATAAAATTTTGTACACAGTGATGCAAAATACATTGAAGCATGCTTGGCATTCTATGCATATGATGACCTATTATGGGCCGGCATCCAAAGGGTTAAGCGACTGCAGCTATCGAGCTCGGTACAATGGCTTTCACAATATGATAGTGACTGAGGTATGAGTGATGCTAGTAATGCCATTTCTTACGCAGCTAGTACCTGCTATGAATGGTGTGAAGATGTTGCTCATAGGGTCGGTTGGTGCATTAATTTCAGTGGGCTTGACAACTGATGTATAACAGCATCTTCAGACTCAGTGAGAAAAGCAATGAAAAGCTAAATAAGTCTCATTTCCTTCTTCAGCGATGCCTAGGCCATTTATGGCAGCTAATGGTAGAGCTAATGAGGATCTCAACAGACTTCGGGCTGAAAACTAAACTTACAAAGTAAACTAAAATTGTGCAGACTCCTTCCTTTAGTGTGTTAATTTTGCCTCCCGATCTCAAGCTCCGGACAAAAGAAGAGAAACATCCTGAATAGTAAACTAGCTAAACTGTAGTTGTAATTGTAAATTCTACGTTAGTCGCGGTTCTATTAAAATCTTCATAACCGAAGTCTTTAAGATGTCTAACCATTTTAATCTCAACAGACTTTTCTGTACTGACAATCATAAATTTAGAGTGTTGCTAACGTGTGGAAAAAATGGTTGAAAAGAATGTAAAATAAGAAATAAAGCGCTATAGCGGAGAATACAAATAATTTAACGTATGATAGCTGAAATAACAGTTTAGAGGGATCATTTTTTTAAATCTGCATTAGTAGTGGATGCATCCAAAAATCGAAAGTTGTATAAAATATAATGTTATTTTAATATGCTTTTCTGTATAACAGAGATAATCGTAAACTTAGAATTTTACTGAGGAGTGAGAAAACGGTTGAATAAAATGTAATACAACTTGCAATGTACTGCTTATTAGCCCCTGCTCATTAACCCTTGCTCATTAGACCTTGCTAATTTGACCTTGCTCATTAGCCATAGTCATTAGCCCATGCTCATTAGCGATTGCTCATGAGCCCCTGCTTATTAGCCCATGCTCATTAACGATTACTCATTATCTCCTGCTCATTAGCTCTTGCTTATTAGCGATTGCTCATGAACACCTGCTTATTAGCCCATGCTCAATGGCGATTGCTTATTAGCCAATGCTCACTAGCCATTGAATATTAGCCCATGCTCTTTAACCCATGCTCATTAGCCGTTGATCATTAGGCCATGCTCATAAGCCGCTGCTCATTAGCCCATGTTCATTAGCGATTGCTCATGAGTCCCTGCGTATTAGCCGATGCTCATTAACGATCAATCATTATCTCCTGCTCATTAGCCCATGCCTTTTTGCCCCTGCTCGTTAGCAACAGTTCATTAGCCCATGCTCATGAGCCCTTCTCAGGAAAGTGCCTAACTACTCTGAGCGTGCTATTTCTATTTAGTCCTGCAAGAGTTCTTTTTAAGTGCCCGCCCGTGCACTGCACTACTGAGCTAGGATTGAACAAGGAGGGCCAGCGCCTCAACCATCTGAGACACTCAGCCTGACTGCAAGCAAAGTAAATTCCACAGCCGGTTATGAAGATGAAACTGCTAAATTCAGCCCATGCACACTAACCTGTAGTTTAGTTAGTCTCATATGAATCGTCTAGATTCAAACCCCTCTATGGCAAGCTTTTCAAATTTTACAGGAGAAGGCAAAACATGTTACACTATGATATAATACATTTATAAACACAAAACTTATGAAAACTTTACGTCATCCTAAACTAAATTGATTGAGCCATAGTATTTCGTAAGTAGTAATAATATTTTGAACTTAATAATTAATTATAAAATCGTATTGGAGGTTTTGCAACTAATTTTCTTGCATAGTGGGTTTTGAACTTAGTAATGGCGAATGTTGCATAAAATAGTGGATTTTGTACCTAACCGGAAAATGATCACACACCTAAGTTTTGCAGAACTTCTAGTGCGTGTATTGATCCTTCATTTTGCAAACAACTCATAAAATTATTTTATCACAGAAATAGTAACATTTTTACTGAAAATTTGCACAAAATGATAGTACTGGTAAACAAATTTTAAATTTGGAAACAAAGTTTAAATATGCAGAGCTTCCTCTTCCAGTGGTTCACATACTAAGTCCTCTTCCTGAAGATCAACCTCTGGAGCTTCAAATATATAAAACTGGAGGTTTTCTAACTCTTTCCACTGCGGTCCATAATGTTTCGATAGAAGTTGGTGGATGTCATTTACCTTTGCAGCACTTAAATATCTTCCTGATGTCACAGTCGTAGGAAGGATGTCGAAAGCCTTGAGTCCATTCTTAGTAATGTACTTTCTTACACCTATATTAACTCGGTAATTCGGTTCTCCTTGTAATTTAATGTTTCCTTTGGTTTTGAATAGTATAAACCTATTGCACGAGTTGAAGCTGACATGCCAAGTTCCAACACTCTTGAATACTCGCTTTGCTTCGCTTTTCCAGTCATAAACACATACGCCATTATCACAAAACTTGTGAAGCTTTCCATGATTCTGTACAATTTCTTCATAGTCCTTTGGTTCCACAATGACTTCTTTTTTCCTCACTTCCTTCTCCACTCTTGCAAACACCCTGTCGGGAGGAATGAACGAATGTCCAACTACAGGAAATATGAATTGTACACTTTGTACTGAAGCAGGAGCATCGCAGGACAGCCACTTACTTGCCCTACAAATCATAGTGCAATTTTTGTTCTGCCCACCGCAACCATCTGCGACGAGCCTTACAGTGTGTACGCCATTCATAGATGTGCTGCACAAAGTGTGATAAACAGCACTTGCTATTTCATTTGAGCTTTTGGGGTACTCATTCTCTGTCCAGCAGTATGAGTGTACATTGTCATCGTGAAGTTTTGTTTTGGAATGACCCCGTACTACCGCAAAATGATAGAAATTCAGCTGTCTACTAAAATAGGCAGACTGGTCTGGAACCTTTGGCAGAGGAAAATTTTTCTCACAGTCATATGAAAAAGTAAGAACATTAAGTTCATCCTGTTTTAAAATATCAAAAAATGCTTTGTATTTCAGTCGATGAACTCGTTTTTCAGTTATTAATTGATGCCTGATTTTAAAGTTCTTTTCCACCTTCAATAGTTCTCCTATTTCAATGCACTTTGAGCAAGCATCTACCCTTGGTGTACCAAATCCGATATTACAATTAGTGTAAAAAAAATTCTAAAAAAGCATTCCTTTACTTTAAGCACACTTTGTTGATTGTAAATCCGCCACAGTTTCTTTATGATCAGTTCTGGAGGAAAGTACACCCGGATGCTCTTTGATCTACAATAATGTCTTTGTTTTGCTCTGATTGACTCGATAAATGTCCTTACAGCTTTTCTTTTTTCTGAATTAATTTTACTTCTCCTATCTCCACCTCTATTCTCCACAGGAATTTTACCACCCGAAATGTGTGATCTTTTCAGTACACCCTGTACTCTGTCTTTCTTCAGACCTAGGCATTTTAAAAATGTTTCTCTGCAAACAGGAATTAGGGATCCAGTTACTGAATCGCGTATGTGGTAATTGTAGGTTACATTTCTCCTTGTTCCTTTGGTTTTCTTTGCTTTGACCACAGTACAGTGTTTGAGAATGAAATAATCCTGTTGAATTTTATTTCGGGAACTGTAATATACCTCGTGAAATTTCTTCATGTCATGCATTCGTACCTGAGTGCACTTGAGCTTTGTCGAACTGTGTCCACATGTTGGCGGTTCGGGAAGACCCTTGGCAGAATACCTTTCTCTCTTCTTTACGTTCCGCTTCCACGTTTCTGGCTGCCAAACTCGTTTCCTTGATTCATGAAGAGCCACTTTAGAAGCATACTGATTGTGGTCTGACATTATATACATCAAAAACTCACTCACAAACTCACTTTAAAATCCTCCAGTTTAATCTTGTTACCAACACACAACCAGCTTTGTAGATGAACAAGATGCCAATTATTGGCTCTAATCGCTTCCGTCACAAACCTCGTGACTACTTTTATACTCGCTCATTGGCTATCTATAGCGGCTTTTGAACCTAAGTGTATATATTAATAGTGGGTTTTGAACCTCACTCCAATTTTTAAATGTGTAAAACTAGTGGAAAACAGTGGATTTTTCTCCTAAGGATACTCAATTCATAATCTCACGAGAAAAACAAACCGGGATGTGCAATAAACGCAATATCGAAAAAACGTTGCCATAGAGGGCAAGGGAAATGTTCAATAATTTTCCAATTTCTTTGCGATCATTTAAGAAAAGGCTAGGAAAACAAACAGATAGGGAATCTGCCACCTGGGCGACTGCCCTAAATGCAGATCAGTAGTGATTGATTGATTGATCTGCAATCACCGCCGCTCCATCGAAAGTCTGCGCAACTACTGTTTCATGGGAGTCAAAATGGTCCAGACAATCGCAAGTCTCATCAATGCATTCGCTGTCCTCTCAGAACTGACATTTAAAAAAACATATCTTTTAACAACATCACCATTATGAACGTATCTCGGAACAAAAGACAACTGCGAAAATTTCGAAACATCGGAAGTCTCATCGATCATAATTCCTACGAATTTGGCTTCCCGAATCTGGATCTTAATTTCGGCGGTCATTTTGGTGCAGATTCTTTGAATTAAATCGTTCTGTTTGAGGGGAGAAAGCGCTGTAAATACACTCGCTGTTATGAAGTGAATATCTAACTGTTCATCGAACTCCGCTAAAAATTTAATTAATTCAATTTAATTTGTTCTATCGTTGGATTCACTAGCCTCATTGTGCCCACTTTTGCTTTCCCAAAAAGCATGTCACTGTGGTGAGCCGTTGCAGAATTTCCCGATTTTCCTGAACGGTTCCGTTGTGCACAGAGCATCCTCCTGCTTCTGCTTCTCCAACTGTAAATCTATCGTAATTTTACCAAAGGTACCTAAGGATATCCCTGGGAGGATATGACAATCTGACTTCTCGTGTCTCAGAATAGCGTGTGCAGATCTACATATCCAATTTTCTTGCTGTTCACTAATAAATAACAAGCAAGGCCAACAGAATAATTTGTTTAGTGACTCAGGGCCGCAGAACCAAAAAATTTTCCTGGAAATTTCCGGATTGAACGTGCGAATACAATTCTTGTCTCTGTTTCCTTTTTTTAAATTTGCGACTTCAACTATTTGAATGTCCGCCTCCGTAACGTAACGGTTAGCACTATTACCTGCCGTCCTCGATGGCCCGGGTTCGATTCTGGGTACTGCCAGAAATTTAAGATTGGCAGAAGAGCTGGCATATGGTTGAATCAGTACATGCAGCTCACCTCCATTGGGGTTGTGCCTGAAAAGAGCTGTTACACCTCGGGATGAGGATACGAGTTTATTTGCTTATTATTTGAACGAACGGGTTTTAAATGGCTTTTCAAACAGTTGGGGGGGGGGGGGCTGCGTGACTCAGACGGTTAAGGCGCTGGCCTTCCGACCCCCAACTTGGTAGGCTCGATCCTGACTCAGTTCGGTGGTATTTGAAGGTGCTCAAATACGTCAGCCTCGTGTCGGTAAATTTACTGGCACGTAAAAGAACTCATGCGGAACAAAATTTCGGCACCTCGGCGTCTCCGAAAACCATACAAGTAGTTAGTGGGACGTAAAGCAAATAACATTATTATTAAACAGATTGGCAATTATATCCGTTTTATACTCATCCTTCGTTAAGACCAGATAGGCACAAAACGGAATAAAATGTCGAACACGAGGAATAGCAGAGTAACAAAACACACTAGTCAGCCACTACTCAAGCACTGGAGGTAAATCACCTGTGTAGAGATGAGAAGAATGCAAGAATGAGGAATGTGGCCTGCAAGCACGAACTTCCTGTTCTACCCAGACAGATCGGCTCTTATCTGCTCTTATCTGCTACACGAAAACATTGACTCACACATTGCAGTTTGCTGGATTACAAAATGAAATGACGTATGGCTTTTAGTGCAGGGATATCCCAGGACGGGTTCGGCTCGCCAGGTGCAGGTCTTTCTATTTGACTCCCGTAGGCGACCTGCGCATCGTAATGAGGATGAAATGATGATGAAGACAACACATACACCCAGCCCCCGTGCCATTGGGATTAACCAATTAAGGTTAAAATCCCCGACCCGGCCGGGAATCGAACCGAAGGCCAGTACGCTGACCGTTCAGCCAACGAGTCGGACTGCTGGATTACAACTGACGAGAGCGAAGAGCTGCCAGTAGAAGGTAATGTAAAGTCGCCTGGGTAGTAGCGGAGTTGTTATGGTAACCATTGTGTCACTGGATCTGCTGGTAAAAACCCCTCACCGGGCATGTGCATTCTTCTGATCTCCCAACAATAGGTAGCACGTGAATGGTGACAAAGATTCAAGTGCAGTGACATCATGCGGAGGGTTTCAGAACTATGTGTGCCACCGATGCAATTTTAAGATTGAATGTCTTACGTACTTAACTACTCAATTTGCTCTCTCTCTCATTCTTTCTACAGTGTATTAGATGGCGAGACTATACCAGCGCCACACGCAGTCAAGCAACGTAACTAGTCCAGTTGCGTGGACATTTTGAATTTCTGAGAGATGCAATTAATAATAATAATAATAATAATAATAATAATAATAATAATAATAATAATAATAGACTTGAAACAACCTAAAATCGAACATGAGACAGCTACTTGCGGTATAATAAGGCATGCAGTGAATGCCTTGAATGCAAGGAAAATACGCCCATGGGGAATCCCCATTATTGATCCTTATATTGAGGTTAGTTTGTTGATGGTTATCTCTCGTGATTTCAATATGTAACTAGCCAAGTTGGCAGCAATGATGAACCATAAAAAAATAGGACGGTGATATTTGCTTTTCAGTGTACAGCCTTACGTGACGAGTAAGTTCAAAACAATTAGGGGAACATGTTTTTGAACGTATGCCATGTTCCACAAAACAATACCTCACACCCAGGTATATTAGCAACTAAACCTTTATTCTTTGCCGTTGAAGTATACAAAGAAACATCGATGGATTCGCGTTCATTTTCAGAACACAAACGGAAATGTCCAAATAGGGCCGAAAATAAAGTGATAAAACTGATAACAGTCCTCTAAGGTGGATTTTTATCACAGTTGGAGAGCTTCAGTATGGTGTATGTCCTCCACGAGCATTTATCACAGCTTGGCACCTACGTGGCATGCTCCGTGGAAGTCGACGGAGGTCACGTTGCGATATCAGGTCCCATGCTTCAATGAGGGCCTGTTCGAGGTCTTGGAGAGTCTGTGGTGGAACAGGACAACCACGAACACTTTTGTCAAGCCTGTCCCACACATGCTCGATGGGATTATGGTCGGGACTCACTGCTGGCCATTCCATCTCTTGAATGTCCAGTTCTCGCAAGACAGCTCTGGTGTTGCGGGGTACATGAGCCCTGGCATTGTCGTACATGAGTACGAATTCAGGGCCAACACCGTATGCAGCAAACAACACATGCAGTAGCAGTATCTGCTCGATGTACCCCGCAGCGGTAAGATTGGCACGGACGAGGACAAGATTAGTACGGCCATCAATACTGATGCCACCCCACACCATTACAGAACCTTGTCCGAATCGGTCGCCTTCCTGGACAACATTTGGCATGTACTGCTCACCACGGCGTCTCCATACACGTTGACGTCCATTACTCGTCTGTGAACAACACAGGCCTCCACTGGCGAAGTTGCCAGTTGACGTGGGTACGGGCAAACAGAAGGCGAGCTGCGCGATGTTGCTACGTTAAACGGGGCATTCGAACAGGACGTCTGGGTCGTAAGGACACTTCTCTTAACCTGTTCCTTACTGTCTGATCAGACACCGTAATTCCAGTGACCCTCCCGAGGTTTTGTTGCAGTTCTCTGGCAGTTGCTGAACGACGCCGCAACGCACAGATGGTCAGATATCGGTCATCCTGTGGGGTTGTCATGCGTCCACGACCTTGTCCAACCTCCTTGTGAACTGGCCTGTCTCATTGTTGCGATTCCACATGCGTTGAGTAACTGATGGAGAGACGTTGAGATCCACAGGAACACGACGAAAAGTCCATCCTACCTGGATCAAAGTGACGGCCCTTGCGACTTGAACCTCGTTAAGATATCTCATGGGATGTGCTGGTTGACGTACAACGCGCTCAAATGACCGCAGTAGTCTGTGTACCTCACAACGACACACGGATGCACCGCTATTCACTTTGTTTTAAGGGGTCACCTGACAGTTTAATGCATGGCTACGCCTACAGATGGAGTATTACTTCTATTTAACATACCTGAGTAGCTAAGGTCTCAAGGTATGCTATACGACCATTGGAACGTCATCTACCAAATTAACGTTCACATACCAGACGTTACAAAACATGTTGCCCTATTTTTTAAAACTTTGTGTGAGGCGTAGAAGTCCGTACTATCTACCTCGTAGAACATGGCCTGAACAAGATGTTTTCCTGGATATGATGATGTTTGGCAGCCCACGTTCAGCTCCAGCTCCCCTTAACACTTCATCATTGGTTACAAAATCTGTGCAGGGTATTCTGGGCATTCTCCTGCGTAATCACGTTCCAAAGGCCTCTAATCAGTTCGTTGAGGATGCTTTGACAGTCCAGGTCTCTACTCCATTAAGCAGTTTTGACCAGACGTAACATCTCAACAGAGTTTATCTAACTTTTTGACGTTTAGATTATCATCAACTCATATTTTGGAAAGATGATCTGGAAATCTCAATACGGCGTTTGATCTCCTTTTTTAGAGTCCAGATTGTCTGTTATGGTGCTCCCAAGGTATGTGAACTGACTTGCTCGTTCAATGTTTTGATTATATTGAATGAAATCGAGACACCTAAATAAATACCATGAACTTGGTTTTTGTGGTATTGATGTTCAGACCATATCTTAATCCACTGAGATGAATTCTACTGAGCAGTCCTTGAAGACCTTCAATGGTGTCGCATACGATTCGGGTGTTATCTGCA
This sequence comes from Anabrus simplex, assembly GCF_040414725.1. NCBI lineage: Eukaryota > Metazoa > Arthropoda > Insecta > Orthoptera > Tettigoniidae > Anabrus > Anabrus simplex. The sequence continues at coordinate 714,477,013 of NC_090266.1, forward strand.
TATCTAATATTGTTTATGACGACTCCATTTACTTTCACACCTAGCTCATTTTTACGCAAGGCTTCTTTGAAGATGTGACCGGCATAGAGGTTGCACAGTAAAGGTGAAAGAACGCAGCATTGACGCGGTCGTCTTTTGGTAATTATAAAAGATATCTGTTCGTAAATAAAACATGATTGTAGGCATTGGTAATAATAATAATAATAATAATAATAATAATAATAATAATAATAATAATAATAATAATAATAGGATATTAAACATACGAAATAACTGAGTAGTGTAATTATTGCAATCTATTGATAGCTACGAGTGTTTCCAAACATATGTTTTACTTTGTTGTGGTCCGACTCGCTGGCTGAATGGTCAGCGTACTGGCCTTCGGTTCAGAGGGTCCTGGGTTCGATTCCCGGCCGGGTCGGGGATTTTAGCCTGCATAGGTTAATTTTCAGTGGCTCGGGGGCTGGGTGTTTGTACTGTCCCCAACATTCCTGCAACTCACACACCACACATAACACTATCCTCCACCACAATAACACGCAGTTACCTACACATGGCAGATGCCGCCCCCCCTCATCGGAGGGTCTGCCGTACAAGGGCTACACCCGGCTAGAAATAGCCACACGAAATTATTATACTTTGTTGTGGCTTTCTCAATGGATTAGTTTGTGTGGTATTTCTTTGAAGTCGGCTTTCGTTTCTTGTTAAAAATCTATTTACTAATGTTACGTACATATGCAAGGAAAACATGTAGCACCTTCCTCGTCGTTACAAAAGTTATTTCAATATGTAGGGATTTATGCGGCATTTTGCTATTTTTTTTTTTTTTTTTTTTTTTTTTTTTGCTAGTTGTTTTACGTCGCACCGACACAGATAGGTCTTATGGCGACGATGGGACAGGGAAGGGCTAGGAGTGGGAAGGAAGCGGCCGTGGGCTTAATTAAGGTACAGCCCCCAGCATTTTCCTGGTGTGAAAATGGGAAACCACGGAAAACCATTTTCAGTGCTACCGACAGTGGGGTTCGAACCTACTATCTCCCGAATACTGGATACTGGCCGCACTTAAGCGACTGCAGCTATCGAGCTCGGTAAGCGGCATTTTGAAACAAGGCTCACAGAATTTGAGTGCTTTACAAGAATAAATACTACGAGTAATTTAACGTTCTCCCAATGAGGTCTCGGGAACACCAGAATGTCAGAATTTCGTACCTAAGCCAACGACACGGAGTAGTTGCATTTTGACAGCCTCGAATTCCGTCTCCTCAGCTAAGTTAGAACCCACAGCAATGGGAATGGAACGACAACGATTAACACCCCCTTCTGAGGGCTAATAATAATAATTTCGTGTGACTATTTCTAGCCGAGTGCAGCCCTTGTAAGGCAGACCCTCCGATGAGGGTGGGCGGCATTTGCCGTATGGAGGTAACTGCGTGTTATTGTGGTGGAAGATAGTGTTATGTGAGTTGTGTGAGTTGCAGGGATGTTGGGGACAGCACAAACACCCAACCCCCGGGCCATTGGAATTAACCAATGAAGGTTAAAATCCCCGACCCGGCCGGGAATCGAACCCGAGACCCTCTGAACCGAAGGTCAGTATGCTGATCACTCAGCCAACGAGTCGGACTTCTGGGGGCTGGGGCGGTATAATACATCCACGATATCCCCAGCCTCTTAAAAGGAGACTAAAAGGCGCTCTCAAATTGGGAGCGTGGGTTGATGACCATGGTTCGCGTAGCTGAGTCTGACATAGCTTCCGCTTACTTGTGTCAGGCTTCCTACATCCTCTCCAACCTCCCTTGGTCAACTCTTGTTCTCTTCCGACCCCGGCGGTATTAGGTTCGCGCAACCTACGGAGTCTTTCACTTTCACGTCCTCGTATTCCGATAACTTCATTTTTCGAAATACTGGACCTCTGTGTTAATGTAGTATGGATGCCCAGTTGCACTTAAAAAATAATCACCGTCACCACAACCGGACTGCGTCATTGAGGTCGCTAATGTTTTAAAGGGCGTGCTGTACGACAAAAGGTGTATGATGAGATAAAGGAAATTCAGAGTCACGATAATCAGAAGTCTAAGGAACTGAACAATCACGAGAGTATTATGTCATTATTGGCCTTCGCACAAACTACAAGAGGTGACTCTGCAGGAAGTCGGTGTTTATTCTTCCGGCACTCTTTCGCATCGTACATCTGAAGAACAGGGAGTGGTGGGCAGCGACCCACTTCCATTTGAAAAGTCATCATGATGCAGTCAAAGCCAATGAAATCAGCGCCTAAACCCAAATGTAATCATGAACGTGAAGAGAAGTTTTATCTGCGTCCCAAAGGAGACAATGTCCTTCACCTTCTATGTTCGACAGTGCTAAATTTACAGCTCGAATTAATATCAGTGCAAAACGAATTGGTACATTTTGACGTGACAAAGCCTTGCAACTCAGACAGTGTGTTCGAATCCCCCAGTGGATGGGGGTGGTAGAATACATCCAGGGTATCCCCCGCCTGTTGTAAAAGGCAATTAAATTGGGGACAAGGGGCTGTGAACTTGAGAGCGTGAGCTGGGGACAGCGTTGCCAACTTCAGAAAATTGAAAAACCGAACAGAAATTCAAAACAAACCGTATTCTTTATTGTAAAACCGCACAGTACTACTATTCACCCAAATACACTAAAATTCAATAGAATGCCTGCAGTAATAGCAAGTAGCAATAATATTAATAGGAATAATTAACTGAAACGTATTACTAGAAGTAAGAAAGCCTGGCTGAGTGGCTCAGACGGTTGAGGCGCTGGCCTTCTGACCCCAACACGGCAGGTTCGATCCTGGCTCAGTCCGGTGGTACTTGAAAGTGCTCAAATACGTCAGCCTCGTGTCGGTATATTTACTGGTACGTAAAAGATCTCCTGTGGGACTAAATTCCGACACCACGGCATCTCTGAAAACCGTAAAAGTAGTTAGTGGGACGTAAAGCTAATAACGTTATTAGAAGTAAGATAATGCAACATATACACTTTGCCTTTTCTTCACATGTTGGATCAGGACCCAGCCACTTCCGATAATGTCTATACTCTCCCAAGACTTCCTGTAGGCTACTTTTCTTTCCTTCTGGGTGTTTTAACAGAAAGTTTTAATTTTTTTTTTTTTTTTTTTTTTTTTTTTTTTGGGGGGGGTGTCGAAGGACCTGCTTTACTTTTGGAATCGGAAATTAACTGCACCTTTACTTATTTAAGTTGGACGAAATCCGTTATCCATAAGATTTACAACTAGACGCTGTACTGTTACATGTTTGATGTTACACCACACTTCACATTGGTTAAGAAACGGTTGACGGAGTTCGATGTGGGCTGATTCAACAGTGTGACTGTGAACAAATCAACATTTGATAAAACTGAAGTAGGGTAATCCCGGTCGCAGAGTGAGACAGAAAAATCCCTCGTATCGGACTGTTCAGGCGCTTCATTGGTTGATCTGAAACCAGCTCAAGGGTGAATCACAACATTCAAAGCTTGGGAGTCCCCTGGAGAAATGGAGGCCACATCATACATGTCCAGAAAATGAGGTATGTTCAAACAGGAGAAAAAGTAATTTTGCATACAAAATATGAACATTTCCAATAATACATATTCATTTAAAAATTTCACAAAACCGTCTATAACGCGTACGGTTTGACATTCGAATATAGAGAGTTGAAAACTGTAAATGTGCGGTTCAGACCGTACAGTTGGCAATGCTGGTTGGAGACCACGGTTCTGGCACTGTTTCGACTTACTTGTGTCAGTCTCTTCACTTTAATCTTTCCTATTCGCCGGGCTGTGTGGCTCAGACGGTTGAGGCGCTGGCCTTTTGACCCCAACTTGCAGGGTCAATCCTGGCTCAGTCCGGTGGTACTCGTATCTGATGATGCTCAAATAAAACATCCTCGTGTCGGTAGATTTGCTGGGACGTAAAAGAACCCCTGCGGGATTAAATTCCGGCACCTCGGCGTCTCCGAAAACCGTAAAAGCAGTTAGGGGGACGTAAAAATCAATAACATTTTAATCTTCATTATTCTACCTCTTTTTGTCGACTTTTGTTGTTTTCCGAACCCAGCGGTATTAGGTTTGCAAGGCCTAGGATGTCTTTCATTTTCATGCCCTTCGTGGCCCTTTCCTTTCTTTTGCCGATACCCTTATTCTTAAAAGTGTCGGACCTTTTCCATTTTCCTTCTAATTAGTGTTAATAGAGAATGGTCGCCTAATTGTACTCTCTCTTAAAACAATAACCACCACCACAACCAATACCACCACGCGTGTTCGAAAAGTAAGCTTCATAAAATTTTGTTCTCAGTTCTGTTGCAATTGAGGCGTTCGGGTGTAAATAATGGTACCGTAACTGACATTTTACATTTTGTTGGGAAATGCAATGAGAAGGTTCATAAAAATACTGACGGTTCTCAATTTGCTTTATAATATATGTTTAATTCAAAATACCTGAATTAGATTCATTACAAATGATTATTACACAGAAAGTACATGTAATATTTTTTCATGCAATTCTGGAAGTCTTTTGGAAAGTAATTGCGTTACTAGATTAGATACCATTGTTATGAAAGTCTTGGATATGAAGCAGTTTGAGTATATATGATCAGTTTGTTTCATTCTCTGTTTTCAAGGTCTTATAGTACTCATGATAAGCTTTTGGAATCCACCTCATACAGGATATAACATCAGTTAGCTTTGAAGCTTCATTGGCGAGGTCCACCATACTTCACTCCTAAGGGACTGCTGAACTTCCTAAAACGTTTGTTGGTCGGCTTTTCTTCCTCAGGGAGATATACTGAAGATTGCCACTGTATTGTTCAGATGCTAACATCACGCTAGAGTTCTCTGCAGAAAGTTCAAATCTGACCAAATTTCAGGTGGCAAATCCATCTGATGCACTTATCTGGATAAATGCCCCTCTCAGCCGAGAAACATTAACACAATCTGTTCTAGTCAAGGCATGCAACCAAATAAATAAGCATTCTGCAAATTAAAATTTCCCATTTTCTATAATTCGTCCATAATTTTCTCTCTTTCATGTTCAGTAATTCGAACAAAACACTGATTACATTTACATTCCGGGCCCAATTTTGCAGCTTCAACGCATCTGCCTTACCTCTCCTATCTGAGTATGACAAACCTCTGTTTCTCCTCATCTGGCAAGCAGTTTGGACACTCGTGTTTCTTTTTTTCTTTCTTCTTCTATTAGCAATATCCTCATGATCGGCAGATGGTGCGACATCCTCTGTCTCATTGTCAGTGGTGTCTGCATTATTGTCTGGAACACTTGGCGGAGGTGGTGCATAATTTCATTGGAGAGACAAGGCTGTAAAAAGAACATTATGTTAATCCATATAATTCAACATTTTATGTAAATAATGGTAACTGAAAAATGGCTTCATGTACAATGTCTTAAGTTAACTAGTGAATAATATATGCGATTGCATTTAAAAACATATAAATACACACTGCTTAGACAATATTTATATTAAATACTAAGTTTTATTGTAGTTTAAACAACCGCTTTTCACTATCACAAGTACTTGGTGTTTGGTGTACACTTTGGTAACTACTGCAGATATCATTATCTACATGCATAAGTAATATTTGAGGTTATGCGCTTTTCTTAGCTCAGATTTCCTGTTTGTCGCCTGTAATTCAGTATCTGCTGTATCTAGTTCATAGTCCGGATCAAAATCTGAATCACTGTCTTGAAGCAACTGTTTTGTTATTTTAGCATCACATACGGGTGACAGTGGAAACAACAACTTCCTTCGAGTAGCCATCTTGTAGTAGATAACATTATTTGCGGGGAATAACTGCCAGATAACATAACTTTGAATCAATATATCTCTGCCATCTGTTAACCGTTTCTGAAACCATTTCGAATATATGACCAGGCTGTACGTTGCTTTCATATGGCCATGAAATCTCTGTTTCTCACAGAATGTCAGATACCATTATTTACACCCCAACGCCTCAATTATTCTTTAAGAATAAGCAGTACGTTTGATGTAAATATACCAAGGTACAGCCCGGTTCTTGGACTACAGTAGAACCTTCATTCTCCAGACTACATAAATGGGACCTGAAGTGATCTGGACTAATGAAAATACGTATTATAGTGAAATAATGCCATTATGCAATATTTTTTGAAACTTGCCATTTATCTTTACGGGAATAATAGCTGAGCCACTTCAAACTGTTTAAGGATAGCGTACTACACATAATTAATAAACAGATAATACGCAGAGGCACGTGTTGTTCCCAAAGCGCGGAATCGCGAAATTTGTACTTTTATTTGTACCTTCTGATACTAGTTTAATTTATGAAAATAAGTCTCCCCGCTCCCTGTGTATCTACAGCATGCGACCAGTAAGTTAGTTCGCAACGGCTCGGAAATTGCTCGGCCTAGATAAAAAGCCATCCGGCGACAAGCCATACATTCTACTTCCCCTACCGTTGCCCGATAGGCCTACCAGTAGGGTAGCCACGATCGGCCGGGGAGTGGGGGTATGGTGATGATGGAACACAATGAAGGTGCTTGTGCATGTGTGGTGCGCGCTTGAAAGACTTGTCATTATGAGGACACTGATCTTCTTCTCCCACCGCTTTTCCCACACATGTAGATTCGGCCCTGTTTGACGGCCGGATGCCCTTCCTGACGCACATCCTATGTGGAGGGATGAAATTACTATTGCGTGTTTCTCCGGTGGTTGGTAGTGTGGTGTGTTGTCTGAATTTGAAGAGGAGAGTTTTGTGACAAACACAAACAACCAGTCCCCGAGCCAGAAGAATTAATCAAACGTTATTGAAATCCCCGACCCGGCTGGGAATCGAACACGGGACCGCTGTGACCAAAGGCCAGCACGGAAACCATTTAGCCATGGAGCCGGACTATAAGGACACTGATACAAGTGAATTATGTTGATATTCAGATTGCAGTACCGATGCAACAAAATACTACGAAACCTTATATTAAAATACAGAACAAAAACAATACGATCAAGGTCAAAAATTTTATAGCGAATGGTACGTTCAGTTTACAATCTAAAAATCCAACTTTCGAGAATTCTTAGAAAATATATTCAACAGATCTTGTTGTCATTTGTGTACACTATTTTATTTACAAATTATATACAACTTATACACGCACATTAATGAACCGCCATACTGAACATTAACATGTCAACCAACCACCATCACAAAAAAATCACAACATAAGTTCACACACTCGACTAACGATTCTTACTAATAACTAAACTCAGTTCAACTCAACTCCCAAGGCTGTCTCTTTATATACCTTGCCTGGCCAAGCTTCTAGAAAGGTATGACACAACATGTTTTCTCGTATCTTCGAGTCTCCAATAACCTAAGTACGAATGGATCGAACATTCCATAAACTTCGAGTGACAAGGATGCATTGTTCTACCCTGTGTTGCAAACCATTACATTGGATTTATACATCGTATCTACAAGTAATATTAACTATGTGTTCTTACATTAAATAAAGTCGTATTAATAAACATACAGCCGAAGTATCGTGACATAACCTCATATGTTATATTTCATAAGACAGATCATACAACACACAAATAAAGAACGATACGACCACGATTTATACAAAACTAGCTGATGTACCCGTGTTTCGCTACGGGATTCTCAGAAGGACTGACTTGGTGGTTTTCCTAACTGAATTCAACATAGGTCATTACAAAAACGTCAGTAGGAATGTAGCGATTGAAAGCAATGTTATCATATAAAATTCTCGATCAAATGAAAAACCGCACACTTACTCACTTTCAACGAACAGTAAGTTACTACGGTGCCGATCTAACAGTCCAAAGTTCCAGAGCTGGAACAACCACGTCGCAGACTGCCATGAGCACTCCTCTGTCATTATTCCGTTAAATATGCACACAACTCATTCCAGTGAGTGCCTCAGAGTAGGGATTGAATAGCTCGAATGCTATGATGAACTAGTGTGTTACGTACCAGTACTATCAGAAAATGTATGAACCAGAGGAATGTCATGCTAAAGAAGAAAGTTTTCCAACTCCCCAGCTATTTCCCGCCAATGTTCAGTCAGGCTGTTATACTCGGTACGCAGTAGTAATCCCATCTATCGGAGTTGAGCGGCACCATATGAAACGAAGAACATCACAGCAAACAATGGTCAATGTAAAGTTATTGTTGATCAGTTTTAAGCGCTTTGGATATTGTAGGCCTTCTGAAATACCACTCTTATACTCGGTACAGTAAAACTGAATGAAACATACATCATACATCATCATTATAGACTGTTATGCCTTTCAGCGTTCAGTCTGCAAGCCTCTGTGAATTTACTAAACGTCGCCACAATCCTCGATTTGCAACTAGTGTTGTGGCCTCATTTAGTTCTATATCTCTTATCTTTAAATCGTCAGAAACCGAGTCTAACCATCGCCGTCTTGGTCTACCTCTACTTCTCTTACCCTCCATAGCAGAGTCCATTATTCTCCTAGGTAACCTATCCTCCTCCATTCGCCTCACATGGCCCCACCACCGAAGCCGGTTTATGCGTACAGCTTCATCCATCGAGTTCATTCCTAAATTAGCCTTTATCTCCTCATTCCGAGTACCCTCCTGCCATTGTTCCCACCTGTTTGTACGAGCAATCATTCTTGCTATTTTCATGTCTGTTACTTCTAACTTATGAATAAGATATCCTGAGTCCACCCAGCTTTCGCTCCCGTAAACCAAAGTTGGTCTGAAAACAGACCGATGTAAAGATAGTTTCGTCTGGGAGCTCACTTCCTTCTTACAGAATACTGTTGATCGCAGCTGCGAGCTCACTGCATTAGCTTTACGACACCTTGATTCAATCTCACTTACTATATTACCATCCTGGGAGAACACACAACCTAAATACTTGAAATTATCGACCTGTTATAGCTTTGTATCACCCATCTGACATTCGATTCTGTTGGATTTCTTACCTACTGACATCAATTTAGTCTTCGAGAGACTAATTTTCATAACATACTCATTGCACCTATTTTCTAGTTCCCAGATATTGGACTGTAGGCTTTCGGCACAATCTGCCATTAGGACCAAATCGTCAGCATAGGCCAGACTGCTTATTACATTTCCACCTAATTGAATCCCTCCCTGCCATTTTATACCTTTCAGCAGATGATCCATGTAAACTACGAACAGCAAAGGTGAAAGATTACAGCCTTGTCTAACCCCTGTAAGTACCCTGAACCACGAACTCATTCTACCATCAATTCTCACTGAGGCCCAATTGTCAACATAAATGCCTTCGATTGCTTTTAATAACCTGCCTTTAATTCCATAGTCCCCCAGTATGGCGAACATCTTTTCCCTCGATACCCTGTCATAAGCTTTCTCTAGATCTACAAAACTTAAACACAACTGCATATTCCTCTCGTAGCATTTTTCAATTACCTGGCGCATACTGAAAATCTGATCCTGACAGCCTCTCTGTGGTTTGAAACCACACTGGTTTTCATCCAGCTTCCTCTCAACGACTGATCGCACCCTCCCTTCCAAGATGCCAGTGAATACTTTGCCCGGTATACTAATCAATGAGATACCTCGATAGTTGTTGCAATCCTTCCTGTTCCCTTGCCTATAGATAGGTGCAATTACTGCTTTTGCCCAATCTGAAGGTACCTTACCAGCACTCCACGCTAATTTTACTACTCTATGAAGCCATTTCATCCCTGCCTTGCCACTATACTTCACCATTTCAGGTCGAATTTCATCTATTCCTGCTGCCTTATGACAATGGAGTTTATTTACCATCCTTTCCACTTCCTCAAGCATAATTTCACCAACATAATTTTCCTCCTCCCCATGAGCTTGGCTGTTCACAACACCACCACGATGATTTCCTTTTACATTGAGAAGATGTTCAAAATATTCCCTCCACCTCTCCAGTGATTCCCTGGGATCTATTATGAGTTCACCTGAATTACTCAAAACACTGTTCATTTCCTTTTTCCCTCCCTTCCTAATATTCTTTATTACTGTCCAGAAAGGTTTCCCTGCTGTTTGACCTAGCCTTTCCAAGTTGTTACCAAAATCTTCCCAGGACTTCTTTTTGGATTCAACAACTATTTGTTTCGCTCTGTTTCTTTCATTTACGTACACCTCCCTGTCTGCCTTGGCCCTTGTTTGGAGCCATTTTTGATAAGCCTTCTTTTTACGTTTACAAGCTGCTCTCACTTCATCATTCCACCAAGATGTTCGCCTTTTCCCATCTTTACACACAGTTGTTCCTAGGCATTCCCTTGCTGTTTCTACTACAGCATCCCTGTATGCCACCCATTCACTTTCTATATCCTGAACCTGCTTACTGTCTACTGTTCGAAACTTCTCACTAATCATATCCATGTACTTCCGTCTAATTTGCTCGTCCTGGAGATTTTCTACCCTTATTCGTTTGCAGACAGATTTCACTTTCTCTACCCTAGGCCTAGAGATACTTAGTTCACTACATATCAGATAGTGGTCTGTATCATCGAAAAATCCGCGGAAAACTCGTACATTCCTAACAGATTTCCTGAATTCAAAGTCTGTTAAGATATAGTCTATTATGGATCTGGTACCCCTAGCCTCCCATGTGTAGCGGTGAATAGCCTTATGCTTGAAGAATGTATTCGTAACAGCTAAACCCATACTAGCACAGAAGTCCAGCAAACGCTTCCCATTCCTATTAGCTTCCATATCTTCCCCACATTTACCAATCACCCTTTCGTATCCTTCAGTTCTATTCCCAACTCTCGCATCGAAATCGCCCATTAGCACTATTCTATCCTTGCTGTTGACCCTGACCCCGATGTCATTCAATGCTTCATAAAACTTGTCAACTTCATCTTCATTCGCACCCTCGCATGGTGAATACACGGACACAATTCTAGTCCTAATTCCTCCAACTGACAAATCTACCCACATCATTCGCTCATTTACGTGCCTAACAGAAATTATGTTCCGTGCAATGGTATTCCTGATAAAGAGCCCTACCCCAGACTCTGCCCTTCCCTTTCTAACACCCGTCAAGTACACTTTATAATCTCCTATATCTTCCTCGTTATCTCCCCTTACCCGAATATCACTTACTCCTAGCACATCCAGATTCATCCTCTTTGCTGACTCAGCCAGTTCTACTTTCTTTCTTCCATAAGCCCCATTAATATTGATAGCTCCCCATCGAATTCTATTTCGTTCGCCAAGTTGTTTCCAAGGAGTCCCTCGCCTGTCAAATAGGAGTGGGACCCCGTTACTCCCATAGGTCCGAGGCTTGCTTAAACTGTTCTGAGCTCGGTAGATTCATGAAGCAGCATGCTACCCTACTTACACATGGTCCACGTGAGGATCTCTCCTCTAACGGGTTATGGACCACCGGTGGATTGTATAGTCTTAGCCGCCTGAGCACAAGGAGGGCCAGGACTCAGAATATGTCCGAGATGCCCACTCCCATTCCATAGTAACTGGCATCCCGACTCTCAGGACCACTTACTAGGCCACTCAGCCGTTGCCCATGGTTCACGAACTAGGACGTGACTACAGTAACCCACACATAAATGATCGGAAATTGTATTGTCTATAACTTTTGTTATGTAGTACCGTACTTTTCGATAGCACCAATAACATAGGTACCGGTATTGAAAATTAAATTTTAGGCGCCTTCCCCGAAACTACCATTTCATCTCGGGGAAAATAAAATTGTTTACAGACTAGACTGTAGTTTCTTATCCCCGACTCTATATAGCGGTTTTCATTAAATTCTGTTAACCCATTTTCTCTTGGCTCGGCGTTGATATGGACTTAGCAACAAAAATACAAATTCATTAATATCTGTGTTATCAGAGCCGGTACAGTAAAAATGTATAAGACATAAATGATTGGAAATAGTATTTATCGATAGGACCGCTAATAATATAAATATTCGATAATTAAATTTAAGGCCTTCCCCTAAACTACCATTTCACTCAGCGTGAATAAAATGATTTATAGCCTAGATTGTAGCGGCTCATCCCTCGACTTTACATACCGATTTTCATTAAATTCTCTTCAGCCGTTTTCTCGTGATGCGTGTACATACCTACAGACAGACAGACAGACAGACAGACAGACAGACAGACAGACAGACAGACAGACAGACAGACAGACAGACAGACAGACAGACAGACAGACAGACATTACGCAAAAGTAAAAAGTACATTTTCTTGTTACTATGGACATGACCGATACAAAAATACCATTATTTTCAAATTCTGAGCGATGTACAGACAAAACTCTTATTTTATATATATAGATAAATTCCGTACATAACGACGTAAATAATAATAATAATAATAATAATAATAATAATAATAATAATAATAATAATAATAATAATAATAATAACAACACATAACAGTCGAGCTCGATATTTTCCATTTACCCATGGGTTTAGAGAATTGTTTCCAAGTTATACTAGTCCATTACACTTGCATCAATGCCCCCCTATAACTTGAAACAATTTCAACAGTCTATCACACTCGTCGACTTTTCCTTGGTTGTAGATTATATCTTCTCTCTTCCTCGACGTCGCTAGATGTGCTCTCCTCCTCTTGACCGGATCGTGTCGTGTCATCAGTAGCCTATCCTCCAGGTGGACCCGTGGCAGTACCAGGCTTACTTGTATGCGCAGCGGTTGGGTGACTTACCGCAAATCCAATGGGTGGATCTTGACAGGAGGGTTGGTCTGTAGTAAGTAGACCTCATGGTCCAGCTGCTCCTCGACCTCGACGGGACCAACCCACTTGGGTGCGAGACCTGTGTGAAACCCTCCAGTCTTACTACTGACTGGGTGGTTACGTCGCAGTACTTGTTGGCCTGCTAGGAAGATCAGGGTCTCTTCGATATCTCGAGCCTTGGCCTGGGTAAGGGATCTCTTCTCGGCCAAAACTAGCTTTTCCTTGATATCCTGCTGCTGCTTATCCTGCTACTATGTTAGAGAAACAGCTGCATCACCGTGACCAGAAGTGGGTGGTGGACGAATCTCTCAATCCCCGGTGCCGTATAGTTATCGACCAAGGAACAGGTCTGCTGCTGAATAGCCAGTAACATGGTTGATGCGTCGTCGCAGGGCAAAGAGTGACTGCGGTATCTGACGGTCCCACAGTTGATGTTCCTTGTTTTTTAGGTGGACCCATAGCGTCCTTTTTAACTCGTGGTTCCGTCGTTCCGTTGGATTGGCCATTGGGTTGTAGATAAGGGTGGTCCAGTGCTCCACACCCCCATTCTGACATCATTTGCTGACACTTCCTTGACGTGAGCTGACACCCGTTGTCTGACAGAATGCACCGTGGTTAACCGTAGCGGCTGAATACCTCATCCTGTAGAAGACTGGTGATGCGTCCCGTCATGGCTTCTGGTATCGGAAAGGCTTCAATCCAGGTTGTGAAGAGGTCGGTGATTACTAGGAGTTCTGTTTTAGCCCTCGGTGTTCTAGGGTAAGGACCCATCGAGTCTAGGGCTATGACCTCCCAAGGGCGTTGCGGCCGTTTTCCTCGCTGACTGGAATCTGCCTTCCTATTGCTCGCCTTGATACAGGCGCAGATGTAGCACCCTTTCACGTAGTCCAGGATGTCTTTCCGCATGTCGACCCAGAAGAATCTTCGTCGGATAGACTGACATGTTTCTACACCTCTTGGATGTCCGACTTCAGTGCTGTCTTTTAACAATCAATCAATCACTACTGATCTGCATTTAGGACAGTCGCCCAGGTGGCAGATTGCCTATCTGTTGTTTTCCTAGCCTTTTTTAAATGATTGCAAAGAAATTGGAAAATTATTGAACATCTCCCTTGGTAAGTTATTCCAATCCTTAACTCCCCTTCCTATAAACGAATATTTGCCCCAATTTGCCCTCTTGAATTCCAACTTTATCTTCATATTGTGATCTTTCCTACTTTTAAAGACACCATCCAAACGTATTCGTCTACTGATGTCCTCCCACGCCATCTCTCCACTGACAGCTCGGAACATACCACTTAGTCGAGCAGCTCGTCTCCTTTCTACCAAGTCTTCCCAGCCCAAACTTTGCAACATTTTTGTAACGCCACTCTTTTGTCGGAAATCGCCCAGAACAAATCGAGCTGCTTTTCTTTGGATTGTTTCCAGTTCCTGAATCCTGGTAAGGGTCCCATACACTGGAGCCATACTCAAGTTGAGGTCCCACCAGAGACAAATATGCTCTCTCCTTTACATCCTTACTACAACCCCTAAATACTCTCATAACCATGTGCAGAGATCTGTACCCTTTATTTACAATCATATTTATGTGATTACCCCAATGAAGATCTTTCCTTATATTTATACTGTACCAGTAAAAGTTCGGGGCGTAAGGCATGAGAAGGATCTCAGGTAGTGGAAGTTGGTTTTTTGGAGCCGGTACAGAGCAGGATAGACTCGTAGGGCGAATAATAGATGGTTATACCTTTTTCAAACAATTTATTAATAATGTTAATTAATTCACCACCCTGCAATGTTGATATAGGATTCAAATAATATGTCGAAATCAAAAAGGTTAACGTAAATCTTCTTGAGTGCAATTTGTGAAAATAAATAAATCTCACAGATCTTATAGTCTTTTGCGAAAACACAAAGTGTCAGTTTTTTCACCTAAAGTCTTTCTAAGTATTCTGACATGACATGAACACCTTTATAATTGAAAATAAGAATTTGAACTTCTGTTGAGAGTTTCTCAGTTTGTTAGCCTTGAAACATAGAACACTTGAAACTCCTAAAGTCATTCTTCTGTGAAATAGATTTTGAAAATAGATTTATCATTAAAAGATGAATTTTGAGTAATGATGGAGAACTACGAAGTATCGTCACACGCAGCACTGGGTAAACCACTGTTCAGGATTGGTAAGAAAAAGAAAAGAAAAGTCAGTCAGTTTGTGACTACTCACTTATTAAAGAAAATTTGGCTTACAAATACTGATGAGAATCTGGAACATTCCGCGGGTGCGGATGATGACTAGAACTTGAAGTTCCACGAAGAAACCACGTTGACGTCATAGATCAAATGATGTTGAAGGTAGCTGGCTCTTGTAGAATTTTCTCAAGATTTCTGCTGCTCGTGGACATGATTTTAACACACGGAACATGCAAGTAGTATTGACAGATGCTATCGTTCACTGTTAAACACAGTCCAATTCGTATGTTAATTTTAGGACGTCAATTGAATGATCACAGTCCTTGTTGCAAAAAAAAAAACCCACTATTTTAAATCGTCACTGAGAACGTCCAACACAATGCAAATACGTAATATTTCTCATTACCGTCTCTGACCACAGTCTTTGAATCGTTATCCTGACAGATAACACTGATTCTCTAATGTTGATAGAACTATATTATTTTAGAAAAGGTTCTTAACTTTCACTAAGTTTATCACTGTAACACGTCATGTCCTAATATGGCACATAAATAAAGAGACACAGTCCAAGGATGTGCTATGTTAGAAAATAAGTTCTAGAGTAGTTAGGGTTACTGTACACGACAGTTTCTGTTGGTAATTTAATATTGTGTGCAATTAATTAAGTCCACATGTCATGTTGTGAATGTCCAATATATAACTTCGAACTTCACTGATTTCGTACGTGTTATACTTCGAAATGTCTGTAAGTTATATCGTAGTCGCGGCACAATAGACTACTTACGGTGCGACGTCCTTTTTCAAGTACGATGGCGATTTACTATCCCGTAATTTCATCTCCGCGAAACACGACGGAAAGTACTGTCTTCGAGACTGCACGAACATACTATGCGAGGGCCAGTCTCCCCTCTCTCTTACTCATACACATACTACACTGCTAGACTGGACTGCTTGCAATGAACTGAACTCAACTCAACACCACCACCTGTTAACCTTGACCCAGTGGCATATATAGCTGGCGCTGGGAGGGGTAGTTTCTCTCGGCCATGTGACCGTGAGTGCGTAATTTCTGTTAGATTTTAAATCATTATAACTCAGCAACCATAGGATGGATTAATTTGAAATTCACAGGGATTAATTTTTATGACGTCCGCTACAATTTAGCGTTTGGTCCATTAAAATTGGTACAGGCGTTGAAAACTTGCGAAAAGAAAGATATTTTCGAGAAATATCTCTAGGGGAGGTGAGCTTCGAACGATAGGTGACGTCACTTGACTCCGCCTAGCGCACTCGTGGAGTCTGGTACATACTGGAACATTCTTTTACTTAGATGTTCATAAGTCGGACGGATCTTATATGCTGGAACAACATTTCTTTTGATGACTATGGACCAGGACCTAGGCTTTCCTGGTACAATACCTAGGTATTTAAATGATCCCCAAAGGGAACTTTCACCCCATCAACACAGTAATTAAAACTGAGAGGACTTTTCCTATTTGTGAAACTCACAACCTGACTTTTATCGCCATTTATCATCATACCATTGCCTACTGTCCATCTCACAACATTATCGAGATCATTTTGCAGTTGCTCACAATCTTGTAACTTATTTATTACTCTGTACAGAATAACATCATCTGCGAAAAGCCTTATCTATGATTCCACTTCTTTACACATGTCATTGATATATATGAAAACATAAAGGTCCAATAATACTGCCTTGAGGAATTCCCCTCTTAATTTTTACAGGGACAGATAAAGCTTCACCTACTCTAACTTCTCGAGGATGTCCGTCGTGTGCTGTATAGGGATTGCCACTGCTGCAGTCGTGTCGGGGAGGTGAGATCTGTACATTAAGTGTCCTCGGTCAACCCGGAAGTTCTTGTAGCACATCTTGAATTCCCTCGGGACGAGTCGACTCTCGGTGTTCTGTCTCCTAATCCAATGCGTGATGGTCCTACAGGGCTTGTCTTCTTCTTGCCATTGCTTGATTACTTCCAGATAAAATACCTCCTTGATGACCATAAGAACAGGTTCACTCAGTTCGGTCTTGTATTTTTGTGGAAACTCCCTCTCGACAACGGAGCTTCTAGCTTCAGGTTCCATCGCCGGATACCTAGATAGACTGTCTGCTCCTATGTTCGTCGATCCTGAGACGTGACACACATCAAATTAAAATTCTGCGATTAACAGGGCCCATCCCATCAGTTTAGATTTTGAGCCAGAGACCGAGTTCAACCATTTGAGAGCTGCGTTATCGGTGTACAGCTTGAACTTCCTTCCCTCCAAGTAGCCTCTGAACTTTCCACGGCCCACACCACGGCTAAGGTTTCATTCTCGGCTGTGCAATAGCATTGTTCGGTGAGAGATATCTTTTTGCTGGCATACTCGATGATATCCCTTCCGCCGTCACTCCTCTCCTGGAGAAACACTGCTCCTAAGTCGGAGTCGCTGGCGTCTGTCTGTAGGCACATCTTCCGTTGAGGCTCGGGAAGAGGTAGACCTGGAGCGTTGGATATCGCAGCATTAATGCCTTGGAATGCTGCTTCTTCCTTGCTGGTCCATCGGAACGTGTGGTTGTTATGAAGTAGGTCGGTGAGTGTTATTGCCTTCTCTTCAAATTGTGGCACGAAACTGCTATACCATCCACACAAGCTAAGGAACTGACGTACTTATCGCTTGGTCCGCGGGCGTTCAGATTCTTCGATAGCTCAATTCCTCTCCAGTTGCCTTTCTAAACCTTCAGATGTTAGGACATGGCCAAGATATTCTACGCGGGACTGGGCGAAGTGGCACTTCTCCAGATGGTAGGTCAGACCTTGAATTTTCAGTCGTTCCAGCAATTACTTCAGATTCTTGTTGTGAATTAAGATGTCGTCAAGATACACTTGGCAGAAATCTCCAACATATCCTGACAATACCTTATCCATCAGTCGCGTGAAAGTTGCAGGAGCAGTCCAAAAGGCATTACTGTAAACTGGTACAATCATCTCGGTGTCATGAAGGCGGTCAGTGGCCTAGAACATTCCTCAACCTCCACTTGCCAGTATCCGGAGTAGAGATGCAGTGTGTTGAAACGGCTAGATCCACTTACTTGTTAGTGAGTCTTTCAGGTCAGGCATGGGGTAGGCGTGACTAACGGTCTTCTCGTTCAACTTTTACAAGTCCACACACAATCGATACTCCCCATTCTTCTTCTTCGGTAGGACGATAGGCGAAGCCCAACAGGATATGAGGTTTCTATGAGACCTTGCCCTTCCATCTCTTGAATCTTCTGAATGACGATGTTGTGCTTATCCAGGTTGATTGGGTATGGGTGCTGCTTGATGGGTAGGGAGGTGCTGCATTCAATGGTGTGCTTTAAAGTGGTAGTCCGTCCTATTTTATTGGTGATGACTTCTGGAAAGTCCTTTAAAGCATGTCTGAGCTTCTCTTCTTCACTTCGTTGAGGATACGTTAGCTGGATATCTCCCAGGTCAACATCTACTTCGACATCGTTACGAGTCCGGAGATTTCCATCGTGCCTGGCGACCCTCAGACGTCTGTCTTTTCCCAAAAGAACTTAATGAGCTGCATAGTCTAGGATCACTTTGTATTCTACCAAAAAGTCATGACCTAATATTATGTCAGGTATTATGTTCTGAATCATTGCGACGTTAACTACAATGGGAGGGTCCATGCATTTAGCGGTTAGATTAGTCTGTCCTTGGATAGATTAGGTTACACGTCCGCTGCTCCCACTACCCTCCCAAGATGTTGAGACGTCATAGGCGGTAGTAATCTGGCGACAGTCCCATTTACAAATGAGTGGCTTGCTTGGCTGTCGCGTATGGCTAAAAAATTCTCGTTGCCTATCCTCAAGATGATAGCTGGGCGAGGTTTGCCAGTTCTACTCACAATCTGACCAATGTAATTCCTACTTGTCCAGGGCTTCTTGTATGTCGGATCTTGATGCGCATTCCTGTTCAAGGTCCCATCCCTCCTCAATCTAGAATGGGCCGAACCTTGTTTTCCGACGCCAAAGTTGGGCATTTGTTCTTCAGGTGTCCCGTTCTTCCACATTGGTAGCACTTCCTAACCAAGCTGGTCTCCTCGCTGGCTTTACTCTTGTGTTCTTCTTACAACTGGGTGATGATTCTACGCAGATCATAAAAAAATATCGGTTGCGATACGTTCACTAGGGATCTAATATTATCCTGGATTAGCTCTACGATGTCTGGTGAGATCTCGTTCTCGCTTCTTTCAGGATGCAGCCGCTTGAAGAGCTGGTACTTCCGGAGGACGAACGCGCTAGCTCTCATGCCGGGGGGTTATGCATCAGCCAGTAACTTCCTTTTCAGCGAGCTCTTCACCTCTTCGGAATTAAACCTTGCAACCTCTTGAATTCAGTCCAGTTTAAGTTCAAGCCCTTCAAGTTATTCCACCAAGTAGCGACTTGCCCCCTTAACTGCGGTGTGACGAGTTGAACGAAGTTGTCTTCCGGTAGATTAGTCCTTCCTAGTAGACTGACCGATCCCTCGACAAAGCTAGTCGGGTTCTTTTCCAGCCTCCCGTGGAATTCCGGAAGGCTCTCTTTAATCACCTCCGAGTCTGGGTGTCCTGTATTGCCGGTTAGGTTTTAGGGGTTGAAGGCGTGGTGATAGGTCTTCCTTGATTTAACCTATCTTCTACCGCGTGAAGGACGCTCTCTCTCATCTTCTGAACATTTACCCTGATGGTCGAGATCTGGTTTTCTAACTTTCCTTCAATGGCAGAAATACGGCTCCCAAAATTTCCCTCAAGGGCGGAGATACGGCTTCCAAAATTTTCGTCGACGGTAGAAATTCTACCCTCAACCTCGTGTTTGATGCTGGAAACCTGGATTTCCACCTCCTCCTTGAGGTTCGAGAGGTCGCCTTCAAGATGGCTTACCCTACTATTGATCTGCTCAACCTGCCTCAGTTTTGACCTGATGTCCGATATCTGCCGCGTTAATTGGTTGGTAACGTTGGTAATTTGGGAATTGATCTGCGAAATTTAATCATCTACGGTGGAAATTTTTTATTCTAGGCACTGTTCTACTTTGTAAAACTGTGTGTACACTTGAGATATTTGTTTGGTTAAATCTTTATTAACTTGAGAAATCTTGTCATCTACCTTCGAAATGTCGTCAGCAATCTGTTCTGTTAAAGCGGAATTAACTTGTGAAATATGTTCTGTTAAGGTGGAATTGACGTCTGAAGTTTTGTCATTTACTTTCGAAATGTTGTCGGAAATCTGTTACGTTAAGGCGGAATTAACTTGTGAAATCTGTCCTTTCGGACGAATTACCTTCGAAGATCTTACTATTGAGTGTCTGTATCATGCTCATTAGGTTGGAACATATTGAAGGCATATTTACCTCATCTTCCGATGACAAGTCCGATTGTTCGTTCACAACGATAAAAAACTTTTCGGGATCTTCACCGTTTTTAATGAGTTTTTCTTCTAGCCGTGTCTTCAATGTTCTCTTACACCATTCGCCGTTTTGCGAGTTAGTCTTGAAGTTGTTTTACAGACATATTTTCCAGTATCACTTTCATTCTATATCGATTTCCACTTACACTCTTATTCACTAGGGAAAATTATTCGTACGTCCTGTACACAAGGTCACCAGTTATCTTATTCACAAAGACGCACACACGAGGTGCTGTCAATTGTGCACACTATTTTATTTACCAATTATATACAACTTATACACACGCATTAATGAACCGCCATATTAAACAATCGACTGCACATTAGCATGCCAACCAACTACCAACACAACAAAATCACAACATGAGTTCACACACTCGACTAACGACTTTTACTAATAACTCAACTCTACAAGACTGTCTCTTTATATACATTGCCTGGCCAGGCTTCTAGAAAAGTATGACACAACATGTTTTCTCGTATCTTCGAGTCTCCAATAACCTGTATACAAATGGATCGAATATTCCATAAATCTCGAGTGACAAAGATGAATTGTTCTAGAGTCTTACCCTGTGTTGCACAAGATTACGTTGGTTTTATACATCATATTTACAGGTAATAATAAATTATATAATATTCATTTTGTGTTCTTACATTAAATAAAATCGTATTAATAAACATACAGCCGAAGTATCGTGACATAACCTCACATGTTATATTACACAAGACAGATCATACTACACACAAATAATAAATTATACGACAACGATTTATACAAAATACATTCCGTACATAACTACGTCAATAATAATAATAATAATAATAATAATAATAATAATAATAATAATAATAATAATAATAATACCTAATAATCGAGCTCGATATTTTCTATTTACCCATGAGTTTAGAGAATTGTTTCCAAGTTATAAAGGAAGTAGCATTTGTCTCAGATTCTGATTTATTGCGAGCCATACAAATAAAAGACTGGAAGTCTGCAATAACACTATCAACATTTTTGAGCCTCAATAATATGCACAGTTCTTTATAGTCATCTTCTGAAAGTTGCTGAAAAGTTTGAACACTCTCACAATATGAAATTGATAGGATTAACTTCACGTCTTGACATTAAACCTTTGCTCCATTTCACTGATCATGTTCGTTACAAATTTGGCATTTTTCTTTGTCTGTCTTGTTTCTCTTCATTCAAACACACTTTTCACTTCTGCTGCAGCGGTCTCTAGATTTTTAATTTCATTACTACTTTCTTTTCACTATCTTCCTCAAGACAATTCTCTATACTCCTTAAGTGATCCAGAGTGCCGGACACAAGAACAGGATGTTGTGAAATTGTAAGTGATTGATTTTTCAGGTCCTTGCTTAAGTTTAGGACAGCATGTAATGTTTCGTCTAAAATCACCAAACCTATTAAGAAATTGTAATTCATAATTTCTAATAGAATCCTCTCCTCCCCACAAAATTGACACATCAGCACCATCCTTATGTATATGTTCACATGCCATCATAGGCTTAATGGATTTGTGGCACAGGAATAAATTACGAACTGTGCGATAGCTACACAACTAACTGATGTCAACAGCTTATGTGATTTTTAAAAGTGGTTCTTGTGGAGCAGACCGAACTTCATGCGGTGAAGGGTTTGTACACAACTTTAATAACATGTAATATACGTCTTACCATGGGATGTTTATTTCTACAACTGACGACATCGGTCGACAGAACATGTGTTCTGCATTGGATATATGGCAATTCAAATATCTTTTCCTTCGAAAGCCAAGCGTGGATGCCATTTATACATCCACTGATATGGGCAGCTCCATCAAACGAACACGACACTAATGTATGATTTATGATAGATTTCGTTTCTTTAGCTCACTGTCAATACCCTTGAATACACCTATATTCATCATTGGTACTCTTCACTTCTACCATACACAGAAACATTTCCTTTGCTTCAACAGGGAATTTTTGATGCATATTGTATCAACAAAGGCAGTTCACTAGAGTTATTTACATTAACAGATTCATCTGGCATTACAGAAAAGCATCTTAACACGGAGAATAATTTCGTCTTGAACGTCTTCAACCTCACAAATATAATTTACTACCGTAGTTCGGAAGCTGAGTTCCAGCTAACATACACTGAGAGGACAAAAGTTACGGGAAGGGGTGTCCCATTAGAAAATGTGTCATCTATGACCCACCCAAGCGTTATGGCTAGCTGCGGCGTAGCCGTGCAGTCTGTCTCAGGCACCAGTGTCGTAAATATGGCAACACGTCGCGAGTTAACCGAATTTGAACGTGGGATGATCATCGGCGCACGGCACATGTGTCATAGCATTGCTGAGATTGCACGCGAATTCGGGTTTCCGAAGTCAACAGTGTCCATGGTGGATCTTCAATATCGCAAAGAGAATGTTACCATCCGCTTAAACCGCCGCACGGTAAGACCATAGATGTTTAACGAACGGACATCACATCACTTCCGCAGAATCATACTGGACGCTCGGCGGGCTATTGTGAGCAATATCACCGCCCAGTTGATTCTGGAAGTCAGAAACCCATTTGTACCAGGACTGTAAGGAAGCCACTATACCGCATAGACTTCACCAGCCGACGACCATTTCGTGTCCCTTTGCTGACACCTCGACACAGAACTCAGCGACATGCATGGGCCCGCGAACATCGACAATGGACCATGGAACTAGGGTTGGACAGACCAGAACAATCAGATGTACCGAAACATTAGGAGCTTGAGGTAGAGTGTTTCGGTACAGTGTGCCGGCACACGGGGGACTAACTGCGCGGTAAATATAACTTCGTGAGGCAACATCACATACCCCGCGTCAGCGGGAATGTGCCTGTACCGAGCGTGTTGTGTATGTGCACTCGTGTCCAAAAGTTAAGCATAAGTTACCAGTAAGCAGGGCAACATGAAATAGACCGAAAATCGCACAACACATTCACCTACCAACCTTACGTGTTCGCTCTGTATAGGGAAGGAGTGTTTCCTGCTTTGACTAGCGGCGTAACCGCAAGGTAAACACAGCCAGTGCCTGCGCCCCATAATCCTTCAGTCGTGTTTGCCCTGTTATAGTGAGCGGAGTGTAGCCTCGTGGTGAACGTGACAATATAATGGTACAACGACGCCATTTGGACCCCTTTTGCAGGGTAGAATACTCGGCCGCCGTACACTTGGATGTGCCACAAAGTGTCATTTCCAGGCTTTGGACACGATTTCGAGACACAGGAGATGTTAGTCGTAGGCCAGTACAAGGTCGACCACGGGTAGCCACCCCACAGCCGTTTCCCGGCAAACTGTGTACCGGAGGCTCAGAACAAGCAGGGCTGTTTGCCCGACGTCCAGCGGTGTGCATCCCGCTCACTCCAGCACAGAGACGGGCCCGTTTACTGTGGAGCCGTCAACATCGAAACTGGACCATGAATGAATGGAGGCATGTGCTCTTCCACAGATGAATCCTGCTTCAGTCTGCAGAACGATTCCCATTGCAGATTACTCTGGAGAGAACCGGATAGCCGATACAACCTCAGGAACATCGCGGAACGGGACCAGTATGGTGGTGGTGGCGTCATGCTGTGCGTCATGTTGCATGGCCGTACGGACCTGCACATCTTCATGGGTGGTCCGAGGAACACTGTTAACACTCGGAGGTACAGGGATAAGGTACTGAGACCACATGTTCGACTCTTCAGAAGTGCGGTTGGTCCAAACTTCCTCTTAATGGACGATAATTTCCGACCGCACCGCGCTGCTCTGGTGGATGAATTTCTGGTTGGGGAAGACATTCATCACATGGACTGGCCAGCGAGGTCTGCGGATCTGAATCCTATAGAACATGCCTGGGATGCATTGGGGATGTGAATTGCATCCCGTCAGCCTCCAACAAGGACCCTCCAAGACCTTCGCATTGCCCTTGCGGATTAATGGGATCGACTGGCACAAGAGCTCTTGGGCCATCTGATGGAGAGCATGCCACGTCTCTGCGAAGCATGTATGGCCGTTACGGGTAACCATACACCCTATTAACAGCATATTTTTGTGGAAGACATTGCCAAGTTTTGTTAGTTGTTGTCAAAGGTTTTTTTGGACAAGTTGCGTGACATATGGTGTGTGAGTCAGCTTCCGATTGTTCAGCAATCCGTCTGACATTCCTATCAGGCGGTATGGCCTCATTTAGTGATAATGCTTAACTTTTGGACACTAGTATAGTTACGGCCAGCACAAAGCTGCACGGAACGTGAAGGAACAGTCGGCACACTGAAATTTGTGCCCACCAATCATGTTTGAAGGATGCTTTTAGGTAAGGATGTGTCCGGTTAATATAAAATATACATAAGACGGTTACATCGTTCGTTCTGAAATACCCCTGCCACAATTACACTGGCAGTAGGTGTGTTTACAAATGTTAGAATGCTATTTTCACAAATTAAAAATATACTCGCACAGTTGAAGAAACATTCATCAGTACTTCCTTTTACGTACACAATATACAAGCGGAATACGAAAATAAAAATTAACCCATACACACAAAACACGAAGAAAAAATTAAACACTATATACAAGCAGAACAGGAGATTAAAACTATACAAGCAGAACATGAAAATAAAAATTATGGGATGTTTGAGTTTGAAGTATCTCGTTATTGTGCCGGTTGAAGATCCATTTGCAAACAAAATAGAACATAAATTGCATTTCACTCTGTCCGGTTTTATTATAGTAAATAAAGTCCTAAACAGGACTCCTGTGCGACATTATGCAAAGTTTACCGTATTTCGAGTGGTATATGTAGGTATTACGAGGCTTCAGTGAAAGCGCTCTTACGAAACAGCTTGAAACGAAACAGAACACATCAAGTTATTCGCATGTACCGAAGGAGAGTTGCCGGTGCAACGGAACTCGCAGAACAAAGAGGATATGGCAGAACACGGAACACTCCAGCACGTGCTGGCACACTGCCGGTATCGACAGTCAGCTAGTAGGCGAAGGGCAGTGCATAGTTGCGCTCCTGACGGGATAGCGACTCACGGTCTCGGTCTTGCTTGAGAATGTTTCGGAACAACAGACACTCGGTGTTCCGGAACAGCGGAAGATAACTGTGCATAGGCATATTGTGCCGAAACAGGAGCATAGTGCCCAACCCTACATGGAACAGTGGCGGTGTGTGATATGGACCGAAAAATCGCCGTTCCAGTTGTAGCGAGCTGATGGGCGCGTGAGAGTGTGGTGTATTCCCCATGAAGCTATGGATTCTGCGTGTCAACAAGGTTGCGTCCAGGCGTGAGTTGGCCTATTTTTGATCTGGGCGGCTTTCTCATGGTCGCAGTTAGGCCCCATTGTTCGGCTGCAGGGAGCACTGACCGGTGCACGTTACGTGGACGTTCTTTCAGACACCGAGCTCGATAGCTGCAGTCGCTTAAGCGCGGCCAATATCCAGTATTCGGGAGATAGTAGGTTCGAACCCCACTGTCGGCAGCCCTGAAAATGGTTTTCCGTGGTTTGCCATTTTCACACCAGGCAAATGCTGGGGCTGTACCTTATTTAAGGCCACGGCCGCTTCCTTCCCACTCCTAGCCTTTCCTTGTCCCATCGTCGCCATAAGACGTAAAGCAACTAGCTAAAAAAAGTTATTGCAGACCATCTGCATCCCTTTCTGGCCCTAGAGTACCCTGATGGAAATGCCATGTTTCAACAGGACAATGCGCCACGTCACTACTCTGTGGTGGCACGCAGGTGGTTGGAGGAGCACTCCAGTTAAGTTACGACCATGGATTGGCCCTCCTGATCCCCCGATCTTAATCCAATCAAGCATTTATGGGATGCTGTCGATGTTGGTGTACGCGGCATGAACCCCGCACCAACCACACAAGACAAATTGTGGTTAGCAGTGTAAGATGCGTGGGTTCAGATCCCTCCAGAACGATAACAACACCTTGTAGAGTCGATGCCTCGCCGTATTGCTGCCGTTTTGAGGGCTCACGGAGGAGCAACTCGTTATCAACATCACATTCAGTGTCTTCCCATGATTGTTGGCCACTTGATGTATATAGATCGTGCATTTAGAGTTAACCCAATTTTCAAGGTAAATGTGATTTTTAGAACTTTTCTGTTAATTAGGAGTTCATACTTTGTTGCGTGGGCGATTTCTTCTATGCAAAGGAAGTACACATTTTCGATTAAAGTTGAGTGTGATTGACGATTCAAAGCTTTTTCAACGTCACTTTGTTTAATTAACTGTGCATGGACAGGATTATTCGATCCCTGTAACCTACAACTTTCGAATGCTTTTCAGAATGCGCGTGCTTATCTAATTTACCCATACTTCATGTAGTTTTCCGTAACTTAATAAAAGGCACCGTTACAGCCATACCACAGCTTTTTTGTAGAACTTTGAGATCAGTTTTTAAATGATTCTTAAGAAATTGCAAAATGCACCGCTCCGATTCTGATCAAAATATAGCCATTTGTACTTAAGCCCCCATTTATGCTGATATTGGAATTTACATTGACGAACTCTTTGTTCTTG
This sequence comes from Anabrus simplex, assembly GCF_040414725.1. Classification (NCBI taxonomy): domain Eukaryota; kingdom Metazoa; phylum Arthropoda; class Insecta; order Orthoptera; family Tettigoniidae; genus Anabrus; species Anabrus simplex. The sequence continues at coordinate 714,503,967 of NC_090266.1, forward strand.
TGCAGTTGCGTCAGCAACAATATCCTCTTTTGACCAATGTGGAAGAGCAACCGAAGAATTTGTCTCCCTTTCGCCTTCTCATAGGGTATTTTGCATGAATGACATTCAAAACGTTGTTCCTTCAGAAATAAAATAATGTTTGATATCTTGACTTCTTATTATGAAAATAACTTCACAGAGAACTGAGCATATACCAACAGACTCACACACCGCGCCTGATAGAGGAACACGGTCAGGAATGCCAATCAATGAAAAAAAACAATGTTCAGTTCGTTATGTGCGCATTATAAGAAATTAATTTTAACATAAGTTCATTGTTTTCACAGTGGATTTTGTGATTGTCTTAATTACGCCAAATGCGGTTGAACAATACTTACATACTGATATCTCAAAGCCAAACAATTCAGTTAATCATTCATTTGATTGTTCTTTGCTTTTAAGTTTATATCTTGCGTTTCCAATAGAGAAACGGCTTGTGAAAAGCACCGGAGTTTCGTGTTAAATGAAATTCAGTGACGCGCAGGAATCTGAAAAGTGGTTCGTAGCACTTGCTAACTGAAAGATGATTATTATATTGTAGGTACAATGTTCCGGTACCGATATCAATTTGTATTATAGGGCCTACTTGGACTGACATCCCGGGGGTGGGGGCATTTTCGTCTTCGAGGGGTGTGAAATCCTCCACCCCGCCGTAACCCCCTGAAATCACCACCGCGTGGGCCCGTTTATCGAGGCCGGTATAAGAAGCGCAGAGTAGATCTACAGTAGTTGGCCGTGCTGTGACACACCGGAGCGTTTGCGGGTAGCAATTCGTAGAGAACGACCTGAATTTTTCTCAACAGGCATCGTGTTGCTGCATGACGCCAGAAATAAAAATCCACAGTCTGTTTCCATTCATTCGACCGCGTCAGGAATGGAATCAATGAAGCCCCCATCTAGCGGCGAGGATAGGAATTGTGCCGGCTACCAAAGCATGTCGCACTCCTCTGGAGCAATGCTTAATTGCTGACAGACGAAATGGTATGATATTGGGGTGTGTTGCTGGAATGAATGGTGACAGGGAAATCCAGAGTACCTGGAGGAAAACCTATCCTGCCTCTGCTTTGTCCAGCACAAATCTCACATGGAGTGACCGGGATTTGTCCGACTACTTGGCTGAATTGTCAGCGTTGAGGCGTTCGATTCAGAGGGTCCCATTTTCGATTCCCAATCGATAGGGGACTTTAATCGCGTTTGATTAATTCTTCTGGTTCCAGGATTGGGTATTTGTGTTTGTTCCAACACGTTCCTCTTCATATTCAGACAACACACTGCACAACCACCACAGAAACATGCAATAGTGATAGCATCTCTCTATGTAGGTTTGGCGTCAGGAAGAACATCTGGCCGTAGAACAGGCTCAAATCATCATGTGCAACTCAGTACACACCCGCGACCCCACAGGTGTAGGAAAAGCGGCAGAAGAAGAAGTGACCAGGATTTCAACCACGGAAACCAACGGTGAGAGGCCAGCCCACTGCCACCTTAGCCACGGAGGCTATGACAACGCAAGACGACACGCGTTAATTGTTAGGGCAATTTCGGTGAGACGTACTGGAACACCCTCCCTACAGCCCCGACCTAGTACCCAGTAATTTCCCTCTCTTCGTACTGTTGTAGGTGCACCTGAGTGGTAAGCGATTCAACGATGATATGGCCGTGCATCATTCCGTCATGACGTGGCTTCAGCGACTGGACTCATATTTCTTCCACGCCGGTATCAATGCTTTGGTGTACCGTTGGAATAAGTGCTTGGAAAATAATGGTGACTATGTTGAATAGTAATTCGTATTAGTGCCCCTACTGTGTACCGATATATCTTCCTGTAAAATGACGTTCTCCCCATCCCTACACCGCCTTCATAGCACGGATCGAATAGTACAAATGCTATGATGGACCAGTGTGCCAAGTACCAGTAGTTATCAGAATAGGTAAGATCCAGAGGAGCGCCAAGATAAAATAGAAAGCTGTCCAACTCCTCAGCTCTTCCTCAGCAATATCCAGACACGCTGTTCTAATCGGAGAATTAACTCCTCTAGATCGTGCGTAATGCAGATGTCCTCTCACTACCCTCCTTGGGACAGAATACATTCAAGTATGGGGACTGGTAACATTTCAACTGCGATAAAAGAATATGAGGCTTGGAAGATCAGAATTTTCTTTTCCTCTTGCCTTTGTTGCGAAGGATCTTTCCGTAAGATCAATATTGACAATAGTAGCATGCAGGAAATAAATAAGAGAGTAAATATTTCCGTTATTATTCGTCGCAGAATTAATATGAACTGCACATATGATATGAAGTGTAATTTTCTAGTACATTACATTTGTTAAGGAGCATTTGGCCTATTGATAGGACCGCTATTAACGGGTATATTTGAAAATAATTTTTAGACCTTCCCCTAAAATACCATTCGATCCACTGTAAATAGAAGTATTTATAGTCTAGATTTTAGTGTCTTCTCCCCTGACCTTACACACTGATTTTCATTAATTCTTTTCAGCTATGTTTTTCCTTAGATGTTTGAAGTCGCACTAACACATCGAAGAATTTCGATGACGCAAGGATGGGAAAGGGCTAGGATTGGGAAGGTAGCGGCTGTGGCCTTAATTAAAGTCCAGTCCCAGCATTTGCCTGTGTGAAAATGGGAAACCATGAAACCCATCTTCAGGGCTGCCGACGGTGTGATTTGTACTCACCATCCCTCGAATGTAAGCTCACAGCAATGCGACCAAAATCGTAAGGCAAACTCGCTGTCAGCAGTTTTCTCGTGATGCGCGTGCGTACGTACATACATACATACTGTACCCATTACTAGGTCTAGCCGGAGTACAAGAGACACCCTAGGGGTGCTCAATTCGACAAGATATTACTGACTGAATATATACAAATGGCAGGATTAAACATCAGGTTCGGAAATAAGAATATTCGATATTCATTGAGTATTATAACACAATTTATTCAAAATAAAAGGAAAACCTTTGTCATCCTGATTATCTGTGATTATGGGAAATTATCGCTACGTTAAGTTAAATTACTGATGATTCTTGACGTGACATAAAAATAATTCATACAAATGGGATGGTACATGTGACTTATTTGCCCTGCAACTCTAACAGTGTAATTATCTGTATTTACATATATCATTTGTAGACGTATAGTGTAATTTAATAATATGACATTTTGAATCTTGAAAAATGAGGATGATGAATCAAATTCCTCGAACAATCTGATAAACACAATAAATTTTAATGGAGTGTATGAAATATAAAATAATCAAAGTTTACAAAGTCTATTTCTTCTCATATCAAAATGTTAGTGAAGTTACATTCTTTAAATATTTATTATTATTGATGTCTCTTGAAAGTGCTTTTAACTGAAGTAAAAATTAACTCGAGACGTCGAGTATATCTGCTCAAAGTTATTCTCACTTATCTCCTCGTGAGAACTAAGATCTAAAGTTATCATTACGTGGTCATCTTTAAGAAACTGAAATGATTAATCCTCAAAACCATTAAATCAAAATAATTTATCGACGTTGGAATGCTGTCAAAATTGTAAATTAAATATTACTAAAATGTCACAGATTATTCTCTCAGTTAACACATCACATCCATCTGAAATACACAAAACATAAGTTACAACTAGAAAATCTGACTAATTCTACCAACTGTCTACAGGAAAAATTCTACAGAAGAAATATTTACAATATTTACATCACGTCCATGTACAAATTAACGTTATCACTCTCCATTAGATTCATTCTGAGGTATCATTGAAAATGTGAAGTCTCCACGTGGGTACGTATTCTAGCGATGAAAGCGAGCTCTCCTAGTATCGAACTACAGTCTGATCTGGATAATTATTTGAGAATCAACTTCCAAATTTAATGCCTTTCCAGTAAGATTCACTCAAACATTCGAAGCTTTGAATTAATGATCTCCATAAGTTACAACAGGATAAGCTTATTCCAAAATATTAAGACAGAATTCTGGAGTACATCTGTCGACATATACTTATTATTATCATCATCAGAAGACTTTATCAAAGTAACTACCATTTATATAATCTCGAAGAACCATTATCCATTTCCTTCCATGATCAACATCACGTATTAAAAATATCGTCGCACAAACACGTCACAATTCACTATCAGAAGACTCATATCACATGTACTAATTCACTATAAATTCAGAGTACAATTACAACATTATAAGACGACTAATGTTCACCACAACTGTATATGACACAATGTGTAGTCAGAAAATTACGTAAGAACATGTTATCGTCCAAGAAATAAGCCTTACTTCCATTAACTTCGTCTCGATGGCTACATATAACATTAAGAATAATATATATCTACTCACGTACTCCTAATAAATCCATAATCTCATTCCGGAATTAATATCCTGATGACATACTACAGTTACCACGATATACGAATGTAAGTCCAAATATCACGGAAACATCGAAAAATATAGTGAAAATATTATCTCAATAAATTCCTACGACACAGATTAACTCACTAATGCAATGCAATTCGTAAAATAAGAAAGGATGGTTACGATAACACATGGATAACTTCAACTGATCTATCATTTGAGAACTCAGTAACACGTGGTTAGGAATATGAACCAAGTACACGAATTAAACTTCATGTCCTAACTCGAATATTAGGGAACATTCAATGAAATATCATGAGAAAGAAATCAACTGCAGACTACAATACCACACCAAAAGAATAAGAAAGAAATGAAGTGTTACAAAGAACAGATATAAATAAGACGTTGTCGACTTAACTTATACTGCAGTCTCCATGTTGAGCTCCTGATGTCCTCAATCGAACATTCTAGGGTTGAAATCCTTGCATCTCTCCACTGTTGGCGACGGTCCTTTGATTTAATAGCTCATGATGAGATAGGTGTAGAATCCGGTACGGACTCCCATCTTCTTGCGATGAATGTTGTTGAGGTCCTCTTTAATTATATACTTCCCGATGATTTTGCTGAAACTTGTACAGAATAAATTAGAAAAAGTCCTAGGCAAAATCCTGCAATTTATTACTGAAAAACACGTACTATAATTATTTATCTGTCTCCTTTCGACGTCTGTTTGTTGAACACTAATTGTAGTCGTATAGGCTGGCACAATATAAGTATAGGCTTAGCACTGGATATGCGTACACTATCCCAGGTGACGACTATATCTCCACTAACGTTCTCGGAGACCATGTACCAAGCGTAGTCGAAGAATAACTGCAATGAAGTGAGAATGAGCGTGCGTATGACTCGCTTTAAGTAAGGCAATGCCCCACTGATCGCAAGAAGTACGAGTCAGTTCAAGTACTGAATTCTTGTCAGTTCCTTTTATTAAATTCATATTACTTTCTGCCAGTACACCATTCAAATTAAATATAAATTCAATTACTTATTATTGTAGTTCACACGTGATATCATTGGCACTGTTCAGTCTAATTCAACTTTTATACACCTTCATACATACACATATCACGCCGTCGATGTTATTAATAATATTTTCTTTACTTTTAATCAAGTACCACTGCACGCGAATATATTCCAGCTATTTTCTTCTCTCTTCCTCTTTTATTTCTATTGTTATTTTCTGATCCAGCTAGCGCCCTCCCCTTCAGGTTGGAAACTGCTCGCCGCCTTCCTCAAGAACAAGCACGTGCGATGCCGACAAAGAACCAGATCCTTGACACACTACCCTATATTCAACCAGTTGATAAGGAGCATACGGTCACAATACATACATACATACATACATACATACATACATACATACATACATACATACATACATACATACATACATACACACATACATACTATAACCTTCCAATGAATGTTGGATTAGAGTCGGTTTGGAAGTTTATGGTAAGGTAAAAGTTAATGAAATCATATGTCCAGTTATCACACGCCCAAGTATGTCAGAGATTAAAATAACTCGCTCAACCAAATAAATAACAGACAACGGACTGAAGGTACCGGCAAAATAATAAGCTCGGAACCCTGTGGTATCTCATTAAATTACTGTTGATGATAGGATGTCGTAGCACGAAATACAGAATTAAATAAACATGGCAGTTTCTTCAGGCAGAAGATAAATAAATGTAAATAAATGGCGAGAACCATTAATGACAGAAATATGTATCGGAGGCCATGGAATGAGTCGGATCAAATGGGCCAAGTTCAATTTACATATGATGGCCATACCTTATCTACTTAGTCCGATTTAATTCGAGAATCGAGACTCGTAATGAAATAGTCGACTGGCGCACCAAACTAACATGTGACGGATTGTTAAATGAATTCCTTTTAGATGTCAATGATTTTTAGGAGCACTCTGTATCATAGAGGTTACGTATTTAACGTCAAAAACATATGGAACGCTACGGAACTTGGAAGATTCTTAAAATGCAAACCGACTTTTATTATTGAAGTCTAGCATTAGATTTTGTTTTTAATAAAAGAGAATAATATAATTTGTTGAAAGGATTCTGTAAGCATTAGAAGGGTGGCACACGATTTAGAAGGAAATCATATGAAAATCTGAATTTAATTGCGAGTTTGTCATTAGTAATAAGAGTAATTCATTGTCAAGAGGAAAGATATACCAGGTGTCTCTTGAACGCCGTACTTTCTACTTATAAATGCCCCGCATGCACAAATGATAAACGGGATGTCTACCAACTGATTTTCACAGGGGAACTACTGCCAGCGGGCAGGTTACGTAAGAATATGAAGAGATAAGAAACGGAGTGTCACTCGCAGCATGTTAGTCAGCGCTACCGGTCTAATGCATCCCTTGCATTAGTAAACATCGTTTTCGACCGCATAGTTCTAGGCTGGTGTATGGTACAGCCGCACTATGTTTGCTGTCCGCATATCGGCAATAGCTAGTGTGATCAGCAGCGGTGAATACACAGACACTATTTTAAGCTGGACAACCTGGTCGGAGTGCAACAGAAGCTCCAAAACAGACGTACGCCTTCTACACACGTACTTCACCGAACAGTATTAGTTTTTTTAATACAAGCAACTCTTCCATCGAGTGGAATGTCTACACGTGTATAAATTAATAAGTTATTCGATTTCCTTTGCTGCATCTTTGGGGTGTCTACAAACAGTAGCGGCGGTTAGGGGGTGGGATAAGGAGGAACAGTCGCTCCCAACCCCACTTTGTAGAGTAAATATTACATTTTATTCCACTTTAGCCAGCTGGAACTAGGAATTATTTTAAAAAGCTATTTGTACAAGCCTTGTTGTCTTTTATGCTAAATATTTCCTCTATTGTATAGCGCTACGACAAGTAGTGAAGACTTTGCATGTGCTGTGAGGAAGGGTAGTAGGAGTACATATTTTTTTGCTGAGGACGTGGCCACTGAGTTATAATTCACACGCTTGCCGCGCGCATTCTTCAGATTGGCAGTCTCTTTATTGTCTGTCAGTTTCTTAGTGTGTATTCAAATAACACATTATTTTTAATTCCATAATCATGCCGTATATCTATGTAATTGTACCGGGCGAGCTGACCATGGGGTTACGGGCGCGCAGCTGTGAACTTGCACTCGGGAGATAGTGGTTTCGAATCCCACTGTCGACAGCCCTGAAGATGGTTTTCCGTGGTTTCCCATTTTCATACCAGACAAATGCTGAAGCTGTACCTTAATTAAGGCCACGGCCGCTTCCGTCCCATACGTTATATCTGTATCGGTGCGACGTAAAGCCAATTGTAAAATATATTTAATTGTAATTGTAATTTCAACGCGAGAGAATACCAACTTTATTTTCACCAGACTAAATTATTTCGTTTGTATTATGTTATTTTATATGTAAATGTATCTGGCTCGTGGACTTTTCGTAATAATGTTTTTTGAGATTTTGATTCAATGCTGTATAATAAAATTTTCACCAAGTCTCACAAACATACTACGGGGCATTTACTTAATAAATAACATAACACAAAGAAATAATTTAGGAACATTGGTATTAGCTCCCATTAAAACACGATTACAAGTGAATATTTTTTACAATTGGCTTTACGTCGCACCGACATAGATAGGATTTATGGCGACGATGAGACAGGAAAGGGATACGCGTGGAAAGGAAGCGACCGTGGCCTTAAATAAGGTACAGCCCCTGCACTTGCCTGGTGTGAAAATGGGAAACCATGGAAGACCATATTCAGGGCTGCTGACAGTGGGATTCGAAACTACTATCTCCCGAGTGCAAGCTCAGTGCTGCACGCCCGTAACCCCACGGCCACCTCGCCGGGTATAATTAAATAGAAGGACGGCAAGATTATGCAATTAAAAATCATTTAGTATTAGAATACTCACTAAGAAACTAACAGACACTAAAGAGACTGCCAGACTGATGAATGAGCGGGGAAAGTGGGTGAATTATAACTCAGTGGCCAAGACCTCGGGGGGGGGGGGGGAAAGTAACCTTACTACCCTTCCTCACAGCACATGCAAAGTCTCCACTTCTTGCCATAGTGCTATACAAATTAGTTAGCCGCGACGAACAGCATTTTGTGCGTATTTCCGTCAATAATTATGTTAATAATTAAAGAAAATAAACGAAGGAATTAGCAGATAAGATCACGAGGTTTGTACAAACAGCTTTAAAAAAAAAATTCCTAGTTCCAGCCGGCTAAAGTGGAATGAAAATGTAATGTTTACTCCACAAAGTGGGGGTGGGAGCGACTGTCCCTCCTCGCCCCACTCCCTAATCGCCACTACTGTTTGTAGACACGCCAGAGATGCAGCTAAGGAAATCTAATAACTTATTAATTTACTAGCAAGATACCCGTGCTTCGCTACGGAATTATACTGAAATTTAGAATTGAATGCTTATTTTTTTTATATATAATCCACCGAAATTCACGATCTGATTCGTTTTCTGAGAGAATCTGCCAGAGAAATTCGCGATCTGATTTGTTTTCTAATAGATTACGGAAAGTTTCCTCCCATTTTTCAATCTTTCTTTGCAGCAATCCATTTCGTACTTCCCGGGCTAGGTCTAGGTATTCCACCCGGTGTGTTGGGTCCCTAAATCTTTTCCATCTTTTCCTATAAGCATTTTTAATATGGAACAAATCCTTCAGGAGATCCAACGTGGTGTCGTCTTGGGTGCCTTGGCGATACTGAACCCGCGGCCGGACTGCATTCTTAGTCATTACCGGTCCAGAAACCGTTTCCAGCGCGGTCCGCACATTTGACGACGGTCCAGAACATCATCATCATCATCATTATTATTATTATTATTATTATTATTATTATTATTATTATTATTATTATTATTATTATTATTATTATGTTTTGGACCCTACAGCAAGATGCAATACCGCTACTTGGCGGGAAATTACATCTGCTGCCATTGTCATTGTTGAGAATGTGACCAGCACCATTGTCGCGTGTAGGCAAGTGTGCGGGATTTCTGGCGATACGAATGACATACTACCGTGCATTATTGACCTTATTATAGAGGTGAACAATTGGACGGTCAATCTCATTCATATCGTTTATTTCAAATGTGTTTAAATTTTTATTTATATGCCAGGAGAATCTACTGTAATCTAAGAACGTTCTCCGAAGGAAAAGATGGCTGTTGATAACGAACCCAGGAAAGATTAAAAATGATCAGTTTATGATCAGAATAAGTACATCGAAAATCTACAGCCTGTTTTCAGTCATTCGACAGGGTCAGGAATGGAATTAATAAAGCCCCCATCTAGCGGCGACAATAGGAATTGTGCCGGCTGCCGAAACCTGTCGCACTCCTCTGGGGCAATGATTAATGAATGACAAATGAAATGATATTATATTGGACAGTGTTGCTGGAATGAATGATGACAGGGAAAACCGGAGTATCCTGAGAAAAACCTGTCCCGCCTCCGTTTTGTCCAGCACGAATGTCACATGGAGAGACCGGGATTTGAACCACGGAACCCAGCAGCGAGAGGCCGGCGCGCTGCCGCCGGAGCAACGGAGGCTCCTTATAAATACATTATGAACAGTAAAATCAATTGGTCTCACCTCCTTTTACACCCCACCGCCGTTAAGTTTATTTACCCCCCCCCCAAAAAAAAACTAAAAGAAAGCGTGTTTCTTTATGTTTAAAGGAGATTCCAAACACCAATGTTCACGTCTATTACCTTCACTTTAGACTTAAAAATAATTCACTTTCACACTGCTCCCCCCCCCCAAGCGAATTTTCCGGCAAAAAATACGTGTTTCTTTAATAGTAAAGGATCTTCTAAATAAAAATTATCACGACTGTAAGTTCTTCAGTTTTTGATTTATGTGTCCTCATGAAAGGAATTCAATTCCTTTTCACTCCCGCCCCCCCCCCAAGATGATCCCCCCAAAACGGGCTTTTCTTTGTTTTGAAAGGAGAACCAAATACCAATTTTTACGTCTGTAGGCCCTAACAACTTTAGTTTTTATTAGATGTAAGTATTCTCACACAATTAAGACAATTAATTTTAAATTATTTCACCTCCACCCCCATTCATTGGATTTTCCGAGAATAGGTGTTTCTTTACTTTTAAAGCAGATTCCAAACATCAAATTTCACGTCTGTAACATCTTCATTTTTGAGATAACAGTAGCCTAATTAAAAGAATTCAACACCATTTTCAGTCAACTTTACCCCCCACCCCGTCTACCCAAGTGGTATTTCCGAAAACTAAAAATACACGTTTTTTATTTTTCATAGAGATAAGAATACCATTTTTCACTTGTGTAACATGTTAGGTTTTTTGAGATATACTGTATAAATTCTCATTTTAAAATTTCACCCCCTTTTTAGTTCCCCTTAAGAGGAGTTTCCAAAACCAAATCACCTATGTTTCTTTACATTTACGGGAGATTCCAAATACCACTTTTTACGTCTGTAACATTCTACGTTTCTCAGATATTCTGTAGATGTAGTCTTTCAAAAAAATTCACCCCCAATTTGTCACTCCTGTTTAACCGCCATTAATTGGATTTTTCAAAAACAAAAAAATACGCGTTTCTTTATTTTTAAAGGAGATCCCATATACAAATTTTCAGTTCTGTAACATCTTCAGTTTCTGAGATATATGTATCCTCATTAAAGGCATTCAACCAATTATTCACCCTTTTACCCCTCCTGTTGGGATTTATAGAAAACAAAAAATAAGTGTTCCTTTATTTTTAAAGCAGATTCTAAATATCATTTTTACATGTGCAAACTGTTAAAGTTTTGAGATATAGATACACTCATTTTAAAATTTCACCCCTTTTTCAACCCTCCCCTATTTAGATTTTCCAAAAACAAAAATTACATGTTTCTTTACTTTTAAAGGAGATCCAAAATACGTTTTTGCAGGTCTGTAATTACTCAGTTTCTGAGATATAAGTATCCTCATTAAAGGCATTCAACCCATTTTTCACTCCTTTTCACCCCTCCTGTTGAGATTTTCCGAATACAAAAAAATACGTGTTTCTTTATGTTGAAAGGAGATTGTAAATACCAATTTCTACGTCTGTAAACTTTTACAGTTTCGAAATATAGATACAATCATTTTAAAATTCACCCCCTTCTCCCCCATTATTTGGATTTTCCAAAAACAAAAAAACGTGTTCCTTTATTTTTAAAGGAGGTTCGAAATTTAAATTTGCATGACTGTATCATCTTCAGTTTTTGAGATATAAGTTTCCTCATAAACGGTGTTCAACCACTTTCCCCACCTTTTCACCCCGTTTCATGGGATTTTCCGAAAACAAAAAATACGTGTATTTTTATTTTGAAAGTAGATTCTATGTACAAATTTTTACATCTGTAAACTTTTAAAGTTTTAAGATATAGATACAATAATTTTAAAATTTCACCCTTTTTTCACCCCCCCCCATTAATTGGATTTTCCAGAAACAAAACATACGTGTTTCTTTATTTTTAAAGGAGATCCCTAACACCAATTTTCATGTCTGTAAAATCTTCAGGTTCTGAAATATAAGTAGCCTCATTAAAGGCATTCAACCCATTTTTCACCCTTTTCCATCCTTCCTATTGGGGTTTTCCGAAAACAAAAAATACGTGTTTCTTTGTTTTTAATGAAGATTCTAAATACCAATTTTTACATCTATAAACTTTAAAAGTTTTGAGATATAGATACACTCATTTTAAAAATTCAACCCTCTTTTCACCCTCCATTAATTGGATTTTCCCAAAACAAAAAATACGTGTTTCTTTATTTTTAAAGGAGATCCCAAACACCAATTTTCAGGTCTGTAATATCTTCAGTTTCTGAGATATAAGTATCCTCATTAAAGGCATTCAACCTCTTCTTCACCCCTTTTCACCCCTCCTATTGGGATTTTCCGGAAACAAAATATACTTATTTCTTTATTTTCAATGAAGATTCTAAATACTAATTTTTACATCTGTAAATTTTAAAAGTTTTGAGGTATAGATGCACTCATTTGAAAACTTCACCCCCCTTTTCACCCTTTTCACCTTCATAAACAAACAAAAAATACGTGTTTCTTTATTTTTGAAACAGATCAAAAGTACCAATTTTCAGGTCTGTAATATCTCCAGTTTCTGAGATATAAGTACCGGTATCCTGATTAAAGGCATCCAACCCCTTTTTCACCCTTTACACCCCGCCTATTGTGATTTTCTGAAAACGAAAAAATACGTATTTCCTTATTTTTAAAGAACATACTAAATACAAATTTTTACATCTGTAAACCTTTAAAGTTTTGAGATATAGATACACACATTTTAAAATTTCACCCCTCTTTTCATCCCCTTAGCGACGGAATATCCAAAAATCCTCTCTTAGTGAGCACCTACATCTTAATATGAATATATTCTCAAAATTTCATTTCTTTATGTCCAGTAGTTTTGGCTGGGCGATGATGAATCAGTCAGTCAGTCAGTCAGTCAGTCAGTCAGTCAGTCAGTCAGGACAAGTTATTTTATATATATAGATACACGTGGTCGTGTAGACATTCCACTCGATGGAAGAGTTGCTTGTGAAAATGAAAATGAAAACTAATACTGTTCGATGAAGTACGTGTGTAGAAGGCATACGTCTGTTTGGAGCTTCTGTTGCATTCCGACCAGATTGTCCAGATTAAAATAATATCTGTGTATTCGTCGCTGCTGATCACACTAGCCATTGCTGATATGCAGACAGCAAGTATAATGCGGCTGTACCATACACCAGCCTAGAACTATGCGGTCGAAAACGATGTTTACTAATGCAAGGGATGCATTAGACTGGCAGCGCTGACTAACATGCTGCGAGTGACACTCCGTTTCTTATCTCTTTATATTCTGACGTAACCTGCCCGCTGGCAGTAGTTCCCCTGTGAAAATCAGTTGGTAGACATCCCATTCATCATTTGTGCATGCGGGGCATTTATAAGTAGAAAGTACGGCGTTCGAGAGCCACCTGGTATATCTAATTCTCTCTAAAATAGTAAAGCAAGTGTTGGCTGATAATATTGTAAATGATATTCATGTGTGTATCGTTATACTAATAGCATGTTACAAGTTTCAGGAATCATGATGTCGAGTACCACTGAAGAAGTTTACAAACAAACCAACCAACCAACCAACCAACCAACCAACCAACCAACCAACCAACCAACCAACCAACCAACCAACCAACCAACCAACCAACCAACGAACCAACCAACTAACTAACTAACTAACTAACTAACTAACTAACTAACTAACTAACTAACTAACTAACTAACTAACTAACTAACTAACTAACTTGCTTTTAACATTAATATTGTCATTGTTATTACGAATATGTTGATTATTAAACGAAACAGCCTTTAAGGAAAAGAAATATTTTCGGATTTCTCATTTAATAGAATAAGGTAATATCGTGATTGTTTAGGTTAAGGTATTAATTCACAAACCTCCTCATACGTAAGCCAGATCTAAAATAAAGCAATTCGATGAACCTTCACGTCCCTTGCGTGGGATCTTTTTCATCTCCGCATGACACCAGCCGAGGCATAACATTTTTAACCAGAACCCAGAACTCAGAGATGCGCGAAAGGTCACAATACAGAATCCTTTAAGGTCCTTCGGAGGATACCTATCTTCCTTACCTATCAGCAAATTGGCATCGGATCTTTCTCTCGGGTCGTCTATAGGTTCTTCGTCACTTGCTTACGTAAGAGGCGGGTTAAATTAATTTAAAACTAATGTCTACAATGATTTAACTCAATTTTCAAAAAAAGATGTCTATTTATTTACCACTGGAGCAGTGGCGGCTCGTGAAAAAATCGTCTTACATGCTAGAAAAAGCCCCGCTAAATACGCTGTTTTAAATCTGCATATTGCCATGATGAACAGCTCATACTTCAAACTGCTTAATAATAATAACAACAATAATAAAGCTTTTCTCACAATTTATGACTCAGAACAAACAAAAGCAATATTAATTTGGAAGCAGATGAATACTTCAACAATTCTCTACGAGATAAATAATTCATTCGAGAAAAATTGTATTTACTCACCTAATGGCGCAATACGAAGTCCATACGGCGATATTTTTTGCTACAAAACTAGTCGATCACCTTTCGGTTGAAGTTCATTATTTCCGAGATAAAATTTTTCTCGATTGATAGCATCGTTAATGCATTCAACCGTTCCTGACACGTAGTATTTCGGAAGAACGTTTTAATCCTTTTAAGACTCGAAAAGTATCTTTCCGGTTCTGAAGTGGTCATAGGAATAGTACTCAAAATCCTGAGCAATTCTGTTATTTGGGTGAAAGTATCTTGTAATTTGTTCTTCAGGATCAGTTGATGCAAAGGAGCTGCACCGTCAGTTTCTCTGAAATCAGTTCTTTCATACAAAACGCTAAGCTCAGTCATTAGTCTATTGTTGTCTGAGAGTCCGTATACCGGTACTTCACACAGGACGTTAACTCCTTTTACAGGGAAATGTTTTGAATATTCGCTAAAATTAATCGAATCGAATAAATTTGCAATCTCTAAATAAGAAACAGACTCAAATCTACGACCTAACTCTTCAGTGATTCGATCACAAGAATCCTCAGCATCAGCCGTCCTGTAGGATTCCATTCTGTGTTTTTTGCTTTGTGGTATGTCTGAAGGAACTTCATTTGCTATTTTATCGACAGAATCCCTGACTGAAGCAACAGCCTTCGTAAAAATGCCAACAGCATTTCCTATTTTGATTGCATTTCTCGATTTTGCTTATAGCTGGGAGTACAAAATATCCACATGAGGCATTATTCTGTGAAAGGAGGACAGGCAAAGTAAAAACTCTTCATCCTCCAAATTATGTCATAGTCCACGTTCTTCTTGAACTGTCCTTACAGATTTCGACTTTCGCAGGTCCAGAAAGCATTGCAACAAAGCATCATTGTTTTCATACACGACATTGACGGTTCTAGACTTAAAGTTCCATCTTGTTGATGAACGTCCTGGAATTCGTTGTACTACCACTTTTTCCAAAGCTACCAGACGTTGAGGAGATCTGGAAAAGAACGCAGAAAATACAGATAGGCTCCAGAGAAATACGCGTGCAGCTTTATTTTGAGAGGCCGCGTGTTCAAATAAGAGGTTGAGCTGGTGGGCGTAGCCGTGAATGTAATTGGTTAGCATTGATTTTCCTTTGAACTCCACCTCTTTCACCTCTCATCACAAATGCTCCATCGTAAGTTTGGGCGATAATTTTCTCGGGATTAACCTGAAAAGTACTATTGACCTGGTGCAGTATGCACTCAGATATTGCATCTGGGGTTTGTCCATCTGGATTTTAAAAATCCCCAAATCTTTCAAATGGTTGGCCATTTAATACGTATCTGAACACAACTGCCAACTGTAGCTCTTCAGAGACGTCAGTAGTTTCATCTGCTATGACAGTAGTGTATTTAGTGTTGTGTACTTCCTCCAGTATCTTTCCACGGCAGACTTCCAGCATACAGTCTAGCAATCCATTCTGGATGGTTTTTGATGTGCCCTTAAATACCTTATTGGGTTCCATGTGTTCCTTAATGGCACTGTATAAACTGCTCATGAAATCAACGAATCCAAAGAACACTCCTGGATTTTCAGATCCTTCACACCTTTCGTACTCCACATATCATTATTTTCCAAATAAGACGCAAGGAAAACAAAACAAAGCATTTCTTACCTCACAACCACATATCCAAATGTTATCGTCGTAAACTTTACAGTTGAAATGCCTGACATAACCGGAATTTTTCCCTCTCGAAGCCTTCTGAGTTCAATTTCAGACTGGAGTGGGACGACCTGTAATTTTTATGTTCACATTTTCCTCTAATTTTCTCCTAGAAAATGGTTCTTTCATCAAACTCCCCACACTATTCATGCTGTATACTCACTTCCCAACTTACCTCAGTGCAAATAGAATGGTGGGAATATAGATCCTCACTAAGAACACTAATTTAATTTCACTTTATGTACACTGCAGTGTATAAATCCTAGGATAAATCTCCGTATGAGCTCTAGCACTAACACAATGATAGAAAAGCACGCACCAGCATTATAACCGCGCGATCAAAAAACCGCACAAAGCATCTGAAAGCGCTGCCAACTGAATCATTAGGACCGTCCCTGTTATCAGCATAAATTGCATTGTAATGCTGGATAACATTTAGGGTTAGTCAAAGATTCTTTGACTCACCTACGAATTCCTCCTTTTTGACACAAAAGGAAGATGGATATTTTAATAAGCATTGGTTGGTTACCTTAATAACAACATTATGTTTGCGATAGAGTGCCTCCACTTACGATTTACGTTCGAGCCCAGACGATGCTACTCTCTAGTGGCAGAATCGCTTACCACGCTCAACATCAGTGTAGCAGAAGACATCGAGCAATTCTACCCCCTTTGCGGGAGGGAAAGTAACTATAGACGGGATCAGTGAAAGTTGATCTCGATTTATGGTATACTGCACCGCCTACGGGGTGTGTTGCAATCTTGGCTGCGCCTGCGTATTGCTTCCTTCAGGCTACAGACCAGAGCTCATTCCACATGAACACGACCTAAGTTTCCCGGGAGAACAGAGCTAGGTGTTCGACAGATCTCGTTCTGATATCCACAAAACACAAATTCGTATAGTACTCAAAAAAGGAAAAGGCACCAGGATAATTGTACTGTACATAAATCATTCCTTACAGATCCAAGCTACGTGCTGGAACCCGGTAGCACGTATTGATCGGCCGCCACTGCACTGGAGACGAAAACTGTAAAACTTATGACATTTCACAACATCTAATGAACGAACTAAATAACAACGATGATGAGAGACGCTGGCTTTGGAGACCATAACTCAATTGCCTGAGGGGAATCCTTACTATAAACTAAGGACTTAATTTGTGAATAAGTACACTGACTGACAGAGCAAATGCAACACCAAGAAGGAGTGGTTCGAAAGGGATGAAAGTTGGGGAAAAAACAGAGACGGCACGGACGAATAATTGATGTTTATTTCAAACCGATATGCAGGTTACACAATGCGCACGGCATCGACTCAGTAGGATGTACGACCACCGCGAGCGGCGATGCACGCAGAAACACGTCGAGGTACAGAGTCAATAAGAGTGCAGATGGTGTCCTGAGGGATGGTTCTCCATTCTCTGTCAACCATTTGCCACAGTTGGTCGTCCGTACGAGGCTGGGGCAGAGTTTGCAAACGGCGTCCAATGAGATCCCACACGTGTTCGATTGGTGAGAGATCCGGAGAGTACGCTGGCCACGGAAGCATCTGTACACCTCGTAGAGCCTGTTGGGAGATGCGAGCAGTGTGTGGGCGGGCATTATCCTGCTGAAACAGAGCATTGGGCAGCCCCTGAAGGTACGGGAGTGCCACCGGCCGCAGCACATGCTGCACGTAGCGGTGGGCATTTAACGTGCCTTGAATACGCACTAGAGGTGACGTGGAATCATACGCAATAGCGCCCCAAACCATGATGCCGCGTTGTCTAGCGGTAGGGCGCTCCACAGTTACTGCCGGATTTGACCTTTCTCCACGCCGACGCCACACTCGTCTGCGGTGACTATCACTGACAGAACAGAAGCGTGACTCATCGGAGAACACGACGTTCCGCCATTCCCTCATCCAAGTCGCTCTAGCCCGGCACCATGCCAGGCGTGCACGTCTATGCTGTGGAGTCAATGGTAGTCTTCTGAGCGGACGCCGGGAGTGCAGGCCTCCTTCAACCAATCAACGGGAAATTGTTCTGGTCGATATTGGAACAGCCAGGGTGTCTTGCACATGCTGAAGAATGGCGGTTGACGTGGCGTGCGGGGCTGCCACCGCTTGGCGGCGGATGCGCCGATCCTCGCGTGCTGACGTCACTCGGGCTGCGCCTGGACCCCTCGCACGTGCCACATGTCCCTGCGCCAACCATCTTCGCCACAGGCGCTGCACCGTGGACACATCCCTATGGGTATCGGCTGCGATTTGACGAAGCGACCAACCTGCCCTTCTCAGCCCGATCACAATACCCCTCGTAAAGTCGTCTGTCTGCTGGAAATACCTCCGTTGACGGCGGCCTGGCATTCTTAGCTATACACGTGTCCTGTGGCACACGACAACACGTTCTACAATGACTGTCGGCTGAGAAATCACGGTACGAAGTGGGCCATTCGCCAACGCCGTGTCCCATTTATCGTTCGCTACGTGCGCAGCACAGCGGCGCATTTCACATCATGAGCATACCTCAGTGACGTCAGTCTACCCTGAAATTGGCATAAAGTTCTGACCACTCCTTCTTGGTGTTGCATTTGCTCTGTCAGTCAGTGTAAAAAAGATCTGGAGATCCCTTAGATCAATTTCCACGTGAGACTGCATGTACCACTGTAATGATTCGTGATAATCCAGCCCCCGTAACCCGAGTTCTGGACTCTTTGTATAATTAAGGCAGACCACTTGGCATGTGACACACAGTGGTTGTGCGGCATGGACCCTTAATTGAATCGATGTGACCTGCAACTATGTCGTGGACCGACATCTAACTTTGTGATATACGTAAAAGTCTTTGTGGATGATGACCACAAGAAAAATGATGCTATAATTACAGACAGCCTTAATCTAAGTCACTGAGTTTGATGACCCCATGACCATCCAAACTTCTAAGCTGAAGGCTGAACACAATTAATTTAAAATAGTTGATGACCAAGGTTTCCACGTTAGTAAATTCCCAGCACATCTGGTGCTCAACAAATCAAAATAAAAAATAACAACAACAAATACTCACAATACTTGTGGCAGTAAAGTCCTTTCCCATCGGACATGTCCCCTTAATCATTACGTTAATAGGTTGAATTTTCCCAGCAAGTAAACCTAAGATTTCCGGAATACATTTTCAAGTTAGTCACTTGGTTTTAAGCTAATTCTCAAAATACGGCTCCACTGAATTCAATAAAATAATAAATGAAGTAATCTCATAATCCTAATTAAAAGAAATGGTTTCTTTAAACGCCCTAACTGTTTCAATTAAATTAACGTTATCACTTGGACATGTTTACCAGGAATATTCCTTTAAAGAAATATTGATTTTTATTATTTGTTTATGCTCATAGTACTCTTATTTCTCAGCTGGAATACGAAATACATTGTCATAACTACCGGTACCATTTATTTATTTCATGATGTCACTCAACAAGTTTACATTTTAGCACTAATAATTATTAAGACACTAGCTTGAATAATAATCCTAACATTAAATCATATAATCTGCATACATTTACAAATAACGCAACGCAAAATAAAACAACCCATGTCAATCTCTTACAATGTCTACGGTTATCCCTTGGACTAATTCTTGCACCTCCTTGGATATGATTTCAGGCCGATGAGACCCAAGTGTCGTAATGCACCTCACCCAACTCTATGGTGGATGTACTACTGCATCCCATGTGCTCCACAAGCATCACCTCATACCCCTCGAACCTACATTTGGAAACCAACAACAACAACAACAACAACAACACACTCGTCCATCACGAACTCTATGGATTGAGAAGCTATCGGGACATTCAAATGAAAAATATAATCGCAAGACTTTGGACAACCCTCAACAACACGAAGCAATATCACTGGGGATTCTCAAACTTTGACACCAGTGAAAATGGTCAATCAATCAATCAATCAATCAATCAATCAATCAATCAATCAATCAATCAATCAATCAATCAATCAATCAATCAATCAATCAATCAATCAATCAATCACTACTGATCTATTAAACACCCCACAACATAACACAACATCGTATCATTTCCGTCACACCGACAATGAATTTCAAGTTCTCTACTAAACGATTATCTTCTTAAGTAATGAAATCTGATTCCAACCATTTGTTATAAATGTCAAAGTCTCAATTGCAATCCCGTTCTGACAAATGAACTGGCTCGTTGGCCGGAAACAGGTGGCTTGCTACCTGGAAAGGAGACCCTTCTCTCGTTATCTCAATGAAAGCAAACACGTTATCTCCCACTGTCTCAAAAATGAGTCTCACCTCGTTGACAACTCGCGTGAAATACAATACATAACCAACAAAGAATATGCGAAAAGATGTAATTTAAAACGCGACTTGAAATGTTCTTATTAATCACGGTCCTACGGTTCCACGTGGGATCCTAACTATGGAATGACCCTATTCCTATATCATTCAATTACACCTAATAAATCCTCGGGTTCCCTACAATGAAAAATCCCAGCATAAAATATTTTCAACACTAAATGATTTCAAACCCCTACCCACGTTTCTTCCTAACTCTGCAAGACTTGAACCACTTGCTACCGCAAATTCTCTACACGGCAATAATATGGAATATCTCTCTTACGCGATCCACTATATTGTTATATAAAGCAATCTGTGACAAACTAATCATCTCTCCTCGCATATCTGAATTTGACAACACAATATTTCCAAAACCGAAACTCACAACTTGACTTACAAAATTTTACCGTTATTTTCTTCTTATCAATTCTACACAGATTTTAACAGACCTTTGGAATAACACTTCTCTTTCATTAATCACACACCAGTTTCGCCTCGTACCTTCCCTCGACACATTTTACAGCTCCGAACAAATGACGGTGTGCTTTCCGCAACAGCTGGCATCCCATCATTACTACGCAACCACTCTAAATGGTAAACCACAGATAACACTTACAGGAATTTCATCTTTACACTGAACAGAATTTGGTGATAAATTAATATCTTAACTTGGGCAAACAACAAATATAGGAAATAAACGTACGGAAATGATACTTCGCTCTAGACATTATATTCGTTTAACAACCATAAAATATATTTGTGTACAACACTTCACACGCTAGTCTCGCGGCTCTGCCGATTATCCAAGAAACATAAAATGACCGTTCGTCGTATTCATGTAATATTTTCACGAAGTAAAAACGGCGACCAAAGTGCGTCACAGATACACAAGTAAAATGCTAACAATGAAATAAACAAATGCACTTTACAAAGGGTAGTTTACATACCTGGAAGTCGTACGTGGCCTTGCATCATTACAGGCCCACCAGAGTCCCTCAATCTCTTATCTACCGGGCGAGTTGGCCGTGCGCGTAGAGGCGCTCCGCTGTGAGCTTGCATCCGGGAGATAGTAGGTTCGAATCCCACTATCGGCAGCCCTGAAAATGGTTTTCCGTGGTTTCCCATTTTCACACCAGGCAAATGCTGGGGCTGTACCTTAATTAAGGCCACGGCCGCTTCCTTCCAACTCCTAGGCCTTTCCTATCCCATCGTCGCCATAAGACCTATCTGTGTCGGTGCGACGTAAAGCCCCTAGCAAAAAAAAATCTCTTATCTAGCCATCTCGACAGATAGTGGCTTTAAAAATATACTCTACCTTTCATTTCTATTTTTATTTCATTCATCTCAAAATAACGGCATAAAAATAAATGCCCTTCAGACATTTTCTTCTTCGCGAACCGAACACGTTCGTCAAATCACCGATTCGCACACGCAATAAAGTAAAACAATGATATTTTCTAATTCAACTGCAGGATTTCGGCATAAGAATGACGGTCTGTTGCCGGGACGTAAATCTACATGACGGTTCCACACTTCGGAATACCGTTAATTTGCCTTCTAATCTATTTCCACCTGGAGATGACGTTATATAGCCACCTTTGGTCAAAACTACCTTCCCTTTGGGGACTTAGTCTTCCCAACAAGTTTACAATGTTAGTCTGAATGACGTGGTGTCCCCTCAGATTCACTGGACACAATGCGGGGATTGCAAATGGTGCGGCATGGTTTTATAAATTGTTCTCCCACTCCCATTCCATCTGCATTTACCGCCCAAAGTTTACTGAAACTGTTTTCACCTCACATAAAATGTAATTATGGCTGATTCTGAACCAACACATTATTATTTAGTTTAGTAGCGGTGTTGATAATAAGCATTAAGGGTTTCTCATAACCAATTTGAGCCTCTAAATTAACTCATAAGCTAGGCACTATATTTTGGTCGATGTAACAGAGTTTAAACAAACAGGCGCGTCTTTTCAACAATTTTCCTTCTGGACCTATTTAGCGGTCTAAAGTCTTTACGACTAACAACCAAATTGTTTTACTTACGATTTCCTGACGTTTACCACGGCGGTTTCGTCGCCAATTCTTCTTAAAACGGACTTTTAACAAAAAAAAATAGTTCCGCCAAATTACTTCGTATTCGTAGCGTGAGAATGAGAAACATCCCACCTGTTCTCCACGTCAGTCTCTGGTCAGAAATAAACACTAGGGCCCCTCATTATCTGTAATTTAAATGGGGCCTCATGTAATGAGTTTATGACTCTGGCTCCTTATGACTCAAAGGTCATGGGTTCAATACATACATGCAAACATACATACAATCATAAATAAATGCATACATATATATACAGACAGATAATGGTATTGTTTTTACGACCCAATGACTACTTTTGACGGTTTTCGGAGACGCCGAGATTTTGGTCCGCAAGAGTTCTTTTAGGTGTCGGTAAATCTACCGACACGAGGGCTGGCGTATTTGAGCATCTTCAAATACCACCGGACTGAGGCAGCAGTGAATCTGCCAAGCTGGCGTCAGAAGGCCAGCGTCACAATCCTCTGAGCCGCTCAGCCTGGCTAAATAGATACACATGAGGGAAGTTTAAAAAATATGTTTTGTTTTTATCAGGGACACCAGGTCGGCCATGTAGGTGGCTCAGAAAAATGAAGAAAAGCCATCTGATTTGCGGCTGGAGTGAAAGTATGCAAAGGGCAGTCTCCCTCTAAAATGAGAGGCTCCTTAGGAAGTATGCTGTTAACCCAAAAGTGACATTAGTGTAGAAGATGCATACGTCGTGAGGATTATTAAGCAATTTTAAGATATTCGTTCTGTTAGTGGAATGGATATCTTTCTACCGGAGAACCTCAGTATACTGTAAACAAAATTTTGGATCTCACTGTTTAGTGCATGTATAAAAAGAATTAGAAGACCAAACTCGAGAGCAAAAAAACGTACAATCCCTCATGCGCGAAATATCCCGAATTTCCAAGCTCCACCTTGGCGGCAGTGAGCGTTTTGCCTTGAAACTAATTTATGCTTTTTTTGCTATTGGCTTTACGTCGCACCGACACAGACAGGTCTTATGGCGACGATGGCACAGGGAAGGGCTAGGATTGGGAAGGAAGCGGCCGTGGCCTTAGATAGATAGATAGATAAGAAATGGGTGAGCCCTGTTTTCGCAGAGCTCCACACGTAGGTCTATGAAGACCCTTTGTGCCCCTTGAACGGGTTTGCCTAGTCCAGACCTAGTGCTCCTATAAAGGATACCAGTGTCCGGATTTTGGCGTTCCTGATGTCCTCCAGGCTCACAAAATGTGAGCCCAGGTATCGATGTCTAGTGCCTGCAAAAGGCTCGCACTGACATAACACATGCGCGGAGGTCTCCTCCTCCTTACCGCATCTTCTACACATCGGATCCTGGGTGATTTTCATGATGTGTAGGTGTCTCTGTAAGGTATTGTGGCCTGTTAACAGTCCAACTACCATTCTCATTCTGGTCCTATTCAAATTCATTAGGACCTTTTTATAGCTTTGACTAGGCCCTTTGATAAGTTCACGTGCCTGTCTTGCTATGGTTAACCTCTTCCAAATATCTAGGTGAGACTGGTTTATCCATTGGGATATTGCCAGTCTCACACTTCGGAGTGACACTCCCAGGAAGGGCTCTGGTCCTGTGAAGGAACCCATTGAGCCCTGTTTCGCTAGTTTGTCAGCTTCTTCATTTCCACTGATTCCTGTGTGCCCAGGAACCCATACTAAGGTAACTGAGCTAAGCTCACACAGCTGATCTAACATCCCTTGGCATTCCCATACCAGTTTTGATGTTGTTTTAACTGCACATAGTGCTTTTAACGCTGCCTGGCTATCACTACATATAGTGATGTGTCTTCTGTGTCCAGGCATTTTCCATATATTTAAAGCACAGGCTAGTATTGCGTATACTTCAGCCTGGAAAACAGTAGCATATTTACCCATAGGAAGGGAGAGCCTTGTCTTAGGCCCCCAGACCCCGGCGCCTGTGCCCGCCTCCGTCCGCGAGCCATCTGTGTACCATGTACAGCCCCCAGACTTAAGACGGGCCCCAGCGTCCGCGGCCCACTCCTCCCTTGTGGGTATCACCACTGTGAATTTATAATTCAAATTAAAGCTAGGCTTCATCAGATCCCCGATCATCATTGTCATAGGGCAAGTCTGGTGAAGCCTTGTAAGAATAGAGGCATGACCTCTATTCGGGTTTTTGAAGGACCATCCTCCGAGTGACCAAAGGCGATAGGCACTCATTCCCGCTATTACCTTAACATATAAATGTAAGGGGGGAAAACCTAGGATGGCCTCCATTGCACATAATGGTGTAGTATCCAGTGCCCCTGTTATTCCTAGACACGCAAGTCTTTGGACACTGTTTAACTTGGTGCTCACAGTTTTACTCTCTGAGCCTGGCCACCAGACTATAGATGCATAGGTGATCGTGGGCCGTACAATGGAGATATAGAGCCACTGGACCACCCTAGGTCTTAGGCCCCAAGTCTTCCCGACGGCCCTGCGACAGGCCCACATAATCTTGCGAGCCTTATCCACCTTATGATCTATATGTTTCTTCCAACTCAGTCTTGCCTCAAGGATTACCCCTAGGTACTTAACCGAGGTTGTCTTAACTAATTTTTTTCCGAATAGGAAAGGCTCTGACAGTCCGTCTAGCCTCCTCCTCCTGGTAAATACCACGAGCTCCGTCTTATCGGGATTAACCGACAAGTCTGTCTCGTGACACCATCTTTCCACCCTACGTAGAGAGCTCTGTACGAGTTCGGAAACCGTACTGGGGAAATTTCCTACCGCCATCAGGCTTATGTCGTCTGCATAGCCTTGGGCGTATATTCCTCCAACATTTAACCTGGTAAGTAGTTCGTCCACTACCAGACACCATAATGTTGGTGATAATACTCCTCCCTGTGGACACCCCCTGTCTATATTAGCTCTCAACATTACAGCGTTGAGAGTAAACAGAACTTGACGGCCCTGCAGTGAGGCCATAATCCATTTTATGAGCATACTGCTCACTCCTCTTCTCTCTAGACTACGTTCTATGGAGCCCAAAGATGTATAGTTAAAGGCCCCTTCTATATCTAGGAATACAACCATAGCAAGTTGTTGCTGATCCAAGGCACTCTCCAGCCTAGAAACCAGCTGGTGTAGTGCCGTCTCAACCGACTTCCCTGGTTGATATGCATGTTGATGAGAATGCAGGGGAAAGTCTCTTAATACTTTCTCCCTGATATGTCTATCCACCAGTCTTTCCAAGGTCTTAAGTAGAAAAGACGTTAGACTAATGGGTCTATAATCCTTAGGTCTAGTATATGAAGACCTTCCGGGTTTAGGTATAAATACCACCTTCGCCTGACGCCACAAGGAGTACACGTACCCCATAGTGAGACAGGCTCTAAAGATTCTGACCAGGTATGGTATAAGGACCCCCCCGCCTCCTGAAGGAGCGCCGGGAAGATCCCATCCACACCTGGGCTTTTGTAAGGGGCAAAGGATTCTAATGCCCACTTAACCCTTCTTGGGGTAACAATCTCTGCGGCTTCCCTCCAGCCACTTTTATCGGGTCTGAAGGATCCGCTCGATTCTACCTCACTATTCGTGATTACCGAACCTGGAAAGTGGGCATCAAGCAGTAAGCTCAGGGTCTCCCCCTCTGTGGATGTGTATCCACCAGAAGGAGTCTCCAATGAGCCCAGCCTTGCCCTTCTATCCAAGGTTAAAATTTTATGAAGCCTTGCCGCTTCATGTTGACTTTCAATGGAGTCACAAAATTGTCTCCAAGATTTCCTAGAAGCCTTCTTGACTTCTGACTTGTACCTTCTTTGTGATTCTTTGTAAGAATCTAGGCTTTCTTGATCCTGAAGTTCCCTGTATTTATTCCAGAGCCTTCGTGTATTTCTCCTCAGGTGTTCAAGATAACTATTCCACTTGAAGCTTCCTGTTACTCTTTTTGCCTTAACAATAGGGCAGTTTAATTCATAAGAGGTAACCAGTGTTCGTGTGAGAAAACTCACACTGAGCTCCAGCTCCTCTTTGTTTTTAATTGTATTTGAGGGTCCTCCCTCCAGTCCCCTCCTCACGTCCTCCCTAAAAGATATCCAATCGGTTCGTCTAGGGTTTCTGTAAGACGGGATCTCGATGGAGCCCTCTATATAAAACACAATGTGTCTATGATCTGACAAGGAAGGCTCCAGAGAGACCTTCCAGTCTTTAAATTCCTGCATGATTCCCATGGAACCCAGGGTAAGATCTATGATCCCTTCGCTCCTATTATTAATGAAGGTAGGGGTATCACCAATATTCATGATCTCAAGATCAGTTGTACATAGAAATTCTATGAGGTGCTCTCCCCTTCGGTTTGTATTTTTACTTCCCCAAATGCTATGATGAGCATTGGCATCACATCCTACTACGAGGTTTAATCCTTGTTCTTACAGTATATCACCAGTCTCTTGAACTCCTCCGGCGGGGGTGGAGATTCAGAGTCTCCTGGAAAATATGCAGAACAGACAACCAAGTCTCTTGGCTGTCCGCCCTCTTCATATCTCATTAGGACTGCTACTAGGTCTCTAGTAATGAAACCCGGTATAGCCCAAGCGTTATGATCCTTAACTAGTATACATGCTCTAGGCTTCTCCTCTGCTATTCCACTGAATAGAGTGAAACCTGCACAATTTAGTCCCATGATATGTCCCTGTCTAAGCCAGGGTTCTTGTATCAGGGCGACCGAAAACCCGCCTTTCTGGATACTTCTATTAAGTACCCTAGAGGCCGCTATACAATGTTGTATATTTGCTTGTATGAAAGTAATCATTCTTTACTTTCATAGAATACTTTACCTTATGCGGTCTCCGGAACTTGCAGCTCTGTCTCCCGCGATGGATCCTGGGGTTTGGCTGGCCCCGGTTCCTGTCCGGGCTCCAGCTCTTCGCCCCTGCTGGTCTCGGTTTTATCTGTGGTGGGGTTGGTCCTCTGTTTGTCACGCTTGCCCTCCACTAATGTGAAGGTAGCCACATGCACCCCGCAGAAGATCTTCTTCCCCACCACTTTCTCCACATCCCTGGAGTCCATGCTGACCACAAGGCGAACGCCTCTCTTTTCCTCCTTGCGGTCGTAGACCCTCCAGCTGGCGGGATTTAAGCCATGGTTCTGGCGTGCCATTCTTCCCAAAAGGACGTTATTGTCCTTTGGTTGTCCTGGTATCCAGACCATGACTCTCTTGTAGGAAAGGAGTTTGTCCATGCCCACAATTGTGAGCCTGGCTCCTTCCCACGGTTGTATACCTGTAACAAGGCTAGAAAGCCATGCTACAGTTTCATTGTTCTCCGCTATGATGACGGCCGCACCCCTTGACAAATAGCAGTCCAGGAACTGAGGCTTAATGGGCCCCTGCTCCGGAAGCTCGTCTATCAGATTGGTGATAGCCTCTTCCACAGCTTCCACCTGTTTCTCGGATAGCTGCTGGTCAGGATATCCCACAGGTACTATGGCCATCCTGATCCCAGCTTTAGCTATCCTGGCGTACTCCACTTTGGGTCTCTTGCGGGTCTGCCGATCTTCTTCTGGGGTTGCCCCCGACAGAAGTCGTTTCCCCGCTGGCATCTTAGTGGGTGGGGTCCTCTGTGCCCTAGAAGCAGAGCCCTTTTCAGGGTCCCGCCTCTTGTGCCCATTGGATCCCTCCACTGTTGTCGCTGTTGTGGTAGTAGAAGTCCCCTCAGCCCCAGGAGTTAGGCCTTCTTTGGCCTGCTCCCGGGCCTTTAAGGCCTTCTTGTACCTCCTCTTTTCAGCGCCAGAGCGCTGTTTCTTCTTCTTCTTCTTCACCTGCAGATTGCCCACCTCTTGAGTGAGCCCTCTAACTGTTGAAGTCGTACTGTCCGAGGGTATCTCCGAAGAGTCCCCTTCGGTTGTTGTTGTGCTGGTATTTCTCTCGGAGGCCCCAGAAGAGCTCTCCGGTTTATGGGTGGCTACGGAACTCATGTAGGTCCCACGAGTAGCTAGGGAAATATATGTCCGCCCAGGCAGAGCCCCGCATACCTGGGTAAGGCTACTTACTTCGAGAGGTCGCCAAGTATCTCGAAGGCTCCGTTCAAGACACATCTCCCATGTGCCATGCACCCCATCGGCACGGGTCGCGTTACACCTTAGGGTTGGGCGGTGCTTTAGCTTCCTCCTCCTTGTATGCCGAATGGTTACCCAATAGGGCTCCATTCGGCATCGCAAGAAAGGAGCTACTAGTCCCCCTCACCGCGAAGAGGATCTTCAATTGAAGAGGGTAACCAAGGTTAGCCCCCTACAATTGTAGAAGCACACACGAGGGGGGGGGCCGTGGCCTTAATTAAGGTACAGCCCCAGCATTTGCCTGGAGTGAAATTGGGAAACCACGGAAAACCATCTTCAGGGCTGCCGACAGTGGGGCTCGAACACTAATTTATGAACATGGCTATGTAATGAAAGTACGGGTACATAATATACGAAGAGAACAGTGTCTCTCAGTCCAGCTGGCTAATGTTTGGTGGGGGGAGGGGCTAGAAATGGGGGCGATGTAAATTATTGGGAGGAGGAGGACCCCACACTGGTGAGTAGCCCTCCCACAGGCGAAGAGCCAAACCAATCTTTCCAACCAAGCCCTCGAAGAGGAGATATGATACCCAGCCTACCCAAACCGGTCTCAGACCAGAACTCGAGGAACACAGGGATGAAACCCTGAAGCGATGCAGGGGTAGAAACCCCGAGAGCGCAAATGTCCAGCGGGCGTACCTCGCAACAGTTGTTTGGTCTATCTAGTGGTCCACGTTTTCAAAGAGCAATTGAATGTCTTTCCCACTTTCAGTGTCTGAACTTGTTGCTGTTGGTTCGAGGGGGGAGGTGCTCGCGTTCAATTCCCGGCCGGGCCATGGATTTTAACTTCGTCTGGTTCATTTCTCCAGCTCGGAGGCTGGATGTTTGTGTTCGTCTTGAATGTAGGCTATAAGTTAAATTCATCAAATCAATGTACCTATAATTAATAATAAAAATACAATATTGTAGTCGGCTGGATGGTCGATAAGATCGAAAACCAAAATGGTATAAATACAGAGTCCACTCCGCAAGGATTGTTTCATAATATGTTAGTTTTAATGCTGTTATTCTTACCTTTAAATGATTCTGGAGGAGAGATGTGTTCATTACGCCTGCCAGGGTCCGACCCACCCGCCCCTAGAAGTGTATTTATTTCTATAACCTAAAGTAGTGGTCCAGGCGCCATTATCCATTGCTTCTGCCAAGGATCACGGGCATTGGCCGAGTTTACGGATCACTGCAAAAGAAAAAAGACTACAGAGGCCCGCGAGGTTTGAAAGTGCCATGGCGTCGGTCGGTAACCCTACACTTTCTCAATTCCTCCTTTAATCTCGGGGCTTACGGCAAAAAAATAAAGGTCACTTATTACATTTAACGAATTTTGGCACATCCAGGCCAATCTCTGCCATGAGAACAGTGGCCACACTCCCTTCGAGAGGCTATTTTCTACCGCCGCGGCGCATACTGTCCATACGGCAAGAAAAAAATAAGTATAGCCATATCAAACCAGCAACCAACAGTTGACAGCAGTGCTATTCTACTCATCTCTACTTACCCCAGCGCTACTAGTGGAAACCTAAGTATTAAATAAAGGACAGTCACATAGCGTGCGCCACATAGTATTGCCCCGTGTTACTAACATTGCTGAGTGGACTCAATAGCTTTGCCACCAAAATAAATAGTAAACTTGTTGTTGCACAGAAATTTTGCACGGTGAAAATTCCTGTGAATAGGCCTATCACTAAGGGCACTGTGACACGGAGGAGAGACAGTAGGCCTACAGCTACTTTGCGAGGCATCCTGACGTGAATATGAGACCTTCAATGGTTTAGGAGTGGGTAGTAAATGTAACGCTTTGAACAGCAGCTTCAATCTTAGAGACACATACCTTCCAGAATTCTCACGAGACAGCCAAGGGGCTTACGTCAGCCAGAATCATTCTTGTAGTGTGACTGCTGCCTGGGAGACTGATTACTTCGGAAACGCATTCGAATGCATTCGAAACGTCGGCAAACTGTACGGAATGTATAGAAAAAAAAGCGCGGTTCAACCCGGAAAAATAACTAAATAGCAGCTTCAGTCGTCTTCTCCGCGTCATTGATAGTGTCTATTTGATCTGAATTCATATCCAGATCGACTTTACCGGGCGAGTTGGCCGTGCGTGTAGAGGCGCGCGGCTGTGAGCTTGCATCCGGGAGATAGTAGGTTCGAATCCCACTATCGGCAGCCCTGAAAATGGTTTTCCGTGGTTTCCCATTTTCACACCAGGCAAATGCTGGGGCTGTACCTTAATTAAGGCCACGGCCGCTTCCTTCCAACTCCTAGACCTTTCCTATCCCATCGTCGCCATAAGACCTATCTGTGTCGGTGCGACGTAAAGCCCCTAGCAGATCGACTTTGGTCCGTATTGAGCACCATGTCGGCATAGATTGCACTAGTAGAAATGAAGGATGGTGTATGAACTCCAATGCTCTGGTCCTTACGACCGCCACGGCGGTGCTGCCTACAACGAACCTTGTGATCTTGCGTGATGTTATTTTATAGCAGCATTTCAATATTGGTGCAGGAAATATATTATGTTGGCTTGAAAATGTCTAGCAAGACAGCTGCTTCTTTTGCCGACTTTTTTAAATACCAGTGGTAAATTGCATGTTCTATGTCACATGCATTCCGGTGATATATTGAATTTTCGACCAGGTTTTTTTATTATTATTATTTTTTTACAATTTGCTTTACGTCGCACCGACACAGATAGACCTTATGCCGACGATGGGAGAGGAAAGGCCTAGGAGTGGTAAGGAAGCGGCCGTGGCCTTAATTAAGGTACAGCCCCAGCATTTACCTGGCGTGAAAATTGGAAACCACGGAAAACCATCTTCAGGGCTACCGACAATGGGGTTCGAACCCACTATCTCACGGATGCAAGCTCACAGCTCCACGTCCCAAAACGCGTGGTCAACTCGCCCGGTCGACCAGGTGGTGTGGCGGTTTTCTTTGCTATCTTGACACTGTCATAAAAAATGTGTATTGTTTTTTTTTTCAGAAAACTGTTCATGGATACTTTTCCGTTTCTGTCGGGGGAGAGAAGGTAGGTGGGGGAGGGGCAACGGAAATTGGTTGCCCGTTGTCTGCTAGAGTCCCTGGTGTATCTTCAGATAAAGTTTGTTCCATCACCATAACACCCAGGGCAGAATTCATACATTAAGGCGCTCTAGGTCTGTCAGAATTAGGCGGGCTGAGTGGCTCAGACGGTTGAGGCGCTGGTCTTCTGACTTCAACTTGGTAGGTTCAATCCTGGGTCAGCCCGGTGGTATTTAAATGTGCTCAAATGTGTCAACAGTTTTACTGGTACGTAAAATACCTCCTGCGGGACAAAATTCCGTCATCTCGGCGTCTCCGAAAACCGTCAAAATTTGTTGATAGGACGTGAAATAATAATAATATTGTTAGAAGAAAGTGTAGCCTATTAACTGAGATAAGGAAATATTGACAAATATACCTTTCTATAATCAACATAAAATATTGTAACCCTGTAGTCTCTGTTAATAACCAGGACAAAGCATTAATTCTTAGGTTGTTTTTAAGTGAAATGAGACAAGTCACAATTCACAAACTCGTATGAGAACATCTTGCTTCCTGCTTTACATCGAGCGAATGCATCAATTGCATCATTATAGTTAATGTCTTCGGTAACATTCCCCTCGAAGGCGGGCAGTTGCTGATAATCTCTCGGCTCCAACAAATGTATGCCTACCTCTTAGCCCCGTTTCTTGATACGCGGTCGGAAATGAGGTGAGACGAATTTACATAGCATTTTACGGTCGGATGCCCTTCCTGACGCACACCTCAGTTGAGAACTCTGCTCCAACAGTTGATCTCAGATAATTCTTATACGTTGAACGGTAGAAAACGAAAGTTCTTCTGAGCAATTAGTGGCTGATGTGCAGAGGACCACCCTGAGATCTATATCTACATTAGGATGCACTTCAGCCATGTCGTCTCGAGATAAAAGCTTGGTTATTTCGATTAAGTCAACACCGTTTCTTTCTATGATTGGCTTCAGGTAAATCCGGAGAAACGAACATGAACCAAAGAACGATGTTACATTCAGTGTAAAATGAAGGTGGGCTACACACTGGAGTGTCACATAATCAGTGTGATGGCATCCTATGTTGTATAATATTTGGCTTTCGCGAATGGGTGCACTGCCTCTCATATCAATATCTCGTAACATACTTATGAATCTTTCCCCCACGCTTCGGCGTCATTTGTAATATAACTGTAATTACTTATTACTTTGAATACCATTTGTAACGTTACTGATTCTACTTGACTTGAACTAAATAAAATAATTATAATAATCTGAAATGTCCTTAATTTGGGCGCCTTGAATTCTCTTTTCTCCCAAGGCGTGCACATGAATCTATGTACAACTACTCACGTGCACAGAAATGGTGTTCCGACATAAACAATCAACACTGCTCCACACCGGTACACAAAAGGAGCGGTAGGGAGTGAAGGGGTAGTGTTGAAGGCACAGTGTGTGTATTGCTATACTGATTCCCCGGCGGCCTGGATTTCGTTATACCTTAACACTCTAATATGGCTCCCGTGTTTTCACAAATGAATCGAGACGGTATTTTTGGCATGTGGGAGGCACACATGGCCCCGCAAGCAATAGCTCAAGCAATGTAGTCTTAAAGACAGTTTGGAGATGGACAAAAATATGGCAAGATAGCGGGTTCGAACCCCACTGTCGGCAGGGCTGAAAATGGTTTTCCCCGGATTCCCATATTTACACCAAGCAAATGCTGGGGCGGTACCTTAATTAAGGCCCCGGCCGCTTCCTTCCCACTCTTTGCCCTTCCCTACCCCATCGTTGTCATAAGACCTATCTATGCCGGTTATAATAATAAAATAATGTTATTGATCAAATGGTGTGAAAATGGGAAACCACGGAAAATCATCTTCGTGGCTACCGAGAGTGGGGCATCAACCCACTATCACCCGGATGCAAGCTCACAGCAGCACGCCCCTAACCGCACGTCCAACTCGCCAAGTTTTTAGGATGCAATAACAATACATTTCAGATCATTTTCTTTTTGTTCAAGAAGTAAAATGTATTTTAAGTTATTTTTACATACGTACATACATCATCATTATAAGCCGTTATGCCTTCCAGCGTTCTGTCTGCAAGCCTCTGTGAATTTACTAAACGTCGCCACATTCTTCTATTTGCAGCTAGTGCTATGGCCTCATTAAGTTCTATACCTGTTATCTTTAAATCGTTAGAAACTGAGTCTAACCATCTTCGTCTTGGTCCCCCTCTACATCTCTTACTCTCCATAACAGAGTCAATTATTCTCCTAGGTAACATATCTTCCTCCATTCGCCTCACGTGACCCCACCGCCGAAGCGCACAGCTTCATCCATCGAGTTCATTCCTAACTTAGCCTTTATCCCCTCATTCCGAGTACCCTCCCGCCATTGTTCCCACCTGTTTGTACCACCAATCATTCTCCCTACTTTCATGTCTGTTACTTCTAACTTCTGAATAAGATATCCTGAGTCCACCCAGCTTTCGCTCCCATAAAGCAAAGTTGATCTGAAAACAGACCTATGTAAAAATAGTTTCGCCCAGGAGCTGACTTCCTTCGTACATAATACTGTTGATCGCAACTGCGAGCTCACTGCATTAGCTTTACCGCACCTTGATTCAATCTCACTTACTATATTACCATCCTGGGAGAACACATTCTAAATCAGTGGCGTATACTGAGGGCTACCAAGACTAACAGTGAAGCCCTAACCTCAAACGCGAACGATGTAAATCTAGAGCACATTATAATGTAGGCATCTGACACATTTTTCCATTTACAAAACATGAAAGCAAAGGGAAAAAACGTCGTACGTATTTCTGAGTGCAAGGCATCCGAGACCGAGGGTGAGGAGACCGAGGGGATAGGTGTGCAAGGCTTCGATCCGTCAGTTCGCCACTGCTAAACAGGGAGAGAGAGCAACCATGCGTTCCTTATCAATTATCTATCACATATACTTCCTCACCTCATACTTCTGATTTAAATATATAGATAACAGAGTGCTAGCATTTCACTCCCGTCTGTTCTACATCCTTGTAGCAAGACACTGCAATGTCTGCTGTTATAGGAGTAATATAATTTTCTTTTTAAACGTCGATATGTTAAAATGAAATGCAATCTTTCAGGTTTAGTATTCTCTTTTGTTCTTTGGAATCGAACCCGTGATCATGGGTCGGACACCACCACTGATCTACCGAGGAAGCTAATAAACCATTGTTGGATGCGCTTGTGAACGAATGGCTGTTGAGAGAGCTCTTGCATTATTGTAGTGAAAAAATAGTTAAAACCTATTGAAATTATTTAAATTTTGTGTGTGTGTGTTCCATTTAGTGCTATTTATATATTGGTGTTTAGTGCTTGTTGGTAGAAATTGGGAGTAGTGTTATTTATTTGAATTTTATAACAAGTAATTCATTTGGTGTTCAGCAGATTACGTTTTCTAGGTTAAGTAGGCTAACTAGGTGTACTTTGTTTCGAATTTAGGTTTAGGAAATATTTTAGGTAATAATATTAACTTTTAAAACAATATTTTTAAATATCTGTAGGTTCGTTGGTATAATACTTACAAAGGCAGATTATCATAAGGAGTTGTAACTCATTGTAATTTCCGCCGCTACTTTCCCGATATTTCGTACAGATATCCGTTCAAACTATCACGAAGGTAATAATTTATTACATTAAATAACACGATAAGCCTGTAAACATCGATTTAAAGAGAATTCACGGTCATTTCACTGGATAATTACGGTACTTAACAGTTTTTTGGATTGTTGACGATTGTTGCTACATGCACATGATAGTTGTGTAAATAAATACAAAATCAGCTGATTCATTATTCCGATAATCTGTAGTCTTAGTACCCTGCATACTTTGTACTTTCCACCTTCGTTTATTCATCGAGTAAAAGTTAATAATGAAATTCCTATATCCCAATAATATTGCACTTCAAGCCCCCGGCGTGGTTTTGACAGAAATTATGGTAGACAACCTCTTTTTCTCAGCATTTAAGGACACTTTTATTCTCCGACCCGCGTTGTAGGGAAAATAATACTAATCCACCAGCGGTAAAAGTTCATATAATCACACTTCAGCTGAAAATTGTAGTGTACATACAGTATATTTAGATAGTGCCGTACCTTGCCTGCTATATTCGTGTTGTTTCGTTAAGGGACTAATTCACTGAACTAGTATTAACCACAAAGATAGAACATACTATTTATTGCACACGACGCAAAAACATGATACATACACATGGCTACCGCCTTTATACATCCCGCTTTTGTCTTCAATGTCCCATCAGGCCTCACACACCACCGAGTCCAAGTAAACATTGATATCCTGCCAGTGTCCACCATTTTTGAGGCCAAGAACAAATAAACATAACCAAATTTTCGTAACATCCTCCCACCTTTTAATCACATGATTAAAACCACTAAATTCACAACCAAAACAAAACAAAGCAAGGAAAAATCTACAAACTGAGACGAGATGGGATTCGTATCTTCCTCCCACATCTTGTAGTAACCACTCGTGGAACAGTTCTGCTAGAGACAGGCACAGCAGGGCTCTTCTCCTGGACCTCTTCTTCATTCTGCCACTCAGTAATGGGAGTTGCTTCCAGTGGATAGATGTTCTGCACAGGCCGGTCCAACTCACCACCAGCAGTCTTCACCTTGACCACCCTGATGACATTGTCCTTCCCAGGATATACAGCAACCACTCTTCCTAAAGGCCAGTCCATTCTACGTGCTCCATCACTTCCAAGGATCACTACTTCCCCAACCTTTAACTCTCGACGGGGGTTTGTCTGACCTTTCCCCGGTTTAAGTTGTCCTAAGTACTCTATCCTGAATCTTTTACGTAATTCTGTCCTCAGATGCTGCATATATCTGAATCTCTTTCCGTGGCTTATCTGATCAATGTGATCAATATCGGGCACTCCCATCCTAGGAATATCCTGAAGAAACATTGCTGGAGTCAATGCTAGTAAATCATCACTGTCTTCAGATAAGTAAGTCAACGGTCGGGAATTAATAACTGCTTCAGTGTCCATTAATACTGTCAACAGTCCCTCGTAATCCAAAGAGGAACGACCTAAAATTCGTCGCAACAACTTCTTTAGCATCTGAACAATACGTTCCCAAAACCCTCCCCACCATGCAGCTGTGGGAGGATTGAATTTCCAAGCGATTCTCAGACAACTAGCTTCTGCACTCACTTTTGTCCAGTCAAGATCACGGAACGCATTTTCAGCTCCCACAAAATTCCTTCCATTATCACTGTAAATAACATTTGGTCTCCCTCTCCGAGCAATAAATCTTCGTAACGCTTGAAGGAACCCTGGAGTAGACAAAGTCCTGATGAGCTCAAAGTGTACAGCTCTGTAAACAGCACATGTGAATATCACTATCCATGCCTTTTCACCCCCGCGGAGATGTAATGGGCCAGCCAAATCCACCCCTACAATCTCAAAAACAGAAGCATCTCGAATTCGATCCTCAGGCAAAGGTGCGACCCCTGTGGTAATTCCTTTCACTTGGTATCTTCTACACTTGACACAGCCAGAAATCACCTTTCTTATGGTTCTCCTACCATTGACGATCCAAAACCGCTCTCGCAAAGTAGAGAGCAGAACTTGTACTCCAGCATGAGACAATTCCAAATGTTTCTCCATAATCATCATGTGAACTAGCTTATGGTTTGCAGGTATCAGAATGGGAGTAAGGAATAATTCTTCATCCTTTCTTCTTATTAACCTCGTCTTGACCCGAAGTAACCCACTTTCATCTTCAAACACATTGAGAGATTTGAGGGACGACCGCTCCTTTTCTCCAAGCATCTCTTGCGTCACAATCTTCCATAGCCTCCTTTCAGCCATTTGCAACTCTTCCACTTCAAGTTCCTTTGAAGTGTGTCGTCCTCTCCTTCCGGCCGTGTTGTGGATGAATCGCAAAATCCAAGCTGTCATCCTGACAACTTTCGTGTACTTTGAAAAATAATGAAGATACCATTTTTCTTCTGGTTTCGCGGAAACTAAAACAGTAGAAAGTCCTTTCCTTTTCTCTTCGTTGACCTTTTCTTCATCAGGCATGACATCGTCATTAGGCCACTCAGAACTGGGGCATCTCAGCCACTGAGGACCCTCCCACCATTTCGACATCAGGAGTTTGGTAGCGGAGCATCCCCTGGAGGGTAGGTCAGCCGGATTATTCACTCCACGCACATGATTCCAACTATCAGGGCTCGACAATTGTTTAATTTCCTTCACCCGGTTGGCCACGAAAGTTCCCCAGACTTCTTTCCTCTTGATCCAGCAGAGCGCTGTTGTCGAATCCGTCCAATAATAAGTTGAAAGGTCTCCAATTCCTAAACTTGCCTTTACGGAGGAAGCAAGACGAGCTGCAATTGAACAAGCTAAGAGTTCCAACCGAGAAATAGTAGTTTTCTTCAGAGGTGCTACACGAGATTTCGCCTGTAAGAGTGTTACATTTGAATTTTGACCATCTTGTGATCGAAGGAATACAACTGCGGCATATGCTACGCCGCTCGCATCGCAAAATGTGTGAAGGCTCCAAGATTCCTGTGTTTCATAAGGTGCTATTTGTCTAGGAATTTTAATATCAGGCAATACGTTCAGTTCTTGAAGCCAATTTTCAAACTTTTTCCTCATTTCGTCCTCCATTTCTTCATCCCAGCTCATTTTCTTCCGCCAACTTTCCTGTAACAGCAACTTGGGTACTATAGAGACAGGGCAAGTAAAACCGATGGGGTCAAAGATGCTCTGGGCAGCAGCCAATACATTCCTTCTAGTGATCTTCTCACCAATCCTCGATACGTCAATTTGTTCACAAGAAAGAACATCTCTTGCTTTATTCCATCGAAGACCTAACACTGAAGTTACCTCAGAAGCGGATGAATCTCTTTCAGAAGAATTTAGCCATGTGTGCTCCCAGTTACGAAGATCGAACCGTGCTCTGCTCAGCAATGCAGTAGATTCTTCCATAAACATACATAATTCCTCCTCATTGTCCACAGAAGTGATGCAATTATCGACATAAAAGGAGTTTTTCAACTTTTCAGCTGTCCCTCGGTAGTCT
Organism: Anabrus simplex; assembly: GCF_040414725.1. Classification (NCBI taxonomy): domain Eukaryota; kingdom Metazoa; phylum Arthropoda; class Insecta; order Orthoptera; family Tettigoniidae; genus Anabrus; species Anabrus simplex. The sequence goes on from NC_090266.1 coordinate 714,542,887, forward strand.
GTACTATGTTTCAAGTGTAGATCTAACACTGCTTCCAGCAGAAATGGGCTGCAATTCAGTCCAAATACTACTCGGCAGTGACGAAATGCCTTTAATTCTCTTCTCTCTATATCCTTCCACCATAAGAAGCGTAACCAATCACGGTCCGTTTCTTGGACAGATATCTGAAGAAAAGCCTTTCTAATATCCGAAATCACCCCTATCCTATTCTTCCGAAACATCAAAAGAAGTGTGGGGATTTGTAGTAGCAAATTAGGTCCTTTCTCGAGGCACTCATTCAATGAAGGCGTATCCTTTGACTTGCAGGAACCATCAAAAACTGGTCTCACCTTAGTGGTAGAGTTGTCTTTAAATATTCCTCGATGTGGTAAGTAGTAACATCGATCTTTGTTTTCTTCCTCTGGAACCTCTTCAATGATGTCCTCATTTACCCACTCCTGAAACACCTTTCCGTATTCCTCAAACTTTCCTTCCTTGATCAGCCTGTTCGAAACAGAGATCAATCTCTTTTCCGCTATCTCCTTGTTGTTCCGTAGATACTGACGGCTCTCCAGCCAAGGTAACGCAACTTCATATCGGCCATCGCCATTAATTCTTACTGTATTTTGAAAGTAGTTACGTGCGGCTTCTTCCATTTCTTCTCTCGATTTGTTTTCCACTGGATCAGATATGTTTATGGTATCCAAGTTCCATAAGTCAGCTATCGAGGCAGATTGAATGAACAGTGAGGTTGTATATGGAGCTAGAGTGTCCTTCTCCCCTTCCTTCAGTCTGCCTGTCACTGTCCAGCCAAGCGCAGTCCTAACGGCTACCAATCCTGATTCAAGCTTATGCATTTCATCCATCAAAATATTTCTAGCAACATCAGCTCCTAGAAGAACTTCCACGTCAGTTGGATCACTTCCCACATCTGAGAGCCATATCCTTTTCTCTCTCATCTCCTTCATCCAGGGCCCAAACTTCAACTTTGGAATTTTACCACAAATTACCTTCTGATCGATTAACTGCAACGTTGTACTATATGAACCATCGCAGCTGCTCACCTCTACGTTGTACACATGGTGGTCTTCTTCACAGGTCTCAGCGCCTCCAAACAACTTATGAATCATCGTCTCTGTTTTCAAAGGTTTGTATCCCATTTCCTCAGCCGTCTTCTTCAAGATGTAGGATCTCTGGGATCCACTGTCTATCAATGCCCGGACCTTCTTCTGTTTCCCCTTATGTGTCAGCTTGATACACAATGTTTGAAGAAACACCTCCTTTGTGGCACTCTGAATGTTCATGGAGATATTGCTCTGGTTTTCCCCCACCTTCCCGAGTTCTAGGTTCAAGTTTCTCTTCAGCCCCTTTCACATTTAATTTATGGCACATAATAACAACATGAGGGTTAGTGCACAAGGGGCATCGAATGTGTGCCTTGCAATTCTTAGCTCTGTGCCCTAACTTCAGACATGCAAAACAACAGTTTTCTTTGGCTAGCTTGTTACGCTTTTCTTCCAAGCTCATTTGTTGAGCAAGATGACATTCCTTACTCTCATGTGGTTTACTGCAAAACACACACTTTCGCTCCTTGCCATCGAATTTCGCAGAGAACAATGAACTCGCAGTTTGTAGCGATGTATCTTCAGAAATTTTCCCTCTTCCCTTCTCTTGTTTTTTCCTATCGGCTAAACCGAAACCTGCCTGCGCAAAGGTAATCCTTTCTTCTCCCTCCACTTCACGTTTAAGGAAATTAAGAAGAGTCTCCAGTTTATCTTTATGTGGACTGATAAAATCTTCATTCCCTGACGATTGATTTCTGAGCCATACCCTTAAAACATCTTCAGGTAAGCACGATTCTACCAGGGGGAACAACATTGACCCATATTTATCTCTGGTTACACCTATGGATTCTAATGCTCTTAACTTGCTCTCTAGTGTATCATACAAAGCGGCTATCCCTGATTTATCTTTCTTATGGGACACATTCTGGATAACTAACCCAATAAGCTCCCTAACGTAATACTCAGTCAAAAGATCTTCACGTCCAAAGCGTTCCTTCATACACTCTATAACCTTTGGATAGTTTTCGGCAGTGGCAGGGAAGCTATTTACCAGTTCTCTGGCTCGACTGTCAGGTTTGGTACACTGAATCAGATACTGAAATTTATCTTCAGATTCTATATCACAATCATCATGGATTCTTTTAAACATGCTCCAGAATCCGAGCCAATCCTTTATTTCCCCCCCAAACTTGGCTAGTTCCAACTTAGGTAGTTTTAAATTCTTTTTAGCTGTAGATGAAATATCCGATCTGTGATCTTTAACTATGCCTACATTTTCAGTACATAAATTCGTCATCTTTAACTTAACTTCATCCAAATTGTCTCTATATGTTTCAATTGCCTCGTACTCACGGTTATAAACATCGTCCTCTTGTTCCAATGTTAGTTCTAATATTTTTTCATCTAGTGGGGAAAGGTCAGCACTTAACCTCTCCAGTTTCATCAGCATCTTCTGTGCCGATTCCAGCTCAACTACTTCACTAGTTAAACTTCGCATTAGTTCGTTATACACCTTTGTAAACGACGCCCGAATTGGTTTACGTTGTTTCACTAATCTTTCCATGGTCGTGTGCCGGTATTTTTCACTGACAAAAGAAATTTTACGTACCGTATTCTATCGCAATTTTTCTTACTGTACGCGTTATTATCACGTCGGGGTCACCATATTGTTTCGTTAAGGGACTAATTCACTGAACTAGTATTAACCACAAAGATAGAACATACTATTTATTGCACACGACGCAAAAACATGATACATACACATGGCTACCGCCTTTATACATCCCGCTTTTGTCTTCAATGTCCCATCAGGCCTCACACACCACCGAGTCCAAGTAAACATTGATATCCTGCCAGTGTCCACCATTTTTGAGGCCAAGAACAAATAAACATAACCAAATTTTCGTAACACGTGTGTTATCTTTCGTGTGTATCTATTAGAGCGTAGTACTAATAATGATCTGTCTAAGCATTTAGCTTTGTTGGTAATCTTTGAGTACAGTAGTTCTTGCAAATTTCATTTCTGTTTGTGCTTAGTAGTGATATACGGTACCGGTATTGTAATTAGGATACGTCTGAAAGTAGTTTAAAAATTACTGTAGTGTAATGTACAGTAGTATATGAGTAATATCCTATTAGAATTTAGTGTGCTTATTTTATTGTTGTAAAATATTTGTGTAGTACTGTGTAGTAGAGGTATCCGTAGAAACTCTCACTAAAATTCTGTTGTTGTAATTAGGATAGGCTTAATTGCAGTTTGGAATTGTGTAGTTCTTGTGTATTCCTTTCGATATTCAGTAAATAACAGCAATTTTTTTCCTGTTAGGGGTTGTAGGATAAAGAATAGAGTACGACTAAGTAGTATTGTAGTGTAGTCGTATATTAATCACCTTCTTGTCGTGTGATCTTTGAGTACTATCCCAGACAATATATCCCTCCGTTCATTTACCTTTTGCAAATAAGTTATTCTATTTTTATTTTTTTCCTTAAAGAATGGCTAAGGAGCGCGAGTTACGAACTGTGGGTGTGGCGAGGCATTGAGGGGTATGAGGGAGGAGTTGGAGAGTTTGAGGGAGATAATTAGGATTCTCACAGAAGACAGGAAGGAAGATAGGACTCCCTCAAACAATGCACAGGTTACAGTACGTGCACAAGAGGGAGGGGAAGGAAAGGGAGAGTTGTAGAAGACAGGTGGTCTAATGTTCTAAAGGGCCCCATAGACGGTCCGTCTTGCCTGCGCAGTTCTAAGATGAGAGGTAAGACGGAACACGGAAGAGAACACAGACGCTCCGTTTTGCTGTCAGTAGTGATGGGCTGCGAATGGACTCGCGAAGACTCGAGTCTGGGATCGTAAAACTCGAGGTACTCGAGTCCGGACTCGAGGCCGAGGACGCTGGCAGCGTTATCTGCGAGCCGTGTATGGAAACAACACGATGCTTAATATTTTAGGTAGGGCAAGGACAAGTATTGGGTCCGTTTCCAAATAATGCACAGTGATATAATGTACAAACTGATGTACATTATGCCGTATTTACATGCATGTATAGGCCTACACAACAAAACCATATTGTAACGTAAACTAAGGAATGTATGGACACAGGTGCTTATGAGCTACAGTCCGGCTCTACGGCGAAATGGTTAGCGTGCTGGCCTTTGGTCACAGGGGTCGCGGGTTCGATACGCGGCAGGGTCACGAATTTTAACCATCATTGGTTAATTTTGCCGACACGGAAGGTGTGTGTGTGGGTGTTGTCTTCATCATCATTTCATCCTCATTATGACGAGCAGGGCGCCTACCTGTGTCAAATCGAAAGACCTGAATCTGGCGAGCCGAACATGTCATCGGACACTCCCGGCACTACAAGCCATACGCCATTTCATTTTACCGGCGCACAGTGTGAAATTGTAGAGATCAGGCAGGACAAACGTACATTTTCGACTAATCTATTTATATTATAAAGGGCATTATTGTACGCTCGTGACTATACAAAGAATACCTGACCGCAAAGCTTTTAAAGCTGTGTGTGGCATATCTGACCTCTACAATTGTGTGAACATTGCGCCCCTTACCGAACCTTGCGTCTCGCACTGTCAATTGTCTGCAGTGTGTTCAGATGAATCTACGTAACTAGCGACTGTGTTAAGATATTTTTAATGTGAAATAGGGATGGTCCGCCTCTGTGGTGTAGTTGTTAGCATGATTAGCTGCCACCCCCGGAGGTCCGGGTTCGATACCCGGCTCTGCCACGAAATTTGAAAAGTGGTACGAGGGCTGGAACGGTGACCACTCAGCCTCGGGAGGTCAACTGAGTAGAGGTGGGTTCGATTCCCACCTCAGCCATCCTGGAAGTGGTTTTCCGTGATTTCCCAACTTCTTCTCCAGGCAAATGCCTGGATGGTACCTAACTTAAGGCCACGGCCGATTCCTTCCCTCTTCCTTGCCTATCCCTTCCGATCTTCCCATCCCCCGCCAAGGCCCCTGTTTAGCATAGCAGGTGAGACCGCCTGGGCGAGGTACTGGTCATCCTCCCCAGTTGTATCCCCCGACCCAGAGTCTGAAGCTCCAGGACACTGCCCTTGAGGCGGTAGAGGTGGGATCCCTCGCTGAGTCCGAGGGAAAAACCGAACCTGGAGGGTAAGCAGATTAAGAAGAAGAAGAAATAGGGATACAGCTAGATTGCTTTCTTTCTTAATCTGCTTACCCTCGGGGGTTGGTTTTTCCCTCGGATTCAGCCAGGGATCCCACCTCTACCGCCTCAAGGGCAGTGTCCTGGAGCGTGAGACAATGGGTCGGGGGATACAACTGGGGAGAATGATCAGTACTTTGCCCAGGCGGCCTCACCTGCTATGCTGAACAAGGGCCTTGGTGAGGGATGGGAAGATTGGGAGGGATAGACAAGGAAGAGGGAAGGAAGCCTACAATGTATAGTTAAATCATGTTCCTAATCTTTACTCCGTATCTCAAGTTACCAAAGGCTAACCTACTGGGCGATATAATGCAAATATGCAAACTCACATCCTCATCCCGAGGTGGTGCAGCTCCTTTCGGGAAAACCCCCATTGCAGGTGAGCTGCATGTACCATTTCAATCACATACCAGCCTTCCGGACATTCTAAAATTTCTGTCGGTACCGGGAATCGAACCCAAGGTTCCAAGGATGGGAGTTAGTAACACTACCCGTTACGCTACGGAGGTGCTGTAATGAACGCGCCCAACTAAATATAGACAAAGGAGAAAAGGAAGAACATTGTGTGACAAACTAAACGAATGACATTTCGAAACAAATAAGTTACGGTCATACACTCGCGTGTTTCACGTTATGGTAATCATTTACGTAGCTGGTGTAATAGTATTTAATGATTGGGGCATTTCTTCCGACTGCTCGGCAACAGGTCGCAGTTATGGATCGTGACGTCACCGTGGAGACTCGAGTACTTCGCACGGGTTACTCGGCGAGGCTTGGACTCGCCAGACTCGATTCTCGCGAGTCCAAGCGTTACTCGCGCACATCACTAGCTGTCAGACTTGTTATCAGTTTTCGCTAGTCGTGCACGGATAACATGTCAGAGGAACTTCTAATTTACACCGCTCTAGCATTAGCTTTGAGATCAAAAGCTAAAAAGAAAAGGGCTTGATCAAAATGGGCAAAAGCTTGGTTACTTAAACGAGATACACTGTCGCATATAAATTTAATGAAAGATTTAACTCTTGAACCAGGTGACTGGTACAATTATTTGAGGATGGACAGTGAAAAGCATTTACACCTTCTTCACTTGGTAGCGCCCCATATCAGAAAGAGTGACAGTGCAATGAGACGGGCAATAACACCGCATGAACGACTCAACGTCACACTTCGTTTCCTAGCAACTGGAAGAAGTTGCGAAGATCTGAAATTTTCCACTGCAATTTCAGCCCAGTCTTTGGGAGTAATTATTCCTGAGACTTGCGCTGCAGTATATAAGGTGCTCAAGAAACAGTATCTCAAAGTAAGTAAAATTTATTTATAAGTTTCTTGTACAAGGTATAGGTCCCGCAACAAGAGCTTGCCAAAGAAAGCTGCGCAGAACATCGGCAGTGTTCGGGTGGGCTCGGTAGTAGCACTGCACGCCCCCCTCACTTCGCTAAATCGCCTTACTCCCAGCAGTTGCTAATGAACCGTCTGCGCTGGCGGTCTGACCAGCTGGACTGAGTGAAATCTCAGCGCGTGAGTGTAATGCCTTATTGTAATTATAACCAGAGCCAGGACACATTACCCTATAGCATGATGATATTGTTGTACATGCAGAATCAAAAATATTGAATGAAATAACAATAACAAACAAAGAGATTAAGAATTATGTGATCGTAAAATAGCAGTTAACTTACCCAATGGCTTGTTCTAGTCCGCATCTTGTGAAAGAGGTTGAAAGCTGCTCATATCGCCTTCACTGTCATCCGCGCTATCACTAACGCTCTCTCCGTCACTGTCACTATCGTCCTCCAGATTAATGATTATGCTGTCTGATACTTCATCCATTATGTGATCGCTCGCAATGTACTTATTCTCAGTGTCGATTACGTGCCTACATCGACTCGACCATTCTTCTGCCCCAATTGACGCAATTCCTTCCATCAGCAATGTTCTTGCATCATCGAGTCTGAAAGTAACATTCTTTTGTGCTACATAATCTTTAACTTGAGCCCAAATCATTTCGATTGGGTTCAAGTCTGGATGGTATGGTGGTAGACGCAAAATCGTATGCCCATATGTAGCAAGTAGTCTGTCGATTTGATATGACTTATAGCGTGATTTATGGGATTTAATCAAAGCGTACAGTTGGGGTTTTATCTTCTCTGTAGAAAACGGAATACCCTTATCAGTCAACCAATCCTGCATAACTGTTTTTCTGGATGATGATGTGGGTGCACGCTCACATTGGACATTATGGTACGAGGCATTATCAATCACGACTACAGAGTTGGGTGGCAAATTAGGAATTAATTTCTCTGTCAGATATTTCTCGTAGTTTCTATAGTTCATCTCATCGTGATAATCCCCTGTTGTTTGGTTGGATTTGAAAACCAACAAAGCATTTGGAATGAAACCTGCATCTGAACCGGCATGTACCACTATTAATCGTTGCCCTTTCGAGATAGGTGACTTCAGTCCATGAAGAGTACCGTCACTCCAAGCACTTGACTTGGTGTGCGAACTATGCAAATATGTCTCATCAGTGTAAACAATAGGCCTACCCTCTTGTCGGTACCGCTTTATGCTTTGTATGTACTGCACACGTATTTTATTTTGTTTCAGTTTCCAACAAAAGAAGATGAATGGATATGTATTGGACAGCAGTTTGAAAGAAAATGGAATTTTCCAAATTGCCTGGTTGCGGTTGATGGAAAACGTAAAAATAACCCTATACCGTGTACTCTTTACTTTTGATTTTCCACAAGCACGGATTACAACGGTATAGCTGTATGAATTCCATTAGAAACGCTCGAGGCATGATTCTTAAATCCGACATTATGTCCTACGAGCGAACTGCACTGTAGGAGCAATTGGTTAAAACTGACGCTAAGTCTGAAGACCCCACACACGCTCCAACTTGCTCGCCGACTTACCTGTACACGCATTCGAGAGCCAGCACCTGACCTGAGCAGACGTCACTCCGAGCCAGCACCCTGCTAACCGCCAGCTCGCCGTCGTCGTCCGTCAAGACCCAGCCAAGCCCACTCGCTCTCGCCTTCGCCACGAGCTCTTGCCCGCACTCACGGGCAGCCAATCAACGTCGAGCCTGCCAAGTTCCCAGCGCGGTCCGACTTCCCAGATATACTCTGGGACCAGTCTTTCCGCGGTCTGCCCATCCTTCGTCGTGCAGCCACGGTAGAGAGCACATCGGAGAGACTAGCCCCGAGGCCTGGTACTGGTTACCCAGATATCCAGCCCGCAGCCAGCAAGAGGAACTCATCGCCGCTAGCACTCGCTAGCCCCATACAGCCGAGGAGAAGCCAGCCACGAAGACAGCCTCGCCGCTAGCGCTCGCTAGCTGCGCCAAGAAGACAACTGCAGTGAACGGTCACTTTAGTGACCAGAGCTTATTTGTCTACACAGCTTGGTGTCCTGTGCGCGTGTCTTGCCTGTGGCGTAATCCACGTATAAAAAACTAGCCTGACACGACACAGGCAACAAGTTGAATACCCAGCTCGGTCCGCTATTGCGTTTGACCGTCTCCAGTATTTCACTCCTATCTTTTCCAAGCCCTGCCAAGACCATGCCCTATCACCTTAGGAATAATAATAACAAGAAGAACAAGTCCGGTGGACTGAGTAGCCGGACCCCTGTTCGAAACCCATTCCTGGACACCCCCCCTCCCCCCTCGATGAAGCAGCCAAGGCTGCTACCCAGTATTTCAGCTCCCCTAGCCCATCTCCCTCTCACTCCACCACTCGATCACCATCGCCTGCACTGTCACACAAGTCAACCTCCACTACGTTATCCCACCATGATCTTGATAGCGCAAACTATGAAGACCCGTTCCGATATGTCAAGAATAACTCAATCTTTCCTGTTTCACCCAACTGCAGCACAGCACTAATTCCTCTTGGTATCCAAGGACCTGTGCCTCTCAATCGGAGCGCAATACTTGGTGCCATCTACGACATCATACCTACCCACGTTGCAGTAATAGAAGAGACGCATAACAATCTGCTAATGATTACCCCTGTCCGTGATTTTCTTATGCAAGACATACTGAACAGGCTCAGCACACTCCAAGATGTCCCCCGCCCCATAATCATTAACCCAGCTGACTCAATCCAAAACCCTGAGCCCGAAAACACCGACCAAGAGGAGGAGGACGACATTGAAGAAGAAGAAGAAGAAGAACCCGCAATAGAAGACCTTCCTCTCTGGGACTGCGGCGTTCAAACGGACTCACCTCTGTCCCTTGCGGACACATTTTCTCAAACTGACCCTGAAATCACACACCCCTCAACCACCTCATATGCCCAGACGGATTCTGAAAATACCTACTCTTCAGCTACCACATATGTCCAGCCGGTTTCTGAAAGTCCTGAAAATACCCCAGCAACACCGGCACCTGAACCAGAGACACCCCCTACCACAACCAACAACTCTGCCGCCCCCACCCGCAATAGAACGGCACCTCGCCCTAAGCCTGCTCTCGTAGTCATGTGCTACAACTGTCTTCAACTACATCACACTGCTGCCACCTGTACCAATGAGGTTCGCTGCAATAGGTGCGGCGATCACCACCATCACTCCACCTGCCCAGTCCCTCGTAAACAGGCCACATGTGCAAATTGCAAAGGAAACCACGCCGCATCATACCCAGGATGTCCTTTTCTGAAGAAAGCTCTCAAGGCCCAGTATATAGCCAACAAGTACCGCCATCACCCACAAGCTGCCAACCAACAACAACAACCACAACCCCTAACCAGCCTAAAGTTTACTCCTCCTCCTGCCTACAACCAACCACCACAACAAACTCCACCTGCCATTGAGCTCCTAAAGTGTCTCCTCACCATCCTCACAACCACAACATAACCACCATCTCCCAAGTCCAAGTTCACTTCCCCGCTTTTTAAATACTGCTTGTTCCGCACGAAAACAACCGTCGCACGCCTTCTCCACAGCACCTAATGTCTCCAAAGTCACAGCCTCACCTCACCCCCTCGACTGTTCAATTTTACACACCACAACCATATAGTAAAGATCCATGTCGCACCTATCCCTACCTTCTGAAATACTGGAAGCTAGGGCACGAATTAAGAAGTTCAGTCGCCTGGAGCAAAATGTCGCCACACTTCTTCTGAAGAAAGAAGACCGTCGCTCTACAAGAAAGATGAACCAGGCAAAGGAACCCAACCGTCGTATTGGGACAAAGGACCAAATGATTGGTCGGCGGTCCCTGCAACACTACTGTAACCTCAAGACCCCCTCCGGGGGTCGCTCGGTGTCGCTACCTCGAGTTCCCCGCGGTCTGCCGTTTCTCCACCGGCTCTTCGTGCAGCCACTGGTCCTGCCAGCCCACTCCAAGACTAGGGAAGCCCTGAGCACACAGCAAATTTGTCTAGTGCTCAGTGAATCACCTGTTCGTGTCTTGTCCCGGCGAGATCCGTTAACTATACCTGACACGACTGGTGCCCACTGAGTGCGCCTTATACTGGTCCTCTTCGGAGTTTGACCCTTTTCGTGCTACTCCCTCCCTTACCCTCCCCAACCTCACCCCCCCCTGTCGGGTCAATCCCGGTGGATTGAGTAGCTGGGATCCCGGTAACACCATCATGACTTCCGTCTCTCAACCTACACCTCTCCCCCGCCTACGCCATAGTTCCCAGAAGTTTGAGAAAATGTACTCTTCCATCATCATTCCTCCACCCGTCTCCCTCTCTCCCAACGACAAATCTGCTCTTTTAACCTACCGTCACCGTATGAACAAAGTCTTTGCTCCCATCCTACACCAAACCCAGCTCCTTCAAGAACTCTTGAACGGCTTCATCATCATCTTCGCCATTGACCCTGACAGCTACTTTGATATCACCGTCTACCTGGAGAATGAAAATGTTCATTATTTTGTCTGCAGGGAAATGGCCGAGGTTGTTGATGCAGCGGTCCAGGCCTCTCCTACCGTCAGTAACACAGCTAACCAAACTCTCTTTTCCCGTCTTCCCCCTAAAATTTCCAGATTCACCCAATCCAACATTACGATCCCTCCCGACACACAATCTCCTTCACACACACCCCTACTCACAAACACTCCACCATCTACCGAGCCCGGAAGTGAGGTCCCATTAGCCTCACAACCGGTCAAGGTTACTGATTCCCCACCATCCTCCGAGTCCGGTACCGAACCCGGAAGTGAGATCTCATCAGCCTCACAACCGGTCAAGGTTACCGACTCCCCACCATCTACCGAATCCGGAAGTGAGACTCCATTAATCTCACAACCGGACAAGGCTACACTTAACAAACACACTCAAACTGGGAGCAGGCGTAACAAACCTGCCTCCCGGTTAAAACCCCCACCAACACCCAACACTCACAGAACACCTACACGTCACCCCCCCTCCACACTCATCACACAGTGCTACAATTGCCTGCAATTGGGCCACTCTGCTGCTTCATGCACAGAGGCTACGAGGTGTAACAGATGTGGCGGCGCTCACCGCCACACTGTTTGCACAATACCTAAAACCCAGGCGAGGTGCGCTAACTTCGAAGGCAGTCACGCAGCCTCCTATTCTGGCTGCCCCTACTTAAAGCAAGCAATCAAGGCGCACTACAAACATGCACAACACTTACGCATACACCCCTCCTCAGTCCCCCAGCCTCTCCTCCGCACAACCAACTCCTCAAACCCAACACCAACCCACACCCCCGCCCCGCCAAGTCTCGATAACCCTACCCTGCTCAACCTTCTCCTCATCCAACTAATCACGTCCCTTAATCAGACAATGCCAAGTCGCCAGCTAATCATCAACTAATCCCCCCCTGCTCAAGTAATACCCAGCACCCAGACGTTTAACTCCTCACCCCGTGTTACACCATCACCCACTCAGACTGCCCTAGCCTTCCTCCCTACAATTAGGTTAATTCCCAATATTATTTTATGACAGCAACATTGGGCGTGGTCAACTATTGGATGGGTGACCACCCACCCGATGCTGCTCCCCCTTTTCGTTGGCCTCTATTAACTAGAGAACCAACGCCACCCCCCAACCCCCGCCCTATCAGGGCACCCTCCCCAGACCATATTCTGGTCAGCTCGATCCCCCACAAAACTCCACACTCCACACTACCGTTATGTCAGTTACCATTCCACTAACAAATAGCACTCAAGGCCTTTAACTGGTCGACGGGCTAAAATCATCATTGGTCCCTCGGGACCACTGATGAAGTGGCTTCACACGCACAGAAAAATCAGGCGCTGCCAGATTCACTTCGAGCCAAGCCTAAGACGGTACACGGATGAAAATTCTACCACACACGGTCCGTCTTACCTGCCGTTTTAAAGGGCCCCATAGACGGTCCGTCTTACCTGCGCAGTTCTAAGACGACAGGTAAGACGGACCGTGTGTGGTAGAATTTTGATCCCTGTACCGTCTTAGGCTAAGCTCGAAGTGAATCTGGCAGCGCCTGATTTTTCTGTGCGTGTACAGGTAAGTCGGCCAGCAAGTTGGAGCGTGTGTGGGGTCTTCAGACTTAGCGTCAGTTTTAACCAATTGCTCCTACAGTGCAGTTCGCTCGTAGGACATAACGTCGGATTTAAGAATCATGCCTCGAGCGTTTCTAATGGAATTCATACAGCTAAACCGTTGTAATCCGTGTTTGTGGAAAATCAAAAGTAATGAGTACACGGTACAGGGTTATTTTTACATGTTTTCCATCAACCGCACCCAGACAATTTGGAAAATTCCATTTTCTTTCAAACTGCTGTCCAATACATATCCATTCATCTTCTTTTGTTGGAAACTGAAACAAAATAAAATAAAAATAACAATTATTGTTATTATTATTAAGTCATGCAACTAAAATATAATTTAACCTAATGTAATTAATTATATTTTTTTAGGTTGGTTGGGCGAAGACTGTTAATTTTCACACTCCGTTATATTATATAATTCTTTCTTATAGTACTCTAAGCATACATTATACCTTGTTTTATATTAAATTAACATGAAATACATTTCCTTTTACCTTGTGCAAGAAACTTATAAATAAATTTTACTTACTTTGAGATACTGATTCTTGCGCACCTCAGTCTCAGGAATTATTACTCCCAAAGACTGGACTGAAATTGCAGCGGAAAATTTCAGATCTTCGTAACTTCTACCGGTTGCTAGGAAACGAAGTGTGACGTTGAGTCTTCATGCGGTGCTATTGCCCGTCTCATTGCATTGTCACTCTTTCTGATATGGGGCGCTACCAAGTGAAGAAGGTGTAAATACGTTTCACTGTCCATCCTCAAATAATTGTACCAGCCACCTGGTTCAATAGTTAAATCTTTCATTAAATTTATATGCGACAGTGTATCTCGTTTAACTAACCAAGCTTTTGCCCATTTTGATCAAGCCCTTTTCTTTTTAGCTTTTGATCTCAAAGCTAATGCTAGAGCGGTGTAAATTAGAAGTTCCTCTAGCATGTTATCCGTGCACGACTAGCGAAAACTGATTGCAAGTCTGACAGCAAAACGGAGCGTCTGTGTCCTCTTCCATGTTCCGTCTTACCTCTCATCTTAGAACTGCGCAGGCAAGACGGACAGTAAAACGGACCGTCTATGGGGCCCTTTAGAACTGCGCAGGTAAGACGGACGCTTAAGGGGAAGGAGATTGCAGGCTAAGGGCTCTATTCAGGATCAGAATTCAGGACAGGTGTCTGTGCGAAATCGGTACGAGTCACTCCAGGTAGAACAACAGAGGGAAGATGAGGGACAGGGAACTGTTGCTGAGATGTGTGGAAGTAGGAGGAAGGGAAAAGGTAGGAGAGGGAAATGTAGAGTAGAGGATAGGAAAAGACAAGTGGAACAGGGTCATGGGAACGAGAAAAGGGTGGAAGAAGTAGCTTCTGCAGCTATCAGGAAAGATAGGGCTGACCAGGAGGGGAGGGGATCAAATGTGGGTAGGGTTGAGGCTCTGGTCATGGGGTATTCCATTGTTAGACATGTGGAGAAAGTGTGTGGAGGAAAGGGAACTAGGGTAGAGTGCTATCCAGGAATTAGGTTGAGGCAGATGTTGAGGAAAGTAGAAGAGAGGGAGGAGGGGAAGGAGAAGGTGGTACCGTAGTGTTTCACGTTGGTACCAACAACGTAAGGCAAGCTGATAAGTACCAACATAGTTGGAGATGTGTGGGATCTGGTAAATGTTCGGTCTTTGAATGTTAAAAGCTTAGCGTAAAATCGTGGAAAATCGTATATATATTCCAATATGGCAATCCACATCACATACGAGTGTTAAGCTATTAGGCCCAGTTACGAATTGCTGGTATATCCAAACCACTGAGCGTATGTTGAACATTAAAGCTTGAAATTTTCTTCACCAAACGGAAACGAAAAATAATTCATGCAGTAGAGGGTTAAACCGCAGTGGTACGTATAAGTTAAGAAATTTGTTTGGAAGGGTAATAAGGAGGTACATTCAGGGAAATGGGGTGGCCTAAGGAGCGGTGATAAGAGAACAGGGAACAGGAAATCAAGTAGGAATGACATAAAATTGTCTTAGTGTTGAACTGTTAGAAGCATTGTAAACAAAGGAATAGAATTAATTTAATAGATATTGTTATAGTAGTTGAATCATGGCTGAGAAATGATATTATGAATGCAGAAATTTTCTCACGGAACTGGAGTGCATATCGTAGAGATAGGATAGGAATGGTGGGAGGGGGAGTATTCATTCTGGTGAAAGAAGAATTTGTAAGCTACGAAAAAGTTAAAGATGAGACAAGCGAAATTCTAGGTGTAAGGTTCATTTCTAAAGATAATAGGCAACTCGATATATTTGGAGTGCACAGACCGGGAAAGGGTAGCAATGATACGGATTCAGAATTATTTGATAAGATAATCAGCTATGTAGAAAACGACATGGAAAGAAATGTGATTGTAGTGGGAGATCTGAATTTACCAAATGTCAATTGGGATAGAAATGTGAACGACAGGAAGCATGACCAACAAATGGCAAATAAGTTAAAATGGGAAGGACAGCTCATTCAGAAAGTGATGGAAACAACCAGAGGGAAAAATATCCTGCATGTGGTGCTGATAAAACCAGATGAGCTCTATAGAGAAACTGAAGTAATAGATGGTATTAGTGATCATGAAGCTGTTTTTGTCGTAGTTAAAAGTAATAATTAATAATAATTTCGTGTGGCTATTTCTATCCGAGTGCAGCCTTTGCAAGGCAGCCCCTCCGAAGAGGGTGGGCGTCATCCGCCATGTGTAGGTAACTGCGTGTCATTGTGGTGGAGGGTAGTGTTATGTGTGGTGTGTGAGTTGCAGGGATGTTGGGGACAGCACAAACACCCAGCCCCCGGGCCAATGGAATTAACCAATGAAGGTTAAAATCCCCGACCCGGCCGGGAATCGGACCCGGGACCCTCTGAACCGAAGGCCAGTACGCTGACTATTCAGCCAACGAGTCGGACGTAGTTAAAAGTAAATGTTATAGAAAGGAAGGTATTAAAAGTAGGACTATTAGGCAGTACCATACGGCTGATAAAGCAGGCATGAGGCAGTTTCTAAAAAGTAACTATGATTGGTGGAAAACGGTAAATAAATATGTAAACAGACTCTGGGATGAGTTTAAAGCAATTATTGAGGAATGCGAAAACAGGTTTGTACCTTTACGGATGGTAAGGAATGGTAAAGACCCACCTTATTATAATAGAGAAATAAAGAGACTAAGAAGGAGGTGCAGGCTGGAAAGAAATAGGGTTAGAAATGGCTGAGGAAGTAAGGAGAAATTGAAGGAACTTACGAGAAAATTGAATCTAGCAAAGAATGCAGCTAAGGATAACATGATGGCAAGCATAATTGGCAGTGATACAAATTTTAGTGGAATATGGAAGGGTGTGTATAGGTATTTTAAGGCAGAAACAGGTTCCAAGAAGGACATTCCAGGAATAATTAATGAACAAGGGGAGTGTGTATGTGAGGATCTTCAAAAGGAGAAGTATTCAGTCAGCAGTATGTATAGATTGTTGGTTACAAGCATAATGACCAGATAGAGGAGGAGGCAAGGCTAAAGAAGTATTAAAATTTACATATGATAACAATGACATTTACAATAATACAAAAGTTGAAAACTAGAAAAGTGGCTGGAATTGATAAGATTTCTGGGGATATGCTAAAGACAATGGGTTGGGATATAGTTCCATATCTGAAGTACTTATTTTATTATTGTTTGGCCGGATGAGCTATACCAGATGAATGGAGAGTTGCTATAGTAGCCCCTGTGTATAAAGGAAAGGGTGATCGACATAAAGCTGAAAATTACAGGCCAGTCAGTTTGACATGCATTGTATGTAAGCTTTAGGAAAGCATTCTTTCTTATTATATTAGACATGTTTGCGAAATTAATAACTGGTTCGATAGAAGGCAGTTCGGTTTTAGGAAAGGTTATTCCACTGAAGCTCAACTTGTAGGATTCCAACAAGATATAGCAGATATCTTGGATTTAGGCAAATGGACTGTATCGCGATTGACCTGTCTAAAGCATTTGATAGGGTGGATCATGGGAGACTACTGGCAAAATGAGTGCAATTGGACTAGACAAAAGAGTGATTGAATGGGTTGCTATATTTCTAGAAAATGGATCTCAGAGAATTAAAGTAGGTGAAGCTTTATCTGACCCTGTAATAATTAAGAGTGGAATTCCTCAAGGCAGTATTATCGGACCTTTATGTTTTCTTATATATATAAACTAGCAAGATACCCGTGCTTCGATACGGTATTACAATGAAATTTGTAACTGAATACTTAACGTTTTATATATAATCCGCCGAAATTCACTCTCTAACTCGTTTTCTGAGAGAATCCGCCAAAATTCGTGATCTGACTCGTTTTCTGAGAGATTACGGCAAAGTTCCTCCCATTATTCATCTTTCTTTCCAGCAATCGATTTCGTACTTCCCGGGCTAGGTCCAGGTATTTCACCCGGCCAGTTGGGTCTCTAAATCTTTGCCATCTTTTCCTATAAGCATTTTAATATGGATCAAATCCTTGAAGATATTCGGCGTGGTGTCGTCTTGGGTGCCTTGGCGGTTCTGAACCCGCAGCCGGACTGCAATCGTAGTCATTACCCGGCCAGGACCCGTTTCCAGGGCGGTTCGCACTTTTTCATGACGGTCCAGAATATTATTATTATTATTATTATTATTAGGGTGCGCGATATTAGTTGAATTTAGGTTGTTATTATTATTATTACTGATGGTATGGAACCCACAGCAATATGCAAGACCGCTACTTGGCTTTAAATTACATCCTCTGCCATTGTTATTGCTGACAATGTGACCTGCACCATCGTCGCACGTAGGAAATTGCGTGAGATTTCTGGCGACACGAATGATATACTTCCGTGAATTATTGACCTTATTATAGAGGTGAACAATTGCACGGTCATTATCATTCATGTCGTTTATTTCAAATGTGTTTTAACTTTTACTTATATGCCAGGAGAATCTACTGTAATCTAAATGTATGTACTCCAAAGGAAAAGATGATTCTTGAAAACGATCCCAGGAAAGATTAAAAATGATCAGTTTATGATCAGAATAAGTACATTATGAACAGTAAAATCAATTGGTCTCAACTCCTTTTTCTCCCCACTGCCGTTAAGTTGATTTACCGCCCCCACCCAAACAGAAGGCGTGTTTCCTTATGTTTAAAGGAGATTCCAAATATCAATGTTCACGTCTGTTACCTTCAATTCTGTGATATAAGTATCCCCGTAAAGAGAATTAACATTTTTCACTTCCTTTCACAGCCCCTTCCCCTTTTAAGTGAATTTCCCGTTAAAAATACTTGTCTCTTTAACAGTAAAGGATCTTCTAAATACCAATTATCACGACTCTAACACCTTCAGTTTATGTGATATGTGTCCACATGAAAGGAATTAAACTCTTTTCACCCCCGCCCCCAAAATGATTTCGCCCCAAAACGCTTTTTCTTTCTTTTTACAGAAGATCCAAATATCAATTTTTACGTCTGTAACAACTTTAGTTTTTATTAGATGTAAGTATCCTCATACAATAAATTAATTTTTCAATTTTTCACCCCCCCCCTTAATTTGGTTTTCCGAGAATACGCGCTTGTTTAATTTTAAAGCAGATTCCAAATACCAATTTCCACGTCTGCATAATCTTTCATTTTCGAGATAATAGTATCCTCATACAAATAATTCAACTAATTTTTCAATTTCCCTCCTCCTTTTAGGGGGAGTTCCGAAAACAAAAAATACGTATTCCTTTATTTTTAAAGGAAATTCCAAATACCAAATTTCACTCCTGTAACATCTTCAGCTTTTGAGATATCAGTATCCTAATTAAAAGAATTCAACCCCATTTTCAGTCACTTTAGCCCCCTCCACCCAAGTGTTTTTTCAGAAAACAAAAAATACATGTCTCTATTTTCAATAGAGATAAAAAATACTATTTTTCACTTCGGTAGCATGTTAAGTTTTGAGATATACTGTAGAAATGCTCGTTTTAAAATTTCACCCCCTTTTTAGTTCCCCTTAAGTGGAGTTTCCAAAAAAATCACCTATGTTTCTTTACTTTTACAGGAGATTCCAAATACCAATTTTTACGTCTGTAACATTTTACGTTTCTGAGATATGCAGTAGATATAGTATTTCTAAAATGTCACTCCTGTTTAACCCCCATTAATTAGATTTTCCAAAAGCGAAAAAATACGTGTCTCTTTATTTTCAAAGGAGATCCCAAATACCAATTTTCAGGTCTGCAATATCTTCTGTTTTTGAGATAAGTATCCTTATTTAAGGCATTCAACCCCTTTTTCACCCCTCCTATTGGGATTTTCCGAACACATAAAATATGTGTTTATTTTTAAAGGGGATTCTAAATGCCAATTTTTACATCTGTACACTTTAAAGTTTTATATATACATACACACTCAATTTAAAAATTCAGCCCCCCTTTCAACCCATTAAATGGATTTTCCCAAAACAAAAAATGTGTTTATTTTTAAAGGAGATCCCAATACCAAATGTCAGGTCCGTAATATCTTCAGTTTCTGAGATATAAGTATCCTCATTTAAGGCATTCAACCACTTTTTCCCCCCTTTCCCCCCTCCTATTTGGATTTTCCGGAAACAAAAAAAAAGTGTTTATTTTTAATGAAGATTCTGAATACCAATGTTTACATCTGTAAACTTCCAAATTTTTGAGATATAGATATACTCATTTTAAAAATTCACCTCCCTTTTCACCCTCCCATTAATTGGATCAAAAATACAAATTTTCTGGTCTGTAATATCTTCAGTTTCTGATATATAAGTACCGGTACCGGTATCCTGATTAAAGGCATTGAACCCCCTTTTCACCCCTCCTTTTGGGATTTTCCGAAAAAATACGTGTTTCCTTATTTTTAAAGAAGATTCTAAATACCAATTTTTACATTTGAAAACTTTTAAAGTTTTGAGATACAGATACACTCATTTTCAAATTTCACCCCTTTTAGCAATGGAATATCGAAAAATCCTTTCTTAGCGAGCACCTACATCTCAATATGAATGTATCTTCAAAATTTCATTTCTTTATGTCCAGTAGTTTTGGCTCGGCGATGATGAGTCAGTCAGTCAGGACAAGTTATTTCATCAGGGGCGTATTCTCTTTGAATGCAAGGCATTCATTGCATGCGTCATGATAACACAAAGAACTGTCTGATGTACGATTTTAGGTTGTTTCAAGTCAAATATTAACGATTTCATCTCTCAGAAGTTCAAAATGTCCGCGCAACTTTACTGGTTCCGTTGCTTGACTACGTGTGGTGCTGGTGTAGTCTCGCCGTCTACTCCACTCTAGGAAGGAAGAGGCAGCGAATGGAGGAGTTAAGGATGTAAGGCATTCAATCTTAAAATGCATTCGGTGGCAGACGTAGTTCTGAAACCCTCCGAACGATGTCGCTGCAATTGAAACTTGGTCAGAATTTGTCACCCCATACCCGTGCTACTCTCTGCCATCTGTTAGCAACTTGGGGAAAGTCGGCATCTTTACAGCGAACGGGACCCACGGATTACCCCCTAGCGAGAACCCAACGTGACGAAACTGACCAATGCCACTGGGGTGACTTACCTCCGGTGCTTGAGTTGTGGCTAACTAGTGAGTTAATTCATTGTTTTTTCGGCGTTTTATTATATTTTGCGCACATGTGGTATTAACGATGGATGGGTCTAAAACGGATATAATTGTAAATCAGTTTGAAAAGCCATTTACTGGCCGTTCGTTTGATGAAAAGATTAAAATAGTTAAAGCCGGGAGACCTCTACCTTCCCTCGTAAATTTCTTCTTCTTCTTCTTCTTCTTAATTTGCTTACCCTCCAGGGTTGGCTTTTCCCTCTGACTCAGCGAAGGATCCTCCTCTACCGCCTCAAGGGCAGTGTACTGGAGCTTCAGACTCTGGGTCGGGGGATACAACTGGGGAGGATGACCAGTACCTCGCCCAGGCTACCTCACCTGCTATGCTGAACAGGGGCCTTGCGGGCGATGGGAAGATTGGAAGGGATAGACAAGGAAGAGGGAAGGAAGCGGCCGTGGCCTGAAGTTAGGTACCATCCCGGCATTCGCCTGGAGGAGAAGTGGGAAACCACGGAAAACCACTTCCAGAATGGCTGAGGTGGGAATCGAACCCACCTCTACTCAGCTGACCTACCGAGGCTGAGTGGACCCCGTTCCAGCCCTCGTACCACTTTTCAAATTTCGTGGCAGAGCCGGGAATCGAACCTGGGCCTCCGGGGGTGGCAGCTAATCACACTAACCACTACACCACAGAGGCTGACCCTCGTAAATTTAAAAACAGAAAACAAGAATTGTGTACGCACGTTCAATCCCGAAACTTACAGTAAAACTGTTTGGCTCGAGTTCACCTACATGTAATTAGGGTGAGTAGAATTGAAATTTACTTAATACATTGTGTTAACTGCATGGTTACTAGTTGCATGCCTCAGTGGAGATTCCAGGACACGCCCCTGTATTTTATATATATAGATGATATGAATAAAGAAGTGGAATCAGAGGTAAGGCTTTTTGTGGATGATGTTATTCTCTATAGTGTAATAAATAAGTTACAAGATTGTGAGCAACTGCAATGTGACCTCGATAATGTTGTGAGATGGACAGCAGGCAATGGTATGTTGATAAACGACGTTAAAAGTCAGGTTGTGAGTTTCACAAATAGGAAAAGTCCTCTAAGTTTTAATTACTGCGTTGATGGGGTGAAAGTTCCCTTTGGGGATCATTGTAAATACCTAGGTATAAATATACGGAAAAATCTTCATTGGGGTAATCACATAAATATGATTGTAAATAAAGGGTAGAGATCTCTGCACATGGTTATGAGAGTATTTAGGGGTTGTAGTAAGGATGTAAAGGAGAAGGCATATAAGTCTCTGGTAAGACCCCAACTAGAGTATGGTTCCAGTGTATGGGACCCTCACCAGGATTACCTGACTCAAGAACTGGAAAAAATCCAAAGAAAAGCAGCTCAATTTGTTCTGGGTGATTTCCGACAAAAGAGTAGCGTTACAAAAATGTTGCAAAGTTTGGGCTGGGAAGAATTGGGAGAAAGAAGACGAGCTGCTCGACTAAATGGTATGTGATATATATGTTGATTCCCATAGGGAATCTGAAACATTTGTCCCGAATGAGTAAATTTATAATACCAATATAAATGGTCCGTTATTGGACATTATAAATTTTCCAGCTAACTCATTCTTGGTTGCCAGCGTTTCGCCCTCGTGTGCTAGGGTGGGCTCATCAGTTGGTACCTAGCAAACCTACCAATACGCTGGTTAGTGCATACTGTGGAGGCCACTGCGTAGGTTACTTGCAGCCACCGGCAGTGCCAATGCACTAAGAGACTTTGTCTCATTACCAAAAATTGATGCCTGCTTGGCCATCAGATGATATATATGTTGATTCCCATAGGGAATCTGAAACAGAAACGCTGGCAACCAAGAATGAGTTAGCTGGAAAATTTATAATGTCCAATAACGGACCATTTATATTGGTATTATAAATGGTATGTTCCGAGCTGTCAGCGGAGAGATGGCGTGGAATGACATTAGTAGACGAATATGTTTGAGTGGCATTTATAAAAGTAGAAAAGATCACAATATGAAGATAAAGTTGGAATTCAAGAGGACAAACTGGGGCAAATATTCATTTATAGGAAGGGGAGTTAGGGATTGGAATAACTTACCAAGGGAGATGTTCAATAAATTTCCAATTTCTTTGAAATCATTTAGGAAAAGGCTAGGAAAACAACAGATAGGGAATCTGCCACTTGGGCGACTGCCCAAAATGCAGATCAGTATTGATTGATTGATTGAACCAGGGAACGACGTGTAAGACCACTTGTAACGCTGCAAAATAATAATAATAGTGTATAACCTCAGGAAAAGCTTGATGGTGATCTAATGAGGATGAAATAAATAGCGAGGCCATCATAAACACCCAGTTTCCAAGGGAGGTGAATTAAGTGTAAGAGGAGGTTGATTCCGAGAATTGAACCGGGGCCATCGAACCAAAGGCGAACATTCCACCCATTTAGCCGTAAAGCCGGATGTTAATTTGCTAAATCCGAGGCTACCGTGAACAGCGGATATTGCGAGACTGAGATTTACAATATTAATATTCTTCCACCGTTTTGATACTTTTTTTATTTGCCTTTTAGCAAATTTTTATTTGTCAACAGTACATGTTTCATTCCTACTTAGGAACATCCTCAGCTGTTATTAAAGCTTAGGTGAATTGCTAAGATTTTAAACACGTTAATTTGTAGGTACATTGATTCTCTTAAAAACTAATAAAATACCAATTAAATTAAATGATATTAAAAACAATGTAGGGGTTAGTGTGTTAATGATATGAGAACAGATGATTACATAGTTGGTCAACTTAAAAACTATGTCTATTCATTTGAATAGTTGTAAAAAAATTTTCATTTTGTTACATTAAAAATGTCTGTTTGCGGTTAAAACGTTTTTAAAAATGTTTGTCTTCGTGACACTGTCCAAATTGTTGAATGTTTCTTCTTCCGTTCCTTCCAGGTAAGTTGTTATATATTATGAGTTTGTTTAAGGTGCCTTTGAATGAGTGTAATGTGGAACTTTGAAGCTGATTGCTGATCAATATTTTTGGGAAGGGAGCTTCATCTTAATTTCTGAAATGAAATAAAATAAGGAAATGGGAGTTTGCTGCTTTACGTAAAGCAGCATCAAACGTCCCTCCAGGGTCACAGTAGAATTGGAGTCTAACAATAGCAAGGTAAAGAACTTTTTTTATACATTTAGTTATTACGTAAAGACACATGTTTTCAAACAAACTCGATTTCCTTATTTTATTTCATTTCAGAAATTAAGACAAAGCTCTCTTCCCAAAAATATTGATCAGCAATCAGCTTCAAAGTTCCACATTAGACTCAATCAAAGGCACTTTAAACAAACTCATAATATATAACAACTTACCTGGAAGGAACGGAAGAAGAAACATTCAACAATTTGAACAGTGTCACGAAGACAAACATTTTTAAAAACGTTTTAACCGCAAACAGACATTTTTAATGTAACAAAATGAAATTTTTTTAAACAACTATTCAAATGAATAGACATAGTTTTTAAGCTGACCAACTATGTAATCATCTGTTCTCATATCATTAACACACTAACCCCTACATTGTTTTTAACATCATTTAATTTAATTGGTATTTTATTAGTTTTTAAGAAAATCAATGTACCTACAAATTAACGTGTTTAAAATCTTAGCAATTCACCAAAGCTTTAATAACAGCTGAGGATGTTCCTAAGTAGGAACGAAACATGTACTGTTGACAAATAAAAATTTGCTAAAAGACAAATAAAAAAGTACCAAAACGGTGGAAGAATTTTAATATTGTAAATCTCAGTGATTAGATTTTGATACGGAAAATGAAGCTGATTACTTGCAATACTGCGAGACTGACGTGTAGGCTGTGGACCGTGACAGCGCTAACGAGTGTGACTGAGTGTAGTGTAAATAATCGATGACACTCTGTGTGTCACTGTAGATGGAACATGAGAAACTAAGAGAAAGCGCGAACCGTGTAAGTGTGTAACCGTATACATGTGTAAGTGGTAAGCTCGGCTATTTTCTGTGTGTGTGTAAATCTGTAATTGTAGTGCTTAGTTAATAAATCTTAGAAATAGGTTGCTACCAGGTTCTGTACGCATTTATTTACTTATTTACCCCGCCAACACGTTACAATAATCATGATCATTATAAGCAGCTTCAAGATGTGCAGAGGGATACAATGGTAAGATCAGTACGGGATTTGGAAATGAGTATTTGGCAGTGAAATATATGGATACATTTCTGAAGTATTTGCTGTGTGAAAATGTATTTTGGAGCTAGTGTGGCTGGGGATTATGACTTCTTATATCTTGAACAGATGACCTGATATGGACTGTTTTTAAAACTAGTGCATTAGCCTTAATAGGGGAAGCTTTACATATTTCGTACCTATGGGAAGATTGTGGTCTGTGGTGTGGGTTACTGCAGTCATGGTCTAGATCGTGAACCATGCGCAACACCTGAGTGGCCTAGTAAGTGGTCCTGAGTGCCGGGATGCCAGCTGCACGGAGTGCCAGATGGGAGTGGGCATCTCGGACAGATTCTCAGTTATGGCCCTACTTGTGCTCAGGCAGCTAGGACTATACAATCCAATGATGGTCCCTAACCTGTTAGAGGAGAGATCCTCACTGGTGCTATGTTTAAGTAGGGTAGCATCCTGCTTCAGGGAATTTACCAAGCTCAGAATGTTTTAAGCAGGCACTGGACCTATGGGAGTAACGGAGACCCACTTCCATTTGACAGGCGAGGAACTGTTGGAAATAAATTTGGCAAAGGAAATGGAATTTGATAAGGAGCTATCAATATTAAAGGGGCAGCCTGGCCGAGGCGGTAAAGGCGTGCTCGGTTTGCCCAGAAGGATGTGGATTCGAATCCCCGCCAGGAAGTCGTAACATTTAAGAAACGAGATTTTCACTTCTGGAGGTGCACATGGCCCTGAGTTTCACTCAGCCTACACCAAAAATTAGTACCAGGTTAATTCCTGGGGGTAAAGGCGGCCGGGTATAGAGCTAACCACTCTAACCCATCAGTGCCGAGGTTACGGATAGTGGAAGCCAACCTTCCACCCCTTCAAGGGCCTTCATGACCTGTACGGAGATGACTTATCAATATTAGTGGGGCTAATGGAAGAAAGTAAAACAGGCTGAGTCAGCAAAGAGAATGTGTCTGGATGTGTTAGGAGTTAATGATATTCAGGTAAGGGGAGATAACTGTATGCTAATAGATTATGAAGTGTTCTTGACAGGTGTTAAAACGAGAAGGGAGTAGTATAAAAAAGGCCGGAGGTAGCTATCTGGCCAATCACAGCGCAGGAACAAAAGTACACTTGGTCATGTGTCTTGTGGGCGTGGCCTTGTGTGGTGGGGCTGTCGTCATGTTGAATTATCCAAGATGGCCTCTGCCATTTTGAATTTTCCAGGAGTACCAACCTAACTTTTTTTGAATTTTGACATTTTTTCTTATCACTGAGATTTACAATATTAAAATTCTTCCACCGTTTTGATACTTTTTTATTTGCCTTTTAGCAAATTTTTATTTGTCAACAGTACATGTTTCGTTCCTCAGCTGGATGTTCCTAATCAGATATAATTTTAAACTATGAATCTTTAATAGTGGACAGTATTCATCATCATCGTCACATCCCCAATATGCATCCAGAAACCACGTTCATGCACTCCCCCTTGTGAACGAGACGCTGTTGTATTTGGTACAGTGTGGATCATGTCAGTGGAGAGATGCCATGAAATATTATTACTACACGAGTATGCTTGAATGGAGTTTTAAAAAGTAGGGAAGATCACAATATGAAGATAAAGTTGGAATTCAAGAGGACAAATTGAGATCAATATTCATTTATAGGAAAGGGAATTAGGGATTGGATTAATTTACTAAGGGAGATGTTCGATAAATGTTGAAGTTCTTTGAAATTATATAAGAAAGGACTAGGTAAGCTCAAGGTAACTACACTATTAGGTACACTACTCCACTGGTTGAAGCTTCCATTGGCTGGAGCGCTATGAACAACAGGGAGTAAGGTACACAGTCGCAGTACAGCAAGCTTGTAAACTCCCGCGTCTCTAAAACATCTCCTCAATCTTTCATCAAATAATAATCTGGTTTAGTTTGATTCGATAAGTAATGATACTTCCAATAGATTTAAAAACAATATGAGTAAAAATGCGTTAAATTTCGTCTCATGCTGAACAGGTACAGTAGAACATCAACTATCAAATACATGACATACAATACGATAAGAAATAAAATATTGCCATGCAACTCAAAATGATTAATTTCTTTTCTGATGAGGTAAATATGTAGATCAAATGGCTTAGGAAAATATGCAACATATCAACATCTTTATGGAATTATATTAAAGTATTAAAACTTGCGTGTCAGGAGACTTAATTAGTTGATGAACCAACCCAAAGCTTAGCCTTCTTATTGACATATTTTCTCAGTGCTAGCTCCTTACTCTATGCATTTAAATGCCGTATCCTAATAAACGTCCTGGTCTTTACGTAGAGAGAAATTATTTTTTTCATGGAATACTGGAAAGTTTTAATTAAAACTCGTAAAAAGTTTTCATTACGTTTTTGCATCCGCATACAGTCTGTTACGGCCTCTCTACTACATCAAGATTTTTTCTTCTTACCGTCTGCTATCCGTCGCATTCTACTGCTGCCATATTCTCACCATCTACTTGCTCACTCAGCTTTTCACTAACTGGCCTGTTTCCCTGCACTGCTGCTGCTCCACTGTGACGTCACGCTTACATATTTTTCTTTGAGTAACTTCTGGACTCGCTTCACCACCTATATAAGCATGCTATTATTTTGTTTCGTTGGTCAGACATCGAGTGAAATTATTCCTGAGCGGAGAGAGCAGAATATTTCGCAGGCGGCTGGTAAATTGCTATATTTTATATTTTTATTCTGAAAATGCTGCATTGAAAATCTTCATACTGAGTGGATGAGCAAATGTTATAACTTTTTCACGTTTCGTGTTTCCATCAAGACTTAAAGACTGAACTATTGATTATTCTATACCCTCCTGGCTTTTATTCTAACAGAGTCCTTCGGACTGATATCTTTATTAATCTTCAACTTTACATGGTGAACTACATCTGGACAAATGTTAGAAGTGTTTCTTGAGGCCGGAGCGGTTGCTGTAACTACTAACTGATAGGGTTTAAGCAGCCTGGAAACCCCCCCCCCCTTCCTTTTTTTTTTTCTTTCCACGGTATTAACTCGTATATTTCTGTCTTGTAACAGGCTCTAACTCTCTATTTTACTTACCTCTTTTTGGGTTTGATATTTGATTGTAAGTGTGGCCTTTATTCACTATTGTCAAATTGTATTAATACCCCCCCCCCCCTTTCTTAATCAGTACTGTTTTAAAAAAATATACTAATTGTGGTTCTCTGCCAATTACAGGTCTTGGGTTTTTGCAGAAATTTATTGGTGGTGTTCGTAAGAATTTTTAATCAAGGTCTGTCTCGATTGCATTCTGTTGTAAAAAGGGCCGAGCCCTTACTAAAATGTTTGCGATTCCTATTCTTGGTTTGTAGCACTCTGCCTGTTCTAGTCATTTATGGTTGAAATATAAGTTACTTAAATTGATTCCCTTTCCTTTAATTCTTGTTTGTTGTGTGCTCCCTCCCCTTTGCTCTTTTTTTTTTTTTTTTTTTTTTTTTTTTTTTTTTTTTTTTTTTTTTTTTTTTTTTTTTTTTTGGACTCTGCACTTACCACGGACGGCCCTCTTGGTCGGCCCGCCGAAGCTTCACTGACTCTACTGATTGATAAATGTCATGTCTAACACATTTGTTTTTGTGTTGCCGTAACCTAACGAGATTTATGGTTTTGGGTATCTGACGTATGCCCTTCCGTGGTCTGACAAGTTCCCACCAGTGAAATGATACCTGCCTGCCTTACGTGCTGAGTAGCTTGAAATGTATACTGTTTGATGATCCTTTGTGCCGTGGGTCGATCACTTTTTATTACCTGTGCTGTGATTTTCATTTTGTCATTCCTATAAATATATCATTTATTGATACCACATACTATTTCTCTTTGCCACAAGCCTGACCATGAAACACACCAAATGTAATTTTGAACTGGGCAATGTTTTTTAACCACACATGACTGGGACGTGTGAGGCCTCCTTTTCAAATAACCCGAGATCCAGTTACAGGTCTCTTCTCGTGGCAGTGAACAGTTTTCTTTCGAGGCACTAAGAGTTTCATCAATCGAACAACACTTGAAAGCCATATAACCCGCAAGGTATTTTAGGGAATCTTAGGGGACATCCTCCCCTCCTACCGATCGACATGAACTCTCCTCCCTTACCAACTTGGTTTCGACGTCCTCGACAAACATTTCGGTCTCTGAAGACTCGTCAACAATGTCAATGCACAGCTCATTTGTGACAAAGAGCATTAAATTTTCTTCGGACTCGGGTTTCACAATAGTTGTTGATGGGCCATTGAAGTCTTCTCCGACCGACGTGTTTCCAGATAAAGGAATCGAATTTGCACTTCCCAATAATAACAGCAGCCTAATTCTCTCACTTCAAATGGAGTTGGGTTGTTATAAAAAGCTCCCAACCCACGAACACGAGAGAAAAAGTTCTCCAAACAATCCTGGTTTAGGCGCGATGTTAGTATGTAAGAAATACCTTGCCCTTTCAGGTTCTCAAAAAGTCTGAGTAAGGACTTAATTTCAATTACAAATCCCTTCTGGAAAGGTAGTGGACTGTTTCTTTTGCCAACCCTTATTTGGGAGATAATGCCCAGAAATCTTTTCAGCATACTTTCTTGGCTGTGAAGATTAAGCCTGTAGCCATTTCTGAGTGGAGTTTTATGGTCCTTGGGGATTCTAGAATTTCATAAATGCGTAAAGATCTCATGGAGTGATATCAACTGTTTGGTTATGCCAATTTTATTCTTTGGATGGAAGGAATTTTAGCTAACTTCATATTTTTTTTTCAAAATGTTCCTTCCTAAAATAAGGGTGCGGGGATTATTCGGCAGCGAGGATTATTCGCGCAAATATGGTAATTGAATTTTAATATTACTTGCAAACAATTAGAATGTTGTGAACATTTTCCCTTTTCCAGAAATAAATTGCAAATTTTCATAAAATAAAAGAAAACAAGTTATGAGAGCAAATACATTTTTATTAATTCTTAAATAATTTGTTAGTGTAACAAATGTTTAGTTTGAGTTCATTTTGTAACAGAAAAATGCAAAATAAATCACTGAATTTTGTGTTTGTTCCCAAATTTATTAAGAATTCAGAATATAATTTAATGTTTCCATAATAGAATGTTGGGTTCATCTTACAACATAAAATACTGTTTTTACTTGCTTATAATACCCCCTCCCCATTTTCA
Organism: Anabrus simplex; assembly: GCF_040414725.1. Lineage (NCBI taxonomy): Eukaryota > Metazoa > Arthropoda > Insecta > Orthoptera > Tettigoniidae > Anabrus > Anabrus simplex. Next base: position 714,572,663 of record NC_090266.1, read on the forward strand.
ACAATTATAGGAAAAGAAAAAAAAACAGAAAAAGGGATCGAAAAAATCGTGCAAATATGGTAACTTAATATTACTTACAAAGAATTAGAATGTTGTGAACATTTTCCCTTTTCCAGAGATAATTTGCATGTTTTCATAAGCTACACTCAACAAAAGAAAACAAGTTATGAGAGTAATTCAAATTTTATTAATTCTTAAATAATTTGTTAGTGTAACCAATCATGTTTTGAGTTCATTTTGTAACAAAAAAATGCAAAATATATCACTGAATTTTGTGTTTGTTTTCAAATTTATTAAGATTTCAGAATATAATTTAATGTTTCCATAATAGAATGTTGGTGGGTTCATCTTACAACAGAAAATACTGTTTTTACTTGTTTATAATATCCCCCCCCCCCAATTTTCAACAATTATTAGGGGGGAAAAAATTGGAAAGAGGGATTGAAAAAATCTTTCAATTGCCCAGGCACAAAGGGCAACATTTCAGTTAACGGTAAAACCCATTCTTCTGCACCATGCATGCACTGGTCTTGGCTACTCCCACCACAGATTTCTCTATTTCCTTTCAGTTTACGAGCTCCACAACCTAGGTGGACACAGCAGACACAAGCAGGAGGCTGACGAATTTGAGCACCTTCAAATACCACCAGACTGAGCCAGGATAGAACCTGCAAGTTGGGGCTAGAAGGCAAGCGCCTTAAACATCTGAGCCACTCAGCGCGGCACTCAGAACACTTTATGCGTCAAAAAGGACTATGTTTGCGGAGAATGACATCACTGTTCCAGCAGCTTCCATCAGATTATACTGATAAAGTGACAGAATTACAATGTTTTGATGCAAGATTTTGGACAATGCAATGCTGCATAGCCTTGACTGCCAAGCAGTGCTGAGCAGTTATGGTGTTGTGTTTAGTCATGTGACCAGTCAGATGTTGTAGTACACGAGGGGGTTGATACAAAACTGTTTGTGTGTGCTAATATGACTTTTTGTGCAAACAACGTCTAGATTAAAATAACTATTTTGTGTGTTGATTGCAAGATGATAGATGATCCTTTTCTGCTTTTAAACCATGCCAACCTGAGCTATATTATGTGAAATTTTCAAATATTATACCCTCCCCTACTTTTTAAGTTGAAAATTACACAAAAAAGGGGGGGATATTACAGGAGAGTGAATACAGTATTTTGGATTGTAGTGTTTCTCTCTACCAAAATTACCAGTCAAGTAATACTTAATACATCCAACAGGCACTTCTGATTAGATATTTATCACCCTTGAAAGTTTCTGAACTCTATTCAATAGGATATCTCCCTGCTTGATAGTTGCTTGATACTGCCAATTTTTGCAATCAGGTCGATTAGTTTCCACAACACCTCCAACTTTATCCACTTTACAATGTAGACGGCCAGCAGAAATGAAGCGAGATAGTTCTCTGTAAAACAAAAACAACAACTTGATAACCAAATCTATACAATATTAAAAAATCCAACAGGGTACAAATATTACTTATAATTTCAAAGGTCTCTATTCGAAAAAGAAAAAAAAATTCATGCACAAGTAATATTCTGTACTGGAGCTAATGCTGATGCACTCCTTCATATGAGGCCAGGAACTATCTGGAGAGAGAGAATGCACCACTCTTTCAGAGTAATTTTGTCTTTATTTGTGAACAAATTAATTACTACGTCTGTTTAATTACTTGAACAAGCCATGTGAACACTGCATAAACACATATTTCACTCTAAACTTAAAGTAGCTGAAAATATATACAACTAATCACTAAAATAACTATATAAATTAAGTGAGCTTTAAATTCCAGAATTTGCCCTGAAAAGGGGTTAACATGCCAGTAGATCTGCCAAGGACCTCTGATAAAAATACATCTTCATCAATGAATGACATGTTTCATTCTACAAGAACATACTCTGATTCTATTAAATCACTTTTAACCATGCATATAACTGTACAATACTGTTTATGTTGTATAAACTTGTCAGCGATTGTGAATTGGTTATATTATGAACAAGTGAGACATATCATATGAATGTAGAATTCTGTTATTGCCACTTTAGTGACTTTGTTAAAGTTTTCTGTACTTATGCTGAACCAGCTTCACATTCGTTACTTCCAGCGCCAACAGTTGGACTGAATCCAGGTCGCATGATTCAACTTCTGGTTGCTAGCACAAACTTGTCTGCAGTATAGTTAGGGTGAAGCCATAAGGCGAACAACTCTGTTTAGTGGAGAGAGTGGGAAGTGCTATGTGGCTGCGGTCTATTTGTTTTAATGTGTATTAGAAAACAAATGTATGATAATAGTTTTGAAGAAATAAAAGTGCAGCAATGAATTAAAGATTACCTTGTATGTCTGTATTTTTAGTAGTGAATTAATATCCTACAAAACGGTCCTGAGTGGTGAGCTGCAGCCTAAATTCATGGAATTTAGTATAGGTAAGTATAACCTAATCCACCCCCAGATATACTTGCATCAGAGCAATCTCCAGTGGGATTAATGTTTTTATGTGTACTGGAAAATGAGTGCACGATAATGATTTAGAAATAAATGTGCAGCAAAGAACTAACACACGGGGTGCCACGTGCCACCATAGAGTTTCCCGCTGGTCTTCAAATCTGAGACGTGACACCGTATGGTGGCACACAGTTCGTGAAGTTCGAGTTGGTGTGACTCTATATGGTGGCACAGCAGAGCTTAGGGCCATGTGCTGTTCAAGGTGAGCTGTGCCATCTATGCACTGGTACTACGTGAAGAGCAAAGGACATGACTCATTCAAGCTACGTATATCTACTTTGTGTGGTGCCACAGTTTTCATCCAAAGTCACTGATTGGCAAATGGTGAACCTTGCAATTGCATGCACGCCAAACATTGTAGATTCCTTGTTCATGGCTATGCAATGACACGCAGTACACTTACAAAACAATTGTACATGCTGGCAAAGGTACCTTCTTCAACAATCACATTCCATTGTAATGAAACTTATGGGCCCATATCAGGACAGTGGTTACTTCCTTAGCATCGACAGTTGCTACACATCAACTGAGCTACCCGAGATGCTCCTGGACCATTAAGACATGCTTCAATGGCATGATTAGGAAAAATAAAGAAGGTTTACTAAAGGATATTGTAAATGTGAAGCTTAAATAGGTTTGTGAGCAGTTTGAAAATATTTTCAAATTAGTAGCATTATTCAGGTTTAATATGATCACTTACTAGCATTAGGTTTTCATAAATATTTAGCTTACGGAATTCATGCTGGTTAGTTTGAATTTGCAAGTAAAGTTATCACATTCAGAATTCCTTGACCAAACGGTCAGCTATGGGGCTCTTCGGTCCAGAGGAATTATGCAAACAGGATTAAAATCACTGACCCAAAACAAAATCGAACCTGGAACCCTCTTACTCTCAGACTGGGTGTTCTTGTCTGTCCCAACATTCTCCTCTTCATAAACACTCACAACACATCACACTACCAACCACCATATCATCAGGCAATAGTGAATACATCCCTCTACATAGGGTTGGTCAGGAAGGCCATCTGGCCATAAATCAGGTTTTGTCCAGATGTGTGCCCCCAACCCAACCAGGGTGTGGGAAAAGCAGTATAAGAAGAATATAATAATTTCTGATATACATTCCATCCCTTTACCAAGGGAAAAAAAAAAAAAAAAAAAAATGTGACAGAGAATGGTGTCATGATATATTTTATGTCTAAGAAAAAGTAATGCGAATCTGTAAGGTGTCACACATGACCTTGGTATGATGCGATACTATTTACTTAGTACATCATATAATTATATTACTAGACTGTATAAACAACCTACATCATGTATAATTGCTCACGCACTGGGGAAATATGATTAAAATTCATGCTTTGTATCAGTGAAATAATGGGCAATATTCGGCTTGCCACTCAATGTGTTAAAGAGTACTTTGTATGTCTTTATTTTCAGTGATAAAATAATAGCTACCGAGCTCGATAGCTGCAGTCGCTTAAGTGCGGCCAGTATCCAGTAATCGGGAGATAGTGGGTTCGAGTCCCACTGTCGGCAGCCTTGAAGATGGTTTTCTGTGGTTTCCCATTTTCACACCAGGCAAATGCGGGGCTGTACCATAATTATGGCCACGGCTGCTACCTTCCAACTCCTAGACCTTTCCTATCCCATCGTCGCCATAAGACCTATCTGTGTCAGTGCGACGTAAAGCAAAAAAAAAATAAAAATAATAATAATAGCTTACAAAATGGTCTTGAGTGGCAAGCCACTGTCTAAATTCAAAGAATTTAGTAGAGATAGATTAAACCTAACCTACATACAAACCAGATGTACTGGGGGTTTAAATAAGAGCAAAAGAAAGAGAGCATGAAATGTTGCTTTACCAATTAATAGCATGAATGGGGGGAATTTTCCAGATGCATGCGATCGCTGAGGTTGGTTTGGCGGCTTTTTTGCAATGTGTATTTCTATGGTCTCCTTTATGTTTAATGATTTGCTTTTATTTTCGATGTGCAACATTTTAAAATCTTGTGTTGATGTCTGTGAAATGGTGGGAGCTGTCATACACATGCTCTCTGAAGGCTGAATGCAGTTGTATCTAAATGCATTTTCGTATTGTTTGTACCTGGTATGGAAACTGCATTTTGTTTGGCCTACATATGTGGCATTGCAGTTTGGTCCTTGATATCTGAGTTTGAAATCACACTGAACTTATAACACAAGTCAATCAAATTCATAATGGAATCAGAAACTAACAAGATGATCATTTGTTTAGACATCACAACCAGTAGAAATAATGACAATCCATCATACAAAACACACAGAAAACCCACTCAGACTTCACACACAATGGACAATGAATCTCACCACCTGAACACATACAAATTTGCAGGAGCAAAAACAATGATACACAGAGCAATATCCATACCAATGAGTAAAACAGATCTCAAAAATGAAATACGGGCATAAAATAATACATTCTGCATCATGAGCTGATGAGTCAGGTATGTGTATGCTATTGGTCATCCATACAAATATAACACTTTGCTGCCATGCGTATAAAGGGTGATTTATCCAAATTGCAAAAAAGGGGTGTTTACTAGCATTCAGGTAGAGCAACTCATCATCAGAATTAACCGACAGGCCACTGGATGAATGCCTATACAGAGGTGCCAACCTTTGAAGTGGGTTATCAGTAATCCCATTTTTAACCCCCCCCCACAAACGTTTACGAGTCAAATTCAAAACACCCCATTTGCCCTTTCCTACAGCAATCTATTCTAAAGTATATCATATAACACAATAAAATTTGCTCATTACCTGTTAGTTCTGCGATAAAAAATTCTTTGTAGCTTGTTTCGCACCCAGCAGCTGCTTTTCGGTGTAGGTTTTCTTGTAACATACTTCCCCCTGAGATGACATTTTCGTCTTCAGAACCATAAGCGATTCCAGTGTATGTACTTAATGTAGGCCTGAATTCTGTCTGATTTTTACTTAATGTAGGCCTGAATTCTGTCTGATTTTTCCTAACACTGAAAACTCTTTCTGTGGGAGAGTTACTATGAGGTACACTTAGTACTGCAAATACAACATTACTTAATATTTTATACTTAATTTGTCCACTTTCATTTTTAAGCTCTGCAATGTTGCCCCAATTCACATCAATGTTAGGTCCATGTACAATATATTCTGGGAAAGTATCACACTGGTAAACTGCAAATTCCTCTTCAAGTTTGTCATGTTCACTTTCTTTGACCAAAGTTGGGAATCTTCGAACGAAGTATTCAAGAGATGAATAGGAAACCTTCATTCTGAGAGAGATGTCTACAACTTCGGCATGATGAAGAAATTCATCATCAAGGGCAAATTTCCTGGTAATGTAACTGCAAGCTGCCACATAAAACTCTCTTACAGAATTATAAAACATCTCTTCATCACAGTCATTATCTTTCAAGTATGCCCTAGCTTTTGCTCCAATTACCAAGTCCTCATTAGCTTTCTGGTATTTCCTCCTTTTGAATTCAACACTCAAAAGGGAGGTAGATTCTGACTGAAGAGAACATGGCTGAACAAATCTGACCAATAGGTCAGTTAAAAGACCAGTAAGTTTCCTCCTAAGAAGATGTATGGCTGGAGCATCTTGTTGCAGAAATATATTCACAGAGTTAAAAACAGGAAGTGTACTCTGAAGAAAGTAGCAAAACAGTTTTGTGTGTGGGTCTTGTATGAAAGATTTCAGTTTCAAACTGCTTGGTGGTCTCATTTTTATGGTGGGTCTCACTACAAAACATGAGCCTCAAAGCTTCCCACTGCTCAAGAACTCTATCAATAGACTGAAGAAGTGAGAGCCAACAGGTACTAACATATTTCAAAATTTTGTGACCCTCTGTGGCACAAACAGCCTGATAAACTTTCAACGTGTTTTGTCTTTTAGAACTCTTATCAAGATAGGAATATAACTGAACCAAATAGTTCTCTACATTGACTGGCAATTGGGCTGCTGCTTTTTGTGCACAGATGTGTATGAGATGACATGAACAACCTGGGACATAAACAGAAGAATGCCTGTCTTTCACAAATTTGGCAACACCTTTATTTGCTCCCATCATTGTGTATGCATTGTCAGATGAAAAAGAAATGCAATTTTCCCATGGAATGGCTAAAGAAGACAATTCACTATTAATAACAGAGAAAATTCCCTCACCAGTATTGTCGCTACTCTCTAACAATGACAATAGAAGAGTTGATATTTGACCTCTCTGAGCATTGAAGAAAGAGACAACTATAAGATAAAGTTTAACTGCATTTGAATCCGTACTACCATCAGTAGCCAAGGAAAAAGGCGTTATTTGCAAAAGTTCACTTATTTCCTTTTTTTGCCTCAGATGCCGTGTATTGAACTAAAGCAGAGGTTTTAGTTCTTGCACAACCATATTTCTGAGATATTTTAGAGTCGGGGAACATTGATCTAAACAAATTTCCAGCGTGGTCTGAAACTGATAACGGAATATTATGCTCCAAAAGAAATGATGTGAATAATAATTTGGCATTTGTCACCGCAGTTTCATTACTTTTTACGAAGAACAATGAAACAGACTGGTTTCATAATTTTGATTCGGCGTATGTGTGATGTTTCTTGGATTCTATGTGTCTTCTGCAATCATCTCGTCCACCGTGAGCCACAGAGAAATCACACGAACACACACTGCAGAACACGTGGTTTTCACTAACACGTGAGGCAAGTAAGCATGGCCATTCCTTTGTGTAACTGTCTCGATATTTCTGTAACACTGCTGTCTTCTTAGAAGAAGATGCTATTTGACAATTGCTCCGCTTCATTTCACAAAACCAATCACTACTTTTCGAATCAACGTCTAGGATAATTAGAATTGAAATGCGCTAAATATATACCATTCTTTCTACGAACATGACAGAGAGCCAAATGCACGCACTGGAGAACAGCAGAGCAAGGAGTAGCGAGTAGCAAGGAGTAGAGCCTACCTCATGACCGACTTGATACGTCATTCCCGCGTCATTCTAGCTAAGAGAGCAGCGTACATCTATGTAGCTGGCCGTGATTTCACAACGCTCGCGGGAAACTAAAGGAAGTGACGACCAAATAACTGCCAAATATGTTTAGTAGCCAACGTACAAACAGTGAAACGAGGAGGGTTGACCAGTAATGCTCTAAGAGATTGAATATTTTTTACTTCTTTCCTTTTTTTGCAGAAATTAATTTTTATCATGACAAGGTTGCTTTTCTGTAATAATTTCCCCTTCGACCGTAATGCCGTAATCGCGAAGTGAAATCCGTAATCATTACGGACAATCCGTAATAGTTGGCACCTCTGCCTATAACTACATTTTAGTGAACCCCACCGCAGACCTGCCGATCTTTGGAATGGGGAATCAGTAATCAGGGTAATCGCGGAATAAAGGGATGCACCGACACGGACGCCTCAAATTTCCACTTTTAAAATACATCTACCCTGAAATAAATGTTCATGTTTAAATACCTGTTTAGTTATTCTGGTGTACATATTTTGTTGTACCATGCTTCACTTCTTGCAACTGCTTCAGTTATTCTACTGTACAATTGTGTTGTAGCATGCTTTGCCTCTTGTAACTGTTCAGTGAATATTTTCTTGAAACATGCCATCTTTAGTTTCTCAATGAGGAACAATGACAATGTATTTGTACTTAGTGAGGACCTAAATTCAATTTGATTTTTTTCTTACAATGCTAAAGATTTTTTTGTTTGGGCATTACTGTGAGGCACTGATTAAAAAATCTAACATAACCTTACTGAAAGTGTTAAGCTTCATTTGACCATCTTCATTCTTTAAATCTGCAACTTTGATCTAAGAACACCAATCCTACTACAATGTATGTGATCAGATAAAATGTCACACTGGTAAGATGCAAATACTGATTCACATTTATCATGTTCTGAATCTGCTATAATTTTGCAAAATCTGTTGAACAAATATTTTATGGATGAAAATTGAACACCTTGCCTCAATTTGAAATGAGCAATCACTGCATGTTTCAAAATCCATCACCAAGAGGAAATTTTTCACAATGATATCACACGCTGTAATGTAAAACTCTCCAACACAGGAATGGAACTCTTGCTCATTACTACAACTTAATTCTTCTTCTTTCAAATAAACATTACACTTAGTACCAATCACCAAAACCTCATATCCTTTTTGGTGCTTACATTTTTTAAAATTCCACCTCAGTAATTGAAGCCACTTCTGCTTGTACATTTGAACCAGAAAATGTTCAATATTGACTGGCACATGAGTATCAGCTTTACGAGCAGTTAAATGGATTTGAATGCATGAACATCTCTTTACTAAAACAGAAGACTGTTTGAGCGAATTGGCCGTGCAGTTAGATTAGCATAACCATGAGTATGCATTTGGGAAATAGTGGATTCGAATCCCACCATCGCCAGCCCTGAAAATGGTTTTACCCAGGCAAATGCTGGGGCTATATCTTAATCAAGGCTTCCCATTCCTAGCCTTTTCCCATTCTTCAGTCGCCAAGAACCTCTGATGTGTTAGTGCGATGCTAAACAAAAAAAATGTATAAAATTTTCCCAAGGAATATTTAGAGAAGAAAACTCATTGTTAACAAGAAAAAAAATACCTGGACATGTATTATCAGCACTTCCTAATAACGATAAAAGTAACCTGACCCAGCTCTAGATTTTAGAATGAAATAACTAAACGATAAACCTTGACATCTTTGGCATCATTACCACCGTCAGTAGCTAAGGAAAATGGCATGCTTTGCAAATACCGAATTGTGTCTTCCTGTTACTAGCCATAAAATTTACAAGTGCAAAAGTTTTTGTTCTTCCACAACCATAGCCTAATATTGTGCAGTTTTTGAATCCATAAACATTGCTCTGACTAAATTGCCTGCATGGTCAGAAACTGCAAATTGAACATTATGTTCTAAAAGAAATGATGTAGAAAGCAACTCTGCGTCTGTAATGCTCTTTTCCCCACTATTGACAAAGAAATTTGTTATTGGTTTATGATTAGCCTTTTTTATCCAAGTGATTCGTGTTTCACGGATTAAATGTGCCTTCCGCAATCATCTTTATCAACATGGGCCACGGAAAAATCATAACACACGCTATAGAACACGTGGTTAAAACTAATTTTCAAAAGATTTTAAACATGGCCATTCTTCTGTATATCTATTATGATACTTGGAGCACAGTATTTTATTTGCTGCCCTGTTGTTGAAAGCGTAGGCAAGCTTCATTTCTGCAGCACAAGAACATGCCTTAACCATAAAATAATCACAATATTAATTATTATTATTACAGAATGTAATTCAATAATATAGCATATTATAGTATTGAAAAAGGTGGACCATTATGACATTAATTAAATAATTATTACTGTGATCACAATTCAAAACAGATCAAAACCATGAAGTTTATATCCTATGATAAAATAATCAGGATAAGAAACCTGGAGCAAGAACCATGGGGGATCATTGGCTGAATATGATGTCATACCGGTATTATGCAAAGCCGCAAAGCCAAGAACAAAGACCAACCTGATGGCCAGACTGAGGCATGAGATGAATGCACATATGCTCTTTGCGCATTGTGATATCACAATATCACCAGGTGCTACATTTAAAATAAAACTTGTTTGGTCATTTTTTCATGTGGAAAGTAAAATAAATATTGAAAATCCGTAATAAATATGCCCTTAACCGTAATATTAGCAAGAAATCCAAACAAATTATGGAAAATCCATAATTGTGGCAGGTCTGCTACTGCATACAGGGCTCTGATGAACACAGATGTTCTCTGAGGTTATGCTAATAAGGGGCATCAGCAGAAAAGGCTTCAATCTGTATGATGGTATCGCTGAATAGCAAAGGGTTGCCTTCTGTAAGAAGTCCAGTTTTCTGCTTCATCAAATGGATAAACAAAAGAACCCAGGCTGGTGGTAGTAGCTATTTGGTTTGAGAAGTGTTCTCACGGCATTCTCTGGGAACACTCATCCATGGTGGAAGACACCCTTGAGCGATTTGATCATGAACCCATCCTTATAGATCACGTAAACAACCATATATGATGAATGTCTTCCCTAGGGTGTAAGAGATTTTCTAAGACAATGCAACATGTCACACACCTAGAAACATTCAAAATTTATTGATACCATAACCAAGACTTCCAAGTACTTTACTGCCCCGTCAATTGCCCATCTGAGCTTCTGTGAGACTACTACTACCCTGATCTTACTAAGTCACTCCCAGCTCATCCAGCTGCAGTTCCTCCAGATATTACCAGGTGGTCATCACAACACGACTTGACTGTGGATATTTATTAGTTCCTTTTTGCTGTGCACTGTATAAAATTTGTAACTGGTAACATCTAGGTGGTGGCTGACATTATCTCCTTTACAGTGCCAAGACAGTCAAGGTTATCAACTTGCATAAAACCAGTCAACCCTGTGCTACGTTTGTACTGGAAGAAAGTGGTTATGGTTCATAAGTATGGTTTGCTCATAGTACCTTTCGGGAAAATAAATGCCAAACCAGTTCAACAATGGCTGTCCCTGACTGGCGTGAATCTTATGAAATACATTAGGCATAATTAACACAACAGGAAAAGAGTTTCTTGGAAAGATGTAATCATGAATCATGAGGATCAGTAATTGAAGCCTTAATTCCACAGCCATTTCTAACTCTATTTCTTTCCAGTCGGCACCTCCTTCTTAGTCTCTTTATTTCTCTATTATAATAAGGTGGGTCTTTACCATTCCTTACCACCCTTAAAGGTACAAACCTGTTTTTGCATTCCTCAACAATTTCTGTCAATTAGCAGACATAATTGTATGTACTTGAGATACCAGTAAGTGGAAGTTTATGGGAATCTTATTATTTTGCAACTAAATAAACTAAACAGAAAAACCAAACCCAAGGGACAACAGCACATTAGAACATTTACCTGCCATGATAACTCCTGCCCGGCCACATGGACTGAAGATACAGAAGTGCGATAACATCCTAAGCTGTATTTCTTGGCTTTCTTGACAGTGTCCGCTGCTTCTCATTTAAGACAGCTCCTCAGTTGGTCTCACAAGGCCGAGAACCCTATTCTAGCCCCGAATTCAGTACGGTATTATAATCACTGAACTGTCAGGTATCGAATTTGGGGCCTCCATGTAAGAGGCAAGCAATGCGCCTGTCCAGCGTTGATCAGCATTTATGACTGCTGCCCAGGTGGCAGATTCCCTATTAATTGTTTAACTAGTCTTTTCATAAACAATTTCAAAGGACTTGAAAATTTATAGAACATTTTCATGGATAAATTATTTCAATCCCTAATTTTTCTTCCTGTAAACTAGTATTGGCCCCATTTGTCCTTTTGAATTCCACGAATTATCTTCATGTTATGATCTTCCCTTCCTACATAAGCTCCACTGAAGCTCAGAACATACCGCTTACCGAGCAGCATATCTTCTTACACCCAAGCCTTCCCAGCCCAAGGTTTGCAACATTATTGCAATACTAAGTCTTTTGTCAAAGATCACCCAAAACAAATTGTGCAGCTTCCACTTGGCTCTTTTCCAGTGCTTATAACAAGCAATCCTGGTAAGAGTGCCACACTCTGAAACCATAATCTAACTGGAGTCTTACCAGAGACTTATATGACCTCTCCTTTACATCCTTCCTACAAACCCTACGTACCTTCTTAACCTTACAAAGAGATTTGTAACCTTTATTTACAACCACGTAAATGTAATTACCTTACTGAAGATATTTACTTAGAGTGATCCCCGTGATAAGACTTTAATTCCATAAGCACAGTAACTGTAAGTGATAAGGACTTCTCATCTTAGTGAAACTGACAACCTGACTTTTCACCGTGTTTCACATTGCTGTCCATCTCAATCAATATCAATCAATACTGATCTGCATTTAGGGCAGTCGCCCAGGTGGCAGATTCCCTATCTGTTGCTTTCCTAGCCTTTTCCGAAATGATTTCAAAGAAATTGGAAATTTATTGAACATCTCCCTTGGTAAGTTATTCCAATCCCTAACTCCACTTCCTATAAATGAATATTTGCCCCAGTTTGTCCTCTTGAATTCCAACTTTATCTTCATATTGCGATCTTTCCTACTTTTATAGACGCCATTCAAACCTATTCGTCTACTAATGTCATTCCACGCCATCTCTCCACTGATAGCTCGGAACATACCACTTAGTCGAGCAGCTCTTCTTCTTTCTCTCAATTCTTCCCAATCCACACATTGCAACATTTTTGTAACGCTACTCTTTTGTCGGAAATCACCCAGAACAAATCGAGCTGTTTTTCTTTGGATTTTTTCCAGTTCTTGAATCAGGTAATCCTGGTGAGGGTCCCATACACTGGAACCATACTCTAGTTGGGGTCTTACCAGAGACTTATATGCACTCTCCTTTACATCCTTACTACAACCCCTAAACACCCTCATAACCATGTGCAGAGATCGGTACCCTTTATTTACAATCCCATTTATGTGATTACCCCAGTGAAGATCTTTCCTTATATTAACACCTAGATACTTACAATGATCCCCAAAAGGAACTTTCACCCCATCAACGCAGTAATTAAAACTGAGAGGACTTCTCCTATTTGTGAAACTCACAACCTGACTTTTAGCCCCGTTTATCAACATACCATTGCCTGCTGTCCATCTCACAACATTTTCGAGGTCACGTTGCAGTTGCTCACAATCTTGTAACTTACTTATCACTCTATAGAGAATAACATCATCCGCAAAAAACCTTACCTCCGATTCCACTCCTTTACTCATATCATTTATATATATAAGAAAACATAAAGGTCCGATAACACTGCCCTGAGGAACTCCCCTCTCAACTATTACAGGGTCAGACAAAGCTTCACCTACTCTAACTCTCTGAGATCTATTTTCTAGAAATATAGCAACCCATTCAGACACTCTTTTGTCTAGTCCAATTGCACTCATTTTTGCCAGTAGTCTCATATGATCCAACCTATCAAATGCTTTAGACATGTCAATCGCGATACAGTCCATTTGACCTCCAGAATCCAAGATATCTGCTATATCTTGCTGGAATCCTACAAGTTGAGCTTCATCAGGGGAATAACCTTTCCTAAAACCGAATTGCCTTCTATCGAACCAGTTATTAATTTCACAAACATGTCTAATATAATCAGAAAGAATGCCTTCCCAAAGCTTAAATACAATGCATGTCAAACTTACTGGCCTGTAATTTTCAGCTTTATGTCTATCACCCTTTCCTTTATACACAGGGGCTACTATAGCAACTCTCCATTCATCTGGTATAGCTCCTTCGGCCAAACAATAATCAAATAAGTACTTCAGATATGGTACTATATCCCAACCCATTGTCTTTAGTATATCCCCAGAAATCTGATCAATTCCAGCCGCTCTTCTAGTTTTCAACTTTTGTATCTTATTGTAAATGTCATTGTTATCATATGTAAATTTTATTACTTCTTTGGCCTTAGTCTCTTCCTCTATCTCGACATTATCCTTGTAACCAACAATCTTTACATACTGCTGACTGAATACTTCTGCCTTTTGAAGATCCTCACATACACACTCCCTTTGTTCATTAATTATTCCTGGAATGTCCTTCTTGTAACCTGTTTCTGCCTTAAAATACCTATACATACCCTTCCATTTTTCACTAAAATTTGTATGACTGCCAATTATGCTTGCCATCATGTTATCCTTAGCTGCCTTCTTTGCTAGATTCAATTTTCTAGTAAGTTCCTTCAATTTCCCCTTACTTCCACAGCCATTTCTAACTCTATTTCTTTCCAGTCTGCACCTCCTTTTTAGTCTCTTTATTTCTCTATTATAATAAGGTGGGTCTTTACCATTCCTTACCACCCTTAAAGGTACAAACCTGTTTTTGCATTCCTCAACAATTTCTTTAAACCCATCCCAGAGTCTGTTTACATTTTTATTTACCGTTTTCCACCTATCATAGTTACTTTTTAGAAACTGCCTCATACCTGCTTTATCAGCCATATGGTACTGCCTAACAGTCCTACTTTTAAGACCTTCCTTTCTATCACATTTATTTTTAACTACCACAAAAACAGCTTCATGATCACTAATACCATCTATTACTTCAGTTTCCCTATAGAGCTCATCTGGTTTTATCAGCACCACATCCAAAATATTTTTCCCTCTGGTTGGTTCCATCACATTCTGAATCAGCTGTCCTTCCATATTAACTTATTTGCCATTTGTTGGTCATGCTTCCTGTCGTTCGCATTTCCTTCCCAACTGACATCTGGCAAATTCAGATCTCCCGCTACAATCACATTTCTTTCCATGTCGTTTCCCACATAGCTGACTATCCTATCAAATAATTCCGAATCCGCATAAGTGCTACCCTTTCCCGATCTGTACACTCCAAATATATCAAGTTGCCTATTATCTTTAGAAATGAGCCTTGCACCTAGAATTTCATGTGTCTCACCTTTAACTTTTTCGTAGCTTACAAATTCTTCTTTCACCAGAATGAAAACTCCCCCTCCCACCTTTCCTATCCTATCTCTACGATACACACTCCAGTGCCGTGAGAAAATTTCTGCATCCATTATATCATTTCTCAGCCATGATTCAACTCCTATTACAATATCTGGTAAATATATATCTATTAAATTACTTAATTCTATTCCTTTCTTTACAATACTTCTACAGTTCAACACTAACAATTTTATGTCATCCCTACTTGATTTCCAGTTCCCTGTTCCCTTATCACCGCTCCCTAGGCCATCCCGTTTCCCTGAATGTACCTCCCTATTACCCTTCCAAACAAATTTCCTAACTTATACGTACCACTGCGGTTTAAATGAAGGCCATCCGAGCGCCGATCCCTATCTCCGACCCACCCATTAGGATCTAGAAATTTCACTCCCAGTTTCCCACATACCCACTCCATAGTCTCACTTAAATCCCCAATCACCCTCCAGTCAGTATCCCTCCTACACAGTATTCCACTAATAACAATCTCCGCTTTCTTAAACTTCACCCGTGCTGCATTTACCAGATCCCACACATCTCCAACTATGTTGGTACTTATATCAGCTTGCCTTACGTTGTTGGTACCAACGTGAAACACTACCACCTTCTCCTTCCCCTCTTACCTCTCTTCTACTTTCCTCAACATCTGCCTCAACCTAATTCCTGGATAACATTCTACCCGGGTTCCCTTTCCTCCACAGACTTTCCCCACGTGTCTAACGATGGAATCCCCCATGACCAGAGCCTCAACTCTACCCACCTCATTTGATCCCCTCCCCTCCTGGTCAGCCTTATCTTTCCTGATAGCTGCAGAAGCTACTTCCTCCTCCCTTTTCTCCTTCCCATGACCCTGTTCCACCTGTCTTTTCCTATCCTCTACTCTACATTTCCCTTTCCTACCTTTTCCCTTCCTCCTACTTCCAAGCATCTCAGCAACAGCTCCCTGTCCCTCATCTTCCCTCTGTTGTTCTACCGATTTCGCACAGACACCTGTCCTGAATTCTGATCATGAATAGAGCCCTTGGCCTGCAATCTCCTTCCCCTTAGAACATTAGACCACCTGTCTTCTACAACTCCTCCTTTTCCTTCCCCTCCCTCTTGTACACCTACTGTAACCTGTACATTGTTTGAGGGAGTCCTATCTTCCTTCCTGTCTTCTGTGAGAATCCTAATTATCTCCCTCAAACTTTCCAACTCCTCCCTCATACTCCTCAATGCCTCACCACACCCACAATAAGTACACTCGCGCTACTTAGCCATTCTTTACGGGGGAAAAATTTTAAATTAAAAAATAAAATAACTTATTTGCAAAAAAAATAAATGAACGGAGGGATATATTGTCTGGGATAGTACACAACAATAAGGTAATTAATATACGACTACACTACAATACTACTTAGTCGTGCTCTATTTTTTTATCCTACAACCCCTATCAGGATAAAAGCTGCTGTTAATTACTGAATATCAAAAGTAATACACAAGAACTACACAATTCCAAACTGCAATTAAGCCTATCCTAATTTCAACAATATTTTAGTGAGAGTTTCTACGGATACCTCTACTACACCAGTACTACACAAATATTTTACAATAATAAAATAAGCACACTAAATTCTAATAGGATATTACTCGTATACTACTGTACAGTACACTACAGTAATTTTTAAACTACTTTCAGACGTATCCTAATTACGATACCGGTACCGTACCGTATGTCACTACTAAGCACAACAGAAATGAAATTTGCAAGAACTACTGTACTCAAAGATTACCAATGAAGCTAAATGCTTAGAGAAATTATTATTAGTATTACAGTCTAATAGATATACACGACAGATAACACACGAATATAGCAGGCAAGATACGGCACTATCTAAATGTACTGTATCTATACTACAATGTATCTATACTACACTACACTACACTGAGTTTGGTTAAATGCTTAAGTATCAAAAGGATTGCCGTACACGAAGAAAAACACGAATATAACTGGCAAGATACTATCTAATATATTATACCTTATCTTCACTACAATTCTACTGAAATGTGGTTATGTGATTATTACAGCTGGTGGATTACTATTATTTTCCCTACTCCACGGGACGGAGAAAAAAAAAAAGTGTCCTTAATTAGGCCTACTGAAAAATACGAGGTTGTCTACAATAATTTCTCAAATATTTCTATCAAAACTACTACTACTACTACTACTACTACTACTCTTCCTCCTCCAGGGACTTGAACTGCAAATACTGGGATATATGAACTTTATTATTATTAGCTAACCGCTCATAAATACTGAAAGATCGAGGGAGCGAAATATAAATTACAGATACTAACTACCTACTCAGAAGTACAAATTAATGGAATACAAGGTCAGCTGATTTTTATTTATATTTACTTGGCTACACTACACCCTTTGTTCACGACTGTAGCCAACAATCCAATATTTGAATATGAGGAGCGACAATAAACAATAACAATACGACTGTTAACTATTACCGTGTAATCTCTTTAACTTCTTTTTAAATGGAAGTTTACAGGCGTATCGTGTTTTTTAATGTAGTAAATTATTACCTTTGCGATAGTTTGAACGTATATCTATACGAAATACCGGAGAAGTTGCTGCAGAAGTTACGGTACTATTCCTTATGATAATCTGCCTTTGTAAGTACAACCAACGAAGCTACAGATATTTACAAATATTTTAAAAGTTAATATTGTTACCTAAAGTATTACCTAAACCTAAATTCGAAACAAGGTGCACCTAGCTAGCCTACTTAACCTAGAAAACGTAATTTACTGAAGACCAACTGAATTACTTGTTACAAAATTTAAATAATTATTACTACTCCCAATTTCTACCAACAGGCACTAAACACCACTATATAAACAGCACTAAATGAATCAGATATACACAAAATTAAGCTATTTCAATAGTTTTTCACTACTTTATCACTACAATAATGCAAGAGCTCTCTCAACAGCCAACCGTTCTCAAGCGCATCCAACAATGCAAAACATTGTGGAGGACTTTCTGCACTTGCTCACAATAATGTAACTTATTTACTACCCTACATCTACAAAAGGCCTTATGTCATTCCACTTCATTACTCATACTATTTGTATTATACAAGAGAACAAAAAAGGTCCAATAAAACTGCCTTACAGGACTCCTGAATCATTACAGGATCAGATAATACTTCGTACATACGTCTTCACTACAAACAGTTATGCCTTTCAGTATTCAGTCTGCAAGCCTCTGTGAATTTATTAAACGCTCACACAATTCTCTATTTGTAACCAGTTCTGTGGCCTCAAATACCTTACCCTCACCCTATTAGGAAGCCGGTTCATGCGTACAGCTCAATCAATAGAGTTCATTCCTACTTAGCCCTATCTCCTCATACCAACATCCTCCTTCCATTGTTCCCACCTGTTTGTATCAGCAATCCTTCTCGCTACTTGCATGTCTGTTACTTCTAACTCACAAATAAGATATCCTGAGTACACCAAGCTTTCACTCCTGTAAAGCAAAGTGAACCTATTTTTTAAGTTCCAAGAGAGCAGGCTTTCAGCACAATCTACCATTTAAACAAGATATTAGAGAGCAGGCTTTCAGCACAATCTGCCATTTAAACAAAGTCGTCTTCATAGGCCAAACTGCTAACTAAATTTTCACCTAAAAGAATCCCTCCCTGCCACTTCATACCTTTCAGTAGATAATCCATGTAAACTATGAACAGAAAAGGTGAAATATTATAGTATTGTCTAACCCCTGTAAATAACTTGAACCAAGAACTCATACAACCATTAATCCTCACTGCAGCCCAATTGCCAACATAAATGCCTTTGATTGATTTTAATAATCTACCCTTAATCCCATAGCCTCCATGGCTAAGGTGGCACAGGTTTTTCTCTGGGTACTCCAGATTTCCCTGTCATCTTTCATTCCAGCAACAAACTTCAGTATCATTTAATTTCAACTCTCAGTCATTAACCCATTAACTACCAAATTTTTAATAACTTTTTATGGTTATTTTCTGGGTACTCTAATGAGTTCTATGACTGAAAAATGAAAAATAATTTAAATTTTTTTTTTTACGAGTAATAAATATATTTATGCTGATCCCCAAGTGGGGATCATGGCAGATAACACCTTTACACTTCATGACATTTTGTTTCAGACATAAAAGTAGTCAATATTGCAGTCTTTCATTACACATACAACACTGTTTATATGAATTTATCTTGCAAACCACATGCTTTTTGTCTCTTCATGTCCATACATTAAGTCGTATAGCAGTTTCCAGAGATTTAAGTTTCTACTGGCAGATTTCACTGCGTGTCTCACATCATCAGCTCTTGTGCCAAGTAGCAAAGCAGTCAACCTGCAGTTTCACACTGAACACACAAAATTGCTTCCTGGCATTCTTCTTGCACACTCCACAATTTCTTTGCTTGCCCAAGTCTGTACTTTCAATCATGTGTCCCCTCCTGGAGGTTCTGATGTCTGTTGAACATGTGACATAGATGGCTTAGGGTATGACGGACAACCAGCCCGCTTCAGGTCTACCGAGCTCGATAGCTGCAGTCGCTTAATTGCGGCCAGTATCCAGTAATCGGGAGATAGTGGGTTCCAGCCCCACTGTCGGCAGCCCTGAAGATGGTTTTCCGTGGTTTCCCATTTTCACACCAGGCAAATGCCAGGGCTGTACCGTAACTAAGGCCACGGCCGCTTCCTTCCACTTCCTAGGCCTTTCCTATCCCATCATCACCGTAAGACATATCTGTGTCGGTGCGACGTAAAGCAAAAAAAAGCTTCAGGTCTGAAATGGCCAATGACTCAACAAGATATTCTCTTCCCACCATCATTCTGAACTGAAGCAATGAGATGTCCGTTTGTGAGACAGTAGATGATGTGCGCATCGACTAATGCCACATCCAGTGCATTAGTCACTAATGGAAAATAACATTTCTTTCCTTGTACTCTGATCCGGTCTTTATGTACATTCCAATCCAGTTTATCGATGTCCCCCATATGCTTGTTGTACGTTCCACCCAGGTTTGGTTGAGGGACGTAGATTTCTTTCTTCTGACCCTTGGACGAAGTTTATTGGCTGTATTGTCTCGTGGTTTAATAGCATCTTCACACAGCTGTTATCTTTCCACATCACGGCCAAGATCTCAGTGTAGCTTCAGTGCTGCTGAAGTCATAGGTTCCTCTTTCCTCCTCCATGTTCTTCTAGCTCCCAATAAGGCAGCTGTTTATTCTATTCATTTGTACGGTCCCTGTCGCTATCAATCCCATTTCTGTTAGTGTTTTTATCAGATGGAAGCAAGTAAAAAAAATCACCAAAATAGATATTGTGAAGCTGTGGAGTTTATAGTATGGAAATAATTTTCAGTACCACAGAAAGTTCTAGTGTGATACATCACTCGTATCATTAGTTTTTCCTTTGTACACAGATATGTGGTAACAGTATCCACTTTGGGAACAGCACATGGCCCATACCTTGAAACCGAATCACACTGGCTTCCCGCGGATGAATTGCTTCAAGTAGCGATGCCCATAGCAGATACCTTTTGCTCAATGATACTGCGGCGTTCAGAGAAAACGCCAAATTTCATGAAATTCTTATTTAGCAAGTCCAATAAGGGACGAATTAACACTTTGTCTCTCTCAAGGCCATCCAGAAGTGAGTTGTCGTTTGAAGTGAATGCGGCGTTTGATTTCAAGATATCTGTTGCAACGCGAACATTTCCGCACAATCAATACATCTAAATCCTCATCTTCATTCCAATACAGGTGCTCTTGAGGGAGGGCGTGATATCAAGTGAAAAGCAAAATCCCTATGAACTTCTTGATACATTCTGGCTGGAAGCCATGATTATTGTTCTGGGAGGCATATCGAATGCTTTCACTAACAATCAATCTCAATACTGTTTCATCAAAAGATTCTTTGAAACATTCAACTGCGGTCTTTTCTTTTAGAGCTGTTGTCAGACTGACTTTCCGCTACTCAATTTCTTGAGTCAGGATATGTCTTACTGTATGTTGCATCTTCCTTTATCCGCTTAGAAGTGATATTAAACTTAACTTTTTTTTCTTGGGCGGGGGGGGGGATTTCATCTTCCTCGTCAGGTTGCACAATTTCTTCATAGTCTTCTTATCAGTGAGTATGCGCTTCCAGTCTTCCCGCTGTATCATCTAGTCCAGTTTTGTCAATGTCCTCACAGTATGAAATATTGTCTATGTGATCTGGTGGTAGCTCGACGATATCAATAGTATCATTCACATCAATATCATATTCATCATCAAAATCACAAACCTAGAAGTTTGGATAATTGACTATTTCCTCAATTTCTCTAGGACAAACCGCAATACAGCGACTTACACGATCTGAAAAGAAGCGAGAAAAAAGTGTTTTTACATGGTATCTACCATGAGCCCCAAATGGGGATCAAGATTTCAGAAGCCCCCATGGCTAAATGAAACTAGCCATAAAGGTGAAAGGTTATTATACCAGGTGTATGCATATGTCTTTTCCGGTTTCATTAAGAGATGGCACCAGCAAACAGTATGCAGCGTATGAATTTGACACATACATCACTTTGTTCGTCTGACATTAACCTACCAACACATACATGTTGAATCTGCCAAACACTAGTGTCTGTGTTGTATCGTTCACTGATCATGTCGACATTTGTGCCTGAAAAAGAACATTTGCGGCACACATTGCTTTTCTTATTTTATCAAAAGACAAAGGCTGTGGAAAGTCATCGTTTGCTGGTAGAAACTTAAGGTGAACACGTTCCATCGATTAGAACACGAGACACATGGTTTCGACAATTTAAACGTGGCGATTTCACTGTGAAAGACATTACACGCTCTGGTAGACTGACTTGAGAGCCATGCAGAGAAACCAGCATTAAACCGTTAATGCACAATGCCATCACCAACAAATAATAATAATAATAATAATAATAATAATAATAATAATAATAATAATAATAATAATGTTATTGGTTTTACGTTCCACTAACTTCTCTTTCGGTTTTCGGAGACGCCGAGGTGCCGGAATTTTGTCCTGCAGGAGTTCTTTTACGTGCCAGTAAATCTACCGACACGAGGCTGTCATATTTGAGCACCTTCAAATACCACCGGACTGAGCCAGGATCGAACCTGCCAAGTTGGGGTCAGAAGGCCAGCGCTTCAACCGTCTGAGCCACTCAGCCTGGCTCACCAACAAATGATTAATTTAAATCATGCACTGATCGAAAGACCACCGGAATAAGCCAGAAGACATGGAAAAATTATTTTGTTAAATGACACAGTAAAACCAGTGAAAGACACCTTGAAATCGCTTGGCAAATTCCGTACTTCCACTTGTCGACTCCCATTAGCTCGCCTCTCAGTTCAATTCAATTTTGAATTTCATATACAGTGGAACTCTGTTAAGAAGTTCTCGCATAAGAAGTTTTCCCGCCTAAGAAGTGTGATATTCTTGGTCCCTTGATCGGTTGCATTAAGATATATGTATATTTATCCCGCTTAAAATGTTCTGTTGTAAATATATTTCCCGGTTAAACAGTTCAAATTTTAGAGCCCCTTGAGATAGAAAACGTCCACTCAAAGCAGGTCATGGTTAGAACCTTCCAGTCGCCGTGCAAGTCGAACCCTGTGTTAGACCGCTTGCACCTGTCATGGAGCCTCTCCGGGCTTTCCAAGGCCATATGACGCCACGCTATGACAACACGGACACCAGATGCTCACTCTCATCTTGTGGAATCGAATCGAACCCATCAGTCGTAATTTCCACTCCACCATTTACATCAAGCAGAATAGAATCGAATGGGATTCTACGCGGGAAACACAAAGCACGCAATGGATGGTTTGATAAAACATTAATGCAGTAAGTTGCGTGCCGCGACAGGGTGAAGTCATTAATCGATGTGGCCTCAACATTAATTAAAAACCGAAAAATGTATTTGTCCACAACACAGCAGCTTCTTATGCATTACCGTACTGTTTGTTAAGAATACATGAACGATAACGGTAGGGAATGCCACTTGCAAAAATGTTCACGGTACATACCGGTACTGTACATTCCAAGCCATGTCAATTATCGTACTGACATACCGTACCGTATATGGACTTCAACATGATAATATGATTCTGAAATAAGGTCAACAATAATTGCGAAATAACCCGTATAGGCCTAATCTACCACAAAATTTAATATTCTAACCTGTTTGATTTTTCATTCCCTTGCTCATTTCCTTCCTCTTACGTTGTTGGGCCTTGTCGTAGAGGAAATTACGGTTTGGAACTAAACTGATAAGATTTTCCGTGTCCATTATTAGTTAGAACTAATACGAAATAAAGAAACATCCCGACTCTAAGCAGGAAACAGCAGACTTGCCAGCTGATACATACTATGCCGCCAAACAGCCGGCCGAAAGATCCCGATCGTGTACGAAGTTGAACGAATGTTGATAACCAGCTGGATGTTGGTGAGAGGCCTGATACACGCACGCAGAGGCATTGCGATACCACGTGTTGGCATAAAATAGAAAGTTATTTTTACCTTTATACGAGCTAAACATTGTACTATCGTGTCACTCGTAATTATTACATCGCATTATTAGAACGTAGCACAAGGATGAGGAGACATGAAATAAAATTCTCGCAGGAAAAGAAACTGTTTACGTTTAGATGTGCTAGTGTTGCTACTGCGTCTTTATCAGTCGCACGTAATACCCCAATACTTTCCCACGCACTCATTTCTGCTACTTCGAACCTGCTTTTCTTTTCTTCATGACCTTTAGCATGACAAGGATTAAAGCAGGAAAATAAACTCAATATCGGCTTGTCCATGCGGTACTTGCGAAACAGCCAGAAACTACGCCCGTGGTTGTGAGAACCAGTAGGATGCAGGGACGATATAGGCATATGAAGAGATTCTAAGAATCTCTAAGAATAAGTTGCCGATGTCGCATCTGCTGCCGTTAACTTGAAGCAGATGTCGGGGGGGTGAGGAAGATAGAAAGCACATGATAACGAACTGTAGTACACGTCTTGTAGGCCTAAAAAATTAAAAGAACTCCGCATGGCTCTACTTCTAAATTGACGTTTTGGCAGATTTTGGTCATTTATATCAATTTTTATCGGCAGAGCACGATCTCGAAACCCAGTTGCCAACTCTTAATATTTACATTTGCCACGTGGTTAACCATTCTCGCTCAGCGTGTATGGTATTCGGTACGCTTAGTGATCTTTTGTATTTTCCTTCAGTAATTAGTGTGTTTTTCATATTGTTGGAGGGTTCTAGTGACTGAGATCAGGGGAATGTTCCTTATTCTTAATAATACTGTATATTATCTTATTAGTGCCAGATGTTAGTAAGGGTAGTATTTGTGAATTTGTTTTCAATCCATATTCAATAGTTTTTCCGAGTACGGTATTACATTTTACAAGGGCTGTTTATCGCGGTCGTATTGCATCAGCTGTTCTCGCGGTGTAGCGCGCTGGCAACAGAAGAAGGGCGATGCTCATTTGTTTTGGGAAACTTCAATTTAGAAGTAAGGAGTATAAGCCATGTATTGCCAAGTGTAGTGTAGCGTCGTAATTAGTGTGAATAGGCGTCAGTGAAGTTAGTTGTACTTGTAATATCAACGTACGAATGTTTTAAGTGAAAATGAGCGGAACTCAGAGAAAAGTGATCAAGCGAAAGGCATTAACAATTAAAGACAAAGTGGAGATTATAAGGAAAGTGGAGTCATCTACACTCTCCCATGTTGCTTTGGCAAAGGAGCTGGGGATGCTGCTGTCTACTTTGAACGGCATTATAGCGAAGAAAGAGGAGATCTTGGCTTCTGCAGGGAATACTTCATCAAATTGCAAGAAAGTTAAATCTGGAAAGTACGATGAAGTAGAACAAGCTCTGCTAATATGGTTTAAACAGCAGCGAAGTTTAAACATACCTTTGAGCGGGACTACTGTGAAGGAGAAAGCTGAAGAAATTGCGTGCAAATTAAAGGTACCTTTTACCGCATCGAACGGATGGTTGGACCGCTTTAAAAATCGAGCCGGTATCGTTTACAAAACAATTTGTGGCGAAGCAGAGAGTGTAAGTGTGGAGGAAACGGGAGCGTGGAAGGAAACAGTTTTGCCTGCTAAAATAAGCAGTTACAAACCTTGCAACGTTTTTAATCTTGATGAATTCGCACTTTTTTACCAGCTTATCCCGGATAAATCTCTAGTTTTGAAGGGAGAATCTTGCCATGGGGGAAAATTAAGTAAATTGCGAGTTACGGTATTGGTTGGTGCTAATAAGGAAGGAACTGAAAAACGACCTCTACTGATGATAGGGAAGTCTAGGAAGCCACGTTCTTTCAAAAATGTCAGGACTTTACCGTGCAAGTACACCAGCAACAAGTCAGCTTGGATGACAAGTTCCCTGTTTGAAGAGTACATGCAGGCATTCGATGCCAAAATGGGGAGCCAGAACAGGAAGATTGTGGTGTTTATGGACCACTGCCCTGCTCATCCCAAGGAGTGGCCCCATTTAAGGAACATCAAGGAAGAATTTTTCCACCGAATACTACATCGGTACTACAGCCCAAGGACCAAGGAATCATTACGGTATTGAAGTCGAGGTACCGAAAATCAGTTGTGCGCCGTATGCTGCTACGCATGGAAGTAGGCAAACCCATCTACAAACCATCTCTTTTGGACACAATGCATTTCACTGCCTCATCACGGGATTCAGTGGAGCCTGTAATAATAGCAAATTGCTTCAAGAAAGCAGGCTTCGGTGGTGGTACCAACAGCATTATTATGGAAGTTGTTGATGAAGAGCCAGGGTGCTGGAAAACTATACAGGAGAAGATGGAAATTACCAGTAGTTTCGATGACTTCACTGCCACTGATGATATGGTAATCACTTGCGAGGAGCAGACCATCGATGAGATCTGCAAGGAAATTCAGGCAGGAGATGAGGAGATTGAAGAAGAAGAGGAGGAGGAGGTTGAGGAAGAGAATCTCCCAAGACCATCTTGTAGTGAGGCAAGCATCTGCCTTGAAAAAGTGAGGCGGTTTATAGAAGGTTCAGTCAGTGTGCCTCACAACACGTGGAATGCAATGTGGGAAATGGAGAGGTTTATAGTTCAAGAAAGCAGTAAAAACCTAAAACAGTCAACCCTGGACAATTTCTTTTCCAAGTAGGAGCCTCGACTTTTGTGTTTGGAAATGTATTTAATGTCTAATACAGTATGGAATTTACATAATGTAGCCTACGGTTACCATCTACCGTTTTAATGTTCTTAGTATTTTTTATCTCTTGTGCAAGGTTTTATATAATATGTTCCCTTCTCTTATCAAGAATTTTTATAATACAGTATGTTCAATTACAGTATTTTACTTTATCTCTAAAAATACATGTCATGATAATCTAATATTGACAGTAGGCTATATTGTGGCTTTCTTTTAGCAGCTCTTATTTATCAGCTTATTTCAGTATTGTTCACAAACAAGGAAATCTGTTGGCTGTGTGTTTCACATGTATGTCAAAGTACAGAATAAGTTTTCGGACATTACCCCTTTTAAGAAGTTTCTTGCTTAAGAAGTTTTTTTTTTTTTTGGTCCCTTGAAAAACTTCTTAACAGAGTTTCACTGTATAGCAATTGACAGAGCCAGAGTAACAGGTATATGTTAATCAGGTTCCAACGGGCAAATGGAGTTATAGGATATGGTCTCAATGGCCTAATAATAGGTGTTCAACTGGCTTGCATGTTTCCCCAACAAAATCAACAGAGGTCAAGGTCAACTTTATTTACTGAATAAGAGATTGTTTGTGGACAGTTGATTTTAGACAGAAGAAGCCATAACATTTCAATGTACACATAACTTTGAGGTGAAAGATTTTAGTGGTTTATAAGTGAAAGAAACACTTAATTTAAGGAAATATGATTACATGTTAGTTTTAAATGATTGAGTTAATAGAAAAGGCTGGTGTTTTAAGAGAATTGTATGTAGAAGATTGTATTCTAGAGTTCATTGACATATATTTTAATTTGGAGTTGTTTAGTATAAATGATTTTACATGTTATAAGATGACAAGTCATGAGACTGATTGATGTTACGTATGAGGTAATAAGGTAGGTCCAATAAATATTTGTTAGTTTTGGAGCTGCTGAGGAAGAGAACACAGAATGTTCTTGAAATATGTACAGTGTTTATTGATGACATATAACAGTGGTATCATTACTAGTGAATACGCTACTCTTTTGTCGGAAATTACCCAGAACAAATCTAGCTCGTTTTCTTTCATAGGATATAAACTTCATGGTTATTTACTGAAGTGAAAAATTGCTTATCTTTGGATTTTTCCCAGTTTGCGAATCAATTACAGCATCCCTGTATGCCACCTATTCTCTTTCTATATCCTACGCCTACCTACGTTCTATTGTTTGCAACTTTTAAACAATCATATCCCTGTACCTCTAATTTTCTCATTCTGGAGATTTTCTACACTTATTCATCTGCAGACAGCTTTCACTTTCACTATCCCAGGCCTAGGGATTCATAGTTCATTACAGACAAGATAGTGGTCCATGTTAATGAAAAATCCCCGGAATACCCGCACATTCCTAACCGATTTCCTGAATTCAAAGGAAGTTGTGATATAAGTCTAGTATGGATCCGGTCCCCCTACACAGATATGTGTAGTGGAGAATAGCCTTTATGGTTAAAGAATACACTGTATACATAACTGCTAATCCTAAACTAGCACAGAAGTCCAGTAAACGCTTTTCATTCTTAATACACTTAAGAAAATGGAAATTGCAACATCATGAAGGCATTGGTCGTTTGTGTTGATTTTCAAGATATGGAACAATGCCATGTAGGTATGTAAATGATCAAAGTTTCAGACCCATTGGATTGCTGCTACGGGTCTCCCCACGTAACTGGTCACGGATGAATCAACTCCAGTATACGGACTCTGGTGTAGCGTAGTTGACTTGCAGTCTGTGCAGTGAAGTGTTCCCTGTCAAACATGCCTCGACGACAGAGAAGAGCATGCTATCAACAACTGTCGCCGTTTGAGAGGGCTCGGATAATTGGGCTGTGCGAGAATGGATTATCGCTAAGGACTGTCGCTGCACGTGTTGGCCGACAGGCACCTACAGTACAACGTATATGGCAGCAGTGGTCAAATGAAGGTACCCACACTCGTAGACCTGGCACAGGCCCAGCGCGACAGACAACTGTGAGAGAGGATCGCGGCATCATTCGGATGGCCCGGATGGAACTCCATGCAACAGCAGCGCAAATTCGAGCAGCTGTGGCACCCCGTGTTACACAACAAACAGTTGGTAATCGCCTGCATGCAGCCGGCTTACGAACCCATGTCCCTGCAGAAGGTGTTCCATTGACCCCACAACAGCGACGTGTAAGGCTGGCCTGGTGTCGAGAATGATCGACGTGGGTCGACGAATGGCATAGGGTCGTCTTTAGTGATGAATCGCGCTTCTGTCTTGCCTGCAGTGATTGCCGCAATCGTGTGCGCCGATGTACCGGGGAGAGGGGCTGCCCAGATCTTATTGTCGAGAGGCACACAGGGCCAACACCAAGCATTATGGTCTGGGGAGCTATTGGCTTTAATGTGAAATCACAATTAGTGCTTGTTCAGGGCACTATGACGGCTTGACAGTACATTGATAGGGTACTTAATCCAGTGGTTGTACCTATGATGGCGAACATTGCTAATGGGATGTTTCAGGAGGACAATGCCCGGGTTCACACTGCACGCATCTCCTGAGAAGCTCTCCACGACATCACCACCTTAGAATGGACCGCCAGATCCAAGGACCTCAGTTCTATTGAGCATGTGTGGGACATAATGGGTCGACAACTGGCCAACCGTCCTCAGCCACCCACAACTCTGGAACAACTGATCTGTGCAGTGCAGCAAGCATGGGCCACAATTCCTCAGGAAGCGATCCAGGGCCTTATTGACTCCATGCTTCGACGAATTCATCAATGTATTGCAGCTCGTGGTGGGCACATCCTGTATTGATCGTTGTCCAAACTTGCGGTCAGAGGGACCTGAAAGTGTAATCATTGAATCAGAATCGAACACTCGTCCTGCATGTTCAATTGCAGCAATGTAGCACCACTCCTTCTGGGTGTTGCAATTTCCATTTTCTTCAGTATAGCTTCCATATCTTCCCCACATATACCTACCACCTTCTCATATTCTTCAGTTCTATTTCCAAATCTCCCATTGAAATCACCCATTAGCACTATCCTATCCTTGCTGCCTCCCCTGACTACGATGTCAATCAATGCTTCGTAACATTTGTCAACTTCATCCTCATTTGCACCCTCACATGGTGAATAAACTGAGACAATTCTTGTCTTCATTCCTCCAACTGCCAAATCTAACCACATCATTGGTCATTTACAAGCCTAACAAATTATGTTGTGTGTAACAGTATTCCTGATGAACAGTCCTTCCCCCCCACTCTGTTCTTTCCTTTTTAACACCCGTCAAAATCTTCACTCTCTCTTCCTCATTACGTCCCCTTACCTGAGTATCATTAACTCCTAACACATCCAGACACATGCTGTTTGCTGACATGATGGTGGTGGTGACTGTTGTTTAAAAGGGCCTAAAAGCTCTCCAGTACTACCTCTAATAGTACGAGGTGCAACAAAATGAAACAATAAAACCTCAAAATGTATTCACTGACTAAAATCTAAAATGAATGGTGAAAAAATGACCATGAATCCAAAACAATCAGTGCATCCAATTCACAATGCCTCATATCTTGAGATCATGCTTGTTGTCTAAAGGGGTCCAAAATCCAGGCCACTGGCCCCTCATTATTGTACTAAAGCAGAACCATGGAGTTATTCGTATAGTGGTAATCACAGGTAACGCAGATTCATGGTGGTTCAAATCACAGGTAATCTAAACCCATGTATGTCACACATACTGGCACCACTCACAGGTAATACAGACCCATGGTTTTCCTAACATAAGGGTACTACTCACAAGCAATGCAGACCCATGGTGTTCCTCACTTAGTGAGACTAATCAAGGGCACCGGTATTATTGTGGTGGTCCTCTCGTAGTGGAACTAATCACAGGCCATGGATACTCGTGGTATTGCTCACATAGTGGTACTAATCATAGGCAATGCAGACCCCCGGTGTACAACACATTATGGTACCACCCACAGGTAACTCAGACCCAAGATGTTTCTCAGATACAGACACTATTCACAGGCAACACAGACCCATGATTGTCTACGAACGACGTAGCTCACGACGACGCCAACAATGTACATTCTCAACTTAAACATACGCTAGGGAAGCTCACTCACACTAACATCTTTGTAGTGAATGTGCCCCACAGGCATGATTTGAGTAGACTCGTGTGTGAACATTGAATTGGATAAAGTTAATAGAGATACTGTTAAAATTTGTAAACATTTTTGTAATACTCAAGTAATTGAATGCAACAGTTTCGAGAGGCACTGTTACACAAAACATGGCCTTCATCTAAACCAGGGGGTTCTCAAACATTTTTCGTTCGCGGCACACTGTTTCGCTATATGTCGGCCCACCCCAACGTAAAAGTAAGTATGCCTGTTTAAGAGGAATTTTGAACACTACAGAGCAGTCCCGAAGGACTGATAACCCTAGCGGAGGGTACACGAACCACTGGAATGTTAGTAGAGAAATATGTCGATCACTCCCAAAACTTAGTGCAGCATATACTGTATATAAACAAATCAATTGTCACCTGCAGTCAGTTCATTACTTCAGTTGGATTTGGACAGATAAATGTAGTGCAACTGATTGTTGAATAAGTTGCTACATTTGGTGTTATTATAAAACTGAAGTAAATATACAGATATTGTGTTGTAATATGGAGAAGTTTTTAATTAAACACCAATGATTAAAAAGCAGTGAAGAACATCAGAGTGAAAATAGAACAAGTGAATCACCCGGATCAATTGTCAGCGAGAAGCTATTTCCACATCGTCTGGTGCTGTGTACAGGTATCAGGATTCTTATTTATACTTCCGATTTACATTTATTGAATCTGGAAATTGTGAACTTCTTGAGTGTGTTGTATGTGGCGAAAAATTAAGCAATGAATGTATGGTTCCAAGCAAACTAAAGAGAGACTTGAAAACAAAACACAGTCACCTGGAAAATAAATATAAAGCTTATCTCAATCGTTTACTCGCCTCTCAAATTAAAGAAAGCAAGGCAATGAATAAAATAATTACATCATAAAAAGCGCTAGTAGCTAGCTATAAAGTAGCAGGAATAATTACCAGGAATAAGCAGTCACATACAGCAGCAGAAAATTTGATTTTTCTTGCTTGTAAAGAAATAGTTACTCCATATTAGGAGAGGTTGCCAAGAGGGAGATAACAAAAGTACCTTTGTCAAACGATACAACTGCTCGCCGCAGAAAAGACATGTCAGCTGATATTAAAAAAGTAGTGGAAAAATTACATGTTGGTAAAAAATGTGCACCTTAACTGGATGAATCAACAGACAAATGTCAATGAGCTGCATAAGATTTTTAAATGAAGAATCACTTACTGAACAGTTCCTATCTTACAAAGAATTGCCACTAACGTCAACAGGATCAGACATGTACAATTCTATGACAGCGACATTGGAAGAAAATGGACTGAGTTGGAACAATTGTATTACAGTGTGGACGGATGGAGCCCCAGCAAAGACTGGTCGAATGAGAGGTTTTACTTCAAGGTTGAAACATGATTTTCCGCACATTGGATCTACATTTTTTTTTTTACATCAGGAAGTTTTGGTGGCAAAAATCATTCCTTCAGTCTAAGGAACGTAATGAGCTTGGTTGTTGAAGTGGTTAATTACATTAAAAGCAGAGCTCTAAAAACTAGACTTCTCAAAGAAATGTGTCAGGAAGCAGGAGCTGATCATGAAACTCTGGTCCTTCACACCTAAATTTGCTGGGTGTCCAAAGAAAGTGTACTTTCCAGATTTTATGAACTTAGAAATGAGTTATTACAAATATCTGCCACAGAAAAACCTGAGTTTGCTGACCTCATTAGTGACTAAATTTGGTGTTCCAAAGTTTGCATACCTAGCCGATATTTTTGGACATGTGAATAATCTCAATGCCAATATGCAGGGAAAGAAAGAGAATACTCTTACATCAACTGACAAACTAAATGGATTCTTAAGAAAAATTCAACTGTGGAAGTGAAAATTTGAAAAATTGTTAATGAAATGCTTCCTCTCACGGCTGATTCCGACGTCTGTTCCAGTCTGATTTTTCTATTTTGGAGAATAAACTGCAAGAATATTTTCCTTCCTTCAACGTGAATGAATGTGACTGGGTTCGCAATCACTTTGCAGTTACTGCTGAGGACACAAAACATCTACCATTAGAAGAGGCAGAAGAATTGGCTGAACTTGAAGCTGATTGAATTTTGAAGCTGAAATGTAGGGAAGAAACACTATTTCAGTGAAAAGAGAGTTCTCAGTGTTATTAGAGCATGCTATATCTATATTAATACAGATTTTAACAACATATGTGAACTGATTGCAGCATTCATCCCACTGATAATGCGAAAGTGACTGTTATAGAATTACATTCTCTTATTTCTACTATTTTTTTTTTTTTACCTCATTACTTCCAGTATACAGCAAGAAACCTAAAATGACTTTAAAAATATAATTTTATTGTTAGAGCTCAGAACACTGTAATGTACGAGTTGAAAATTTAAGAACTCATGTTAATAATCCGTGTTTACTTACTGATCTATGTAGTCTACAGTTACACCAAATGCTTCTGCCATGTATTGAAGTGTGAGCGACTGGTATGACTCTAATAACTGAGAATAAGCCATAATCCTCATCTCACGTACATAGTATCGGTAATGTGGAAACAGGAAATAATCGTGTTTAAGCAAGCCCTCCACATGTGCTGTAAAAAAAAAAAATCATCATTAATCATATTATACTATAAAAGAGCATGAAATGAAGTGTACAAGAAATATCTGCACATAAATATTTGACCGTTTTCTGACCTTCATGTACACCACATGAAGAAGACACCATGTTACTAATTCACACAATTATGAAATCCCAGCAAGCACTGAGGTACCATGTGAAGTTAATGGTGAAAACTTAGAGAGAGCAATGGTGAAGGGAAACTGGAAATGGGGTGTCCTTACTTGCTTAAATTCAAAATAAATTTCAAAAATACAAACTGATACTGAACTTGGACAGCAGTTAAAGGTCAATGTCCAGTCACACATCCTAATAGCTTTCAATCTTGACCATAATTGAAGTAATGGAATCTATTGTTTTTCCTGTCACCAAAGAGCACCTAACATGACACAATGTCGGTGATTATTGAATGGCACACCATATTTTCTTTAATAATTAATGCCCCTGCATAATTTACTCTTTTCTGTGCTTTATGCACACCAATTTGCTTTTGTACAAAGTGGGGAAGAAGAAATGTGTGCGTATTTGATGCACCTACTTTCTCAACAATACATCACACAGTTTCATAGGAGCTTCAAAATCAAGATATGTAGAAGCCTTCGTATTGCAAAACCAGGCATTCGAAATACCACGTAACTTACTGTTACAACCCATTACGTGGTACCACTACACTCGTTTACTGAGTAAATCAGCATAGACCTAACTAGTGACGCTCTATTCCAGTCTGGTACAAACATATTTAACGGGTGTTTCGGGTAAAGTGTGTTCTGTGATCTCGAAATTGTTTCTTAATCCACACGTATCAAGTATTTGAATAACACTGCATCATATAAATTCGCAGTGATCAGTAACACCAAAACACATGACAATAGGGCACCGAGCTGCAAGAATTCAGAGTCGTAGTGCAACATGCGCTAGTGGTGGAAACTAAAAAAATGCACCTGAAGTGACCAAAAAATCTCCCGAAGCATTCTGTGGCACAAAAAGTGGCAAGCTTCATCCAGTAGGGGAGGATGTGCAGAAATATATGATTTTGTTATGCAACAATAAATAAGGCATTTCTCACAAAATACTGTATTATAATAGACAAGAAATAGCTGCAGCACACGGGATCAGTGTCTTGAATTTTAAGGTTAGCCGAGGCTGGACGATTCATCTTATGAGGAGAAATGAGCTTTCCCTTCGATAAAAAACATCATTATATGAATGAATGCCAAATGATTTCCCAAGAAAATCATTGATTTTCATTACTTTATGATTGGGAAGTGAGAAGTGAAGAAATATTTACTTTTTCAAATAGAAAACTCAGATCAGATACCAGTCAGTTTCAATAAGCCACAAAGTCGAACATTTGATAAGAAAGGAACATCATGTGTCATCGTATGCACTACTGGAAGTGAAAAACAACGATGTTCTACAATGCTTGCTGATCGTTGTTCTGAAATGAAAAACAATGCTGAAAGTAACATTTCTGTAAGGGATCCACACTTGCATCCAGAAAAAGGGTGGATGGACACCTCACACATACAAGATTGGATACAAACAGTTTGGAGAAATCCAGTGGGGTCTCTCCTTCAATGTCCAGTCCTCCTCATGTTAAACAGTTTTTTTGGCTACCTGACAGAAGACACTAAGAAATTATTGGAAGTCATGAAACCTGATTTGACAGTGATTCCAGGTGGACTGACATGGGTTTTTCAATCCTTGAACATTTCAACAGTTTAGACTATTCAAGGACAGTGTGGGAAAACTATCAGAGCTGGATGACGGAAAGTGTGTACGAACTTAACTCCACCAGCCAAGATTCGAAAATCACCTGTGGAACTCCTTTGTGAGTGGATAATTTGTACTTGGGGCATGATATCTTCAAAGGGAATTGGAAGGAGCTTCACAAAAACAAGAATCTCAAATACATTAGATGGGAGAGAGTTGGTAAATGTTTCATTTTGTACCCGGATAGGGCACGGCAGGCCTCCCAAACAGTTACACAGTCCCTCAGGACAAGGAGATTTTTGATGATGAGATTTACCGAGAAGGTGAGGTGGGTGCGGCCGTGGCCGGTTACACAAAGTATCCCAGCTTTCTTTGTGAGTGGGACAGTAAAGTTAAGGTCTCATCACTGGACCCAAAGTCCGACTCGTTGGCTGAATGGTCAGCGTACTGGCCTTCGGTTCAGAGGGTCCCGGGTTCGATTCCCGGTCGGGTCGGGGATTTTAACCTTCATTGGTTAATTCCAATGGCCCGGGGGCTGGGTGTTTGTGCTGTCCCCAACATTCCTGCAACTCACACACCACACATAACACTATCCTCCACCACAACAACACGCAGTTATCTACACATGGCAGATGCCGCCCACCCTCATCGGAGGGTCTGCCTTACAAGGGCTGCACTCGGCTAGAAATAGCCACAAAAAAACAACTGGACCCAAAAGGAATACCCATGTAGACAGTGGATTGTAAACTTTAAAAAATATGAATAAAAAATTTATGTTGACAAGTCCATTACCTCGGCTCCATATCAAACTAGGGCTTATGAAGCAGTTTGTTAAGGCTGCAAACAACTAGGCTCTCATCAATACACATACTTTGGAAGGGATAGTATATAGATCACATATTCTCTCTGAAGGAAGGAGTTTTTCCTTGAAAATTTTGAATTCTTAATTATAAGTGATTTTGATTCTAACTAATCTATAATTGAAGTTACATAATTTACACTTACGGTACAGAACTGATACGTTCAGTTTAATTGAAATCAGTGGTGTAGAAAATATTTTTCTGGAAATAATGAAAAGAATATTAAAATTGACAAAAACATAATTACTCTCTACCGGTATGTGATCAAGTTTGTATCCTTTAAAACACACACTGATTTGACTTTACAACAGTTTCACGTATCAAAATGTCTTTAGGGTATGGTACTGGCCCAGACACTCAGAGTTTTTCATTGTGTTCAATTTCCGTTTCCTTTCCAGAATAAACAATAAAATCAAGGATAAACCCAGTTTTACAGTCGCAAAGTATAAACACCTTCATACCAAACCTGTGTCGCTTTGATGGAATGGATTGTTTCCATTTTAGGCAACCTTTCCAAGAACTAGGCTCTCATCAATACACATATTGGAAGGAAATTCTCTCTGAAACATTTTATTATAGGCCTAATTTTGTAAAGTCCGTCACCTGGGGTTTGTAGATTGTTGTCAGAAAAGTGAAGCCTTCTTAGAATGAGGGAGAAATTGTCGCGAGAGCTCACTTTACCGAACACTGGGGTTTCGATCAATTTATATGTTGGCCAATAGCCTTTCATCCTGTTTTTCTTCACATGGCCCATCAACAAAACAGTTGCCAGGAAAACATAAAGAGTCTCCACGGTCATGCCACAGTCTAATATATACAGTCGCGAAGCTCTGATGATATTTTTCATCCGATGAGACTACAGCTCTCCAAGGGGTGAGACTACAGCTCTCCACGCGGCGAGGTAGAGGTAACTTGCTAGCAGACAACAGGGAACGAATTACCACTAGAGTCTAAAATGGTCGTAAACATCTGAACCATTCATGCAAATAATGTCCTGACAAGGTTATTGTAATCCTTATGAAATAGTGGAGGAGGTCAAACAATTTATTTCGATGAGGAGTTCGAGGATAATATCGAAATATTTATTTAATCTATAGGAATTACTTTTCTTTACCGTGGACTATAATATAAAGTCGCTTCTAGAGGGCAACCGGTTCGAAATAGGTATATACCATCGCAGACTTTTTTGTCGAGGCTTCTATGCTCTACAATTCTTACGCTTACACTTGGGGTCTATCGTTGACAGTTCAGGTAGCGTAAGCCAAGAATACAAGTGACCGACCAACATCGAACCTGCCAAGTTGGGCTAAGAAGGCCAGCGCAGCACTCTACCATGGTCGTCACTTGCTTAACGTAACAAATGAGTGGTACTTGTTAATTTCTAACACTATGGAGTTCATAATATTACAAACAACAACTTCTTTGAAATCGATACTTCAAGTCTTGAATCATTGTCATTATCATTCAAATGAAGATTATCAGTAACCCCTGAATTTGATGGATCAAAATCAGCAGAAAGCATAGGAAGAAACCTGCCTACAGAATTCCACTTTCTTGTTTCGGTTTGAACAGCTGACAGCTTAGCCTTCTTTGCGAGAGTGGAGCGCTGCACTTTGTCCTCAATTTCCGTGTTGTCGTCTTCCGAGGAATTACCAATTTTACTCTCATCGGACACAATATAATCACTGTCACCATCATAACTATCAATTTCATCGTCAGACTCCTCGTTAGTCAAAATATTACTTATATCTTGCGGAGTAAGCCCGCATCCTTGACTCCATTTCGACATTACCACGTGTATTTGTTTACTATCATACAGTGTTTGTTTCTACGGAAACCAGAGAAGAGGGAAGAGAAAAGGAATAAGTATTGTCAAGGAAGAGTCGTGTAATGCACTCACAGGAAAAAAAAAAAAAAAAGAAAAAAAAAAAACAGTTCCAGGGTATTGTCGTAATTCGTAGCAGAATCGCATAAAAAGTTAGGTTACGTAACTAGAGATGCTGGGCCAGACCTTCATCACAGAACATACGAGCAGTGATAAAACACGGAATAAAGTTTGCTGAACATGTAAAACTTCCTCCAACAGTTCTAAAAACCTGCCAGTACGATGTCAGGAAACTATTTCAAACATTCAACTTGAAACGTGAATAGACGTAAATAGATGGCAGTACTGCACATTGGGTTAATGTAACGTTTTTCCTTCAAACCTGTTTACACAATACATTACTTTTATATATATATAACAATGTAATATAGGAATATTCAGATGAGTAAAAATCACATGAAAAGCATTTTTTACATGTGATAACATGTGTGTGTTAATCCTGTATATGCATGAGAGTCATATATTCATTTTGATTTTTCAAAGAAACCTGTTGTGATGGAGAAAAACTGACTTAATATCCAGACTCAGCATGCTTAAATATATATTAAAAAATCACTACTTGAACATTATGTAATGATCAGAAAGTTTAAATACACAGGCCAGTGTAATTTGTATGGTATGCCTATTAAGATATATATTCTTTTTTTACAATTTTTTTTACGTCACACAGACAAAGATACGTGTTATGGCGATGATGGGATAGGGAAGGGATAGGAGCAGGAAGGAAGCAACCGTGACCTTAGTTAAGGGACAACCCCAGCTTGGTATGAAAATGGGAAACCACGGAAAATAATCTTCAGGGCTGCCAACAGTGGGGCTCGAACCTATCTGCCGAATGCAAACTGACAGCTACATGACCTAAACTATGCAGCCATCAGCTTGGTGCTATTAGGATATTTCAATTAAAATTATGCTGGAGAATCCACTCAATATTTTGTAGCATTCTCCATCTCAGACCCTGTCTGAAGTTCATCTATTGGTCAAGTTCCCAGTATCTCTTATCCTTCATGGGTAGGGGTATTAATATTGTAACTACTGAGCCTAAACTTCCTGTCAAAAATATCACTCAATAATGCTTCCACAGATATGATGTGTGAAGTACAGCCTGAAGATGAAATCAAATCAAATCAAATCAAATCAAATCAAATCAAATCAAATCAAATCAAAATCTCTTTATTTGCAAATGAGGTGTCTACCTCAGTGGCAAATGGTACACTAAAATACATTATTGTCAAGCACTAAATATTAAATTAACAAGAGAAGAAAATTTTCCTATAATACAATATTATACAATTTATGCTAACAATTTTTTCTATTAAACACACAGCTCATCCTTAATAAATTTATATTGTTTACAAAATTCTACTTATAATATCTCCTGTACTACTTACAAATATAGTCAACTGATATACAGTATGTGGAATTACTTCAAATGATATTATACAACTGGTATAAGAATAAACTTTACATTGCATTTATTTACTTTTTTTTTTTTACCCATTCTGGAACCTAAGTAGCATAACGACCTGCTGCGTCTTAACCAGAGCCCCTTTTGCCACCCACTTTTCAGAGTTTCTGAAGGGCCTTCATAGCTACCGTACCGGTCCCAGGGCCCTCGAAGTCCCCACTGTACTTCACCCGTACAGGCAGTCCCCTACTTTGGCTGTCCAACTCCTTAGACTAGGGGATGTAATTAATTTATTCACACACATTAAAAAAAAAAAATTTACAATAACCTGCACTGGTCGAATGCCCTCTAACACTTCATTTATTTTTCTCTGTTGCTGTTTATTCTCTTCTTGAATATCTGTACAGATTTTGGAAAAGGATCAAACAGTACCCCTGGTAAACTGTTCCACTCCTTCACACCCTTCCCAATGAATGAAAATTTACCCCAATCGCTTCTGCTAAAATTCCTTCTAATTTTATATTTGTGGTCTGTCCTGCTGATATAATTATTTTCCAACTGAAGCCTCTCACGGATATCTCCCCATGCTTCTTCTCTTGTATATGCTCTATATAATCCTATAAGTCTACTCTTTCTCCTGAAATCCCCTGTTACAAATCTTGCTGCTTTCCTCTGCACACTATCTATTTCTTTTATTAGGTATTCTTGGTGAGGATTCCAAACACTGTTTGCATATTCCAATAATGGACGAACCATACTTAAGTAACTTTTTTCTTTTAATTCTTTATTGCATACTTTAAGTAGCCTCATTATGACATGTAACAATCTGTATGCTTTGCCAACAATGTCATCAACATGACCCTTCCAGTGCAAATTACTTTCAAATCTCACACCTAAGTATTTGCACTTGCCATCTTTTGGGATAACTACCTCATCCAAAGTATATTCAAATGCAGTTTTAAAGCTCCTGTTTGTAAAAGTTGTAACAGTTGATTTGCCTCCATTAACCTTCATATTATTTTCTTTAACCCATTGTTGGATACTTTCAAGGTCCCTTTGTAATTCTTAACAATCCTCAATGTTATTTATTTCCCTATAAATAATTATGTCATCTGCATACAATCTTATTTTTGATCTTATATTGTTCCCTAAATCATTTGCGTATATTAAGAGAAGTACCGGACCTATTATACTACCCTGTGCAATTCCCTTACAAACTTACTCTTCCTGCGATACATTATTTCCTACTTTGACTTTCTGAACCCTTGAATTTAGAAATGTTTTTATCCAACGTGTAACCCTTATGTCCAATCCTATTCCCTCCAATTTCTTTAATAATATTCCATGTTCCACTCTATCAAAGGCTTTGGAAAGATCTATGGCTATGCAATCTAACTGACCTCCTGAATCCAACTGAATTGATATGTCCTGCTGAAATCCCACCAGTTGTGCCTCACAAGAAAATTTCTTTCTAAATCCATACTGGCTCTTCATGAACCACTTTTTATCATCACATATCCCTCTGATGTACTTTGATATTAAACTCTCCAGTATTTTATAAACTATACTGGTCAGGCTGATTGGTCTGTAGTTCTCTGGTTTCCTTTTATCACCCTTTCTTTTATAAATTGGTATTATTATAGATTCCTTCCATTCCTTTGGTATTACACTATTATTTATGACACAGTCAAAGATAAATTTTAAATAAGGCACTATGTACCACCCCATTGTCTTTAATACCTCCCCAGTAATTTGATCACTTCCTGCTGCTTTTCCTTGCTGAAGCAGTTGGATTTCTCTGAAAATATCTTCATTTGTTAATGAGAAGCTTCTTGTTTCCCTCTGTGTCTCTCCCTCTCTATCTTCTGTTTCGGTTTCCAACTCCTGACAATCATCTACTGAATCTCTGAATTCCCTACTAAATAGATTTGCTTTTTCAGTATCTCTTAAATAGTGTTCACACCCTTCTCCCACCATTGTAGGAATTTGGATTCCCTTTCCTTTTTGATTCCTGATATATGAATACAGCTTTTTCCATTTCCCTTTGTGGCCACTACCCTCTTGAAGTATGCCATTCATATAATTCTCTTTTGCTTCCTTTTTCACTCTATTCAGTTCCCTCATTAGCTGTTTTCTAGTTTCTCTACTCTCCCTACCCTCTTTGATTTTCCTGTTTACTATTCTACATTTTCTTTTTAATTTTCTTATTTTCCTTGTATAATAAACAGGGTCTGAGGTCATTTTACCTTTCTTAACAGGTACAAATCTCTTCTCTCCTTCCCAAATGATTCCTTTAAATTTAGCCCAAAGTATATCCACATTACTCCCTTCACTTATCCAACAACTGAATTGTGATTTAAGGTAAGTCCAAAATTCATCAACTTTAGTTTTTCTGTACAATTTCTTGTCTTGTGTAACCCTCTTATTAAGCCTTTTTGGTACGAGTCCTACATCCATTATTACAGCCTTATGGTCTCCTATTCCTTCAATTACCTCAGTTTTATCAACAATTTCCCATGGTTTAACCAAGAATACATCTACTAAGTTATTGAGACGAGTCGGTTCTTGTACTACTTGTGTAAATCCTCCCTCCCAAATTATCTTATTTGCCAGTTTCTGTTCATGGGCTTCACTTGCAGCTCCATTCCATTCAACTTCAGGCAAGTTTAGATTTCTCCCAACTATTACCATATCATTATTATTGTTTTTATGAGTATAATTATTATTTTCTCAAATATTTCCATGTCTCTTTCCTCTCTTCCAGGCCTGTATGTTCTTATAATTCTCACCTCCTTCATATTATCACAAACTAATTTTATCCCTAATATTATATCCCTTTCATCGGTAAACCATTCATGTGAACAATAAGTTTCCTTCACCAGAAATTACTTACCATCAGAAAAGACTCCTTACAATTTGTTTTGTGTTCCTGACACAAATAGGTCTTGTGATGGAATAGGAAAGAGCTAAGAGTGGGAAGGAAGTGCTGTAGTCTTAATTAAGATACAGCCTGGTGTGAAAATGGGAAAACAGAGAAAACAATCTTGCGGGCTACTGACAGAGGGGTTCGAACCCATCGGAGAAGATACATACATTCCAATATTCATCTTCTTCAAGCAAACTTGTTCCCAAGATCAAATACAATGATTTATTCATACACTTTGATTCCTAGCAACATAATATCGTGAGAATAAAAATTTATTCAGCCATTATATCATTAGCAAGTTTTTCTTAAGGGTCAGGAGGTAATCATTCTATGAGCTTCCTTAAATAAAGGTCTGCCTTGAACATATAAAACATACACACTTATGTACACAGTAAGAATAGAAATTCTTAAATGATCCAAGAGAAGAAAATGTCACAATTTGTTCAATGTGGTAGTTAAAAATATTAAACTATTAGTTGTTGAAATATTTTGAAGTTGTATACATCAAAATGCACATGCAATGTACAGAAGAACATTTCATAAATTTGAAGGGATTTACAAAATGACTGGTAATTACCTAGGTTCCTGAAGAAGTCTGCATAGTGACAGTTGTATAATGAAAAGAGATAATCTTTTACATCTTGATTACTATGAAGCACTTCCAAAATCTCTGACCCTTTGATGATCTATAATGATAAATAAATCAAATAAAAATTAACAACTAGATACTATAAGAACAATCAAACATTCAAATCCTTTATAAAAGACTGTTTAGAAGGGTTATAGGCAGGTACATTCAGGGAAACGGGGTGGCCTAGGGAGCGGTGTTAAGCAAACAGGGAACTGGAAATCAAATAGGGATGACATAAAAATGTTAGTGCTCAACTGTAGAAGCATTGTAAACAAAGGAATCGAATTAAGTAATTTAACAGATATATACTTACAAGATATTGTAATAGGAGTTGAATCACGCTGAGAAATGATATAATGGATGCAGAGATATTCTCACAGAACTGGAGTGTGTATCGTAGAGATAGGATAGGAACGGTAGGAGGGGAGCATTAATTCTGGTGAAAGAAGAATTTGTAAGCTACGAAAAAGTTAAGGATGAAAAACATGAAATTCTGGGTGTAAGGCTCTTCTCTAAAGATAATAGGCAACCTGATGTCTTTGGAGTGTACAGACCGGGAAAAGGTAGCGCTGACGCTGATTCAGAATTATTAGATAAGATAATCAGCTATGTTGGAAATGATATGGAAAGGAATGTGATAGTAGCAGTGATCTCAATTTACCAAATGTCAATTGGGAAGGTAATGCGAACGACAGGAAGCA
Organism: Anabrus simplex; assembly: GCF_040414725.1. Lineage (NCBI taxonomy): Eukaryota > Metazoa > Arthropoda > Insecta > Orthoptera > Tettigoniidae > Anabrus > Anabrus simplex. Next base: position 714,615,903 of record NC_090266.1, read on the forward strand.
TGACCAACAAATGGCAAATAAGTTCATAAGGGAAGGGCACCTGATTCAGAAAGTGATGGAATCAACTAGAGGGAAGAATATTTTGGATGTGGTGCTGATAAAACCAGATGAGCTCTATAGAGAAACTGAAGTAATAGATGGTATTAGTGATCACGAAGCTGTTTTTGTCGTAGTTAAAAATAAATGTGGAAGAAAGGAAGGTATTAAAATTAGGACTATTAGGCAGTACCATATGGCTGATAAAACAGGCATGAGGGAGTTTAAAAAAAGTAACTATGATCGCTGGAAAATGGTAAATAAAAATGTAAACAGACTCTGGGATGGGTTTAAAGCAATTGTTGAGGAATGTGAAAATAGGTTTGTTCCTTTAAAGGTGGTTAGGAATGGTAAGGATTCACTATATTATAACAGAGAAGTAAAGAGACTAAGGAGGTGCAGACTGGAAAGAAATAGAGTTAGAAATGGTTATGGAAGTAAGGAGAAATTGAAGGAAACTAGGAAATTGAATCTAGCAAAGAAGTCAGCTAAGGATAACATGATGGCATGATAGCATGATGGTCATACAAATTTTAGTGGAAAATGGAAGAGTATGTATAGGTACTTTAAGGCAGAAACAGGTTCAAAGAAGGACATTCCAGGAATCATTAATGAACAAGGGGAGTGTATATGCGAGGATCTTCAAAAGGCAGAAGTATTCAGTCAGCAATATGTAAAGACTGTTGGTTACAAGGATAATGTCCAGATAGAGGATGTGAGTAACACTAAACAAGTATTAAAATTTACCTATGATAACAATTTCTGGGGATATACTAAAGGCAATGGGTTGGGATATAGTACCATATCTGAAATACTTATTTGATTATTGTTTGGTTGAAGGAGCTACACCAATAATAATAATAATAATAATAATAATAATAATAATAATAATAATAATAATAATAATAATAATAATAATGTTATTTGTTTTACGTCCCACTAACTACTTTTTAAGGTCTTCGGAGACGCCGAGGAGCTATACCAAATGAATGGAGAGTTGCTATAGTAGCCCCTGTGTATAAAGGAAAGGTTGATAGACATAAAGCTGAAAATTACAGGCCAGTCAGTTTGACATGCATTTATGTAAGCTTTGGGAAAGCATTCTTTCTGATTATATTAGACATGTTTGCAAAATTAATAACTGGTTTGACAGAAGGGAGTTTGGGTTTAGGAAAGGTTATTCGACTGAAGCTCAGCTTGTAGGACTTCAGCAAGATATAGCAGATATCCTGGATTCAGGAGGCCAAATGGACTGTATTGCGATTGATCTATCTAAGCCATTTGATAGGGTAGATCATGGAAGACTACTGAGTGCAATTGGACTAGAAAACAGAGTGACTGAATGGGTGGCTATATTTCTAGAAAATAGAACTCAGAGAATTAGAGTAGGCGAAGCTTTATCTGACCCTGTAATAATTAAGAGGGGAATTCCTCAAGGCAGTATTATTGGACCTTTATGTTTTCTTATACATATCAATGATATGTGTAAATAAGTGGAATCAGAGATAAGGCTGTTTGCAGATGATGTTATTCTGTACAGAGTAATAAATAAGTTACAAGATTGTGAACGGCTGCAGGGTGACCTCGATAGTGTTGTGAGATGGACGGTGGACAATGGTATGATGATAAACGGGGTTAAAAGTCAGGTTGTGAGTTTCACAAATAGGAAAAGTCCTCTCAGTTTTAATTACTGCATTGATGGGGTGAAAGTTCCTTTTGGGGATCATTGTAAGTACCTAGGTGTTAATATAAGAAAAGACCTTCATTGGGGTAATCACATAAATATGATTGTTAATAAAGGGTACAGATCTCTGCATATGGTTATGAGGGTATTTAGGGGTTGTAGTAAGGAGGTAAAGGAGAGGGCATATAAGTCTCTGGAAAGACCCCAGCTAGAGTATGGTTCCCTCACCAGGATTACTTGATTCAAGAACTGGAGAAAATTCAAAGAAAAGCAGCTTGATTTGTTCTGGGTGATTTCCGACAAAAGAGTTGCGTTACAAAAATGTTGCAAATTTTGGGCTGGGAAGATTTGGGAGAAAGGAGACGAGCTGCTCGATTAAATGGTACGTTACATGTAATAAATATCATTTTTGGTCCGTATTGATGATATTTGATTGAAATAATAACATTAAGTTATTTATTAGACCATCTAATCAATACAAAATCGTCTTGGATGATTTACATAAATTTGTTAGCTAATAGTGGTACATGTTTCGCCTTCCCTGAAGGCATCATCAGCCATAGTCTTAACCTTAAATTAAAAATAAGCGTCTAAATAACATGTAGTAATGAAATGAATTTTAAAATCTTGAAGAGATTTGAAGTAAAATAACATTAAAAATAACAATGATGGTTTGAAAAATACAATGTGATGAGATACAATAGTGGAAGTATTAACAAAATTAACATTAGAAGGCTGCTAAAATAAGTACAATGGATAAAACAACAGATTGTTATACAACAAGTAGTAAGATTGCATAAAAGTAAAGTTGATAGTCTGGCGGTTATAATTAGACGATGGCGAAAAATCTTATATAATCAAAGTAAAGAAGAGAGAATAAAAGTCAAAGTTAGTCGAGAGATCCGAAGTTAATCATGATCTTGAAGATAAAAGACGAAAGTCAGATGCATATGGTGAAGTTGTAGAACACGTTGAGGATATGAAGTTGGTGAATAGAAGTTGAAGAACAGTTTCAAACAGGATCACTATGGACCATCTCAAAATTTGAAGTGATGTTCAAATGTTATAAATTGTGAGTTTGTAGATATTCTAGTTGAAAAAGCATATAAAAGTGGAATCATTTGACGGTGACAAAGATAGCTTGTAATATTATGAGTTAGAAGTATTTTGGCAAATACTTCTAACGGAAAATACTTCTAACTCATAATATTACAAGCTATCTTTGTCACCGTCAAATGATTCCACTTTTATATGCTTTTTCAACTAGAATATCTACAAACTCACAATTTATAACATTTGAACATCACTTCAAATTTTGAGATGGTCCATAGTGATCCTATTTGAAACTGTTCTTCAACTTCTATTCACCAACTTCATATCCTCAACGTGTTCTACAACTTCACCATATGCATCTGACTTTCGTCTTTTATCTTCAAGATCATGATTAACTTCGGATCTCTCGACTAACTTTGACTTTTATTCTCTCTTCTTTACTTTGATTATATAAGATTTTTCGCCATCGTCTAATTATAACCGCCAGATTATCAACTTTACTTTTATGCAATCTTACTACTTGTTGTATAACAATCTGTTGTTTTATCCATTGTACTTATTTTAGCAGCCTTCTAATGTTAATTTTGTTAATACTTCCACTATTGTATCTCATCACATTGTATTTTTCAAACCATCATTGTTATTTTTAATGTTATTTTACTTCAAATCTCTTCAAGATTTTAAAATTCATTTCATTACTACATGTTATTTAGACGCTTATTTTTAATTTAAGGTTAAGACTATGGCTGATGATGCCTTCAGGGAAGGCGAAACATGTACCACTATTAGCTAACAAATTTATGTAAATCATCCAAGACGATTTTGTATTGATTAGGTGGTCTAATAAATAACTTAATGTTATTATTTCAATTAAATGGTACGTTCCGAGCTGTCAGAGGAGAGATGGCGTGGGAGGGCATCAGTAGACGAATAAGTTTGAGTGGTGTCTTTAAAAGTAGGAAACATCACAATATGAAGATAAAGTTGGAATTCAAGAGGACAAATTGGGGCAAATATTCGTTTATAGGAAGGGGAGTTAGGGATTGGAATAACTTACCAAGGGAAATATTCAATAATTTTCCAATTTCTTTGCGCTCATTTAAGAAAAGGCTAGGAGAACAACAGATAGGGAATCTGCCACCTGGGCGACTGCCCTAAATGCAGATCAGTAGTGATTGATTGATAAATGTATTCCACTATCACTTTCTCCTGCATTAAGCTTTGTTTATCACACTTCACACACTGAATGGAAAAAAAGTGACTCTACTGTCAGATACACGCCTACCTTTCCCTTCCCTACTTAGCAAGACCGAATTGATTCAGGCGGAGGTATTTTGTTGCTAGTGTCTAGTCAATATTCCCGATATCAAAATTGCACATTATTCTTCATACAACAACAAGCTGCAGTGTTCTGAAAGTATGAGTGCACCAAATTACTGAGCACCTGTTTCTGGCAATGAGAGGTGTTTGCGACTCCAACGTACGAAAAGGTTAAATTTCCACTTTTTACTTTAAACAAAAACACCTCAGCCTCTTCAAATATTTCAGTTTTTGTTTCACATTAACAGTACGTAAGCATTAGACAAATTCGTATCAAATTACGTTCTTTACAGCATTCCTTTTACAACAAACGTTCATATCTTCAACCACTCAAATGATGGAAACTTGAAAATTTCTAATTTAGGTTTCTATAAAAAAAAAAGTACGAGCTCATCCAAACGAAACTGAAACCATGAGACATGGCTAATTTCCGTGTATGCACACGCACTCACATTCATTTACATACCTGCCAACTTTCCAAACGACCCATCAATAAAATCCCTGTACATCAAAATACGCGTGAACCCAATGCACCAAAATGCGGCAAAACACGACGAAATTCATGTATTTTCTTCACTTCAGATAATTACGAGTTCAACAGCATTAATATAAAACACTACATACAACCAATGACATTATAACAGAATATTTCAAGTCAGTTAAATCAACACAAATATTTTCAAATGCATCAATGAAATCTACTTACACAATGCAATTTGTTTATGCACATGACTAATTAAAACTTTGAAGTAAAGAGTATGTTGCTGCACATAATTTTATGCACCCAAATTATTTACATTATTTACACCATCACATGCACGTCTTCGTTCTGATTTAACAGCTAAAGTTGTGGTTTGCTTTGCTTTCTTCAGAAAGACAATGGAATACGTGTTTTTATAACATGCTTCTGAACTTCTGGTCTTCAAACTGGAAATGACTTGCAGAGTTCCACTGGACATCAATGACCTGAACTGTCTCGTCTTGTTTTCAATCGAGCTAAAAATTCGTTAACACTCTGCATTACTATGTGATATGGTAAGCAACCTGTGCATGTTTGAGCAAATTGTTCTTAAAAGGGAACTTAGTCACAGGCTGCACAGAAATAGTTCGTGACTGATTAGAAAAACAGAGATTTCTCTTCATCTTGTAGTGCCTTAACCAAGTTTGAGGTTTGAATGCCAATCACCAGTTCTTCATCATCCTTCTGATTCTGGATTGGGTGATACTACACATGAAGTAATGCAGGCAGTTTAATTATACTTGGCGACCACCTGTTTCAACAGATCCATCATTAATTCAAACAGTATACGGATATGTGGTGAAGCACTATTAAGGACAGTACTGATCATATCAAATGATGAGAATAGTCACATGTAAAATAGTACAAAATGCCCTGTTTAGGTCAGAGGAAAGAAACAAACAGCTTTTCTTCATACTATTTGCTTTATGTCGCACAGACACAGATAGGTCTTATGGCGACGATGGGAGAGGAAAAGCCGAGGAATGGGAAGGAAGCGGCCGTGGCCTGAATTAAGGTACAGCCCCACCATTTGCCTGGTGTGAAAATGGGAAACCACAGAAAACCATCTTCAGAGCTGCCAACAGTGGGATTCGAACCCACTATCTCCCGGATGCGAGCTAACAGCTGCGTGCCCCTAACCGCACGGCCAACTCGCCCGGTCTTTTCTTCATGAGATGTAGTAGGATTCATGTTTCTGAGAACAGGTGAGTCATGTTTGGAAGAACATGCCATTCTTTTGTCAGAAGATGAGGTTGGAAGATGAGGAGGAGGAAGAGGAAGGAGAATCACAAACTCTTCATTTGTTTGTCATTAGACCTACAGTGTCCTTTGGGAATAGTAAAAAAAAAAAAAAAAACTTGTGCACACATGCTTCAACAACTTGTTTCTTTTCCATGCATACTCTGAAATTTCTAAAGGTGGTTTTTTTTTTTTTTGGCACTCTTCTCCAAGTAATAGAAAATATCAACAAGAATCATATCAATTCTAACTGGTGAAGTTGCAGCAAACCCCCCACCAACCTGGGCCCAATGTTTGGGAAGCCAGGCTCTCCCTGTCACAAGTCAGGTCAAAGAGAGAGTGATAGAGGAGTAACATCTCTTTAAAAAACCTTGGTCCAGCTGACCCGGCTGGTAGTCCCATGTGAAGGTCCCTTACCAGGGTTACGGTGAAGACCTCAATGGCAGTGAAGGCGGAGAAGAGGAACAGTGGAACTGGCGGAAGGGGGAAAACCTCCTATTCTGGATAAATAGAACAGGAACTGCTGCCTTGCAGTAGAAGTGGGAACTTCACAGGCTAAGGGAAGAAACCCCGACAGAAAATCAGCTTGGTGCCTACGCTTAAGATGGCAGCCCCGTCAAGGCACTTGGAAGCAGTGGGTTAATCACTCGCTCTTCTTAAATAATCTGATTATAGAAACTGAGGCGAAATTACAAAACCGGATGGATAACCTAATGGAAACCTTCGGCACAAAGAGGATAACGAAAATTGGTTTCTGGAACGTGAGGACCTTGAGGGAGAAAAGAAGACAAACAAGAGACACGGGAAATGAAGAACTACGGGCTGGACAATCTGGGATTGAGTGAGGTGAGGTGGCCAGGATTTGGCGAGATACAGACAACAGATGGAATTACATTTCTATATTCAGGTGGTGAGGACGAAGAGCACAGGGATGGAGTGGGGTTGCTGCTCAGTAGAAATGCAATGAGAAGTCATATGGAGTGGAAGCCAATTTCAAGTAGGCTGCTAGGTTCAAGACCAATATCTGAAATGTGACCATTATTCAATGCTATGCACCTACAGAACTATCGGAGTTGGAAAGAAAGGAAGAATTCTACCAAATGTTGCGAGATGCCACAATGAAAAAAGTAAGAAGGATATTCTTATAGTTATGGGAGACTTCAACGAGAAGGTTGGCTCAAAAAATGAAGGATTGGAGCACATCATGGGTGAGACATCAGGGTCTTGGTGAGATTAGTGAAAATGGGGAAAAGTTTACGGAATATTGCACCAGCCAAGACTTAGCGATAGGTGGCACGGTGTTCCCGCATAGATGGCGTCACAAGGTCACGTGGGTGTCTCCTGATCTAGTCACAGGAAACCAAATTGATCACACTGCAGTGAGCAGGAAGTACAGAATAAGTTTGGAAGTTGTTAGGCACATGAAAGCAGTGACCATCATCTTCTTGTCGCCAACTTCCGTACAAAGATCGTGGCAGTCCACCAAAAGCTCAACACTCGGCATAAGTAGTTTGATGTTGGTAAGCTAATGAATTAGCAGACGTTGGAATAATTTCAACTGGAACTTAGCAACAGATTCCAGGTGTTGGATTCTGAGATAGAGAAGGATGCGGAGACTGTATGGCAGAGTCCTGAAGAGAGGCCCAGCCCATGAGCTGCTTCGGCAGTAGGCTGCAATAGGCTTTGAAAGGCTCGAACATATGAAGTCCGTGACGTCATCGCACGGGCCGGTCTGGGCCAGCGCTCTGTCATGCGTACGCAGTGAGCCAAGGACAGCGCTGTGGTAGTTCTATGGGCTGACTGCTTCAATGTGTACAGTGTACTGCGTGTCAGCGGAGTGCGTTGCATTACGGTCGAGTGGAGCCGATCAAATTTGCTGTGGTTTTCTGTTTGACTTCTTCTTCTATCCTGTTATCGGAAGTGAATGTGGACTGTAGTTCCAAAAGGAAGGAAACCATGGCAAAAAATTGTGAAGTAAAAAAAAAAAAAGAAATAAACGAACTAAAAACCGCATAATACAAGACTTCTGAACCGGACCCTAAACATAAAAGTTGTATTTGTTTGGTATTGAAGCCTGCAGTTGACGGTGATGGGAAAGACGTTAATTTTGTGTGCTGTACGATCTGCAGTGAACTTTATGTACACACTAGCAGTTACCCGCGGCTTCTCGCATGGATTTCGTAATTTGATAAAAGTAATCATTCCTCAGTACTGTACTAAGACATTATCTGAAAATCCCGGAAGTATAAAACCACACTAAAAAATTGGGTTTCATTTAACATCTCAGAAACTCTTTGTAAACCAAGTGTGTCGCATTGCCTTTTGGGGCTAAGATGACCATGCGACATAGAACTGTACACGTCAGAACGTCTTCTCTCAAGTAAAAAAAGAAAGTTTCTTTATTTTTAAAGGAGATTACAAATACATATTTCCACATCTGTAACATCTTCAGGTTTTGAGATGTAAGTATCCGCAGCCCTTCCTCCACCCCCACCTACGTGGATTTTCCGAAAACAAAAAAAGAGTGACGTTTATTTTTAAAGGACATTCCAAGTACCAAGTTCCATGTCTATAATATGTAAAATTTTTGACATACACTGCAGATATACCAATACTCATTTTAAAAATTCACCTGCTTTTTCAATTCTTTTCAGTCTCTTAAGGGTTTTTTTCCGAAAAAAAAAAAAAAAAAAAAAAAAAAAAAAAAAAAAAAAAAAAAAAAACGTGTTTATTGATAAAGGAGCTGCCAAATACCAATTATCACGACTGTAACATCTTCAGTTCCTGAGATATTTTCATCCTCATGAAAATAATTGAACACCTTTCAACACCCCCCCCCCATCCAAAGTTAATTTTTACCCCCAAAAATGAGTGTTTTTTATTTTTCAATGTGATTTCAAACACCCATTTTCACGTCTGCAACATCTTTAGGTTTTTTAGATATAAGTATCCTCATACAAATAATTCAACTAATATTCCATTCCTTTCATCCCCCCTTAAGTGGATTTTCCAAAACCAAAAGAAAACATATTTCTTTCTTCTTAAAGGAGACTCTAAATACCAATTTTTACGTCTGTAACAACTTCAGCTTTTGAGATATCAGTACCCTAATAACATTAATTCAACCCCCTTTTCAGTCCCTTTTACACCCCCCCCCCCCTGCCACGTTAAGTGGATTTTCAAAAAACAAAATAATACCTGTTTTTATTTTTTTTTTAAATATCAATTTTCACATCTGTAACGTGTTAAGTGTTTGAGATATACTGTAGATATGCTCATCTTAAGAATTCACGCCAACCCACATTTCAGTACTTCTCCCCCCCCCCCCCCAGCGTCTTTTCCAAAAACAAAATAATACATCTCTCTTTATTTTTAAAAGAGATTATAAATACCACTTCACGTCTGTAACATGTTAAGTTTATGAGATATATTGTAGATATGCTCAGGGATTATGTGTACAAATTTTGGTTGGCAGCTATCCCTAAACGTACACGCATAATCTCGCTGCTGTAGAATCCTGGAGCTGGGGTTGCCATGGTTACGGCAGTTCATTTCCTTATCCGATTCCGAGAGCAGGGGTAGTGTGGCGCCAATATCTCCATAACGGCGGTTTAAGGGCCCGTAGGGCTTACCGAGATTTGTTCTTTGGGTCAAGGGGCTTAAAACGAGCTTAGTCTCGTTCTGGCACGAAAAATTCGATATTTCGCCTATATTAGCCTCTTATTTTTATATATCCCCCGTCGCCCCCCACCTCGAATTGTTTTGAAAATAAAATACAGCCCATGTCTCTCAGGGATAATGTATATTTACATTAGTAAAGGGATTTTTAGAATCGGTCCAGTAGTTTCTGAGATTACCCTCCAGATATACACAAACTAACACAATTCACGCTCTCTCTTTATTATATTAGTATACTGTAGATTGAAGGAGTCGGACTGATTTTGTCTTTTTATGATTAGATAAAAAACTTATGATAAACGAGGTGTGCTTGAATGACGAGCATTTTAATGTTTCCGTGTCATCAGACTCCATGACTATGCCACAACCTGCCAAAGTAATGAAGTTCTCTTTGTGCACTGATGTTCAAGATGCTCCTATTCCAACAGATGAGCTGGAAAGATATTTAAAGCAGAACTGTGGAATGGGAGAAAATAGATATAGCATCCTATTGGAGAACAAATGGACAAAACTATTCAAAATTTCACCAGATCGCTAAGAAAGTAATATGTATGCAAGCATCAAGTTCAGCTTCAGAGAGAAATTTCAGTTCAGTGGGCTTCATTCTCTTCTACAACCAGACAATTGCTGATGCTCTTCTTTTCATTCACAGTAATTCCATTCCACCACCATTAATAATGACCAATAAACTACGCACACTAAGTAAAACCTATGTTCAGGTTTGTTTTTGTTGTTGGCATATTGCACGTCATTTCTGTTTGTATTTTATTTTGAGGTAAACGCGAATGAAGTCCTATGAATATGCTTCGTGTTATTTAGATTCATTTTCAGTTAACTTGATGCCAACTGCAAACTAATATTACAGTAGAAGTCCGCTATAGCGAGTAAGGCATATAACGAGAACTCCGCCATAGCGACGACTTTTTTCTGTCCCTTCAAAAATTCCAATATTAAACTGTGTGTCATCCTTCGGTTACAGCGAGAACCCTATCACTGACGCATCCGTTATTACGAGCGATTAAGCGCGCGCGATTTTTTCCGTTACCGATTATGCACACCAGTGATGATACTGCATGCGATCGATTGCCGTCGGCATCGTTTCCTCGCTGTGCGCACTAGCGACTTCTCTCGTCGACATTCGAAGGCGATGTCGGAGTCGATTAGTAATACCCGTCGACAGCTGTTCCGTAAAGAAAATTCGAAATGAAAGAGAACATATTTTCGTAATAAATGCGTAAAATAACGTGTCAATAACGGTTGTTAACTCGTTAAAATTAAGGCTGACTAAACGACCGCTTAATTCTGAGGCTAAATACTGCACTTACATAAGAATGGGATACACCTCGAGAAACGGCAGAGTGCTTAATTGATTTTAGAGGTTAGTTTATATTTTGTTGCGTCTGGTTAAATTACGGAAAGGCTATTATGAAAATTTATAGCGAGAATGTTATCATTTTTCTACTTGCGCTTGAAGTGTGTTTTCATCATACGTATTTTACGGTTAAGTTAGGATACGTGACGCTGTTTGAATAAGAAAACTGAAACGTTTGCAACAAAATGGCGTTCGATCATCAGTACGGTATAGTTTTCTCACTTTGTGCATTTGCGAGCTCTCTCGTTGACATTCAAAGGCAATGTTGGAGTTGATTAGTAATAGGTACCCATCGACTGTTGTTCTCTAAAGAAAATTCGAAATGAAAGAGGATAACACGTTTTCGTAATAAATGCGTAAATAACGTGGTCGGTAGCAGTTGTTTTAACTCGTTAAAAATAAAGGCTTAAGTAAATGATATCTTCATTTTAATGTTATATACGAAAATTAAGTAAGAATGTGATACACCTCAAGATATGGCAGAGTATCTACAGCACTGATTTCAGAGGATATTTCATATCTTCTTGCGTCTAGTTAAGGCTATTTACATGTAATTTTTTCGCGAGGAGGTTATTTCTCTACATGCGTTTCAAATATGTTTTCATGATACATATGCGGTTAGGTTTGGTGGCGCTGTTTGAAGAAGAAAGCCGAGGTGTTTGCCACAGAAATCTCTGGAGTGATGCCGTATTTCTCCGAATACAAGACTTTTATTTTTTCTCAGAATCTCATGCAAAAACTCAAGGGTTGTTGCATTCGCGGCCTAACAGTAATTTAATGGATACCACTGATAACTACCGCGGTAACCACACTGCTTCTTTTCACACGCGCACAGAACTCGTTGACAATAAACGACTGCCTCTTTACTATACATCGCTAGCCGCGACAACCGGTTCATTCTCTTCGAACATCGCATGTCCACGCTCTTTTCGGCTGAGTGGCGCTCATCTCTGCTGTTACCCAGTCGGCCCAAGGAAAATCAAACGGGCTGTCGCCTCCCCTCTCCACTATGTACTCGTGCCTAATCCAGGGCGTGGACACGTCTTATTCTCCAACCTCCATCTGTGATGAAATTCGCCGCAACGAAACCTTTGTTGAAGCTGTTCTTCGTCTCCAGGATGGCCTCTCAGGACAACCTTCTCCAGACGTCGTCGCCTTCTTCCGCTTTCCAGGCCCACCGCTCGGCATCATTGAACATGGTATACGACTCTATGATGCTGACTACGCTGCAGTCCCTACTCCGGAGCATCTACTACAGCAAATGATTTCCCTTCCTGACTTCCCCATCTCTCCTCCCATCGTTACTCACACCACCCCTACGTTTACTACTACTACTACTACCACCACCACCACCACCGTCACCACTTCTGTACATTCTGCTCAGTCTACTTCCCCCTGCACTGTTACGTCCAGTCACTCCTCTTCTATCATGTCTGCACCAGTTATCTCCCTACCTGCTCATTCACAGCCGCCCCCTGCTCACTTCACAGATGCCACCGTTGCAGCTCCGCCACTCTCCCCCAACACTGAAGACTCCTCCGTACCAGCTCACAACCGGCCTTCGTCACCGAGCTGTGTCATCCCTGGTATGGATCCTGCCTTCACCGAGCAAGACATCCTGGCTGAACTGACCTCCGCCGGCGTTCCTGCCCGTCGAGTGCTCCGCATCTTTAACTCCAGCGGCCCAACCTTCATGGTTCGTTTCCAAGTCTCCTCTGCAGCCGACGTCGACCATCTCATCACCACCGGCGTCCGATTTCGCGGGCGAACATATAGAGTGGAGCCTTCTTGCTCCCCACCCCGCCCTGCTCGTTCCCCTCCTCTTACCTCTTCTCATAGCCCGCCGTCCGCCCCGCCGCCCACGCCCCCACCGCAAGCGGTCCCCTTACCAGCTCCACAACCTAACTTCTTCCTACCGCCACTCCCGACCTTAGATCTCCTCCGTCTTCTTGCCACTTCCCTTACCAACATTACCGCCTACCTTTCCTACCTTCTCTCACAATACTACACTCCACTTTACACCCAGTTTCTCCCCACACTGTATATGTAATACGATTATGTACATATCTGTAAATAAATGTCACTCTCTGTAATGCGCGCCCGAGATACATCAGTTTTCAATAAAGTCACTTGTCCCCTCTTCCCCTGCAGTTCGTGAAGGCTTGCCTGCGCGGGGTGCTTTGCGGGCTTCGCCCTGGGTTTAGGCTTGTTGTGACGGTGCCCTTATGCCAGATTCATTCACTCTTTTCCCCCTCTGGTGTGTACAACACACACCCCCTACATTTTCTCTCTTCTGTCAATTCTTCCCTTTACACGGCCGAAGAGCTCCTTAGTTGAGCTGATGGCCCGCCCCTCCTCGTCTGAGGAGAGGGAGTGAAATAACTTGTTTTCGCTTCGCTTCGACAACCGGTTGTACACTGCCTGTGTTGTTTCTCAAATCTGCAGAATGGTATCAAAAGATGCGACCCTTCGAATTCTAAGAAAAGCCATGGTCACTCAGTGGCAGAGTTATAACGCGTCACATGACGCTTAGTAAAATTAAGTTTTATAGACAGCAGGAATATTTTCGTGATGGATACTCGTATTGTAAAGATACGTGGAAAGGGTACAGCCGGGAAATTTTCAACGGGTGCTAGTCGATATTACGATGCCAATTTTAAGTTAATGGTTATTAAACACTCGGAAATGTAGAATAAAGGTGCAGCCGCAAGAAAATACGGCATAGGCCTAAATAAAGCCAATATTCGGCGTTAGCGTGAAGACAAAGAGCTAAAAAAAATGCGTTCTGTATAAGAAATGCATTCAGTGGTCTGCAACAAGGACACTTTAAAGAAGTCGAAGATGAAATTGTGAGGCATGTGCACGAAAAACGCAACGGCGGAATGGCAATACCGTGGCGCAATAAACTCGTTCGTTGACTTTCAACGTTCGCGATTAGGCCTATACATCGCTAGGTGGCAAGCGAGACGTGCGTGTAGTGGTAGCCGGTTATATCTGACGCTGCGTTAAAGTACCCACCAGTTTTCTAGACAGCAAGAATAATTTCCTGATGGATCGTTGTATTGTAGAGACGCATGGAATAGGTATTGCCGGAAAATTTTCAACGGGTTCTCTTCGGTATTATGATGCCAATGTTATGTTAATGGTCATTAAACCCGCGGAAATAAAGAATATTTGAGCAGCAGCCAAAAAAAAAAAAAAAAAAAAATAAATAATAATACGGCATGACGAAAGTCAATGTTCGGCGTCTAAAAATAGTCTAAAAATGCGTAGGCCTACTGTACAACAAGGCATTCATATGATTTTACTAAGTTCTTTTTGAGCCTGATTTAAATTTTTTGTAAGAAAAAGTGGGGTTCATCTTAGATTCGGAGAAATACGGTACTATAATTTTTTCACAATGAAATTAAACATACACTTTCAGGCAGTATCGGATTACGAAAAATAAACAAGTAAGCCGTAGTGTGGATATCATCTGCGGAAACGCAAGTTTTGAACAAAATGATTGCCGTTTCATACCGATTTTAATGTGCATGGGGGTTTTTCCGACAAAAATCGGATATAACGACAATCCGTTATAGCGAGTAAATTTTTCGATGCTATGGATTCTCGCTATAACGGACTTCTACTGTAGTTTATAACAAGGTTTCTGCTTGTTTTCAATTATAATAATTATTATTATCATTACAGTGCAGGAGAAATCTCTGCCATTTAATTTCCAAATGCGATTAGCCTATTTAAAGTATGTTATTAGAGTACGGGAATTCGTAGAGTGAATGAACCGAATAGTAGTGTGGCGTGAACATCTCGTACGCGGCGCACACGTTATTGTGGAGAAGTACTCAAGGTTATTCTACTGAGCCCGTGCAGTGCGGTGGGCTGTATGAGCCCAGTGCTGTGGGCCAGTACACTGCCGCGTCAGAAGAGAATGGCACTGCACGGGCTGGGCTGCCGGAGCCTGTGGGTTTGAAGTGCTGCGCGGTGGGTCTGGCTGCAGGACTCTGCTGTATGGAGGGAGGTAAAGAACATCTTTGTGGAAACAAGTGAGAAGCAGCTCGGACACAAAAACTATCTGCGGAAGGAATGGATATCTGATCAGACCTGGGACAAGATAACTTACAGGAAGGAGATAAAGGTCAAGCTAAATATATGCAAGACTAGACAGCAGAAGGCTCAAACACAAGCTGAGTATCCAATAGCAGATAGGGAAGTAAAGAGTGTGCGAAAGGATCACAGGAAGTGGAGTGATGAGCAGGCAGAGAGAGCAGAACAAGCAGTATAAAGGGGGAATATAAAGGAGGTTTATGGCATCACAAAGATGCTTTCGAAGAAAGGTTTTAATAAAACTAGGCCTGTGAAGAGCAAGACAGGAGAGATCCTCATTACGTGCAAACAACAGCCGAGTAGATGGAGGGAAAAATTTGCGGAGGTTTTTAATAGAGATGTGGGACTATAAAATGAGCAGCAAGGAGATGAAGAAGAAGGAGAAAGTGATCCAGGCATCCGCCTTGATTCTCCAACCAAGGATGAGATACGGAGAGCGTTGAAGCAGATGAAAAATGGGAAGTCACCAGGTCTTAACAACATTCCAGCAAAAGTACTGAAAGCAGCCCTTGATACTATAATCAGATTGCTGCACCCACTGCTGGAGAAGATATGGAAAGAGGAGAAAATACCGACCGACTGGAAGAAGGGGCTGATAGTAAAGTTATCGAAAAAAGGGGATACAACAAACTGCAACAACTGGAGGAGCATCACCTTGCTCTCCATTCCAAGCAAAGTGCTGTCGCGAGTCATCCTGAATCGCACAAAGGATTCAGTAGAAAGAAGGCTTCGAAAGGAACGGGCAGGATTTTGGCAACATTACAGCTGTGTGGATCTCATCAATACACTCCGAATCAAAATAGAGCAGGGTGTGGAATGGCAGAATAACCTCTACCTTGCATTCGTGGACTTTGATAAAGCCTTCGATTCTGTACATCAAAGAATCAAGTGGAAGACCCTCGAGGAATACAGAATTCCATAAAAAATTATCAAGATCATGAAAGAGATGTACGTGGGGTATAAGTGTCAGATTTTTCATGAAGGGAAACTAACAAAAGATAAACTTCAAGTCTGAAGTGAGGGAGGGGTGTGTTCTTTCTCCCACTCTGTTCCTGCTGGTCCTATATAGTGTGATGAAGAAGGTAATGGGAGAACAGAAGAGGGGTGTTCAATGAGGATGAGGGATAGGCTTGAAGATCTTGACTTCGCAGACAACACTTGCCTTATGGCACAGCACCATTTTGTTTAGGACACACATTGCTTTGGGTGACCACAACCATACTTTTTTCACGATTTCCGACATAAGAAACATCTTTCTGAACAATGCTCCTGCATGGTCAGCTGCACTCAATGGAATGTTGTGTTCCACTACAAAAGAAGTAAACAAACACTAGGCCTTTATTACATCGTAAACATTTGGCTTTGGCAAAAAACAAAAAAAATGTTTATTTTCTGTTTTTTCCCCTTACATTTCAGTTTACCAAGAAGTTTAACATATTTTACATGATTAGTCAGATTGTTTTTGTAGCCATGTGCTATGTTAATATCACAAGAGCACACGGTACAAAAAGTAAATTTGTCACCTATTCTCGATTTCAGTATACATGGAAAATTCAAAGAATAGATTTCCGTAAACACCCGATGATGTCTTTTCATAGATTTACTCATGATTACCGATAAAATCGATCAAAAGACAAAATAAGCAACAAACACAATTCATGTTAATCCACAATCTTTGCAATATGTGGCAATAATTATGAAGCAAATTAAGCGATAAACATAATTCACATGTTATTTTTTTAAAAACTACAACATAACCTATGCTTTGTAATCCGTGGTGAAGAACAAACAAACAATTTTTACACAGGATGGTAAATGTTGTTATTGAACAAATCGATGCAAAGAACAAGTGTATGGTTATCCAAGAGTCAGTCTCTTCCAACACAAACTAATCGATACCGATCGACTGGGAGTCAGCACACATCCCGTATTCCCAGAAGAAGACTGTAACGATTGGGTGAATATAAATCAGAGCGATATATTGAATATTCGCTGGTCACACAGTGTGTATTGGCGGCATGCGGAAGCTTGTTCTGGCGCGAATTTAAAAAAAAGAGGATCTTGGTATGTAAAATATTATAGTTAATCCATAAAACACACTGTCTTCCCGTAAAATTCACGGACAAACCGTAAAAGCTGGCGGGTATGTAGTTTGTCGCAATGGGCAAGTTGGTTGCACAATAATGCTGTGTTCGTGAAAGTTCACGTTTGGTAGTGGTGGGTTTGAACCCATCCATTGGTAACCTGAAAAAGAATTTTGTATGGTTTCTCCTCATATCAGGCAAACGTAAGTGCTGTACATCAATATTATGGTCAAGGCCACTATCATTCCAGTCCCACCCCTTTCCTACCCCCTTGTTGCTGAAAACCTGTAAGAGTTCCCTGATCAAAATTGCCCACATGTGCATCAAAATGATGTTTCAGTTCCAAGCTCCCATTTAACACTCTTGCTACCAAGCCTGTAGATTATACAGGCAGTGGTTTTCCCCAAAATCACTAGGCCCCTAGTTTCTACGGGTCTGGACATCGGGGAGTTTATGCCTCATACTGTTAGTAACAACAATGAGCAAGAGATGGCACTATAGTTGACATATTTTCAAGGCTACGTCTTTCTCATGACAATGTTATCAGGCCACTTCACTGCGAGCATGCGAGTGGAGGCCTGTCAAAGTTAATTTCGGTGTGATATTGAGGATTGTATTGCTAATATAGCTGATAATGTGGATGATTTGGAAAATGAGAAATTAGATGCTGGTAAATCTGAAGGTATGTACTTGAAGAATACTATTCTATAAGCACAGTACACTATAACAAAATACTAAGCATTTTAAACAGTATACGGATCTGGTTTGTTCGGCATGTACAAGCACTAATACTCATTTTATAAATGACTGCGCTGCTTTATACTTGTAACAGTTTTGAATTTGCTGCCCATAGGCCTGTTAATTATGCTGAAATGTTTCATTTTCCTGCAAGACATCAACAGTTCAAACAAAAATACCAATTTGTATTGTTCATTGTATTTTTAGATGAAGAAGTGATTTCAAACACAGACAGCTCTTCAGATAAGAAGAAAATGATCCACACTCACAGATAATATATGGACCACTGTTCATAGGGTTCCATCAGTTCCAGTTAACATGAAGCCAAGAAACATTTTGGCAGACTTGGATAACTTGAGTTGTCTTGGACTGCAGCAAAGTGTTTCTGACAATCGCATAAAGAATTTAAAGACGTAAAAGAATCTGTATGCTTCACAGGTTACGGAGAAAAGACGCAGAAGTAATAAGCTAAAACCACATTCTATTTTGTCTTCATGGAAGTCTGTGAACCTGTTAGAAATTAGGCATTTTTTGGGCATTTTCTTTCACGTGTATATCTCCGAAGAAAAAAGCAGCTGATCAATGGAGTACAAATCATGTGCCGAGTTGTAAACTTAGTTGACACAAAATGAATCATTTGGGTTTTTCTCAGATACTGTCCTCCTTGAATCTGATTACCTATTCAAATCAGAAACAGCCAGGAGAAGGCAAATTTCATCATTTGTTCAAGATACTTCCATAGTAGAACGCTCTCAGAGAAAAAGTTCATTCTGGCTTACCGTCCATCACAAAAGGCCGCTGTAGACGAGGGAATCTATCCATTACATCAACATGTGAGTTTCTACATGCACAATAAGCCCAACAAATATGGCTTGAAGCTATACAAATCTGCAGAAGCAGCCAGTGGCTGTATTTTGAATTATGAAGTTCATACTGACAAACATGCAACTGACAATTCATCATCTATAGTTGTGCCGAGGTTGTTGGAAGAATAATGTTATTTGCTTCATGTCCCACCAACTACTTTTACGGTTTTCGGGGATGCCGAGGTGCCAGAATTTAGTGCCACAGGAGTTCTTTTACATATGAGTAAATCTACCGACATGATTATGATGTATTGAGCACCTTCAAATACCATCAGACTGAGCCAGGATCGAACCTGCCAAGTTAGCGTCAGAAGGACAGCCCCTGAACCATCTGAGCCACTCCGCCTGGCATTTGTTGGAAGTAAGTGGAGTGGTAAACAAAGGACACACTTTATATTTGGATAGATTTTGTTTACACAGATGGATCAAAAAGGCACTGGTGCTGTTGGAACTGCTAAAAAAACCAGGAAATCTGTAATCAAAGATATGGTAGCCACAAAATTGAAAATGGGAGAGATGACCTTCAGATGTAATAATGTGCTAGCTGTAAAATGGAAAAAATAAAAGAGATGTTTATGTATTATCCATAAGACATCGAGCAGATTTTGGGGAATAAGTAACAAGAACTGGCAAGAAAGTACTCAAACCACTATTTTGGAATAGAATATGCTTTAAGTCTGCAGATGATCTGAGTAATCAGTGCATTTAGTATAACCTGTTTGAACAAAGAACTGTGAAATGGTGGAGGAAATTTTACTTCCATTTACTGCTACTAGCCATGTCCCAAGGCATTTTGTATGTATAATTCAGTGCAAAACGAAGGAGATGACTCTTATTTCATCACCCAGCTTACAGCACAGCAAACCCTGTTAAAGATGCCGTTTCTAACACAGTCATATTAACTGGAACTGTAGGAAGGTTAACAGAATGGCATTTTATACAACACGTTCCTTCTTCATTCAAGAAGTATGCTGTTAGGATATACCAAGTCTGCAGTGTGAGAAGAACAAAATCAAGCAGGAAAGCTTCTTGTAAGGAGACATGCAACTAGTGTGGTGTTGCGCTGTGTATGGAGCCATGCTTTAAAATTTATCACATGAAGAAACAATATGAGTCTGCATAATAATGTACCGGTACATACAACTAATAATAATGCTAATAATAATAATAATAATAATAATAAACATGTTATAAATTCAATCCTGTGATAAGTGAACTGGTAGAATTTTAAGGACAGTGATCCTTTGTTTGACTTTTCTGTGTGATATTTACGTTGTTGAAAACACTCTGCAAGATCCAAGATTTGTTGGAAATAATTGTGTTCTTTTTTTGTGTGTGTGTTATTGCTGAAGAATAGACCTTTGAAATGGTATAAGTTTCATTATAGTTTGTAGCATAATTACAACACAAAATAAATCTAAATATTACAGAAATAGCCTGGTTTTCAGGGACGTGTACATAAATATGTCTGGTATTGCGTGTGTTAAAGCAGACGCAGTTCAAGCTTGTGTAGGAGAGAGTGAATATTAGATGGAAACCAATTCTCATTACGATACCAAATCTTGCATTCTATTTCCGATATCATTATGAGGGGCTGTGAACATTTCCTATCAGACGTTTTCTGTGCAGTCCAATGTTGAATGGTCCAATGTCTAGTAAATATAGATAATTCTTGGTTCTGTTGGGTGGTGTACTGTAATTTCCCCCAAATGGTTACGCAGAAAAAATGCAAAAGTAATAAGCTAAAACCACATTCCATTTTGTCTCCATGGAAGTGTGAACCTGCTAGAAATTAGGCATTTGTTTGGTATTCTGTTTCAAATAAAATAAAATTCAAAATACAAATAAACTTCACAGGAGTAGCCAATTACAGAAAAAAATCACTATGAATATTCCACTTCGGTAATTTTGTAGCGTGACCCCATCATAGTTTCTGCACTTAATTATTGATGATAATTCATTTTAAAATTAAATCACTGTTCATTTCAAAAGTTGTCATATAAATCACTGTTCTCTTCAAACATGATTTTGTAGATGGGATATCAATGGAATATCAGTCCACTCGGTTTTCTCAAGAGGGGTTATGTGGAATCCAAATATAAATCCGAGGTGTAACCAAGCTTCACTAAATGTTTGTGATTTGTACTTTTAAGAGAATATTTGCACATTCAGTCCTCATCTTGAAGGCTGGCTGGATGCCCAACGATTCCACCATCTGCCGGCACTAAGATCCTAGTTGTCTGCATTAAACTGCGAATCATTAACTTCAGATCATTCACAGACATATCTTGTAAGCTGAATCTATGATTTCAATTTCACATAACATCCAAATGACTGGAACACCAACTCACATATCCCAGTCCAGATACATATCAGCCCAGCATTTCTTTACATTTGACACAAGCTTCCTCTGTGCATCAGTGGTAGGTCAATCTCTGGATTCTAAGGTCATGGCTTCAAACAGGCAGAGATAGATAGATTTTTGAAAGGTAGAAAGAAGTCCATTTGGCAAACAATGACAAGATCTCTGGTGACACTTTAGGCGTACACCTGACCAAAACTATATCCCCATATATAGTGTAGGTTTCTCAGCCACGTAATAAGAGTGATGCAGAATACTGAAATGAAATTCAGGCAGTTTAAATGATGTCAAAACACTCACTCATCGAAAAGAGTTAAGTATATTTGCAATTTACCCACCAGTGTCTAATATGTTTCATTTATAGTTAGATAGTAAGTACATTGTTTAAATCATGACAACCCTTTCCTCTTCACAGCTAAGGGCATTCGACCCATGACTGGTAAACAAATCCCGTACACTAAAGCTGTGGTGACGTCCAAACAATCTTGTCAGTGTGTCTCGTTTCAATGCACTGTGCACTAAAATACCTCATCACATGCTGTCTATGGCAGATAACATCAAAATCATCACTTCGATGCAACAGAACACGAGACAAGTTGACGCTGCCAACATTGTTCACGTGAATCAAAGCGTTGCCTCCAGGTTGAAGAAAACGTCCCAATTCAGTAGCAGATCGACATCGTACTGGCCGTCCATGTAAAATAACAGCAGATCAAGACCGGTAAATATACACATCTGCATGTAAACAACCTACACACATGAGCATCGAGACACCACAGGATTTACTGCAAATACCCAAACTGTGTGCAAAAGACTCCATGATGGGGGACTGTATTCAAGACCACTCAGGACTCGCACACATCAACAATATCACAAGGTTCAGTACTATTCTAAGCTGGTATCACGCTCGGCCACAGTACACCATGCGTGTTTACATTCAAGAAAACGTGACGGCCGCAGAGTATCAATACAACAATCTCCAACCCATAGTAAGTGGTTTTGCAGAGTCTGAAGGAGATATGTTTACTCTATAGGACGATAACACCCATCCAAATGGTGCAGCTGCTGTGAATGAATATCTGGAGGGATGTGGGATCCACAGAAATGACTGGCTAGAGTCTTTCTGGGATATGAACTACACAGAGTATGTGCGAACCTTTCTTAAGAGCAATTTCCAACCATCAAATTCCACCACCAACAATTTAGGCCATAAAAGATGCTGCCCTCGAGGAACGGGACAGTTTGCCTCAAGAAATGCTCAATGATTTGGTCACATTCAAGAGTGCCTCAGAGTTCGTGGAGGGCCAACATGTTATTGACTTTGACTCATGTGAATGCATTGAAAACTGTCTAATTTGTGATGTGCTAACTGAGGAGACTCCTTAATTTGTTTGCTTTGGTCACATATGGAGTGTTTTCCTTTTCATACGGGGTCCAAAGTTACAGACAAATGTGTTTTCATTGTATTTACTATTCAGAGTTTCAAAATTGATATCGGTTCCACCTCAATACAACAGAATCTGGTATATGGTTAAATATTTTTTGTAAGTCCATTATACCTTTTGCAAAAGAAAACCATCACATGGGAAAAATTCAATTTTTGCTCATTTACATTAAAAACACACAGCTTCTAAGCATTACAACATAAAGACGGAGTCAAATATCACCTTCCAGTTATTATAATAATTTTCGAACTGTACAAGAAATATATATATATTTCTTTGGTAGGGTCAGTCAGGGTAAATATGAGACATTTTTTACAACTTTGTTCATAAATTACAAACTACAACAGTGACAGTTATACAAAAAATCATAAGTTGTGACTGGTATTACAAAAAACACTGGAAACAACAGATTACTATATATTCATTAACTTTTGAAAAATAAATATAAATGTGCGTCTCATTTTTAACCTGCAAAAGGAGGAATTATGAGACAACCCAGGGGAAAAGTGAGACAGTATTGTAGCAGACTGTAAAATCATGTTGGAGAGTTAATAGGGCAATTGTGAGACACCTTAGGGTCAAAGGAAGACAGGAAAAAATCTGGGTGTAATAGTTTGCAACACTTTCCTCAGTTTTATTATAGGAACAAAATGGCCATGTTTTGATACCACGAAATTTAGGCTTGAGATGCATTTTTATACTCATTCCTGACAAAAATTACTTAGTATAGACTGTTGACATTATACCATCTAATTAAATGGTACCTGAGCTTTATGCCTGAATTTATGTTACATTTTAATTATACTAAATAAATACATAGTGCCCATTGTAATCAGAATGGTGAAAAAATGAGACATCACTTGGTTTAAACTGACCTAACAGAAAATGTAGGAGTTCTAGTTTTTTTTTTTTTTTTTCAAAAACATCAACTGTTCCTGGGTATGCAAATGTAATGCCTCTACCTTTCCCTGTTATTATTGGAACAGGCAATTTCCCTAGTAATTTTGACTTTTCGACAACAGATACATCATTTTCATTAAGCCTTAACACAGTTTTGTTATTGTCCACACAATTGAGACACATGATTTGCATGTCTCCACCTTCCAGAACTTTCTGAACAGTGGCAACATATTTATATTGAAAAGAATGCCGCTTTCCAGAACTTTCAAAAAGTACAAGTACAAGGTCACCTGGATTTACTTCATCTGCCATGGTCATTTCCTCAGCATCTGTGTCAAGTAGATCAACTTCATCAAGACTGTCACCGCTACCTTGCCAATCTTCATCTTCGCATGTAACTGAGTCAGAAGAATGAACTACTTTTTTTTTTTGTTTGCTAGTTGCTTTACGTCACACCGACACAGATTGGTCTTATGGCGATGATGGGACAGGAAACGGCTAGGAGAGGGAACGAAGCGGCCGTGGCCTTAATTAAGGTACAGCCTCAGCATTTGCCTAGTGTGAAAATGGAAAACCACGGAAAACCATTTTCAGGGCTGCCCACAGTGGGGTTTGAACCTACTATCTCCCAAATACTGGATACTGGCTGCACTTAAGTGACTGCAGCTATCGAGCTCAGTGAATGAACTTCTGCTCTTGTCTTGGATGGAGGTTTTACTACTGGAACTGTTGCCTTTTGAATACCTGTACCCTTTCTATCCTTCTTATGAAGTGGTTTCTGCTTTTCCCTCACAAGCTGGGAATACTCTTCAGATGTTTCACCTTTGCTGTCGGGTCCACTCTTCTTCGCTTCATCATGGTTTTGGCAGTGTGTTTGATTTTTGAAAGTAGGATATTCTCGAAAGAATTTTCAGGAAGTATATCAGGAAAGGAGTCTGTAGGAATGACAAACATAAGTATTTAGGTACAGAAACAAGTGTACCAACTGTCTCATTTTTCCCCTAAAAGTGTCTCACTTTTACCCTAGTGATGTCTCATATTTACCCCCTTTTTAAAAAATAAATTTTCTTCTCAAATCAAAAACTTAAAATTGTCTTTTCAAGCTGAAAAAGAAGATTCTCCCTTAGACTACCAAATAAAACCAGAAACCCTTTCCTGGATATTTGGGTTGAGCCAGAGTAACAAAATACAAAGTGCAATGCATGAAAGTTTTTTGGTTAGAAAAAACACCACTCAGAAAAAACGTGTGTACTGCTAGATATATAGTTCGGACACTTTCCAATTATTTTACCGTAATGGATAAAAGACTAATAATATCATTCATGCAATGTGTTGAGATTATTAATTAGAGCAGAAAAAATTGAGTGTCTCATTTTTTCCTTTTTTTTTGTCTGTCTCATAATTACCCTGACTGACCCTAGTTGCATAGCTGCCAACTTTTAGAAATAAAAAAACAGGAAGATTTTTTTAATTATTGGATTTCATTACATATATTGCGCCATCGTCTAAGTGAAAAAAGGACAGGATAAAAGGCATACATATAATCTATAATCTTAAAGTAAAAAAAAAAAACATTAAAATGGTTACAAGAAAATGTACCTAATCACTATCATTTACATACATACGAATAATAATACAATCGAACCTCGATATCTCGAACCTCCATTATTCAAATATTCAGTATCTCGAACTAACTTAGATTTACCGGCCGTTTGCCCTATTCTTCACGTGTATTTATTTCTCTATTCTCGAAATTAGGTTATAGCCTACGAATTTCTCGATTTCTCGAAGCAAACATTTCCTCCCTTGAAGCAAAAAATACTCTGTAACTAGAATTTTGTGCAACATTAACTGTGCAATACGGCATTTGCGGTTTGTGAGGAACAGTTTACAAGTAAAGAAAGGGTTCCATTGAAGCTGGAAACCAATATGACGGGAACAGAAAAAGTCGAACTTCTAGTGATCGGCGAATCGGCAAAGCCTCGCCGTTTCTCGGCTGTCAATTACCGGTCACGTGCGAAAGAAAGTCCGGAAGTCGCGGATGACAAGCTCCATTTACGAAACTTGGCTGCGTGATATTGACAAGAAGTTTCAACTTGAAGGGAGGAAACGTTAACCGCAACAAACAGAAGATACTAACGGATTTTTTTCCAAATGTGTTAACCGAGCTATGTTTCTTGTTTCACTACTGTATGTATTGTATCCTGTCTTCTAAAAAGTTACTATAATAAGTATTATAATTAAAGTGATGCCGTAAAATAGAGTTTCTTTGTATATTTTTAAGTGTCGTTAAACATAATGTATTCAGTACGGCAAAAGCCCGTAGATACATATGATTCAATGCTATGCATGCTCAAAAACTGTAATCTCTATATGTTGAAATTTCGATAACTCGAAATAAAATTTAGCTCCCGAGGTGATTTACATAATAGTTTCGTTTATTAGACTGTAAAATGAACGGAAATGTAATTTTATTGGTATCTCTGAACACTTTGAGATAACGTTTGTTATGCGTTTTGGCCATAACGTGAAGAGAAAATACCAGAAACTGTCACCGACACAACTCCCTGAAAAATTAAATTATGAAGTAAGAATGAACAAAAATGCACTGAAATACGCGAAACTAGCACATACAAAACCGATCGGATGTCTCATACATTACACTAGTCAACAGCCATTTTGCATCTGGAATGTGATACATCAACTAGTATGTATTTTGGTGTGTAGAATCCGAATATACCTTTCAAAATGTTCTAGCACGTACCATTTTTGAGTTTTTAAAGGTTTTTTATTTTTGTATTCAGTATTTCGCTTTTTGCTGTTCTTCTGTTTTGATGTCTAATTGTTTCTTCTTTATTTGCATAGGAAAGCTAGAAGATCTGCAAATAGTCAGTAAATGGTTGGTGTGGTAATCTAGTGGTGTAAAAGAGATCCTCAGTGAGTGTTTCCTGTGAAAAAGCGAACTTTTTGTTTAAAACTTACACTAAGAAAAATGGCAACTAAAAAAATCTCGTTGCTGTCTAAACCACCCCGACAACTTTTGTTATGTGTGTGGGAAATTCACTCCAAAAGCCCAAAGATTTGGTTAATAAGACATATAAATTGCATTTTGATTGTCCTTATGAAGCCATGGCTTTGCTGCTAGAGGCAATCAAATATAAGGATCATGAATGGCAGCTTTGCTGTGATTTAAAGGTTGTTGCACTCCTTACAAGTTTACAGGCTGGATTCACGAAATACTGCTCCTTTTTGTGCCTTTGGGACAGCCGTGACACCAAGAACCACTATACAGTCAAGGAATGTCCTATAAGGAAGTCATATGTTCCTGGAAACGTAAATGTGAACAATACCCCATTGGTTGAGCCCAATAAAATCATTTTGCTTCCCCTTCATATCAAGTTGGGCCTTATCAAGAACTTTGTAAAAGCTCTGGATAAAGAAGGTGAGGCATTCAATCACTTAAAAGAAAAGTTTCCCAAATTAAGTGAGGCAAAGCTGAAAGAGGGTATATTTGTTGGACCACAGATAAGAAAATTGCTGAAAGACCCAACCTTTGATACCAAACTCACAGATATCCAGTTAGCTGCTTGGTCTTCTTTTAAAGCAATTGTGAAGGGCTTTTTGGGTAACAGGAAAGACAAAAACTATGTTACCATTATGAATGATCTGTTGGACAACTATAAGAACATGTGGTGTAGAATGTCGCTTAAAATTCACTTTTTACATTCTCACCTTGATTTCTTTTCGGAAAATTTGGGAGCCGTAAGCGATGAGCATGGTGAACGCTTTCACTAAGACATTCTTACCATGGAACACCGTTACCAAGGCCATTGGAACCCTTCGATGATGCGTGACTACTGCTGGGGTCTTGTTAGGGAGAGTGATGAAACGGCAAACAAAAGAAGAGCTCCGTCGTCGCATTTTTCAAAAACCAAAGACGATTAAAGGTGAAAATATCTTCTGAACTTATTTGGACCTTTCATTGGCATCATGCCCATGTGTACATACAAAACAGTATTGATTTCAAACGTTCTGAATGTGTATTTTTGTTTGACTTAATTGTGTCAATTTTCGCTATTGCCGTTTTTTTATTCTGCTGTATATCTAGGAAATGTGACGTCATAGAGAAAAACTGATTTTACCAGTGTATTCAGCACCCCAAAATTAGGTAAATCCACCCATTTACAAACCAGATGCAAAAAAAAAGTTTAAATTTGTTAACTAGTGTTATTAATGTACGACTTTGACACGGAGAAAAGCACAGAACCGCTCGAAAAAACACGTGGCAAACAATTCCAACGAAATTACGCACAGAAACCACGTTCATAGAGCGCGAACCACACAATAAGAAACTCATTCTTTCGTCCTGATTAACTGAGTCGCTAGCCTCTCTTGCTTGCAGGACAATTTCCGTCCCGAATCCTCAGCCGTAAAGCACACATGCTGCTGTAGCGACTGCGAGCAGGAAACACGATAGGTCTACACGAAGGCGACGGACGATACACTCGCAAATTAAAGCATCAAATAAAAACGCTTGAAAATGACGTTGGATAAATTACACAAGCACATAAGAATCTATCCTTTATCCTAGGGGAAGAGTATTGACTGTACTGGAGGTTATATTGGTCAAAAATAGGAAGAATTAAAAGTAAATCGGAAAATCGGAAGACGAGATAAAAATCGGAAAGTTTCCGGGTAAATCGGAAGGGTTGGCAGGTATGCTAGTTGCTTTACGTCGCAACGACACGGATAGGTCTTATGGCGACGATGGGACAGAGAAGAGCTAGGAGTTGGAAGGGAGCGGCCGTGGCCTTAAT
The DNA here is from genome assembly GCF_040414725.1 of Anabrus simplex. Lineage (NCBI taxonomy): Eukaryota > Metazoa > Arthropoda > Insecta > Orthoptera > Tettigoniidae > Anabrus > Anabrus simplex. The sequence goes on from NC_090266.1 coordinate 714,644,121, forward strand.
TAAGGTACAGCCCCAGCATTTGCCTGGTGTGTAAATGGGAAACCATGGAAAACCATCTTTAGGGCTGCCGACAGTGGATACTGGACGCACTTAAGCGACTGCAGCTATCGAGCTCGGTTGAAATATTTCAGCACATATACGCAAAAGATAATTTTTCAAACAATCTGATACAAAGCTTCAAGCATGAATATCTTTCATGAAGATATAAAATAATTGCACAGGCTGTGACAATTCATAATATGGTCATAATGAGTGGAGCTGCTGCAGCTATGCCCAACTATAAAGACAAAAGTAAAACTTACCTTGTCTCGTAACTCGTTACGACGAAGAGAAATCATACATATGTACACAGTATATCGAACAAACGTATTATAATCCATCAACTCGTAGGATGTGAAAGTAGAAATAGTATCCAGAAAAAATGTAGATGCACCCTTAAAATCACGGATGATCATACAGTAGGTTCCTTCATATACCTTCAAACGATTCCGCCTATCCCAATCACCACCCTCTTCAATCAAGCTGTAAGAAATAAGGAAGACACATTATTAGAGTATTGTTCTTCAAGGAAATAAAACCATAAACATATTTTCTAGAATTGTATTGCATTACAGTACTTGTTGGAACAAATACCATGGAACTTTAATGAGCAACATCATTAGCATGTAGAGAAAATAATGGTAAAAATATTACAGAAAACCTTCCCAAGAATACCTGACAGAGATCAAACCTCGAGCTCATCAATCTACACAATACCGCATCTCCTCGTGTGTTAGACCTCCCTGACTTTTTGAAACAAAGAAATTAAAAAAATAAAACTTGAATATAAGATACCCTCAATGTAATTCATCAGAGAAGAATGAATGCATTTCAAAGTGGGTACAGGCAGTACTGCACCTCCGATGGCATCACACAAATTTGTGTATAGTTTTGCCCGTATAACCCGCGCAATGAAAACAGGCCACCAAAGACATGCGGTACGTTTGTGTTTCATAGTTAACAAATGTCCTCTTCCGTAGTGCACTGCAGCTCCGATGACGTCGCACAAATAGATGAACAGTCTCGTACGCCCGTACACAGCATTGCAAGCATGGATCAATAGTTGTGTGATATTAGGGTGGTCCTTATTTTTCAACTTAAGAATTACTTCGCGCACACTCCCTAGTTTCTTTCCTTTGGTTGTAAGAAGAATTTTAATACCTATTTTGTTGAAATCAAAGATGAGGAACCTATGCCGCAGTGGCCAGGAAGTTGTGTCATGTTGCTATGCGTAGGCTTATTCCTCCTACACATGTGTGTGCTTGACTGCTGTCTACATTCAGCTGAGTGTCAGCTTCCATTCAGTAATGTTGTGAATATTTATTAACATCATAGCGAGTAGTTTAAGAAGCAGTGACCGAGTTATTAATTTAGTTGGCGAAGTTAAACAAAAGATTAGTGGACATAAATTACCATCTAATCAGCAGGTTTTGTCAGTCTTCTCTTATGACATAAGTGAGGTGAAACTGATTATCAGTGAAAGTACTAATTTAGTCACATATCAATGTGCAATATTTTGGTGGAAGGCTAGGATTTTCACATGAGCTTTACCTCACTAAATTAAAAAAATTGTAAACCTGCATTTACAGCAGTGCAATTGGCAAAAAAAGCACCCATAAAAGGACAAGCACTCATAAAGAACGAGAGCACAAATTTGTCGCAAACCTAAATAATCTCTTCGATGTTGCCCATGCTAACTGCTTTGAACATGATAAAATTAGAAGAGGATAAACTTTCTTTTATATTACATTAAAAAGCATCCTTACAGAACCCTCCATCTGCTCAGTTTCAATTCCTGGTTGTGATGCAACTACAGATGGAAGGAAGGTAAATTCAGAGAAGGAAAATAAATGTCGAAGAAAGTGTATTACGACATCAAAACTAGAAGCCATTCTAGACAGATTTCAGGTAAGTCAGAGAGAAGCTATATTCATCCTTGAAGCTACAGTTAAGGCCTTGTGATATAATGTTGATGAAATAGCACTTAAATGTAGTTCAATTAAAAATATCTAGAACAATTCAGAATGAGGCAGGCAGAAAATATTAATTACAGTGAAACCTCGGAATGCGAGTAACTCAGTCTATGAGGGTTTTGCAAGACGAGCAAACATTTTAAATAAATTGTAACTTGATAAGCGAGTGAGGTTCCGCAATACGAGCGTCACGTGTGCCTACGCTTTCCCTTCCCCTGTTCGCTTGTTGAATGGATGAACGAGATCGTTGTTCATGTAGCCAAGAAATAATTCTCAGAAAATAATCTGCCGCTCACAGTCTTGCTGGTTATGGACAACGCTCCTGCTCATCCTCCAGGCCTTGAGGACGTTTTCCTGGAGGAATTCAAGTTCGTTAAGGTTAAGTTGCTTCCTTCCAACACTACTTCTCCAGCCTATGGATCAGTACGTAGGTGGTTTGAAAAGTTCCCGGAATGTACTAGAATTAAGTATATTACCTCGGTGGAACTGCTTTTATTTTTCAACATAGTCTCCCTGTAGGCTAATGCATTAGGTCCAGCGATGTTCCAATGCCTTGATCCCATCTCGAAAATGAGATTCCTCCTGGGCTGCAAAATATCTCTCCATTTCGGCTGTCAGTTCTTCCCTTGTAGAAAATCTCCGTCCACCGAGGAAAATTTTCAGCTTGGGGAATAGATGAAAGTCTGATGGTGCAAAATCAGGTGAATAAGGTGGATGTGGCAACAATTTGTACCTCAGTTCATGAAGTTTTGCCATGGCAACAACACTTGTGTGCGGCGGAGCGCTGTCCTGATGAAAGATGACGTTTTTCCTTGCCAAACCAGGTCTTGTTTCGCATATCTTTTCCTGTAGTTGGTCTAGGAGGTTTGCATAATATTGCCCTGTAATTGTTGGGCCAGTAGAAAGATAATCTATCAGCAGAATGTCTTTTGCATCCCAGAAAACTGAGGCCATGACCTTTCCAGCCAAACGCACTGCCTTTGCTTTCTTTGGTGGTGGTGAATCAGCATGTTTTCACTGCTTTAACTGCTGTTTTGTCTCTGGGGTATAGTAAAGGACCCAAGTTTCATCTGTAGTCACAAACCGGCGCAAAAAAATCTTGTTGGTTGCACTGAAAATGGGCCAGACTTTGTTAGGACATTACCAATCTGGTGCGTTTATTGTCCAATGTCAAGAGCCGCGGCACCCATCTTGCGGATAATTTTTTCATACCCAATTCTTCGGTTAAAATATAATACACCCATTCAGAAGACATCCCTACAGCTTCAGCAATTTCCCGCACTTTCAGTCGACCATCCTCCATGATAATTTTATGCACTTTTGCGATAAATTCTGGGGTCGTAACACTTTTTGGCCGTCCACTACGTGAATCATCATCCAAGCTCTCCCGACCAAATTTAAACTTGCTGGTCCACTTGGAAACAGTTGAAAATGAAGGAGCAGAGTCCCCCAGTGTGTACTGAAAGTCGGCATGAAATTCCTTTGCTTTCATACCTTTCTTTACAAAGTATTTAATCACTGCTCGAATCTCAGTTTTTTCCATTGTGACACATCACTACGCGGGAACAACAACAAAGAGTCGTCGCTACCACACTCCTGCAGCTAGAGCACTGAGGCGCCACGTGTTCACTCACAAATGATGTATGATTATTGCGCGGAAACCTCGTTGCTCTAGCACTGACGTCTAGTGGTGATTCTGAGAACTTTTCAAATCATCCTCGTAAGTCATTTCGAACTTCAAGAAGCTATACACCAAAGTACTATTTCAGCGATGCTTCAAAGTGACCGAAGGAACAAACCTTACCCTCCGAGAGTTTAGGAGAAAACATTTCCCCATCGTGAACTGCCTGAAGAACATCGATAAAGCCTGAGATGGAGTCACCAAGAGAACTCTCACTTCCACTTGGGGAAAGCTGTGGCCTGACTGTGTTCTTGGATGTGACTTTGAGGGGATTGTTGCTGACAATGAGCCGCCGATTGTCCGTGAAATTGTGTCCTTAGGGACGACCATGGGTCTGGAGGTGAATGACGTGGACATTCAAGAGCTGGTGGAAGAACATAGCCAGGAACTGACCACAAATGAACTGATGGACCTGCAACGTGAACAACAGGAGGAGGTTATGGAGATCTCGTCCGGGGAAGAGGAGGAGGAAAAGTCAGTGCAATCTCTCACTTACACTGAGATTCGGGAGAAGTGCAAAGTGTGGGAAACGGTACAAAATTTTGTAGAAAATCATCACCCGAATAAGGCTGTAGCAGTGTGAGTGATGAATCAGTTCAATGCAATGTCACATTTTCGTGAAATCCTCAAAAAAAGGCAAAAGCAACAGTGCATTGGACAGGTTCCTGGTTAAAGTTGCACGTAAAGAAAACAATTCCCGTGAGCCAAAGGATAGCAGTGATTCAGTTAGTGAAATTCGTGCTACATAGTAGCTCTTCTCATGTCATCTCTAGTCTCCATCACACCAACAATGATTCTATTGTAAGGAAAAGTTCACTTTAATTATTTTTACGTTATATTTTGTTTCACAAATGGTATGCGAATAAATATTTTGTGTTGTGGACGAATCATCCGCGTTTTAATTGTTTCTTATGGGAAAACTTGCTTTGATATACGAGCGCTTTGGATTACAAGCATGTTGCTGGAACAAATTATGCTCGCAATCCAAGGTTCCACTGTATTTGTTTAAAGAGCAGAATCCAACTTTTGTGACTGTTCACTGGGATGGTAAGCTGGTATTAGTGTAAAATGTCAGGGATTCAAGAACTAAAAGACTATCAAGCACCAATACCATATTTCTCTAAATTTCATGTGAAAAATCAAGAGTCGTCTTGCATTCGCGACCAAACAGTAATGAACACCACTGACAGTTACCATGGTAACCACACTGCTTCTCCCCCTCCCCTCACACATACTGCGCAAATTCTCATTTACCTTCAATATCCGCATCTTTATTATACATCACTAGCCTCGGCAGCAAACTGTACAGTGCCTCCGTGTAATGTCACTGGTTCTTGGAAAATAGTGAAGAGAGAATGACATTCTATTAGCCTCTACAACAGAGGTGCTCAGCTGGGCGCCTGTTGGCGCTAGCCCAGTGCGGCCGGGCTGGCCTGACGTAAATGCGGGCAGCTTACGTAGCAAGCATGCGTCACAGTGAAGCGAGAGTGAACACACTTTGCAGGGAAGCAGAGCTGTAACGTTCAATTGTAATTTTGAAGCTCTCCTCCACTACTCAGCAAAATGCTGACTGGGGTACAGTATTTTTAAAAAGATGCTGTAATTGCAAGACCGACTGACCTTGTCAAGATATTTTGGTTTGATTTATACTGCACTTGATATAAACAGTCAGTTTTATTTTATATTTATACATTAAAAAATACTGACACGTTACAATTTCTGTGTTTCAGTTTACAAAGATACAGGGTCTAAGTGTACAAGCTAAGATTTACAATTCCTTGGATGGGAATGACAGTATTTCCATTAAGAAAAGTCAAAATTCCTGTAATTCATTATAAAAATATTAGAGACTGTTGACCTAAATTTTTACTGCATCCAGTCAAAATACGAAAACTGCAATGAACATAAAAAACCTCATAAAACATATCTTAAAACGTGTCTTTCTCTCATTGTTTTCTGCCTCCATTTAAAACTCCGGTATCGCCAAAGCGATCGAAAGTGCCTCGGAGAACTTCGTCGAACCTTCACGGCCTGTGACGTTATCACAACGGCACTATGGTTGAATAGAATACAATACGCTCATCCCCTGCCTGCCCGCCCGCTTACAATACTGTACGCCCGCAGGAGGAAATGCCCAGCGTGAGCATTTCTGCTCTACAAGAATGTTCCTCGAATCCAATGAATGGCTTCACAACATTACTCTCTTGAGCTAATTATAAGGTCGACCATAATGAACTTCCGAGTCCCAGCTGCACAGGAAGTGTCATTTGAATTGGAATAGCAAGGATGCGACCCTTCAAATTCTTAGAAAGACCACGGCTACTCATTGGCAGCATTATAAAGTGTCTACTGTACCTGACGCTTAGTAAAAGGAACAGTTTTATAGACAGTAGGAATATTTTCGCGATGGATCGTCGTATTGTAAACACGTGAAACAGGTATTGCCGGGAAATTTTGAATGGCTTCTCGTCAATATTATGATGCTAATTTTATGTTAATGGTTACTAAAATGCGGAAATGAAGAATAATTGTGCAAGCAAAAGAAAATACGGCATAACTAAAAACACTGTTCGATGTTGGCATGAAGAAAAGACAGTCTAAAAATGCGTATTATACAAGAAAGGCATTGTGGCCCGCAACAAGGGCAAGGACACTTCAAAGAAGTCGAAAATGAAATTGTAAGGTATGTACACGAAAAACGCAAGGTCAGAATGGCCATAACACGAGATGCAATATGAATGCAGGCTCACGAAGAGGAATTCCCTTAACTTTCAAAGGCAGTATCAGATATCTCTAATGAAAATTATTATGGAAGTAGGTAGGATTTACATGATACTTGTGTGTGTTTATTTTTTTTCTCAAATTAAATTTGAAATTTGTTATAAATAAAATTATATCACGATGCACTTTTTAAAAGAAAAAAAGTGGGGTTTGTCTTGCTTTCAGGGTTGTCTTCGATTCGGAAAAATACGGTAACTTATGAAAATCGGGAGGAATCAATTGGTGTGCCTACATTACTGAATGCTATTGAGAAAAAAGAATCATGTTCAGTTTGGAATGCCATAAAAGTTTGGGAAATGGACAAGGAAATACAAATTCTTCGTTGCGACAAAACTGCATCCAACTCAGTTGTTACAGTGGAGCTGTCACTTTGCTGGAACAATTAGCAGGACGAGAGACGATGTTATTCCCTTGCCATCATTACACGTAAGAACTAGCAAAACAGATTGTGTTTGAAAATGAGTTATCCCAAGTGGCAGGGCCCAGTGTAATATTTTTGAAAAACTTTCAAGAAAAGTCACAGAAAAAATTCAAATTATGAAGACGGGTATGAACATTTACATAAGGCTTTCAACGGTGTTAAAATCAAGAAGCACTTATATTTTTTCGAAAAATGCTGAAAGAAAAATACCTGAAAAATTATTACTGTGAATTCATTGAACTGCACATCATGTTTTTCGGGCGCAATGTGGACTTGAATCTAAAAGTAAGGCCGCCTGGAGCTTTGCTTCATGCAGCAAAATGGATGGCCAAAGGAATTTATAAATTGAAGATGTTCCTCTTTCATTCTGAGATGCCTCTCAGAGTCAGTAACTCTATGACTTACAGAACACTTATTTGTTTGTAGTACTAAACGCATACGCAAAGTGGTGGTTTCCGAGTTCATCAGCAATTGGAACACCTTACAATGACTTGTGCTTTTTGATAGAGTTAAAACAGTACAAAAGAGTAAATGCAAAGGATTCTTCAAGTTCTCCAAAGGAATTCAGTCAGCACTTATGTCATCAGTGTTTGATGACAAGGCTAACAATGACACAAAAACATGTATGGTTAGATATCTGAAGAAGGAAACCTTGGGAACGAAGAGGAGGTACACTGTTCTACCTGGTACAGTGACAAAAGTTTTGGGCAGTTGCTTTTACGTAGATAATTCTAATAAATTTAAATTGCACTTTCGGATTAGTTATACAAAATATATAAAAATCTATATTAACAGATTACAATTTAAATCTCCTGAATTATCATTTCAGGGAAGGGAACTGAAGAGCTCATTTCAATCAAGAGTTTGGACATATTGAAGAAGTTAAGCATAGATTTAGATTTCTTAAATATAGATCCTGCTTCTTGGGATGAAAATATTTCCTACCATAATGCCAAGGAGACTATGAAAAATCTTAAGGTGGTAAATGATAAAGAAAAGAGAGGAGTGAAGGTAATGCAAGATTTCAAAGGACTAACAGTCGAAGAAGAACAAAGAGTATTAATTTTATGATTTGTGCATGATCACTGGAGACAGCACATTGATTGTAGAAAAGACACACTGAAACGAAAATTGTGCTAAATCTGGTACTGATTTATGATGTGTTATTCTATCTAAGAGTTTTGTCTGTACATTGCTCAGAATTTTAAAAGAATGGTATTTCTGTATCAGTCATGTCCACAGTAACAAGGAAATGCACTTTTTACTTTTCCGTAATTTCTGTCTGTCTGTATGTATGTACACGCATAACGAGAAAACGGCTAAAGAGAATTTAATGAAAATCGGTACGTTAAGTCGGGAGATGAGCCACTACAATCTAAGCTATAAATCATTTTACTCACGCTGAGTGAAATGGTAGTTTAGGGGACGGCCTAAAATTTAATTCTCAAATACCGTATTTACTCGAGTATTAGACCCCTTCTTTCCCCACAAAAATAGTAAAGGGGGATCCAATATGCGATAACCTCAAAATTTTGTGCAGCGAACACATGACTTCTAGGTTATAAAGAGCTAAAATTGTACATGTAAACATTCTGTGCATACTATTATTTAACAAACTTAGAATGTATTTATGTTATACTGGCTATTTTCGTCGGAAGGCAGTATTTCTAACCGTAAAAGGACAATAAATGGTGAACACGACTTTTAGGCCTACGGTACATATAAAAGTCCGTTTTAGATACTCGTATCCTGTCATTTGTTACATCTCATTAATTCCTCTGGTGAGGCTGACGTCAGGAAGGGCATACGGCCGTAAGAACTCGCTACGAAGATTCGTCTCACTTCATACTCGATCCCGTAGAAGAAAGGGATAAGGGTATCGTGTTATCATACAATTAAATATTGATACAAAAGAACTTAATGGCCAGTCATTTGTCTCTGTCAGTTCAGCAGTAGGCCTAGCACAAAGTAAACCTGATCACTGCTTTCATTTGAATTATCGCCTTGCGCCGCCAACTTCCCTGTCTTGCTACCGGCGTGTCAGCATTCTAAGCGATATCTTCAATGCTATCTCTCGCCAGTCGCACCAGCCATGCTTCATTCTTTTTGAGCCACGCACTGCAATCAAGAGCATACGAGGTCCCACCTTTTTGAACCTTTTAAAAATAATTTTATTCCCGACTATAGAGTCTAAACAGTGTAAATCTATTCCCAGATGGTCTCTGATATTCCCAATTGGTGTATATGTAGCAGAAGCCACTCCTTCCGAATAAAGAAGTGCTGTAAAAGGCATGCCAAACCATCCACTGATAGCTAACGTATGTTACGAGATGTACTTCCGAATGTAATACATAGTAACTGGAAACATTCTTTTGATAACTGCGGCTGTTGAAACACAGACCCTTATTTTTAAGTACATTTCATGCTTGTTCTCTACATTTATCACATCAGGATTTGCGTAAACAGCTGTCCACGAGTTAGACCACATTGTTTAGGTTATGTATATTATCGCCCTGATAGTGCCACAGACGATAGTGCCAAAAGTTCCATGGAAAAAATAAAAATAAATAACAGGAAAATATACCACATTTATGGATATCTACAGGTGTGGCGGTAATGCGTTTTATCATAATGTTTAATTTCGTATGTTCGTTGTCTCTTTTTCTATTAACGCATACCCTAGTATGTTTTGTTTGGTGTCTCCGAAAATTGTTTGAAGTACGAGGGGACATAAAATTATTATTATTATTATTATTATTATTTGTAAGGTACGTTGGCGAATAAACAATCACTTTAATTGGATAGCTTTTATCACGTTTTAAACTTACTTCTCTTCAAATATTGGCCTGAGTTACGAGATATTAAACGACCACTTTGTTAATGACCTCGCCTGCTGTATAAACAGCAACAACCGCAAATATTTCTCAACTAAAGTAAACTTGTTTCCTCATCCCGAGGTGGTACAGCTATTTTCAGACACCCTCCCAGTGAAGGGGAGTTACATGTACCACTTTTTCCGCATATCAACCTTCCTGCCATTCGTAAATCTCTGGCAGTACGGTACTGGGTATCGAGGTAATACTCCCGAAAACAGCAACTAATTGTGCTAACCATTACGCCGGCGGACATTATTAACTACAAAACACAAGACATATAGCAGGATTGATACATGCCTGCAATGTGCGGCTTGGACACGAAGCTAGGCCTATTCATCTATTAATGCAACATTATCAGAACTGCAGCAGACCTACGCTACAGAGGCGGACATTTCTTAACTGCGAAACACAGATGTACCACATGGATTCGACGCGTTTTAATAGCGTATGTCATACGGATGAAACTATTCACAAATTTCTGCGATGTCATTAGAGCTGCAATAAGACTTGTACCCGCTTCGAAGCGGAATCGTCGTCGTTCTCTGACGAATTACATTGGGGGGTCTTATAGGTGAGATTTAATTTTTTCATTTCTTCGTCTCGAAAAGCCAGGGGGTTTAATACGCGAGTAAATACAGTATTTATATTATTAGTGGTCCTATCGATAAATACTACATAACTAAAGTTATATAGTATTAAATTTCCGATCCTTTATGTCATACATTGTTACCGTACCGGCTTTGATAACACAGATATTCAAGAATTTGTATTTTTGTTGTTAAGTCCACACCAACGCCGAGCCACGAGAAAATGGGTTAACATAATTTAATGAAAGTCTGTATATAGAGTCTGGGAATAAGAAACTACAGTCAAAGTTATAAACAATTTTATTCGCCCTGTTGTAATTGTAGTTTAGGGGAAGGCACCTAAAATTTAATTTTTAAATACCTATGTTATTGGTCCTATCGAAAAGCACATAACAAAAGTTATAAAGAATACAATTTCCAAACATTTATGTTATATTCAATTTTACCGTACCGACTATGATAAGAGTAGTATTTCAGAGTCGGAAGAAAACAATGTGAAGGCCTACAATATTGAAACCGCATAACATTGATCAACAATAACATTACATTGACCATTGTTTGTGGTGATGTTCCTTGTCTCTTATGCTGCCGCTCAACTCCGATAGATGGGATTACTGCTGCATACCGAGTATAACAGCCTGAATTAATATTGGCGGGAAATAACTGAGGAGTTAGAAAACTTTCTTCTTTGGATGTCATTCCTCTGGTTCATACATTTTCTGATACCATACTGCTGGTACGTAACTCAATGGTTCATCATGGTATTGCAGCTATTCGAGCCCTATTCTGACGCGCTGTTTTAGAATAAGCAATGTGCACTCTTAAGGCAGAGGCTTACTTAGTAGTAGTAGTAGTACTAAATAACTCAAAATTCACACCTGAAAAGAGCTGTTTCTTAAGAGGAGTTTCTTCCTCTTCACTTTTATTAAATTCTACATTCATTTTATTCAAAATTAGCAGTGAAGAGGGGGTTTCTCCTCTGGCTTGGAGGAAAAAATTGCCTCTAAGTCAGATTTTTCCGCAGCCAGTGTAGTGAATCGAGATTTTCCGACTCATCGGGTACTCCTAGGAGACAGATTAGTAAAAGAGCATGGTTTTTGCCCTGGGATTCTCCACTATTCGACACCCCCCCCCCCCCAAAAGTTTAAGAGAATTCACGGATCACAGCTGTCCGCGGCCTGGTCATTCCAGCTCTGGAACTTTGGACTGTTAGATCGGCAGAGTAGTACTGTTCGTTAAAAGTGAGAAAATGTGTGGCTTTTTCATTTGTTCGAGTATTTCATGTGATATCACTGCTTTTACTTGTGCCATTCCCACTGACGTCATTGTAACGACCTATGATTATTTCAGTTGGAAAAACTACTAAGACAGTTTTTCTGAGGATGTAAAAAGGCAGGTGGAGAGTGAGTGTCTGCCATTATAATGTGATTCTCCAATTACAATGAAAATTCCCTAACGCAGTCTTCATCTGAGAAAAGACGTTTGGTGGTTTCTCCGTTGCGTTTCCAGGGCAACGTTAAGAGCTATGCAATGTAATACAGTCTTGCTCACAACATTTACTCTACTTAACCTACAATTCTGCATACAATGTAGAATTCCGTAGCAAAGCAGGGGTACATCAGCTAGTTGTATAATAAATATATGTAATCTAAGTCATATTTAGCCCATACTGTCAACTTTGAACAGTTTTATGATATTATCAATTTCAATTATCAATAGTAGCATGAAATCCAAGACTGCACTACAAGTTGTAGTTCAATCCATAACCTATTTGCTGGCAATTATGAGACACTCTTATACTGTGACTAATTACTAAGCTTTTTTAAGCAGATTTTAACTATATGTCACAACATTCTTGTTAAATGGCACAGAAAAACCTATAGATTTAAAGTATTGAAGACATATTGTAACAAGAATTTAAGTATGCTTCTATTATTACTATTAACTTTTGTTCTTTGCAAGGATGAAGATGTCCCCAAGAGGGACGAAACACGTACCTGTAACTTCATTTTAAGATTAAACACTGCGAGTATTGTAAAGCTGGAACTTTCTATTGATAAAAAACACACATGTTTTCAACTGTTTATGAGAAGACCTATTTCTGTTGCAGCAATGTAAAGCAAAATTGTAAAAAAAAAAAAAAAAAACAAGAAAGAAAAACCTTTCAGTATTTCAGTATTATTTAGGTCCAGTGTGGCAAGGGTTAACTTTAATTGTAATGAAATTCGGGACATTATCAAAACATGCCAAAAGTAAAAGAAATTAGGGGGTGTGCGGGTGACATCACTTAAAATTTTTATGTAAACCCCATATAAGGACCACACTAGTGTGATATGTCTGTGTTTTGTAGTTAAGAGTCCACCAGCATGATGGTTAGCACAATTAGCTGCCGTTCTCAGGTGCCCGAGTTTGATTCCCGGTACTGCCAGAGATTTAAGAATGGCAGGAAGGGTGATACGCGGTAAAATGGTAAATACAGCTCACCTCCATTGGGGGGAATGCCTAAATAGAGCTGCACCACCTCGGGATGAGGACACAAGTTTACATTAGATAAGAAATATTCACCGCTTCTCCTATTAATATAGCAGGCAAGAACATTAATGATCGTTTAATATCTTGTAAATTGGGCCAATAGGTAAATGTTGGTAAAGAAGGTTTAAAACTTAATAAAAACAATCCAATCATAATGACTGTTTTACTCATCAATGTACCTAACAAATAATAATAATAATAATAATAATAATAATAATAATAATAATAATAATAATAAACGTGAAAAACACAGCCTGTTTCCAGTTTGAACTGGGTCAGGAATGGAATGCATGAAACCCCCTCTAGCGGTGAGGATAGGAATTGTGCTGGCTGCCGAAGCCTGCTGCATTCCTCTCGGGCAATGATTAATGACTGATAGATGAAATGAAATGATACTGGAGAGTGTTGCTGGAATGAAGGATGACAGGGAAAACTGGAAAACACTGAGAAAAACCTGGCCTGTCTCCGCTTTTTGTCAAGCACAAGTCTCACATGGAGTGACCAGGATTTGAACCACGGAACCCAGCGGTGAGAGGCCAGTGCGCTGCCACCTGAGCCAAGGAGGCGGCAACAACAACAATAATGTTGTTGGTTTTACATCCCACCAACTACTTTTACAGCTTTTGGATACGCCAAACAAATCATACTATACATTAATAACACGGAGACAACGAACATGAAAGTAAACATTATGACAGTAAAACGCATTGCCTCCACGCCATAAATATGACAAGCTTTCTCGTATTTATCTTTGTTTCTTTCGCCGTGGAACTTCTGGCACTATCTGGGCACTTGATAGCATTTTTAAAGTTATATATATATTTTATATATTTGCTTTAAGTCGCACCAACACAGATAGGTCTTATGGCGACGATGGGACAGGAAAGGCCTAGGAAAGGGGAAGAAAGCGGCCGTGTGAAAATGGGAAACCATGGAAAACCATCTTCAGGGCTGCCAACAGTGGGGTGCGAACCCACTATCTACCGGATGCGAGCTCACATCTGTGTGCCCCTAACCGCACGGCCAACTCGCCCGGTTTCAAAAATACTAGGATCGGAGTTAAAATGAGAATTTGGGATGATGACAATGCTGGTAGCAGGGACGTAGGAGGCACAAGACGACGGTAGTTCAAATCAAAGGAGTGATGAGGTTTACAGTCTGAGAAGCCCACTGCTTAACTGACAGAGACAAGTGACTGCCCATTAACCTAATCGCCTCAGGTTCAATGGTTCTGCACGCTCGCTTAGAAATCGACTCAAAACGGCCTCAACTCGAGTAAGCCAACCAGTCTGAACTACTGTGCACCGCTAAGAAATAAATGCCATAAATAGAATATCAGCCAGAATTTTCATGCACAGTTGTCAGTGACGCATTCAAAATACAGGTAACTGTATTCAACCAAGAATGTCAGAACGAAGATTTTGTGTGGTAAATCTCAAAACATTCGGGTACATACAGAGGCACTTCACACCTTTTGGTATCTCAATACATTTATCTTTGGTCCTATATAATTGGACGTGAGGCTTACAAACCTAGGGCAAAGTAGGCCATATTTCATCCTCGTTAGTGCCCAACCACTTGCATCGCCTGTTCTTTCTTTCGCATCTGGCTCCGATAATTGTTCCGTGGCATAAATATTTGTTTCCCAAGCAATGTGGGAACATCAGGTCTATAAACTCACAAAATACAATTCTGACACAAAATTATCTAAATATTTCTCTCTCAGTTCTCGTGACATCATTGGAAAGCCTGTAAAGGGATTACTAACCCACACACAGTCACTATGTTTTGCTTTCGCATCCGGGGTTTCAGGTACAATTTCACAGTTATTCGTATCAAATGAACTGAAAATCTCTTCTTCAGAATTATTATAATCACCATCACTGTCCTCTGAATACCTGTTTAAAAAAAAAAAAAACTTTCAATGAACTCAGCAACAGCATTGCTGTCACTGGTCTTTACGACGCTCGGAGCCATGGCTAGGAAACTGACTGACACCTGACGAAATGTTTGTGCTTTCAGTGGCTACAATTGGGCAATAAATCGCAGCACAAGTTCTTAGAAGAAAAGCTGTAAACAAGCCACATTCCTGTTCTATTCATATAGGTTCTCAAAAGTGAAACCCTTTCAGGGGTGGTCAACATAAGAGCTAGTAGATACAACTCAGTGCAGCGCGTGAATATCTTGTCATTTGAGTTGAAAGGCTAACCAACACTCGTGTGAACATCACATCAAGTAAGTCAAGTGGGTTAAGTGGGTTAATTTCTTTAGTATCAGTACAGCGAAACCTCATTAAGACTTTTCTCCAGGGGACAAGAAAAGAATGTGTAAAAAAAAAAGTGTACTACTGAATACACAAATAAAAACAGGGATACGTAAAGAGTTGATATGTTTTTTCAATAAGTGTGCATTTTACATTGTATGTGTACAGGCATAATGAAAGATACAGGCTTTCTACCATTTCTAAAGATGAGATGCGAGTATTAAAAGGCGTGAAAAAGACTAGAGAAAAAACACGAAAACCTTTCTTCACCGGGACTTTTTAAATAACAACAGTGTATTAAAAGGTATGTAAAACACCAGACATCAAGAAGGGCATCTGGTCATAAAATCTTGCTAAGATGATTCATCTTACTTCACACCTGACCCCGTAGAGGAACGGAACATGGGTTGACCAAGCTCGCAGCTGTTTTTAAAATTTAGAAATACTGCCTTCCAACAAAGGTAGCTAGTAAGACTAAAAATACAATCATAAATTTGTTGAAAACATGATCAATTTATAGTCCTGGTACCCAGAAATCACTGGATGAAATGGGAGGCTATCGCACATTAGACACCTCCTTACTTTTTGCAGCTATAAAAAGCAGGAAAAAAGTGGGTCTAATACACGAGGAAATATGGATCTGAAAAACGATGCCATGAAAAGACTAAGGAAACAAAGCTCAAATGGTTTAACATGGAACATAGGATTTTCTAGAGGCCGTCAACAGGTGTACTGCGTTTTTTTCTTAAAAAATGTGCGAACAGATTCCACAGTATAAACTCTGAAAAGAAGTTGCTATGTGATTTTTTAAAATGCTGATTCAACATTAACAGAAGTTTGTAGAGATAAAGCAGAAAAGAGTGTTGACTCAATTCTATAAATCTCTTTAAAAAGTGTGGTCTTATTTATAGAAACTTTATCAGTTTCTATAAATAAGACCACAAATAATCAACAAATAATGAATGGAGAGATAAGAGAGATTCTTCTGAACTTATTTTTAAGCCCTACTATAAAAAATCTTGGAAGAGTGTTTGTACAAATGATTTTACAACACAGCACTTCAGAATTTGTGAGGATTCAGGTTACAGTAAAATAAGCAAACATTTTTCCACACATTAAAAAACAACATAACACAACCTAAAAAGATGACTTCTAACAATGATGTTACATTATTTAGTTTATTTTCCGGGTTGAACCGTGTTGTTGTTATCTGTACATTACGTACAGTTTGCTGACGTTTCGAATACATTGCAGTACTCTTTACCAAGGCGACTGAAATACCCCTACTCGATCCAAGGTAATCAGTCTCCCAGGCAGCAATCACACTACAAGGGTGGTTCCTGACCTTGGTCTTTTATATCCTAGTCTTCTGGCTGACGTAAGCCTCCTGGCTGTCTGGTGAGAATTCTGGAAGGTATGTGTTACAGCTAGGTAGTGGGGCTTGACCGCGCTGTTATGTAATTGGAGGTTCGACCTGCGCGTTAATGTTGTGATCTATATGTCTTAAACTATGAATGATAGGCATCCAAGAATTACTGATTTTATATCCTTTTTCTAAATTCATATTGTTCGGTCAGGAAGCACCCTTGTAGTGTGATTGCTGCCTGGGAGACTGATTACCTCAGATTGAGTAGTGGTGTTTCAGTTGCCTTGAAAAAGAATACTGCAATGTATTCGAAACGTAGGCAAACCTGTACGTAATGTACAGATAACAACAACACGGTTCAACCTGGAAAATAAACTAAATAATTCTACACACCGTGGAAGCTTCACCTCTAAGAATGATATTACATGTTTACGTCCCACTAACTACCGTACTAACAACTTTCAGAGATACCAAAATGTTGGAATTTTGTCCCGCAAGAATTCTTTTACCATTGAATCTACTAACATGATGCTAGCATATTTGAGCACCTCCAAATACCACTGACAAAACCCAGGATTGAGCCCACTAACTTGGGCTCAGAAAGATGGCCCTCTATGGCCTGAGCTGTCGGGCAAGCAGGATAGCTTCCAAAAGGATTTCTAACCACCTGTAAATTATTACTCACCAAGTACACTGAACAATCTTTTAAAAAGTATTTTCTCTTACCTTTGAGCTTTCTCTATGTTCCTGGTAATGAGATCATGATCCAGATAAAAGAGTCCAATGCGGATTATGTGGAAGACTATATCAAGTCTATGGCCAAGAGAAACTGTCTTATCATAGGTTTTCCTGAATGCTGACAATGCATTTTCCTGAAATCATAAAAATGAGGAACGTAAAAGAAAATAATTTGACACTCAATAAAAACAAAGAAATTCTAGCTATAAAATTACTGCAATGCATAATTACTCAAATTCCAGACACATCTGAGGATTGCGTTGTGGGAATTGCTAAATTAATGATGAAATTGTGCTTTCAAAGAGATTTCTGCCAAACTTTCGTTATCAGTAATAAAGATCCAAAACCTTAATGATATCTATGCACCTCGAAAAAGTTCTGCACCATATGAATTGCTAAGGTATTAGATAGCAAATGTCCCAACAAAGTATGGGAGGAACACAAACACTTTCTGTGACAAGTAACACGATTGCTTGGAAGAATACACTCAGTGCAACATTTGGCAAAATGCATCCTTATACCAAGCATAGAAACCACAATCTGCCCCTTAGTATATTGTTACTCCACCCCCTGTGTTGAAGCATGTCTTGATCATTCCTAGCATGCTGCCCCCACCTGGTGGTTGAGGCTATCCCGCTCTATCTTTCGCTTTCTTCGATAGTAGCCCTCAGGAGGTCGTCCACGATGACCGGTGGGTTCCTACATTTCAGCTGGTCCCAGGCACGTTCAACCAGACTCATGCCAGCTTCCCTGAGCAAGATGTTAACATCACAGGCGCTTTCTTGCAGAATTAAACTCCCTTTGATAAATTGTTGATATGGATGAACAATGGGGAGGGGGATTCAGTCCTGATATTGTACACTTGCCATGGTACACTTAACGACGAGCGGTGTTCAGCATCCATACATAATGCCAGCTGAAAACCAGACAGATTTGCCTCCCTCCTGGACCTATGGTATGGTATATATGACTCATCTGGTGTTACTTCACTCTCTACACACTCCTCCAATGATTATCATTCTGGCAGATTCTGCACTCATCAATGAAGAAGACCTCATGCCATGATGCCAGGTTCCAGTCCAAATGTTCATTTACCCATCTGCATCTGGTGTGAGGGGGTATGTGCAGATGCTTGCCAAGGAACTCTGAAGTTAAGGTGGGCTCTAAGGAGACTATTCTGGATTGCCTGAGTAGACACAGCCTCCCTAGTTACTATCAACAAGGCACTACACAGCCATGCTGCCGAGACATCTCGCTTACTGCGAGGCCAGATTTGCAAGCAGGGAGTCACCAGATCTGTTGTTGCAATGGGTGACCCCTACGAGAATAATCCTGAACATTTTGAGTCACAAGATATTGATTTTAAGTCATAACATTGTCACTATGGTGTACACCAACTGGGTGGCAATTTTCCACAGGAAGCCCTTGCTGGCAAATTCGAAAAAATGTACATATGATCAAATGTAACAATTTGCTGAGGCAGGTTTACATACTGAACAGGTCACAAGCTACTTTCTGTGCATTTTGTGCCAAGGGGTCCGGTTTTAGTGCAATCTTTGGGACTGTCCTGAGAATGCATGTTGTACTTCCATTTACACCTAAGAGGTTACACAGCATTCCAATGTCTTTTTTAAGAAACTCCTGTCTCAGCAGAAAACTTTCAGGAGCATCCAAAATACATCTGGTGGAATTCTTTTTGAGGTGTGTAGTATTCCAGATTACCAAGAATTTATGAACTCATATTACAATTTTTGAAGACATACATCCTGACAACCTGTCCCTTTATAAATACTGCAAAAGGTCACTAGAAAGTGACTATTAAAAATGTAGAATCATTCTAACACACAAAAGGGTAGAACACAACACAGCACCATGATTAAACAGACAAAATTTCACTCAATTTTCACAAAAGAAATTATCCCTTTCCTGGTTCCTTTCCCAAATTCTTGGGGGTCAACACTTAGTGTTGATTTTGGTTCAGTTTTACAACCTGATGCCGTTGCTCACCCCAACCCTATACGGAAGGATGCAATCACTGTTGTGTGTTTCTGTGGTGGTTGGTAGTGCAGTGTGTTGTTGAAGAGATGTATATTGAGATGAATACAAACACCCACGCACCAAGCCAGAGGAAAGAACTATACGTTGTTAAAATTTCCGGCCCAGGTGGGAATCAAACACACGGCCCTGTAAACTGAAGGCTGGTATGCTGACCATTTAGGTAAAACTGGACATTCTCTCAGAGAAGAAATGACTGAAGGTGCTGATTTTAAAAAATATATCCCAAACTTGAATTATTCTTGATGTACAACATTCCCATACAACACATGAAGTCCCAACATTCAGAAATAGATAATATTCCTGGATTCATTCTGGCTCTGACACGTCTCAAGAAGATTCCTGTGAGTGTTCCTTGGATGGATACAACTCTTCTTGCACCTTTCCTTGACCTGGCATCATGCATGGCAATGACCTCTTTTCCAAGTCTTATTTACGAATGATTTTACTGACACTTAATCTGTCTTGTAAAATTATTCTCTCCAAAAACCGGAAAAGCAGTTAGTGGGACACAGCCAATAATATTAAAATTATTCTCCTGACTGATGATTGCAAGATTATAAATCACATTAATATTTTACTGATGTAACATGCCTTCAAAATGTCCAAGATTGGTTGTTTTGATTATGAGCCCACTTGGTGTCTTCACCCAAACCCATGTAATTGTTCCTCTGTATTATTCCACCAATGAAGGTTCCCCAGGGTGTAATTACTGCCTCCTTAATGAGCTAGCATCAAAGAACAAGGACATTTAAGGATACTGCTTGAACAAAAAGTGCTTGTTTGTTACACATTAAGAAAATGTCACTTTATTTACTATACAGATTCAAGACATTTGCACTCTCAGATCTATTTTCATCCATGGTATTTAACTGATTGAGTATTCATTTTCTATCTGTTCCACAGTTACTTCCTCAAACATAATATGTAAACTATGCCTATTCATAAGAAAATAGGAGATACTGTACAGCCCTCTTGGAACATTAGATGTAGCATTATTCTTTCTGATCTGTGTACTTTCTCAATCTACAAGGATCTATCCCATATTTGAACTTCTCTCCACTTAAAAAAAAAAAAAAAGCAACTTCCCACACACAATATCTGATAGGCAGCATTAAAAGCAGTATTAAAAATTTACCAGCTAGATATAATTCTTGAACAGAGCAACTGAAATGCTACACACTGTGTCCAAATGATTCCTAACATATTCAAAGACCTACACCCAGAAGGCTTAATCATGGAAAATTCAAGATAAATAAATCTTATCACACGGTACACATGGGAAAAACAGTAAGCAAGCTTGCAGTTTCACACGGCTGTTGGTATTGTGATCACAGCCATGAGACCTTCAGTTTTAAGTGGAAACTGAACCACTGAGACATGACTTTTCATTTCAAAATTACCACATACACTGGCCAAGATGTGGGTAAAAAACTTTCTCAGAGGACATGAAAACTAACCTATAAATGAGAACACACATGCTGACACAAACTGTTGCAGTGCTTGGGGATAGCAAAAACCATCCACAATTAATCAAACACAAATAAATTAAGTCAATTAACTCACCACATTACGGTAAGTGCTGGAAATGTTCTTTAGCCAGTAGACAAGTGTTTTACTATGATAGGATACTGGTGTTTACTCACTGCAATTTGGCCTCTGGTATTTTCAACATTTCACTGCAAATGACACTTTGCAGTCTTCTACAGTGCAAGAGTTACTTTTGTAGAGTTTTCTTTCAAAATAACCAACATATGAATGCTATACTATGTAAAATTGCAAGAACAAACAGGCCAAAAATCTGTACTAATTATTCTGTCTTCAAAAAACTCACACACGGTATTCCTTGAATTATGCACAGTATGTGGTGTATCTCCAACTTGCTGGAAATATTCAAGTATCTTTTCTGCCTAACTTGGTAGCAGAAATTACCAATACCAACTTTTTTTTTTTTTTTTTTTTTTTTGCCATTTGCTTTACGTCGCACCGACACAGATGTGTCTTACGGCGACGACAGGATAGGAACGGCCTAGGAATTGGAAGGAAGCGGCCGTGGCGTTAATTAAGATACAGCCCCGGCATTTGCCTGGTGTGAAAATGGGAAACTACGGAAAACCATCTTCAGGGCTGCCGACAGTGGGGCTCGAACCCACTATCTCCCGATTACTGGATACCAATACCAATTACCAGAATTACCAATATAACAGTGAGAAGTAACAGTCCAATGAAAAAATTGGCACTGGGTGAGTTGGCCGTGCGATCAGGGGAGTGCAGCTGTGAGCTTGCATTGATGAGCAAGCAGCCCGATGGCGTCAAATAAAAGTGCTTGCACAAGGTATTTCAGAAACCAAGTGTTGGATTGCAACACTTTCCCAGTAGCAGACATGAACTCTGACCACAACTTGCTGGTCATGAGATGCCATCTGATGATGAAAAATTTGACGAAAGGAAGGAATGCAAGAAGAGGGGATCTACACATGTTAAAAAGAGTGCGAGGGACTGTTTCAAGGAGCATGTTGCACAGGGACGAAGTGAAAAGGCTGAAGGAAACACAATAGAGAAAGAGTGGACAGTCGTGAAGAATGAGGTCTCTAGGGCTGTTGAAAAAATGCTAGGAAGAAAGGAAAGATCAACTAAAGGGCCGGTATTATAATGAAGGTTTAAACTGAAGATTGAGTTAAATTGTAACTAGAGT
Source organism: Anabrus simplex (assembly GCF_040414725.1). Lineage (NCBI taxonomy): Eukaryota > Metazoa > Arthropoda > Insecta > Orthoptera > Tettigoniidae > Anabrus > Anabrus simplex. Next base: position 714,666,128 of record NC_090266.1, read on the forward strand.
TTAAACAAATGTTGAGTCTTATAATGACCGGCCTAAGTTAAACTGAGGTGAAGAAGGAAATATACGATTTTTGTAGCAGTGACTTGCGAGAAAAGATGACTATCGATAATGTTTTGCAATGACTTGCGAGAAAAGACGACTATCGATAATGTTTTGTTTACTTCTTGTAGTGAAAGTGGCTGATAAAAACAAACGTTGTCCTAATTTTACGTGTAAGGAAATAGAATTGCTTGTGCAATTAGTACAAAAATACAGTGACATTATTGAGTGCAAAAAGACGGACGCTACAACATGGAGAGAAAAAGAATTGGCCTGGGAGAAACTTGCCGAGGAATTCAATTCTTATAGTGGTGGCATACCCAGATCAAGAAAAAATTTGAGAGTGAAATATGAAAATGTGAAGAAATCTACAAAAAAAAAGTTCGCAGATGAAAAACAGGAAGTATACAAGACCGGAGGTGGGTCAATTCCATCTATTAAAATAACTTCAGTGGATAATGCCGTGGTAGAACTGATGGGTAAAAGCAGCACTGGGCTCGAACCTGTGCACGATAGTGACTCTGTTCCCTCAGCTTCCCCTTCTCAGGTTAGTGATTTGCAGCGGAAAAGCTGGAACCCCATAATGTTGAGGCAACCTGTGTCCAGTTCCCCGATTGCTGATGCCGTCATCGAAGATGTTGAAGGTTTGGAGACTACGGATGCTACAGACAGACCCTCTAGAGAAACTGACGGAAGGTCTAGGAAGAGGAAGAGTGATCTGACAACGGACTGCCGTGTGAAATACAGCAAATTATCTGCTGCTAGAGGTGAACTTATTGACCTGCAAAAGGCTAACATTAATTCAGAGATGAGGTTAAAAGAAGACGATGCTTAGATGAAGAGAAAAGAACATGAGATAAGACTGGATTTTATGAGGAGGGAATTTGAAATGAACCAAGAGAGTCACAACTAGAAATGATGATTTTGAAAAAAAAAAAAAAAAAAAAAAACAAACAATTCAGTGAAAATTAACGTGTTTTTATTTATGCATTTTGCCAATTCCAAGTGTGACATAATTTAATTTGTACACATTTTCAAGATTCATTTTCGTAATATATATAGAAATATAAAGTACATATTCAAATAAAACTTTTACCAAAAGAAAATGAATAAGTTATGAAAAAATGGTAACAATTTGATTTGCCTTAAAGGACACTGGGACTGAGTTTTTGGCCTAAAATGTCCAAAATATCGATTTTTCAATTTTCCCATATTAATATACCCCTAATCCCTAGGGATCATTTTGCTGTATTATTTTCCATGTTCCGCCAGTTTGAAAGCCCAGCGTTACTTTTAAATGCCTGGTGAACAACTTTTTAAATGCTCCCTTCTGTTGGCTTGCAATGGTAGCACACACTGTTCTCTCCATTATGCTCTGTACTTTAATTTATTGCAATACTAGCTGATGTACCCGTGCTTCGCTACGGAATTCTAAATTTTATACAGAATTCTAAGTTAGGTAGTGTAAACGTGAGCAAGATTGTATTAAGTTGCATAGCTCTTAACATTGCCCTAGAAGCACGACAGGCAAGTCACCAACGTCTTTTCTCATATCAAGACTGGGTTAGGGAATTTTCATTGTAATGGTAGGCCAGCTTGCCTACCGTCAGTCACAATCAGGTTGGGGAGTTTTCATTATAATGGCAGACACTCACTCCCCGCCTGCCTTTATAGATTCTCAGAAAGACTCTCTTAGTGGTTTTCCCAACTGAAATGAACATGGATTCTTACAATGACGTCAGTAGGAATGGCGTGATTAAAAGCAATGCCTTCATATGAAATACTCGATCAAATGAAAAACCACACATTTTTTCACTTTTAACGAACAGTACTATGCTGCCGAACTAACAGTCCAAAGCTACAGAGCTGGAATGACCAAGATGCAGACATCCGTGATCAATCTTCGTCCTTTTTCGGCGCGGGGTGTGTGTGTGTTCAAATAGTGGATAGTCCCAGGGCAAAAACTATGCCCGTTTACTTATCAGCTTCCTGGGAGTACCCGATGAGTCGGAAAATCTCAATTCACTACACTGGCAGGGGAGAGAACTATCTGACGTGGAGGCAATTTCTCCTCCAAGCCAGAAAAGAAACCACATCTTCGCTGCTAATTTGGAATAAAATTAATGTAGATTTAATTAAAGTGAAGAGGAAGAAGCTTTTCCTAAGAAACGGCTCTTTTCAAGGTTGAATTTTGAGTTTAGTGAATTCTGGTACTATAATTTGAAAAGGGCTAAATTGTAATTCCAGACCAGTTCATACTACTACTCCTACTAACAACTGAGCCTCTGACTTAAGTGCACACACTGCTCATTCAAAACAGAATATCAGAAAATGTATGAACCAGAGGATTGGCATGCTAAAGAAGAAAGTTATCTAACTCCTCAGCTATTTCCCGCCAATATTCAGTTAGGCTGTTATACTCGGTACGCAGCAGTAATCCCATCTATCGGAGTTGAATGTCAGCATAAGAGACAAAGAACATTACAACAAACAAAGGTCACTGTAATGTTATAGTTGATCTATGTTACGCGCTTTCGATATTGTAGGCCGTCACATTATTAATTGTCTTCTGGTTCTGAAATACCACTCTTATCATAGTCGGTACGGTAAAACTGAATAAAACATAAATAAATGATCGGAAATTATATTCTCTATAACTTTTGTTATGTAGTACTTTTCCATAGGACCAAGAACATAGGTATTTAAAAATTAAATTTTAGGTGCCTTCCCCTAAACTAACATTTCACCCAGGGTGGATAACATTGTTTATAGCTTAAACTGTAGTTTCTTATTCCCCTACTCTACATACCGATTTTCATTAAATTCTGTTTACCCATTTTGTCGGGGCTCGGCGTTGATATGGACTTAGCAACAAAAACCCAAATTCCTGAATATCTCTGTTATCATAGCCGGTACGGTAAAAATACATAAGACGTAAATGATCAGAAATTTAATAACTAAAGTTATGTAGTATTTATCGATATGATCACTAATAATATAAATATTTGAGAATTGAATTTTAGGCCTTCCCCTAAACTACCATTTCACTCAGCGTGAATAAAATAATTTATAGCCTAGATTGTAGCGGCTCACCCCCCGACTCTACATACCGATTTTTATTAAATTCTCTTCAGCCGTTTTCTCATGTTGGGTGTACATACATACATACATACATACAGACAGAAATTACGGAAAAGTAAAAACTGCATTTTCTTGTTACTGTGGACATGATCGATACAGAAATACCATTATTTTCAAATTCTGAGCAATGTACAGACAAAACTCTTATTTTATATATATAGATGAATATTTTGAAATTGCCTCTGAATCACTGAGTCTGCATTGTGCTTCTATCTGGAGTATAAATATCAGACTATTACTATGTAATGTATACAAAACCTAAATTTGTTTGTAAATCACATCAGTGCAAATTCCATGCTCTTACCTTCTTTTTAGTTTCAGATATAATTGTTTAACGTTTAGGGAGGTATTTATAAGTTGTTTTGGTAGTAATTAATGTACAGTTGGCTATACATAACAAATTAGTGGCAATTAATGACTAAAGTAGTACCCACGTGGGACTGTATGTTTTGTAAACAAAATAATCATGGTGTGTATTACTGCTTTTCTATGAGTGAATTTATGGTGATAAAATGCATGCCACTAGCTCATGCTGGCATAAGCCAAGAAATAAGAGTAAAATAAGCGGAGATAGGGCTCTAAAGCAAGTTGTTACTTGGAAGTAAACAGGTAGGCCTAGTGAAAATGTGATTTAAGAACAACCTGAAATTCAACATGCATTTATGTCCCTGCATGCTGGAGCACCAATAACGTCTAAAATTACAATTGAAGAAGGTAATGTATATATTGATGTTAGCAGTAAAAGTGTGAAGAAGCTGACAATGTTTGGCAATACATCTGAAAGTAGGCCTGATTCCCAATTAACAAGAGATCAGTTTATTTTGATACACTGTACCTCACTCTATGAACTGGTTAAACACCTAAAATGTGTGGAATGTGGAAATTTTGCTCTTACTTCAGGTGAGGAACAGGCATGGTTTAGCTATGCATAAAATTTTCTTTGTGTGGGTTCTGTCCAAATCAGACACACTCAAGTCCTCAGCTAAAAGACGAATCTAAATCCCAAAGATCCCATTTGATGTAAATAGAAGGGCTGTTTTATATTTTCAAGCAATAAAAACCTAGCATGCCCACCAGACGTTTTCGTGGTGATTTAAAACTAGCATGTATGTTTTTCAATGCCCTGTCTATATGTTTAGTTATTACTTTTACAATTTATTCATTGGTTTGGTTGTAAATAAGTTTTAAATGCTCAAATTTGAAGCAATTCTTTGCAAATTGAAGCTGGTAAAGACAGAAAATATTTCAGTATGGTAAATGGCCCAGTCTCAAAAATGATAACTAAGTTAATTGATAGGGAAATAACGTGCTGGATAGCTACCTAAGAATTGTGGTACCTTCATCGATTTAGTGCGCCTTACGTTTTCAATATTTGATGAATTTTCATATAAATGCTCAGAATATAATTAGGTAATATCTATGGAACAATTCAAAATACAGTTAAATTTTAACAGTGCTTCATATTACCATATTCTTGGACCACATAAAATGTCAAGTTCGTATCTCAATATTTGCAGAAATTTATTATGCATGCTTACAGAGAAATACAATTACTGGTATCTCCGTCCTACATTTGCAGGCACACGAAACCTAACCTGCATATCATATTTGTTTATGGTGGCCTAAAAATTGGCATGTATGTCCTTCAGTGACCTGTCTATAAGTTTCAAGATTACTTGTACAATTCCTTCATCGTTTGGTTGAAAATTATTTTCATATTCTCAAATTTGAAGTAATTTCTCACAAATTGAAGCAGGTAAAGGATGAAAATTATTTCTGTATGGTAAAATGTCCAATCTCAAACATGATAAGTTCATTGATAGGGAAATAAGGTGCTACCTTCTTCGATTTAGTGGAACTTACATTCTCAATAGGCCTATTTTATGACATTTGATAAAAATTATCAGAAAATAAATTAATATCTATGGAACAGTTCAAGGTAGGCTACAGTATAAAAATTTGAACATTGCTTTATATTACCATATTCATTCACCATATAAAATTCGAAGTAAATAAGTCAAATACGTCAGTCCTAATGTCCCTTAAGTAAATTATTAATTATGTTCGGCCTATAAAATATAAAATCTGCCATGATGTAATTACACTATGTGGACTTTGCACTTTGCATGCTATTACATAGGTTAAACGTTCTGCAAATGATAGTGGTATTGTTTTCTGTCTGCAATATGTCAATGAAGGTTAAAGAAATGTTTTGATACAAATCTGAAATTTCTGTATTGAATATCCTTTGTGCAACAACACAAACTTGTAGTGATTACTCAGTGCCATCATATATTACACTTCTGAATTAAATAGTCAACACTCCACTAGCATCATACATGATTATTATGTGACAATAATTGAACTACTATGAAAATACAGAAATAATAATAATAATAATAATAATAATAATAATAATAATAATAATAATAATAATAGTGGTTTTTCAACTCACCGATTGTTACTTTTTGCTCAAATTGGCCATTTAGTTACATGTTACATTAGTTTCACAATAAATTTGAAAAGTAATCTTGAATTAACATTTGCCCAACAAATTCTCCACCTCTGTTTACTTCAATCCCTAGCGCCCTTTCCATTATACCTTCTAGTCTGTCCTCATCCACATGTACAAAGTCTGGTTCAGGTTCATTCACGTCTCTTGCAATGTTATGCGGAACAGCAGTTGCAACAATAACCATCCGAGCAGTTTTCAACTTTTGTCTTATGCCCAGAGACAAAACAGGGAATCGATGCTTCCAAACTCCAGAGAGCCTCCCAACAACGTTTCTTGTTCTTATTTGAGAGTCATTATACAATGATTCCGCAGGAGTAGCAGGTTCCAGGAGTGGTGTCATTAGATATGGTTTGATGCCATACACAGAATCTCCAAGCAATAGAGAACTGCCATGCACACCTGATTCAAACTGAGCCCTCAGTCGTGAATTGTTGAATATGGTAGCACCATGTGCTGATCCTGGCCATCTTGCTACAATATTCTTGATTTTCAGATTTGCATCAGCTACAACCTGCACGTTTAATGAAAAGGACCCCTTTCTGTTTCTGTATTGCTCTGCAGAATCTCCTCCAGGGGACTGTATTCTGATGTGGGTACAGTCAATGGCCCCAATCACTCTGGGAAACTTAGCAATTTTTTAAAACTGATTGTTACTTACTGACATGTCATTTTCCTCTGTTGGTAATTTTATTTGCTGTGGAGCAAGGGAGGCTATAACATATGTCACACGCAATAAAGTCCGTGAAACAGTGGCCTTATGAATTCCTCCGAAATCTCCCATTGTAATAAACATACTACCGGAGGCATAAAACCGCAATGCTATTAGTAGTTGACTGAGGGATTCTACAGCATGATTTCTGAAATAGAAGGAAGTTACTTTATTTTCTAAAATTTACACTTTTAACATTCAAACAGTTCAATATTTCATTTTTACATTCTTACCTTTTCGTTGCATGTTTTATTCTAGCACCGATTTGCTGAAATAGGGTTATGACAGTCTGTTTTGTAAGCCTAAACCTATTTAAAAACTCTGTTTCATTCCATATATGAAAGTGACGTGTCCCTGCTCGAAAAACTCGTGGTGCCCGTGGTCGTTCAATAATTTGAATTACTTCTTCATCATCGCTTAATACTTCTTCAAACACCTCAAAAATATCTTCGAGATCCAACTGAACTAACAGTTAAAACCTCTATTATAATACTGGCCCTAAGAATCAATAGATAACTCAGGATATACAAGACCTGATTGATGAACGATGAAATTACAATTTAAAAAAATTAAGAGGGCAGAAAAGGATACAGACGATTAAAGAATGAAGTAGAAAGTGCAGGACAGCTACGGAAGAATGGCTGAAACACAAGTATAAGGAGGTTGTATGGTTGTAGGAAAGGTAGATGCTGCATACAGGAAAATCACAAGGAAACCTTTGGAGAAAGGAAAATTAGGTGTATGAATATTAAGAGCTCAGGTGGAAAACCAGTTTTACGGAAAGAAGACAAGACAGAAAGATGGCACGAACATATACAACAGTCGTATCAAGGTAAAGAAGTACAGTAGAAGTCCGTTATAGCGAGAATTCATAACAGCGAAAAATTTACTCGCTATAACGGATTGTCGTTATATCAGATTTTGTCTAAAAGTCGGAAAACCCATCATGCACTTTGAAATCAGTATGAAACGGCAATCAGTTTGTTCAAAACTTGCGTTTCCGGAGATGATATCCACACTACGGCTTACTTGTTTGTTATTTTTCGTAATCCGATACTACATGAAAGTGTATGTTTAATTTCATCTGAAAAAATTATAGTACCGTATTTCTCCGAATCTAAGATGAACCTCACTTTTTTCCTTCAAAAAATTTAAATCAGGCTCAAAAAGAAGTTTGTAAAATCATATGAATGCTTGTTGTACAGTAGGCCTGCGCATTTTAGACTATTTTTAGATGCCGAACATTGACTTTCGTCATGCCGAATTTCTTTTTCTTTTTTCGCGGCTGCACAATTGTTCTTTATTTCCACGGGTTTAAGGACCATTAACTTAACATTGGAATAATAATACCGAAGAGAACTCGTTGAAAATTTTCCGGTAATATCTATTCCATGCGCCTCTATAATACCACGATCCATCAGGAAATTATTCTTGCTGTCTATAAAACTGTTACTTTTACGCAGCATCAGATATAACCGGCTACCGCTACATGGACGTCTCGCATGTCGGGTTCGGCCAAATTCAGCGGCTAGCGATGTATAGGCCTAATCGCGAACGTTGAAAGTCAACGAACGAGTTTATTGTGCCATGGTATGGGCATTCCGCCCTCGCGTTTTTCGTGCACATACCTCACAATTTAATCTTCGAATTCTTTAAAGTGTCCTTGTTGCGGACCACTGAATGCATTTTTTTGTACAGTACCTACGCATTTTTCTTTAGCTCTTTGTCTTCACGACAACGCCAAATACTGGCTTTAGTTAGGCCTATGCCGTATTTTCTTGCGGCGGCACAATTATTCTACATTTCCGAGTGTTTAATAAACATTAACTTAAAATTAGCATCATAATATCGACAAGAACCCGTTGAAAATTTGCCGGCAATACTTTTTCCACATTTCTTTACAATACGACTATCCATCACGAAAATATTCCTGCTGTCTATAAAATTTTACTAAGCGTCAAGTATAATAGACGCGTTATGACTCTGCCACTGTGTAGCTATGGCTTTTCTAAGAATTCGAAGGGTCGCATGTTTTGATACCATTATGAAGATTTGAGAAACACACAGGTACTGTACAACCGGTTGTCACGGCTAGCGATGTGTAGTAAAGAGGCGGTCGTTTATTGTCAACTAGTTCTGTGCGCGTGTGAAAAGAAGCAGCGTGGTTACCGCGGTAGTTGCCAGCGGGATCCATGTTAGGCCGCGAATGCAACAACCCCTGAGTTTTCGCACGAGATTCTGAGAAAAAAAAGTCTTGGATTCGGAGAAATACGGCATCGCTCCAGAGATTTCTGTGGCAAATACCTCAGCTTTCTTCTTCAAACAGCGTCACCTAACCTAACCGTATATGTAGCCTATCATGAAAACATATTTGAAACGCATGTAAATAGCTGTAACTAGACGCGAGAAGATATGAAATATCCTCTGAAATCAGTGAGGTACTCTTCCATATCTTGAGGTGTATCACATTCTTACTTAATTTTCGTATATACCCGGTAACATTAAAATTAAGATATCGTTTACTTCAGTCTTTATTTTTAACGAGTTAACATCTGCTATCGGCCAAGTTATTTACGCATTTATTACGAAAACGTGTTATCCTCTTTCATTTCGAATTTTTGTTCGAGAACAGCAGTCGATGGGTATTACTAATCAACGCCAACATCGCATTTGAATGTCAACGAGAGAGGTCGCAAATGCACAAAGTGAGAAAACTATACCGTACCGAAGATGATCGATCGCATTTTGTTGCAAACGTTTCAGTTTTCATATTCAAACAGTGTCACGTATCCTAACTTAACCGTACTATACATATGATGAAAACACACTTCAAGCGCCAGTAGAGAAATTATACCTTTCTCGCTATAAATTTTCATAATAGCCTTTCCGTAATTTAACCAGACACAACAAAATATAAATTAACCTCTGAAATCAATTAAGCACTCTGCCATATCTCTAGGTGTATCCCGTTCTTACTTAATTGCAGCATGTCGCCTCAAAATTAAGCGGTCGTTTAGTCAGACTTAATTTTTAAAGAGTTAACAACCATTATCGGACACATTTACGCATTTATTACGAAAATATGTTCTCTTTCATTTCAAATTTTCTTTACGGAACAGCTGTCGACGGATATTACTAATCGACTCCGACATCGCCTTCGAAAGTTGACGTAAGAAATCGCTAGTGCACATAGCGAGGAAACGATGCTGAAGGTAATCGATCGCATGCAGTATCATCGCTGGGGTGCAAAAATATCGGTAACGGAAAAATCGCATGCGCTTAATTGCTCGTAATAACGGATGCGCCAGTGATAGGGCGCTCGCTGTAACCGAAAGACGATACAAAGTTTAATATAGGAATTTTGAAGGGACAGAAAAAAGTAGTCGCTATAATGGAGTTCTCATTATATGCCGTACTCGCTATAACGGACTTCTACTGTAGTTGAAATGGTTCTGGAACAAGACGAGACTGTTGACACTGATGAAATGGGAGACCCAATTTTGAGGTCAGAGTTCGACAGAGCTTTGAGAGACCTAAATAGGAACAAGGCACCTGGAATTGATGAAATTCCCTCTGAATTACTGACTGCCTTAGGAGAAACCAGCATGGCGAGGTTATTCCGTTTAGCGTGTAAAATGTATGAGTCTTGAGAATTTCCACCCAATTTTCGGCAGAATGTTGTTATACCTATTCCCAAGAAAGCCGGAGCTGACAACGGTGAAAACTACTGCCCATTGGTTTAGTATCTCATGCCTGCAAAATTTTTAACACTTATTATTTACAGAAGAAGGGAAAGAAAGGTTGAAACTGAGTTGGGAGAAGATCAATTTGGCTCCGGAAGAAATGTAGGAACATGTGAAGCAATCCTGACTTTACATCTGATTTTAGAGGATCGAATAAAGAAGGACAAGGACTGTAGATCTAGAAAAAGACATTCGATAATGCTGATAGGACCAAGCTACTTGATATTCTGAAGGTGTACAATTTACGAACTTCATTGTGTAGATCCGTATTGATACAGTTAAAACTAAGAAACAATGTTAGGTTTTGGTCCACGCAATCAATACATATCACTTTACAAGTGACTAACATTTTACATTCCTTAAATAATCTGAGTATTCTAATTTAAAAAAAGTAAGATTGTTCATATTTAACTTGGCTGAAAGATTGTTTGCAAGAAGTTTTAAGCTACCTCTTTAAATATATGTATATTTGTTCTCTTATTTTTTTCTCAACAGATTAAATAGGAACTTCTGTTTCAAATACGGACAGCAAAAATGGACATTGATTCCGTTCGAGACATTATGGCAGGCTTGTCAATTTCAAATTCATTTCATTTTTAACATTGAAGGCAAAAGTTTTTGCAGGAAGTGAGATCAATCTGTGTAATCAATATATATAAAAGAACATGTCCTGACTGACTGACTGATTCATCATCGCCAAGCCAAAACTTCTGGACATAAAGAAATGAAATTTTGAGGATTCATGTAGGTGCTCGCTAAGGGAGGATTTTTGAATATTCTGTCGCTAAGGTGTTGAAAAGGGGGTGTCAATTTTTACAATGAGTGTATCTATATCTCAAAACTTTAAAAGTTTACAGATGTAAAAATTGGTATTTAGAATCTTCTTTAAAAATAAAGAAACAAATATTTTCTTTTTGTTTTCGGAAGAGCCCAATAGGAGGGGTAAAAAGGGCGAAAAAGGGGTTGAATGCCTTTAATGAGGATACTTATATATCAGAAACTGAAGATATTACAGACCTGAAAATTGGTATTTGGGATCTCCTTTAAAAATAAAGAAAAAATATATTTTTGTTTTTGGAAAATCCAATTAATGGGGGTTAAACAGGAGTGACAATTTGGGGCAAATTTTTAGAAAGACTATATCTACAGTATATCTCAGAAACGTAAAATGTTACAGGCGTAAAAAATTGGTAATTGGATTCTCCTGCAAAAGTAGAGAAGCATAGGTGATTTGTTTACGGATACTCCACTTAAGAGGAACTAAGTAAGAAGAGGGTGAAATTTTAAAATGAGCATGTCTACAGTATATCTCAAAAACTTAACATGTTACATAAGTGAAAAATGGTATTTACTTACCTCTATTAAAAATAAACAAACATGTATTTTTTTGTTTTCGGGAAAACCACTTGAAAATGGTGTTGAATTCCTTTGCTTAGGGTACTGATATCTCAAAAACTTAAGATGTTACAGACATGAAATTTGGTATTTGGAATCTCCTTTAAAAATAAATATGCATTTTTTGTTTTCGGATATCCACTTAAAGGGGGGGGGGGTTTGAATTGAAAAATTAATTCAATTATTTGCATGAAGATACTATTATCTCAAAAACGAAAGATTTTGCAGACGTGAATTGGTATTTGGAATCTGCTTTCAAAGTAAAGAAACATGTATTCTTGGAAAATCCAATGACAGGGGGTGAAAGAATTAAAAAATTAATTGTATGAGGATACATACATCTAATAAAAACTAAGGTTGTTACAGATGTGAAAATTGGTATTTGGATCTCCTTTAAAAACAAAGAAAAACGCGTTTTTTTTGGGGGGAGAAATCATCTTGGGGGCTGGGATGAAAAGGAGTTGCATTCCTTTTATGAGGACACATACCTCAAAAACTTAAAAGGCGGGGAGTGTGAAACGAAGTGAAAAATTATTTTTATGGGGATACTTATATCTTAAAACTGAAGGTAACAGATGTGAATATTAGTATTTGGAATTTCCTTTATACATACAGAAACACGTCTTTTTTCCTTATTCGGGGGGGAATCAACTTAACGGCGGTGGGGTGAAAAAGAAGTTGAGACCAATTGATTTTTCTGTTCACAATGTACTACTTGATTCTGATCATAAACTGATCATTTTTAATCTTTCCTGGGTTCGTTTACAAGAGCCATCTTTTCCTTTTGAGAACTTAAAGTTAGATTACAATAGATTCTCCTGGAATATAAGTAACAACTTATACACATTTGAAATAAGCGATAGGAATGATATTGACCGTGTAATTGTTCACCTCTATAATAAGGTAAATAATGCACGGAAGTATATAATTCGTATCGCCAGAAATCCCGCGCCCCCGCACGACAATGGTGCTGGTCACATTATCAGCAATGACAATGGCAGCAGATGTAATTTACCAGCAAGTAGCGGTCTCGCAGCTTGTTCTAGGATCCAGAACATCAATAATAATAATAATAATAATAATAATAATAATAATAATAATAATAATAATAATAATAATAATAATAATAAACTGAACCGTCGTCAAAATGTGTGGACCGCGATGGAAACGGGTTCTTGGACGGGTAACAACTACGAATGCACTCCGTCTGCGGCTTGAGTACCGCCAAGGCACCCAAGATGACACCAGCCGGATCTCAAGGTTTGATCCATATTAAAAACGATTGTAGGTAAAGATGGCAAAGATTTAGGGACCCAACTGACCGGGCGGAATACCTGGAGCTAGCCTGGGAAGTACAAAATTGATTGCTGGAAGAAAGACTGAAAAATATGGGAGGAACTTTGTTGTAATCTCTCAGAAAACGAGTCAGATAGCGAATTTTGGCGGATTATATATAAAATGTTAAGCATTCAATTATAAATTTCAGTATAATACCGTAGTGAAGCACGGGTATCTTGCTAGTAATGTATATATATTTATATCTTTTGCATTTCCCAAATAGTCCTTAAAAAGACATTGGGTTCTTCCATTCTTTTTACTTTTTTCAGTTTCAGATTTGAGTTTTGTAATCTATCATGTGATTTTATGGCTGATGAAGTCTCAAATGGAAACAAAACATGACCCTAAATATTTTAAATATGTTTTTAATTAAATAGTTCACTTGTAAAGTGACGTGTATTGATTGGACGGACCAAAACCTAACACTGTTTCGTAGTTTTAACTGTATCAATATGGATCTACACGATGAAGTTCGTAAATTGTACTATGTAAGTGGGTGTTCGGTGTGCAGTTAGGAGACATATAACTGGACTCATATATTCTGAAATATGTGATGGGTGCAGTTTATCTGAAAATTTGTGTCACGAAATCAGCGATACAAAGAGTGTGACGTGATGATACCCAGCAACCATGCAGTCTGTGATGAGATGTATTGAAGGATGGCAATGACAAAGACACATCACAGAGTGGCATTAGAGTACACAGGGTTGATGTGAACTTGCAGGCTGTGATGCGAAGAATTGATGGATTGTCATGACAGAGACATATAAAATGCTCTTTTATCGAAGAGGCCTTATACCAACATAGCCTAGAGAACTGATTATTTCACGTGTGGTCGTTTCATTGGCCCCGAGTCCGTTTTCCACTTTTGATGCTCTGAATTCTACGCAGTTGACTACAAATTACATACAAGTGTCTCGAAAATGATTCCTTACATGCAAATAAATTAATCATTATCAATTAGTGTTTCATTTTGTGGATGACATGTCTATGATCATTTGATTTTCCCAAAAGGGAAATTTGACACCATTTTTTAAAATGGAAAACTGACCTCCAAACGCTATCTGGACACTATTCTGCAACCTGTAACACGTTGATTGGGGAAAGACACACTACACCCACGTTCAGCAAGATGGTGCCATGGCCCACATTGCACGTAATTCTGTGGCTGCACTTAGAAATGTGTTTGACGATTGGATAATTACAAGAGGATTATACCCAGCTCGTTCTCCACATTTCAATATGAGCAACTTTTATTTGTGGTGAAATCTTAACAGAAAGTCTATTGAAACAATCTGTATAAAGCTGAGGTTCTGGAAAACAAAATTAGGAGATTGATAAGTAAAATAACAGAGCATGAATTATGACTCGTCACAAAATTTCTTTTGAAGATGCCAGGTCAGGAAATACGAAAATGGAAATAATTTTCTGCAGGTGGAATGACATTATTGTAAGAAATGGAAAATCAATGCCAGCTTTTCATTTCTTTCCTGTCATATAGCTAATGAGGCTGACTTCTAATTCCTTGTTGTTGAAGAGAGCAATAGCTGTCGGCAGCAAAAAGGACCGGTAAGAGATCTGGGGTAATAAAGCCAGTCCTTCCTGTCAGGCTGCTATGCACCCGTCTCTTGAGTTCGCCGTAAACTCTTGTTGGGTGGTCACTGTATAATTGAATGTTTATGTATCTCCCAAACAGTTCATCTGTTATAAAGGGTATATCCGACAAGACAATGTAGATGACACAGCAGCGTTTTACCTTAAATTTCATTAATCGATCTAGCATATCGAGATGAAAACAGAATAATACTATGAGTAACATTTTAGCGGAATGAGGTCCTACTTCTTTAACTACAATGCGAACAGATTTATTTCTACAATGTTAAGTTTTGTGCCTAGGTAACTAAAAATTCTAGGTAAACACATAGTTTGTACACCACGTGCAAAAGAATTAATACCCTACTATAAATTAATCTTTCTACCTCAATTCTTAATTGTATGATTTTCACTCACCTTATCACCAATTCGGCACAAGTACTCAGCTTTCTTCAAGTTTGCTTCTCTAACTTCCATTTCTCCCAGATTCTTTTCAGCATCTTCAATGGCATCATCAAGTTCCTTCAATTTTTCACTATTTTTAGTTTTCATTTTATCCAAGAGATCTTGGTCAAGTGTCCAGTGCAAATGCTGGCCACATTCTTCATAAAATGGTGCCATATCTAAGAACATTAAACAAGCAGAGTAAGTCCTTTATTCAATGACATAACATACACCGAGACAGCAAGGGATCTTTGAGTGTACATAATTTAAGTTAGCCAAACAACTGCTTCTTAACACAGCTTAAGAACTATGTATAATTTCCAATTAAAAATATCTGAAGTAGGTGCAGTTTACAAAGAATACGTACTGGTACTAATGGAATCATAGTATAAGATCAATGTTTTAAAATGATTTTTAAATTTTTACAAGTTGATTATACACACTATATAGACAAGACAGCTGCATAAAACTAAAAGTAACATAAAAATGACAGTCACAATAGACATTAAAGTAGGATTATCTTTACTACCTGTGCTTACTATGAAGAACAGAACAAAAGTAATATGCATAAGAAATACATGCAATAGTATAATATACACACTTTTCAAGAAAACTCAAATTTTGTATAATGAAGGTCACACTTGCTCAATATTTATCAAGGATCATTTACGTGCTACTTTAACAATGTCGTGTATCTTTATATTTTATTCCCCACCCGCAATTCATGAATGTTTTTTCTCGATCTATTCATCAAATTCTTAAGTAATGGTTCATATGTAATCTGTATCTACTGTATATTTAAAGAATGCTACTACAAGCTCTTTAAATATATCTAACAGGAAATTTTTAATGTATTTATAAAATATTTTCTTAAAGTGAAAAAAACAACATTCTGAAATGTTTTTCAATTATCTCAGCTTGCATATAAAACTTGACCATTTCTTGCAGTAATAACATTTTATGAACAAACGGGAACCTGGGCAAAAAAAAACAAATCACAGCTTTTTATGCAAGTATGTACTTTAACATCACACTAACTCTGAGAGGCTTTTGGTGACAATGAGAAGGAAGCAGCCATAACCTTTTCCCGGTGTGAAAATGGCAAAGCATGGAGAATCATAAACAGGGCTGGTGATGGCGAGTTCGAGCCCACCAATCTATTGTATGCAAGCAAACAGCTACATAGCCTGTAGCATACAGCCCAGTCAACTCTCTCAGTAAAAATTACTGCTCTATTATTTACAGTTTCTGAGAAAAAAGAAACACAAACAATAAAAAATGTCTTTTTCACAAAAAGAATTTTAATGTTGGACATACCGGTACTCTTATCACAATGTACATACCGGGTGAGTTGACCGTATGTTAGGGGGTACAACTGTAGTGTTCTCCCTAGGACCTTTTCAATGGGCGCACCGCCCTGCCTTTTTCACAGACCACCATATTAATGCATATTTTAGTCATTAGGTGCTCCAAATTAAAACATAAATACTGTAAAACTGTTTATTTTATAATCTTTACTATTGTTAGTGTAATTGCATCAATTGCATTGGAATTTAAATGTTTAGCTTGACTATCGTGCATTGCTGTGCGCGAGCGGTATATGGATTAGCGTGGAATTGCGTACAAGCACTTGATTCCGCATGACATTACAGATGTTAATACCTTTGTGGCCAAATAGGAGACCTATCTCTGAAACCAAACTTTGTGACCTCAAGTTACTACTGTACTTCATACCTGTAGATACCAAACAATTTTACCATAACCTTCCAGGAGATTCTGACTTTTGAAAATATCTCGCCTGCATTATACTGCCAGAACATAATGTAAAATAAAATCAATAAAGAAATTATCAACATTGTAGACTACAATGGCTCGTTTCTTAACATTTGTATTTATTTGGCTCAGATCAGATGACATTTCTGAGGGGTTCAGATTTATCTGTTGATCCATCGGGTAAGGTACTGACATATGAACTTTCCTTAATTTCCATATCAAAACTTCACAAAGATCTGAGGCAATGTATGAAATAAATTCTCTGCATTGCTTATAATTCACATACTTCCCTGAATAAGTAACATTCAATTTGCTTAACAATGCAACCAAACCTTGAAAATCAGTGTAGGTTCTGTTATTTTTTGCAATATGATAAGATGCCATGAACAATGCATGCATATGCTGTAACATAACAGCATCCATTTTCTTTACACACTTAGCTAAAAGTGCACATTCGGGATTTTTCTTGAAGCTTTCAGCCTCCTGACACTTTGAGAGTGAGCATAGGATTTCATGTTTTTTTAAAAATTTTCAGTTTAACCCGGCAACGCCGTGCGGTACCGTACAGTACCAGTGCACCTTACTTCAGATTTTCTCATACCGATCATTACTTGCGACATAAATCTGGTAACTCCGCTTTACATTGTCAAGGTGATACTCCCTACAAGGACTGATATCAATGCAGGGTTTTATCTGAGTTTGTGTTTGCATGTTGAGAGGAATAAAAATAAAAATGACTGCCCACTTAAGGTAAGTTGCTTTATTTTGTTTATAAATTTTGACTATATAATTTTGTATCGCATGGTTTATTTTCTTCAAATATCAATCTATGACTTGAAATAACAAGCAACTGGTCATCATTTCTGTGTTAGCTGTTAAGACACTAATTATTCTGTTCGTACAGTATGGTACCACACGGTGCTTACCGTACCTCTCTGTTCCTTTTCTTTTCCTTGATTCTAAGAAACAATTCATACTGTAGTTGCAAATAATGATTTATATGTGTCATTCAATTGTATAATTGTAGATTTAACTAAAATAATCCACGTCAAAACAGACGTGGAGAATGCTATATATCGCGTCTAATGATACGTGAATGTCATTCGAGTTGGTTGACACTCGAGGATGTTCTACATGTTATTGAAGAAGAGGATACTGATGCTGAATCCATATACATTGAACCACCAGAATGTAATGTATTATCTGATGGAGATCCGGCTGAGGAAGATGAAGGGTCTCTCACAGATAACCTTATGGGAGGTGAACTCTGAGCATCGATTGAAGTAATGCTGAAACAGCAAATTCCGCACAGGTGTACAGAATTCATGTCCGATAATGATTCACAGCCTGCGAAGAGAGCAAAATCATCACCTCGTCCACCAGCTATCTGGGTGGCGAATGACCTAGTTCCCACAACTACCCACTTTCCGAGTGTGAAATTTTCCACTTTTCAAAATATTATGCTGACCGAAATGTTTTTGAGTTGTATTTTGACGATGACATTGTGAATTTCTTGTGCTCTGAAGGCAGAAAGTATGCAATTCATTTAACTGAATAAGATCCAAAAGTAACCCCAAAGAAATGAAAATATGTCACCATTTTACTTCGAAGTGGCCATGACGGAATATTCTGTCATCGCATTGTAAATGTCTTTCGGCGATGGGTCTGACGACTTATTCTGTTGTAAGATCTGGGATTGCTTTTCTTTGTGCATGTGTGTTAGTTTCGAGCTTTGCCTACAGCATCACTCGCCTAAAACCACGAGAATAATGGTTTGTAATGTTTGTAAAACCCGTCTTGAATTTTCTATATTTAATTCCTGAAATTCACCATCAAATTTAGTTTTGATATAGGCCTATATCTGATAAACGTCATTCAGTGAACATCAAGGCTAGGTAATACACATTCTAAAGGGACCAGCGGGGAACTCCCATAACATCTAATATCACCGGAGACATGTAATACAGGGTATCTGTATTGAGCTGTAGTTTTCAATCGAGGAGTTTGCCCTGCTTTTTATTTTACTTTTCAACAAGAAAAGTACACATAGTATATTGCTTAACGTTTTAAAGCTATTAATTGCCTGCAAGTAGAAAAAACAATATAAAGACATACTGTGTTTCTTCATAAGAAGACATCCACCATGAAATATCACGTTTTCACACACTTTTTATCCATTAATTAAATATTTTTAAAATCAATGTATCACCAATATGGTTTAATGTAGTCTTGTGAACTCATCACAAGAAGCTATTTTAACATGGCATTAATATTACACTATTCATGTACACATTCAAGAACACGTACAATATGTTCACGATGTCAGTATAACTATATGATTGATTTCACATTGCCACTCACATTGTATTATATTTGTGCAATTCCATGCATGTAACGACATTTTAACCTGTGCAATAACTAGACTTCATGGTTCACATCACGTTCATGTTCGTGTTATTTTAAGGTTCAAGACTGACAAGACGCTAATATGCCGCGTAACAAGATTCGTAGACTTTTTGTTCACTTCCAACTCCTAGGTCTTTCCTATCCCATCGTCGCCATAAGACCTATCTGTGTCGGAGCGACGTAAAGCCACTAGCAAAAAAAATTAAGGTACAGCCCCCAGCATTTGCCTGGTGTGAAAATGGGAAACCACGGAAAACCATCTTCAGGGCTGCCGACAGTGGGGTTCGTATCTACTATCTCCTGAATACTGGATGCTGGCCGCACTTACGCGACTGCAGCTATCGAGCTCGGTACATATAGGCCTGGAAGAGAGGAAAGAGGCATGGAAATATTTGAGTAAATAATAGATTATACTCATAAAAACAATAATAATGATATAGTAATAATTGGGGGAGATCTAAACTTGCCTGAAGAATGGAATGGAGCTGCAAGTGAAGCCCATGAACAGAAACTGCAAATAAGTTAATTTGGGAGGGAGGATTTACACAAGTAGTACAAGAACCGACTCGTCTCAATAACCTGCTGGTTAAACCATGGGAAATTGTTAATAAAACTGAGGTAATTGAAGGAATAGGTGACTATAAGGCTGTAATAATGGATGTAGTCTTCCAGGTGTGGCTTCAAGCTGCCTTCGCATAACTAGTAGATTGGTTTGCTGAAGTAGGGTGTGACGCTTCAAGCCGCACAAATAGCAGGAACTTCAAGAACAGTTACTAACGATATATCCAGGCCAAAGACAATCTGAACACAATCTATATTGTTTGACAAAGTCCATTCATTGTTGGACACTGCAGCTAGGCAAACCTGAACATCTGCAGAGACAGATGAACATTAAGAAATAAACAGTTACTGCCAGTACATACATAAACCTGTCTTATTGGCTTAGTTTGTGTGATGTCAGTAACATGCCTGGTTGGTCTGTGTGGCTGGTTTGGAGTTACCATGGCCTTAAGGTATAGCCTCAGCACTTGTTTGGTGTGAAAATGGGAAACCATGGAAAACCATTTTCAGGGCTGCTGATGATGGGATTCGAACTCACTATGTCCTGAATGCAAGCTCACAGCTACGCGACTCAACTGGATGGCCAACTCGCTCGGCAAATTTAATTTAGCATATTACTTAATTATTTGATTTTTTTATTTGTTTTTATACAGTATTATGTTCTCATTTTGTTATATCAAACCGTGTTTGTTAGGTGGTACCTCTTTTATGCTAAGATTATCAGTCACTGTGACAACAATGCATTGTCTTGCATGCGCACTTTGACATCTGTCACCATTCTTCTTTCATAATACACACTCTTCTTTCATAATACACACTATAGTGACATATGGTATTTTGTAAGGTGAAAGCAAGTTCAGACAATACATTTTATTTATGTTTTTATTTATTCATCCATTTATTCATTTCACTTTCAACCAGACTGCCATTGTTCTCACCTGTTTCTACTAGCAATCATTCTGGTAACTTTCACGTCTGTTATTACCAATTTATTCAATATTCCCTGAGTCCACCCCAGTTTTCACTACCGTACAGTTAAAACGGTCTAAAAATAGAGTTAAGTCTGGTAGCTGGTTCGTTAAATACAGGTTGTAGATCGAACATGGCAGCACCTCTAACTACGGTATCTCACAATGCACTGAACAGTGCTGCCAATGTTGGCGCATTATACACAGATACTGAATAACAAAGATGAAAGATAGGGTAGAGCTACAAAATGACTTTTTATTGTAGCCATGCAGACAGTATGTGTCGCAGCCACAGAAAAGAGGTTCTTGAAGGGAGTGTGGACTGTTTCATGACAAACATGAAAGATAGGCTGACATTCCAACCGATGGCCTGCGACAAACACAAAAGACAGGTTAGAGCTACTGATAAACTTTTTTCTCATTGTGCGGATCGTGTGTGCATTGGCCGTAGAAAAGAGCCTCTTGAAGGGAGTGGACAGATTGGACTGTAAATAATGATGATGATGATGATGATAATAATAATAATCGTACGGCTTCGGCTACTGTGTGCAAGCATTTTAATCTGACGCCATCTGACTGCCCACCTGTCAATTTTGACATCCTGTTTTACTCTAGGCCTATTAGATGGCAGAATAAACCGAATCTCTCATGGGCGTCTATGGCCGAGTTTAAGTTAATATTGTCGGGTTAACACAAAACATGTCACTGGGGATCTTTTACATGCCAACATCAGATGATATGGACTGTTCAATGGACATTTTTCCAACCTTGAAAATTCAAGACTACCTCTGCTGGATTTGAACCTGCTATCTTGGGATCCGAAGGCAGACATTCTGACCGATCCACAGTGGCCTGTGACAAACACAAAAGATAGGTTAGAGCTACTAAATGACATTTTTCTTGCCGTGCAGAGAGTATGCGCCGCAGCCATAGAAAAGAGCCTCTCGAATGGGGTGGCCCAAAGGGGATATGGTTTTGTGATAGATTGGTCTGGACAGTGGACAAAATGTGAATTAAAGATCAATAACATACTTTCATTAACATGGGGGATAAAATGTGCTGGCTGAAAGTGATAAACTGACAGAGTACCCATGTGGCCACACATCATGCGAGCTCTATTATAGACCATATGAACATTGGCTTCGTAACAGCTGATCACAGGCGGCCAATAAGCAACAAAGAAAATGGTCATATTTTTTAGTTTAAGACTATTTGGTTTTAATTTTTCTACATAAGTAGAGTGAAAACCCTCAAACCTGAATCCTGGAAATCCAAACAAATTCTTTTAGACAAATTTAAGTTTGAAAAACACACGCAAAAAGGAGAAACTTATTTAAACACACGCAAAAAGGAGAAACTTATTTAGTCATAAAACAATTATATATTTTACATTATAACCTTATTTTACATATTTAGTTGAAATATTGACAAAGAAGTACAGTTAGCATACCTAACAAAGTGTAAATATGCCTACATACAGTACTTACGTCATCCAGGATTGAAAAACGGAAAAGTTGGTTATTGAAATTCTTTAGGTTAATCACTTTACAAAAGCAATGAAATAACAATAGAACACACAAAATATCACAATCTTTTACTTGTAATCAGTTATCCTCAATTGTCGAAGTGATGAAACCTTCCCATGGAGGCGATTGCGCGCCAGCGTCGCATGAACATGACACCGTTAGGCGTGACTGCTGTGTATTGTTCTACAAAGCGCAATGCAATGTCAACAGCAGAACAGCATCAGTATAAGTCACATTGTCTGTCGAAGTTTCTTCTTCCACAGTGTCACTAGCTATGTTGCCGTCATGCTGACTTTGGACCAGACTCACCATTTCATGTTCGCTTCATTCTTCATTAATATCAACTGTTGCCCACTCCTCTAGACAACTTTCTCCACCAGCCTCACAACCTGGTACTTGCCGAACAAGATGAAGGAGCTCAGTGTCATAGTCTTGTGTGACAGGTGTATGCGTAGGTGTTTTTTTTGAACTCGAGGCTTGGCCAAAGCTTCTTCCAAGACCTCCGCAGTAAGTTCACACTCGTATTTTGCCCCAATTCTGCAACCCAGTAAATAAATTAACGTCTTTTATTATAACTTTCTTCAGCTTCTCAAGGATAGGAAGAGAACCATCTTCAATAAGATATCGTAAGAGCATTTTTCAGTAGCTTAGTTTTATATTCTGTAGAATGCCCTGACCCACAGGCTGCAGCAGTGGCGTCACACTGGGAGGCAGAAATACTGCTTTTATGTCCTTGCATACTAAGCGCATGTCTGATGGGTGAGAAGGGGCATTGTCTATCAGAAGTAAAGCTTAAGGTGGTAGTCCATTTTCTTTTAAACTTTCTCACTGAAGGAACACATTGCTTGGCAAACCACTCATTAAAACGAGAACCAGTCATCCATGCCTCGATTACTGTAATACCCAGGGATAGAATTCATATACTTGAAGGTTTGTGGTTTGGCAGATCTACCAATCACCATCAATGGAAGCTTGTTTGATCCCGCGGTGTTACTGCAGGCTAAAACTGTAAGACGCAGTTTGTTCATTTTAAAACCCAGCACAGAAGATTCCTTTTGAGAAGGAAGGCTTTTATGGGGAAGGGCTTTAGAGTTCAACCCAGTCTCGTCTGCATTGTAAATTTGCTGTGGTGAATTTTCTGAGGAAATCAAATCACCAAATTCGTTTAAGGTATTCTTTTGCAGAAGCTGCGTGAGGTGATAGCTCAGCGTTCTCCCTAGCTGTTTTTACAGACCGCCCGACTAACATAACCTAGATATTTGCTAGTTACATAATACTGTATTTATTAATACATATTTGAGTCATTGCGTACTGCAAATTAAACTGTAGGCCTAAATACTGTAAAACTGATCATTTAAATGATAAAATCTTCATTACTGTCAGCATAATTGCATCAATTACATTGGAGTTTAAATATTTAGCTTGACTAACACGTAGTGCCATGCACGAGCGGTGTCTGGATTGGCGTGAAATCGCAAGCAAGCACTCTATTTTTTTTTTGCATGATGTTACAAACCCGTACGGCATTCCACAGCAACAGAGTGGTAATCCCCAGTGCTATGTGATTATGAACGAGCAGTAGAAGTTCAAAATACTCTGTTATGTCTTGTTCGAGATAACACCAAAATATTTCAATTTTGCTGTTAATGTTTACCTGACCTGTCTATTATTACTCTTAATGTCCTAAGGGGAATATTTTAAAATTGTATCAATCCTTTTTTACGTAGTATTCCCCACCCGGATACTCATCCCTGCCGCCCAGCTGATGAGAATTTCTTGGGAGAACACTGTAGCTTCTCTCCGCATATCGACAGTTGTCTGATCCCATGCCTTTTCTTCCACTGATCGAACTGTCTGTTACTACGAGTGAAGGCCGAATCACCGTTCATTAGTTCATTAAGGGTTAATGCCTTTTCTTGAATTAGTGGACCACTAACAGGCACTCTTTCTGTCACTCTTGTGAAAATCAGAAAAAGCTTCATCATTTTTTTCACTTAGGGAAACTATTATGTGATGGCATTGCTTTAAGGTTTTATCAGTTGTTACACTGCAAAACTCTTCAATTTTGTCACAATTTCTTTTCCAGTCACTGACTGCTGCTTTATCAACACCAAACCAACTTTGTCAAACTTTCCCCGGCATCCAGATGCTTTAAAGCTTTCAGTTTTCATTGGCTTGCGATAACTTAAAATCAAAACATTAATCGTCCGACTCGTTGGCTGAACGGTCAGCGTACTGGCCTTCGGTTCAGAGGGTCCCGGGTTCGATTCCCGGCCGGGTCGGGGATTTTAACCTTAATTGGTTAATTCCAATGGCATGGGGGCTGGGTGTATGTGTTGTCTTCATCATCATTTCATCTTCATCACGATGCGCAGGTCACCTACGGGTGTCAAGGTAGAAAGACCTGCACCTGGTGAGCCGAACCCATCCTGGGATATCCCGGCACTAAAAGCCATACGACATTTCATTTCAAAACATTAATCAATACAGTTCACTTAAATAAAACTCAACAATAACAAAACAACTCTAACAAAAATGAACAACACACAAATTAAGCAGTGCAGTGACAGCAGACACAAACAGAACAACAGACGGGAGCTGACTAACTGAACTATTAGGGTAGTGTTTCTATTTTTAGCGCAGGCCTGCCAAACAACGGTAGTCAGCTATATGCCCACTAGTCAAGGTCACTAACCTCACTCATCGCGCGCCAAACCAGCCTGACTCAATCAATGTACAGTCCTATACCAGAACGAGGGCTGGTTATTATGTTATGGATATTTTTGGCTAATCCGAACAGGCTACAGCCCCAATGAGTTCGGATTTGAGGGGTTTCACTGTAACATTATTTGGAGCGGGTCTCTGGTAAGTATCGAGGAATGATCCCTCCTCTCAGCTACTTCAGGTATTTTAAAACTTTATTTTTCTAAGATACCAGCATCCAAACCACTTACCAAAGTAACACCCAGATCGATAGAGAAATAGTCTCAACCGTGAGCTGATTTCTTTCTTTTATCGCAACAGCGAGCCAATACATCATGGTAATTTAAAGGGCATTACTTTTTAAGAATGGTATTAAAGCTTTCATGATCGAAAATATTAGACATGGTATTCAACAGGTCTTTTGCCGTGTAAACAATGAGAAGTCAATAATACAGTCAACCCCCTATATATCGCTACCCTCCATTATCACTCACGACGTGCAACAAACAGATATTCCTGGTGAAAGTTACTATCTCGATATGCCACCCCCCGCCTACCACCATCCACCATTTGTAGCACATGAACACAAGTACTGAACAGTGTTCAAAGTGTAAGCTAATCAATATATCGCCAACTGTTGATTTAAAATTACATGTACGAACCTGGAAACTTCAAGTGGAAGCATGGCTCTTACATAACCCTTTAGGAATGTGAACAGGCTACCAATCCTCATTAGTAGCTCATTATCTTTAGTGTAATGCAAGGGATTTACTGTACCTGCTCGGGAAGAATGATCGCAGCATACAATCAGAATTTCCTTACGGCTTAAAACCACGGACTGTTTTCGAGACAAGCTTTGGTACCCTGGACAAAGCAATTTGAGGATAAAGAGCTTGGCAGTAGCTCACCACGACCTATTAAGAACTTCGGTCCTGGCTGTGTTATCTGCCCTGTATGCGTAAGTTTCTACAATGAATAAACAAACGACTAAGTGTAACAGCGAAGCAAGAAATGTGTTCTTATATAGGACAGCTATCCTCCTACTAGTCTCAGCAAAACACTGCAAACCATGTTTCTTTGTGGGGGAAGACCATATGCAGACGAAGTGTTGGAGACATTCTAAGTGAAAAACGTAAGTGGACAGATGAAACATAGGCCTACCTGTCAGCCAAAAACTGAATAGTGCTACATGTGAGAAACTAGAAGGAGCTTTTTTTTTTTTTTTTTTTTTTTTTGCTAGTGACTTTACGTCGCACCGACACAGACAGGTCTTAGGGCGACGATGGGATAGGAAAGGGCTAGGAGTTGGAAGGAAGTGGCCGTAGCCTTAATTAAGGTACAGCTCAGGCATTTGCGTGGTGTGGAAATGGGAAACCACGGAAAACCATCTTCAGGGCTGCCAACAGTGGGATTCGATCCCACTATTTCCCGGATGCAAGCTCACAGCAGCGCGCCCCTTACTGCATAGCTAACTCGCCCGGTAGAAGAAGCTGTTAAGAAGTATCAACTTCTTATTCTGAATTCCAATACAGCTCTACAATGAGATTCACAACTTGCATGAAGATGCTGTTGTTATTTGGAAAACCCCAAGTCAACGTGAAGAACAGAACTCCAACCGTTTAGGTCGTGAAGGAACAAGTGAAGCTTACTGGTGACATATTAAGCGTTACAGACGAGACACAGGTAGTGGTTGGCAATTTCATTTAAAAAAATCACCATGGGCTGACACAGCATGTTAAGCATGGTGAGACTGCAGAATTTGACGAGGCAGTTGTACATCAGGGGTGCAAAAACCTTTCAGCAATCATTAAAAATTACAATGCAAGTGTAGTGTATGGATGAAAATGCTTTATTTTATTGTATTCAACCTGAAAAAATATATATATATATATATATATATATATATAGGAATATATATCAACTGCTGCTGTAAGGGGTTGCAAGAAATTCAAGGACAGAATATTTTGTACATATGCCGCCGGAAGTAATAAAAGATAGTAGACAGTGACCGGTAAGTCTGACAACTGTACAAAATGTGCACGTGACATCTGTCACAGTTATTGTACGAACACAAAACACCTACATCAATTAAGTGAATTACTATTCCACAAAATCCTAGTACAGTATATCACTAAGTAGCGTAAGTCATTCAAATTAATAGTTTAAAACGTGACTTGGATTTAACACCACAATCTTTATTACACCACCTAAACTACGAACAAACGATGGCATTATAACAAACGATAAAATGTATAAGACATCTGCTACTTCTGCACCACACGAGTTTTATTTAGGGCCTAGGTCTACGTTAAGAACGAACTTTCACTTTCCTTATTAAAATATACATTGCTTTATTAGTACTACTGTCCAATCACTTAAAATAACAGGCGAACAAAGTTGGAGGTTAATAATTCCAAAAAGGTCGAGAAGAAACATTACTCGTTCCTCAACGGAAGATTAATATGGTTATGAATGACAACACCCTACATAATTACGATATGAATTTGTTCTTGCCTTCCATTACATACAATCACAACACTGGCATGAATCTGTTTATATTATGACAACAATGACTGGCATAAACGAAAATCATTCTTACCGTCAGCTTTAATAGCGTCCATAAGTTTTGTGAAAATATCCTTATTGTCTGCATAATCTGGCTGAGACAAAAGGAACCTCCACTGTGCAAGAATCAATTTCGGATTTTTCTCCAAACCCTCTTCCTCTAAGTTTTCGATAGGCATTTTGCTTGAAGACGGCTCAAAAAGCGGACACTAACATACAAATTCACGCCGTCAACTCCAAAGAGAATGTGTGGTCAACTCCGTTTCAACCAAGGTACCTAGAATCGTTGGTAGAATAGAAGGTATGGACTTTGCTACCTGGTTGCTACGAGATATCCAAGAAAGGGACATAGAATCTTGCATTCTTCTTCTGCCCCATTTTCTCTCATGTTATTGAGCGCTGCACACGGCAATTAACCCGATTAACCCAGTCACGACATTTATACTCGCTGTATAACTTCAGTCACCGATTCTTTATTATGACAATTATAGGCATAGCACCTCATTTATCGCTGAAAATCAAGGTAAATAAGGAAAAGATGTCCCGACCGTGTACACGGTTTAGCCGCTAGATGTCAGGTTCCTATTCTGCTCAAGGCAAGGTCTGTGTACGGAGGTCAAGTCACGAATGCTTCAAATGGAGCCGCCATGTTGGGTCTTTAAGCGAGTGGAACCAAAGGCAAGCGTATTCGAATTTAGAGGGTTTCGGTACCGTACATTGAAATAAAAACAAAATAATTTAATTGGACATCTACTCTTCATGTATATATAACTGTATAACACTAAAAATGATATGAATACATTCACAGGTGTTTGAATAGGAAGATAATTAACAGAGCCTGAATTATTTTTTTGAGAAACAAAAATCAACAGAAAAACTCATGTCCTACTCTTTTACTTCCTTACAACTTGTCAAATACGTAATCTTATTGACAGAAACATAGAAATCTGTACGGTACCTGTGTCATATTATAATTATCGGTACATGAAATACTGAACTTGAAGTGCTGTACTTAAAGTACTAAAAGAGAGTTGTTTGTGTTTTTTCATTATCCGTTAGCAGAAAAGATGTATTTTAAGCGTCTGTTTAAGTTGGCGTTGTATGTATTGGGTTTCAAACTTGTACACTTCAAGTTTCAAACTTGTAAAAATAGTTGTTATATGACCATCAAGTTTTATACTTGTAAAAAAAAAGTGTTTGTTTATAATATGGATATCCATCCACTCTAAGCTTCTTAGTACGGTATATTTTAATTATAGGGTATATTATGATTATGTTCACTATATATATCGTTGTAAGTTCCCAATTTGGCAGATGATTGCATTCGGTATGCCGAAACCGGTCCCATGTAATAAATAATAATCTGGTAATTTAAAAACTCTTACAATAATTTGTATTGAATACCTCAATTTTTTGCTTTGTGTCATTTAAGTGTTATACAGTTATATATACATGAACAGTAGATTCCCAATTAAATTCTATATGAAAAATAGTTGACAGTTTGTTTTTATTTCAATACACGATACCGAAATCCTCTAAATTCGAGTACACTTGCCTTTGGTTACGCTCGATTTTAGACCCAATATGGCGGCTCAATAAGTAGCATTCGTGACTTGACCTCCCTCGACAGACGCACGTCAGGTATCAGTGTACCGAGCAGTCCAGTGAGCAGTGCGGAAGCTGAAATGGGGAGTCAGCAAGTGCTGACAGAAAATGACTCACAAGATCCGGGAAGTTCAAACGTAAGTAGGCAAGTGTTCAATAAAGAACAATGAGAACGCGAGGAAATAAAAGGTCGAGACGCCCTGAATAGAGGAAAAAGTCTAAGCCTAAAAGACCTACGGGGTAAGAGTAGTAGATTTGTGGAAGAAAAGGATGACAGGCTGCGCTCCAAAGTGCAAAAGAAAGATGGAAGGGGAATAGAAGAAGATAGGGCCATAATAACAAGAAGCAAAAATAAGGGAGATAACCTGGAGGGACGGGAGGGGAAGTCATAGCTAGAGTGGAAGGTAGGGTTTATAAATATTGAAGGGTTACTAAATAAGCTAGGTAACGAGGGAGTTATTAAAACTGTTACCGTGTTTTTGTGGTAGTTAGAGGTGAAAGAAGGTGCGGGGGGTGAACAGGTCTCAGGTTACGAAATTAAAGTGAATTTAAAATTTAACAAGGTTATATTTTCTTAGCAAAATTAAGACATAACAAGCATGGCAGGTACAGAGTAGCAAGGCAACAAAAGTATAGTTACAATATTTACCGGATTTGGGCTTCGCGCCCCGACTTCACAATTCTTGGGCAATCAGCCCAACCTTACTCCAAAATAAGTTTTAACAGAGGGGCAGAAAACCCCATTCATGATCAGGAGCACTTGCTCCAAATTACACAGAAAAGCCTCCTCGAGGCATACCACACTCAATTTTCAAGAAAGAGCCACTCGCTCTCAAACTTTAAGCCTCTCAAAGGCCACACCAAACTCCACCTTCAAGTTGTCTTCTCAGGACATAGACACAGGGGTAAAATACCCAACCTACTGAGGTCTATTAAGTGAGAAAAAGATTAATTACATGACCTCTAAAATAACAATTTGAGAGGAGGCGAACTTGCGCTCCTAATACACTTTGTTTAAAACCTACTTGGCACTAGGCCGTTAATACAAGGGCTAATCCCATACTAAAGAGGTGACTTTTAGAAAGAAACAATTTACATTACGTTAGGGAAGAAACGGTTGTGAAAATAAGTTCACCTCAATGCAATATGAGAGGGAGCTCGAGAGGGTAAAACACTCTCTATCCCAATATGTAGCTTAAAAGATTGAATAAATACAAAGTGTCTTTACATTTTAGGGAAAGTTACATGGTGGAAACGCTTCGGACCCGCCCCGAGAGTTAAACTGCTGAGCTAGCAAGAAAAGAAGTTATTAATCGGCCATTACCTTGTTGCTGAACTGCTGCCCGAAGGAAGAGGCGCCTCCCGCCCCCTGCTACGTACTTTACACACTGAAAGATGTTACTGAAGTGGCGCAGAGACCCTAAAATCAGCAGTTTATATACTCTCGCGGAAAGTTCGAGGCGTCTCAGGTAAGAAAACACCCGCCCACAATCACTTTATTGGCTAGGGTACAGCAACATATCCCCTTTGGAGAAGATACACCTGATTGGTTAGAAATTAATTTTTAAAATTCGGGATTGGCTAAATACAAAACAAGGGGAAAGAAAGGGGTATACAGCCAACTTAAACAATAACAGAAATAAATTTAACAAGAAACAAACTTTTGAAATAAAAATTTTCTCCAAAAAACAGTTCTTTCACTTCGCACTAGGGTGCACTATTGTTGATCTTCAGTAGTGTCCTCTAGAAGAGAAAGTTCACACTTCTTACAATAGGGAAACAAAAATGCGTCGAAAACGACCCAGTTCAGAAACTACAAAATTTCCAAGTAGTCACGTCAGGGTAACTAGAAAATTAACACATAAGACAAAGTTCAGACTTCTTCCAGTAGGGGAGTTTCAACTGGCGCAAGGTTTGAATTAGCGGCGTGGAGGTGTACCGCCCGGTACAAAAACGATAGAAAACTTTGACATTGTGGCGCTACTAGAGACCTGGCTTGAATTTGGGAAAGAGATAAAATGCAAAGGGTATGAGGTAAAGTATAAACCCAGGAGAAAAATGAGCGGAAAAGGGAGAGTTCCGGGAGGAATAGCACTATTGATAAAGGAAGAGATTAGTGAGCTAGCATAAGTTATTGAAAACCAGATGGAGGAAGTAATTTGGGCCAGGCTTAGTAGAGGGAAGGGACAAGGGAGAGAAAGGAAGATGTGTTTAGCCTTTGCTTATTGCCATCCACAGAACTCTGCCTACGCGAACGAAAATTTCTATGAGGAATTAATACAAGAAACGAGTACCGGTACCATAAGAGTGAAATTTGATGAAGATGGAATGTTGTTATTTGGGGGACTGGAATACCAGAATAGGAGAATTGTGCCCGGTTTACAGTAAAGAAGACGAGACGAGAGGGTAAGAAGGAGAAGTGCAGATGAAGAAAGGAATGGGTATGGATCAAAACTGTTGGAGATATGCGCTACATGCCAACTTTATATTCTGAATGGATGGTGGGAAGGAGATAGTGGGGGGGGGGGTAAGCTGACATTCATTACGGGACAGGGGGGGAGTGTGATTGTTTTAATATTTTGTTCAGAGGACATGCTAGAGTACATCAAAAAGATGCAGATTGGAGACTGGGCTTAGTCCCATCATGCACCAGTATGGTTAATGATAGAAAGAACCGAGGGAAAATAGAGAGGGAGGAGGCAAAGGGATGCATGGGGAAGGGCACTAGCTATACTAAATACAGGTGTACGGATAAGACAGCACAGGAGCTAAATGCCCTTTTAGAGAAGGAGATGGATGTAATTAGGTGTGGATAGGAAGAGGCCTTAAGACAAGGTAATACTGACAGAGCGCTAGAGGTACTTGAATACCCAATGAAAAGGGTAGCACAGGCGAACAGAGTCCCTAGGAGGTCGAAGAAGAATGGAGAGAGCTGGTACAACAATGAATGTAAAGGAAAAAGAAAATTAGTGATGGTGGCGCTAAAAGAGTTTAGGAAGAAGGGAGGGTGCCAAGAAAGAATAGCGTTCTGTATCTTAAGAAAATAATACAAATTATAAACCACAGAGGGAAAGAGAATATGGATGAGAAAGCAAATAGAGTTAATAAACAAGGAGTGCAAGATGAAACAATTGGATAGGGTATGGGACAGAATTAATAAAGTTAATGAGGGAGGGAAAAGGGTTGGCAAACCGAATATAGCAGACGACCAATGGTTTGATTATTTCCAGGAGCTCTTAGGGGGTGAAGAAAAATGGAACAAGGTAGAAATGGAAATGATAGGAGGGAGAAATCTAGAGGTACAAATTCAGGAACTTGATAAAGAGATTTCAAGGGTTGAAGTGATGAGGGTGCTGAGTAATCTTAGGAGTAAATCAGCGGAAGGATGCAATGGTATAAGTAACGTTTTTTGGAAGGAAATAGGCAAACACGATCAGATAGTAGAAGGTATAGTTAAACTTTTAAACAGGATTTTCGAAAGAGGGAATTACCTAAAAGAGTGGGAAGTTGGTGTAATATGGCTTATTTATAAAAAGAGAGGTTGCAGAAATCTACCAAAGAACTGTAGAGGAATAACACTGCTGGACTCGCTGAGTAAGGTCTACACAGAGGTATTGGCGAACAGGTTAAGTGATTGGGCTGAGAGACAGTCGACATTGTCAATCTATCAAGGAGGTTTAGAAGAGGATGCAGAACAACAGATAGTATAATGACCGCCAAGATGATCATAGAAAAATATCTGGATAGGTAAGGGGGTAAAGTGTACTTAGCTGCAATAGACTTTGAGAAAGCATTTGTCACGGTTAGTAGAAGAGCACTATTAGAACAATTAGGGAAGGCGGGTATCTAGGAAAATGATCAAGGCGATTGAAGCGTTATATAGAATGGTATATTGTAGGGTTAGATTGGAGGAAAATCTGTTGAGCAGTCAAATAGAATGTAAGGTAGGACTGAAGCAGGGCTGTAAGTTATCGCCCATATTATTTCTCCTGTTCATTAACGACATCCTTCAGGATCACGGTTGAAATAACTGGGCAGTGCCAGCGGTAAATGGGTTGGAGATACCAGGCTTAATATTTGCCGATGATGTGATCCTTCTAGCCCTGACAGGGGACTTACAGAAAAGCCTCAACATGGTTGAGGAGTTTGCAAGGAAACGGTCCCTGAACATTAATGGAAGTAAGTCGAAGGTGATGTTAGTAAGTAAAACTAGGAGAAGGAAGAATGAAAGGATATCGGTGGTACAGGGAGAGAAGATTGAAGAGGTAAGCAAATTAGAACATTTGGGAGTAATTATAAACAGGAGAGAAGGCTGGGATGACCAAATTAAGACGGCGAAATGAAAGGGGGCCGCAGCACTTTCGGTGGTCAACATCCTAGAATCAAAATTCTCTGGTATAAATTACAGCTTGCAGAGACTGGTTTTAGAAACGTTGGTGCTAGGCAGAGTACTGTACGGGGTGGAACTATGGGTTTAGAGGACAAAAAGGACATGTTGAAACAGATTATATCCAGATTCAGCAAAATAATAATGCAATTACCACAGTGCACAGCTAATGCTGGTGCATTACTAACGTGTGGGGAGTGTATCGAAGCTGATTGTGTTAAAAGAGTACTAAAATATTGGATGAGACTTAAAATAGGAGCAGGGAGTGTTGTTTTGCAAGCAGCGTATCTCCAACAGTTAAAACATATGTATAAGGGGTGTTGGCTTACGAAAGTTAAATCCTATTTGGATAGGATCGGTATGGGGTATATTTGGAGGATAGTGCGGTACGGGAAGGAGAATAGTAGACTGAGAGAGATAGTAGGGAGAGTTAAGGACATTCAAAGGCAGCGCCTGATAGAGGAAGGTAGGCAGAATTGTTCCCTTAGCCTGTACAATGAAGTCGCCAAAGTTGCAAGACTAAGCATTAACAATGTAAACAGAGCAGAGAGAAGAGGCATGTTATGGTGGTTAATGGGACTGTATAAGAATAAGGGATGGACCAGAAGGACAGATAAGTCACGGTGTTTATTATGCGAGAAAGTGTCCAATGATCTGCACTTGGTGAAAGAATGTGTTGCTTTAAAAAAGTGAGAAGTAAATTATTGAATCCAAAGGAACAAGCCCTACTCAAGCAGGAGGATTAACGGAAAATTACTAAATGGGTAGTGAATGAATGGACCGGGGCCGGTAATTTAAATAAATATTTGTGTGCTGTTAAAATATTATGTGTGGACAAAATAGAAGGCATTGGTCAAATATCTTAGAGAAAAAATATTTAAAAAAGACTTGGTGAGTGTGATTTGAATGATGCTCTTAAGTAATGGCCGGCCCCGTGGTGTAGGGTTAGCGTGCCTGCCTCTTACCCGGAGGCCCCGGGTTCGATTCCCGGCCAGGTCAGGGACTTTTACCTTGACCTGAGGGCTGGTTCGAGATCCAATCAGCCTACGTGTTTAGAATTGAGGAGCTATCTGACGGTGAGATAGCGGCTCCGGTCTAGAAAGCCAAGAATAACGGCCGAGAGGATTTGTCGTGCTGACCACACGACACCTCGTAATCTGCAGGCCTTCGAGCTCAGCAGAGGTCGGTTCGTAGGCCAAGGCCGTTCAAGGGCTGTAGTGCCATGGGGTTTGGTTTGGTTTGGTTTCTTAAATAATGAGTCAGGGTTTAGGAGATTTCGAGTTGAAAGTAGTTAGTGTATAACTCAGCAGGCTAAAGAAACGTTATGTGTGTGCAGCGAAATGGAACAATAGAGGATGACTAAGAGGAAGCAGACAGGTCCAACCATATTGAAAAGGTTCAAGGTTAGTGCCTGCTTGCAAAGATGTCTGCGTGTGAGGAGGAAGTGAATAGACGAGTGCCGCTGACACTAAGGATGGGGGAAGGTCATGTACCCCCACAGAGTGCCGATGTGTTTTTATTTATTTTACCGTTTTATATCGCCGGAGGCATTATTTATTTACTTTTTCTTTCTTTATTCAATGTTGCCGTTCTGCAAATGTCTCCGAATACTAGCGGAACATTTCTCTGTTTTATTAGTTTTATATGTATTGGGTTAGATGTATATTAGTAATCACATTTAGTAGGAGGTGATAGGGGAATAGTACACTTGGTTTTTACGGGTATGGTGAACATGTATTTGGGCGAAAGCCTGCTATGTTCGATGTTCAATAAATAAATAAAGAGTTAAACATCATACGTGACATTGCTTACCATGATGATTACAACAAAATCTTTATAGAACGCATAATTAAAAAAATTAAACACCGCCATAAATCAAATTTAATTAAAGAAAAAACAAATCTAAATTTTTTCAACATTCACCTTCAGCTGTAATATATATAGTGTCACGAATATATTTAAGAAACAAAACGTAAACATCTCCTTTAGAACGAACAATAGAAATATGGACATTTTACACAACTCGAATTTAATTAATGCTTCTAATCCTTTTGAAAAATTGGGTTTATACAGATTCCGCTGCAACGACTGCAGCAGAACATACATCGAACAAACTGGCCGGTCGTTCAAAATCAGGTACCTATATGGAACATGTGAACGCAATCTATATACGAGAATAACTTGTCCTGTCTGTCTGACTGACTGACTGACTGACTGACTGACTGACTGACTGACTGACTGACTGACTGACTGACTGTTTCATCATCGCCGAGCCAAAACTGCTGGACATAAAGAAATGAAATTGTGGGGATACATTCATATTAACATGTAGGTGCTCTCTAAGGGAGGATTATTCCATCGATAAGGGGGTAAAGAGGGGGTGAATTTTTAAAGTGAGGATATCTATATCTCACAAACTTAAAAGTTTACAGACGTAAACATTGGTATTTGGAATCTCCTTTAAAAATAAGGAGGCATGTATTTTTTTGTTTTCGGAAAATCCCATTAAGAGGGGTAGACGTGAACATTGGTATTTAGAATCTACTTTAAAAATAAGGAAACACGTATTCTTCGGTTTTCGGGAAATACACTTAACGGGGGGTGGGGATGAAAGAATTGAAAAATTAGTTGAATTATTTGTATGAGAATGTATATATACAGTATATCAAAAAACTAAAGATGTTAGAAACGTAAAAACGGGTGTTTGGAATCTCCTTCAAAAATAAAGAAACACACATTTGTTGGGTGAAGGAAACGGGGGGGGGGGGGAGGGGAGAAAACGGAGATGAATTCCTTTTACGAGGATACATATATCTTAAAAACTGAAGATGTTGCAGTCGTGATAATTGGTATTTGGATGCTCTTTTAAAGAAACGAGTACTGCTTTTTTTTCAAAATTCACTTGAGTGGGGAGTGTAAAAGGAAGTAAAAAAAATTGAATTCTTTTTCTGGAGAAACGTATATCTCAAAACTGAAGGTCAAAGATGTGGAAATTGTTTTTGGAATCTACTTTAAACATAAAGAAACACGCACTTCAGGGAGGGGTGGATCAACTTAACGGGTTGGAGGGGTGTGGGGGAGGGGTGTTGAAAAAGGAGTTGAATTACTTTTATTAGGATACTTATACATAAAAAACTGAAGATGTTACAGACATAAAAATTTGCAATTGGAATTTTCTTTCAAAGTAAGGAAACACGTAATCTTTGGTCTTTGGAAAATCCACTTAAGGGGGTGAATTAATTGAAAAATTAGATGAATTCTTTGTATGAGGATACTTATGTCTCAAACAGTAAATATCTTACAGGCGTGAAAATTAGTATTTTGAATCACCTTTAAAACAAAAGAAACGCATTTGGGGGGGTCAACTTGGGGGTTGGGGCGGTGAAGAAGGAGCTTAATTCTTTTTTATGAGGATACATATATCTCAAAACTGAAGATGTTACAGTCGTGATAATTGGAATTTGATAGCTCCTTTTTAAATAAACAAGTTTTGTTGTTTTCGAAAAATACATTTAAGGGCGGAGGGTGAAAGGAAGTGAAAAATTTAACTCTTTTTATGCAGAAATTTATATCTCAAAAATTTAAGGTTACCCACGTGAAAATTGGTATTGGGAATCACCTTAAAAGTAAAGAATCATGCATTTTATGGAGGGGGAATCAACTTAACGGGATGGGGTGTAAAAGGAGTTGAATTCTTTTTATGCGGATACTTATATCTCAAAAACTGAAGATGTTAGAGGCATCAACATTTATATTTGGAATCTTCTTTCAGAGTAACACGTATTCTTTTGTGTTCGGAAAGCCACTTAAGGGGGTGAATGAATTGAAAAATTAGTTGAATTCTTTGTGTGTGGATACTTATATCTCAAAAATTTAAAATGTTAAAGACGTGAAAATTGGTATTTGGAATCTTCTTTAAAAATAAACACGCATTTTTGGGGAGGGGGGATCAACTTAACGGGTAGGAAGAGGAGTGAAAAAGGAGTTGAATTACCTTTATGAGTTCGGCCGCGCGGTATAGGGGGCAATGCGTCCACCTGTCAACCGGCGGCCCCGGGTTCGATTCCCGGCCGGGTAGGGGTTTTTAATTGTAAATGATTGATATCCCCGGCCTGGGGACTGAGTATTTTTTGTCGTCCTTAATGTTCCTTTCCTCACATTCAACACGTTATACTTCCGCCATTTACATTATAAACGCAGGTTCCTCACATATGGTGCATGTAGGGGCAAAAGTTCTTCCTAGGTCGACGCCGCAAACAAATAGTAAGATAAAAACTTATATCTCAGAAACTGAATATGTTACAGACGTGAAAATTAGTATTTGGAATCTCCTTTAAAAATGAAGAAACACGCATTTTTTGGAAAATCGACGTAAACGGCGTGGGGTTGAACATAAATATATAAGGAGTTGAAATACGTTTATGAGGATACTTTATCTTAAAAACTGAAGCTGTTACAGACATGAAAGTTGGTATTTTGAATTTCCTTTCAAAATAAAGGAACACGTATTTTTTGTTTTCGGAAAGTCCACTTAAGGCGAAAGAGGGGTGGAAAGAAGTGAAGAAGAAGATGAATTACGAGTATACATTTATCTCAAAAACTGAAGGTGTTACAGACGTACAGGCATGAAAACTGGTATTTGGAACATCCTTTCAAAATAATGAAACACGTATTTTTTGTTTTCGGAAAATCCAGTTAAGGGGCTGAAAAGAATTGGAAAAGCGGGTGAATTTTTAAAATGTGTACCGGTATATCGACATTATATGTAAAAAAATTAACACGTTAGAGACAAGAAACTTGGGATTTGGAATGTTCTTTAAAAATACATGAACCTGTACCTTTTTGTTTTCGGAGAAGGTGCTGAGCCCTTTCCGCGTCCAGGTACGACACAGCTATCACTTCCCGACAGTCAGATATAATCTCAGGGTATCTCATCAAATAAGAAAAATATTTAATTTTTCTGTAGGTTAGGCTTTACGTGAATTCCGAGAAAGACGTAGCGACCGTACGCGATAATCACCGATGAACGTCTCCATCCTACCACATAAAACTGTAAATTAATCTCCGACCGCAATTTCTTAACGCAAATCACATGAAAAGCACCTTACAAACCAAGTCAATCTACTAACTACTACTATAAATTATCACTCACTGAATTATAAAATGATGAAGAAACATATTTATTAAATTAAGAAAAACTCAAAGAAATGAGAACTATTATCATTTTGAACTTCCACAATTGTTGTTTAAAATAAATAATAATCCGTGAAAATTCAATATTTAAGTCAGGGCTGGCTTATTAATAAAATAACATGATATGAATTCAATATCTCTGAAATGAAATCAAATTATTTATAACCATCCTTGAAAAATTAAATTAGTCATTCACATGCATCAATGTGACACAATTACATTAACATTAGGAAAATTTGGAATTCCTCCTCATAATTTATGCACTTTTAAGTCATGAAATCTAAATTCGTTAACGTAGAATATCATTCTGAAGAACTGTATTATGACGACTGACGTGCCAAGGTTTCCATCCCCATCGCCTCTTAAATCACGGCTCCTAATCTACTCCCTTCGCATTTAAGATTCTAGCATGAATTATAAAACAATACTCAATATATAAAATAATCTATCTCACTATTCTATCTACATAATTCTTAACTTATTGCAATTCGGCTCGATATGCATTCATTCGTTAAGTTTTTCTCAAATATATCATGTGTGCAAGTAATTCAACAAGTATCTGCGGTATGATATCTCGGTACTATGTTTATACGTCGGCTTGCCTATCTCATATTTCATATATTTTGAGAATACGTCACAAAGCTCATATATCTATATATTAACCGCTGTATTTGTTACTACATCGCCTCTCAAATCTCAACTATATACGAATATTCACCATCCATACCTTATTTCAAGTCACTCCCGCGGAGTATTTCTTTTCCAGTACTTGCATCGTCTAACTGATTCAATATCATTCATATTTAACGATTATCATACATATATATGTCTCATAATTACCACGACGCACATTATCATACTCAAATCAATTCACATAACTTCTTATTACCTTATGCAACCTTCAATTAATTCCATTTTATCCTTTTCAATAACTATTCTCATCACTCCTAACCTTTTTCATATTATTTGCAACTATTGAGACATAACATTCTTCTGTACGTAAATACTCCTTTACATTGATCAATTCTCTTCCAGAAATTACGATGCATAACCTCAAATACCGTATTTATGCATTTAACAATATTACTTTACAAGGAATAACTCGACTCTATCTATCACTTCTCATACGCGATCCACCTGTGACGTAATCTTTGACTGAATGGTTTCACGAGGTTCATAGATACTATTCATCCTACAACGATCTTTGCAATCAGCTGTTATATTACTTTTCTTCCTAATCGTACTCTCAACTACCTCGTTGAATCACCTGTTCATACATAGTCACGAGATATCTATCTAATTATACACTTACTTAATACAGTATTAGCAGCTGAAATGTAACGCACTTCACTTTACCGTTTCACTTGCACACTTAAATATTTCATACTTAGATTATTCTGTTCTACTGCATATGCCAAACTAAACTAAGAATTGTGTTACTTATTGTAAACACTTAACTCCTCTTTCATCATATCAGCCGTCAGTTTCTCTGCTTCTGCTCGTCACATCGCTGGTTCACTGGCGATGGTTCGAGATTCGGCTGGACTCCTCATCTCATCTTAGGTTGGTTCGGCTGGGCGGATTCCTCCTCTCATCTCGGGTAGGTTCAGCTGTTCGGATGATATCTCCATCCAGGTTGGTCTATCTGGATGCTTAGCAGATCATCATCTTCTCGCAATAACAGCCAATAAAATCAAATATTTTCGAGAAGTAAATATTCATTTTGGTTTCTTCTTAGAATAATATTTCTTTTAAACTATTCTTTTAGTCTTCTTTTGTGTTATAATCGACCAATCCTCTAAGTTTGTGTAAGATATTTTGTCTTGTCTTGCGAAAATCTTCTTATTTAGATTATTTATTTTCTAAATATTACTCCTTCCTCGACTTTTCTTTTAATGGAGTAATTCTCTCCTATCCTTTTCTCTTCTTGCGGCTTCCAACTTCTGTTTTACGAAGTATCGCTGATCTTGCGCCTCGGGTCTATCAGTATACGTATTTGAATAAATTCTCGTATATTTCGCTGTATTTTATATACTACACAGTGTTTTTACTGGTTGTTTTGCCGTCTTCTTCCAGATTATAGTAGTTTTTCCTCAGGATTTCTGCCACAATGTTGACAATCTCGTTATTTATACAGAGCAACAGCACTTCACTTCTTGTCCTCTCAAGTTCAGTTTTTCATGTAAGTTTTTTCAATAATCTATTCTATTTTACTTGTTTTTTTAAATAATTCGCTTGACCTTGCTCTGTTCTGCACCGCCTTTGAAATGTAGTCGTTCCAAGTAAGTTATGGCCTCCTATTGTATCTAAATGTTAAGACTTCGTTGTATACTCTCTTTAGTTTGAGTGGTCTATACCTTTCCTGGGCACCATTTTGGAACACGGCCGAAAATGCAACGGGCACAGTACTTAACAGGGGATGAAAAGAAGTGAAAAAATAGTTTAATTATTTTGATGAGGATACTTATATCTTAAAAAGTGAAGATGTTACAGACGTGAAAATGGGTATTTTGGAATCTCCTTTAAAAATAAAGAAACACGCATTTTTGTTTTCGGAAAATACACTTAAAGGGGTGAGGGTGGGGGTAGGACTGATCAAGGGGTTGAATTCTTTTTATGGGGATGCTTATGTATATCTCAAAACTGAAGATGTTACAGATGTGGG
Source organism: Anabrus simplex (assembly GCF_040414725.1). Taxonomy (NCBI): domain Eukaryota; kingdom Metazoa; phylum Arthropoda; class Insecta; order Orthoptera; family Tettigoniidae; genus Anabrus; species Anabrus simplex. The sequence continues at coordinate 714,707,397 of NC_090266.1, forward strand.
AATAGGTATTTGGAATCTCCTTTAAAATATAGAAACATGTATTTCCTTTTTGGACTCGAGAGAAAAGTGTTTCTCACATGTATGGTTCTATGTCGCATGGTCGTCTTAGCCCCAAAGGGTAATACCACACACATGGTTTACGAAGAATTTCTGGGGTAAACGAAACTCAGTTTTTGAGTGAGTTTTTATACTTTAGGTATTTTCAGATAATATCTTAGTACAATGCCGAGGAACGATTACTTTGATCAAAATACGAAATCCACGCGAGCGAAGCCGCGGGCAATTGCTAGTTAAACATAAAGGAATCTCTGCAGTAGGCCAACATGTACATGACTACAAACATAAATCGATGGTAATGATCAAGATATCGATATCATTGAAATACTAATCAAGGGCCTTTTACTAGACATTACCGAAAATTGCTATATTCAGCTCGATCAATCTTTTAATCCAAATCTAAAACTCAACGATATTTATCTGAAAAACGAAAAATTCTGTTTGACATGCTTATTGTAGTATTAAACAATGTTAAATTACCTAGAAACCGATCAATTTTTCAGATAGGACGTAACACACTTACATGGCATCCCTACCGCCCCCCGCGCCACCTGATCGTATACCCTCCGTTACCACCGCTTCTCCCCCTCCAACACAATACAACTTTCCCCTTCCCTCCCTATTCACCATATCGCTGCGCGTATGATTAGCTGGTTAGTTCCTCATCATCTCTACAACTAACAACCTGTCACCTCAGGTGAGTCTTCCACTTAAAGCTTTCTTGCCACATTTCTTTATTTCCAACTCTAACTCGAGCATATTTTATGTTATAGGTTCCGTCTTGGACCTAGAACTATTTTAACATCTGTAACATCAAACTGTTGCTACGAGATTCACTCTCCCAGCCACATTACTACACCACATTAACGAAGTTTGAACACAATGCCATACATAATTGACGCAAGTTAATCTGCACTGAGGAACAACATTCAAAAAAGAACTCTCTTTTACTTTTATACTCAACCGTCTACACTTTCAGCCTTTGAAATATGGCACCGGCAAAATCCCAGGATCGTACACGGGTAATACCAAGAGATATCTTCGAGTAAAAATAATTAATATTAAATTACTGAGCAGGAAGGATAAGAGAGAAGAAGAATAAAATAAAATGATATGAATGAGAAACTTTGTTTCAACAAATTTATTAAGCCCCTCAGCCATTGCCCATGGTTCACGAACTAAGACGCGACTACAGTAACCCACACCTAGATAATGCTTCATCTACTCTAATTCTCAGAGTTTTTCTAAAAATATAAAAATTTAGCCACCCATTCAGCCACTCTTTTGTCTAGTCCAATAGCCCTCATTTTCGTCAGCAGTCTCTTATGATCAAACCTATCAAAAGCCTTGGTTAGGTACCACGTGAATCTATACTAGTGTCCAAAAGTTAAGCATCATCACTAAACGAGGCCATACCACCTGATAGGAATGTCAGACGGATTGCTGAACAAACGGAAGCTGAATCACACACCATATGTCACACAACTTGTCCAAAAACAGTGTCAGAAAGGTTCTGATAGCTACGGTACACCTTTGACAACAACTAACAAAACTTGGCAATGTCTTCTACAACAAAATATGCTGTTAATAGGGTTTATGGTTACCCCTAAAGGCCACATATGCTTCGCAGGGACGTGGCATGCTCTCTATCAAATGGTTCAAGTACTCTTCAAATCAAATCAAAATCTCTTTATTTGCAAATGAGGTGTCTACCTCGGTGGTAAATGGTACACTAAAATACATTATTGTCAAGCACTAAATATTAAATTAACAAGAGAATAAAATTTTCCTATAATACAATATTATATAATTTACGCTAGCAATTTTTTCTATTAAACACACAGCTCATCCTTAATAAATTTACATTGTTTACAAAATTCTACTTATAATATCTCCTGTACTACTTAGAAATATAGTCAACTGATATACAGTATGTGGAATTACTTCAAATGATACTGTACAACTGGTATAAGATTAATTGATCCCATTCCTCCAAAAGGGCAATGCGGAGGCCTTGGAGGGCCCTTGGTGGAGGCTGACGCGATGCAATTCGCCTCCCCAATGCATCCCAGGCATGTTCTATAGGATTCAGATCTACAGAGCTCTCTGGCCAGTCCATGCGATGAATGTTTTCCCCAGCCAGAAATTCATCCAACAGAGCAGCGCGCTGCGATCGTGCATTGTCTTCCATTAAGAGGAAGTCTGGACCAACCGCACTTCGGAAGAGTCAGACGTGTGGTCTCAGTACCTCATCCCTGTATCTCCGAGCGTTAACAGTGTTCCTCGGACCACCTGTGAAGATGTGCAAGTCCGTACGGCCATTCAACATGATGCCGCGCCACATCATGACGCCACCACCACCGTAATGTTCCTGTAGTTGTATCGGCTACCCGGTTCTCTACAGATTAATGTGTGATGGGAATCGTTCTGCAAACTGAAGCGGTATTTATCTGTGAAGAGCACATGCCTCCATTCATTCATGGTCCAGTTTCGATGTTACGGCTCCACAGTAAACGGGCCCGTCTCTGTGCTGGAGTGAGCAGGACGCACACCACTGGACATTGGGCAAACAACCCTGCTGTTCTGAGCCTCCGGTACACAGTTTGCTGGGAAACGGCAACCCCTGAGACGGCTGTAATCTCCAATCTTCCAGCTGCACTCCGATTTTGTCGGTCGGTTAAGGCCAGATACAGGTCCTGCTGTGGGGTGGTTACCCTTGGTCAACCTGGTAATGGCCTACAACTAACCTCTCCTGTGTCTTGAAATCGTCTCCAAAGCCTGAAAATGACACTTTGGGGCACATTCAAGGATACAGCGACTTCGGTCTGTGTCTGGCCTGCTTCCAGGCGACCGAGTATTCTACCATGCAAAACGGGGTCCAAATGGCGTCTTTGTGCCATTATGTTGTCACGTTCACCATGAGGCTACACTCCGCACACTATAACAGGGCAAACACGACTGAGGGAATATGGGGCGCAGGCACTGGCTGTGTTTACCTTACGGTTACGCTTCTAGTCAAAGCAGGGAACACTCCTTTCCTATACAGAGCAAACACGTAAGTTTGGTAGATGCATACGTCAAGCGATTTGCGGTCTATTTTGTGTTGTCGTGTTTACTCGTAACCTATGCTTAACTGTTGGACACTAGTGTATAACATCTGCTATATCTTCCTGGAATTCTACTAGTTGAGCCCCAATGGAATAACCTCTCCTAAACCCAAACTGCCTTCTATCAAACCAGTTCGTAATTTTGCAAATGTGTCTAACATGATCATAAAGAATGCCTTCCCACAGCTTATAGCAACACAAGTCAAACTGACTGGCCTGTAATTATCCACTTGATATTTAGCATCCTTTCCTTTGCACACAACAGCTAGCATAGAAACTCTCTATGCATTTGGTATAACTCCTTCATGCTAACGAGCGTTGCTTTACGTCTGTACGTGAAACCTTAAATTACCCTAGACGTGTCCCCCAGGTGGTGCTAAGAAAGCAACAGTGACAAGATGCCACCGTACTGCCCCATGGGCAGCCATCAACAATTGTATGTGTAAGTAATAAGGTAAGTACAAGGAGAGACCACATAGTCTGACGATGGAGTATTTCAGAGTATTTTATACCATGACTTTTATATTCCATGCATATTTTGTGTGATTAGAGTTGTTATAATCACAAAGTGGCACCACAAAGTGGCACCACAACGTGGAGCTCGAATGATTCAGAACTTATTCTGAATGACAGCATACCATATTTTGATTTTGGGAAGAATGTGCACATCTGTCGCATCAGTACCTGAAGAAGATAGTGGAATATTTGGTGATTTCAACAGCCTCCGTACTTTCTGGGGATATGACAAAAGTGATGATAATGATCACAAGTTATTTGAAGGGATTGATTTAAAATATTGCACTAATAGATTATGCTAAAGATCAAGGCACATTTCACTCTGTTTTGTGGAACCAGGAATATTCTACTGATACATGTTTTGTCTCACACAGTCTAATGCCTCCAATGCCATGAATCCAAAGACAAGTTTTGAATGCCAACGGAATTATAACCGGTAAATGTGAGAAGTGTAATTTTTTGTTACATATTTTTATTTTAGGGGATGTCAAGGGATTTGAAAAGGGAAATCAATTTGAGGTCGCGTATTATTACAAGAGAACCAAGGGTGGACAAGGAAGACAATAGCAAGCCACGTGACGAGGAGGCTATTGCTTCTAAGGACATCCGAGGTTAGGTTGAGAATAGGGAGTTGATGACCATGATGGAAGGTTCTGAGGTAATTCAGGAAAGTGCAGGAGTTGAGAAGCACGTTGGAAATCAAAAGGAATTCACGGGGGGGGGATGGAACTATAACTTTCTAATTTGCTGATGTCCAGAATGAGCGAGCTCAGCGAAAACAGTAATAAACGAATGGAAGGAATGATTGGTAGTAGTAGCGAAAATAGTAATAAACGAATGGAAGAAATGATTGGTAATAGGAATTAAAATTGTGAAAAACAGATTGAAGAAGTGATTGATACTAGTAATAAAAATTGTAGTAAACAGATTAACGCTATAAGTAGCAAAATAGGACAAATGATTATTAGTGGTAACGAAAATATTAAAAAATAAATAGAAGAATTAATTGATGGTAACAATGCGATCAATAATAAAATAGATGGGTTGAGTGAATCACAAAATAGTAAAATAGATACTAAGATAGTAGAGGTAACTAATCAAATATCTAATTTAGAAGATAAGTTAGATAAAGAGTGTGTTGAAATCAGAGCTGAAATGGAGTTGGATCGGAGCAATCTTCATACTCAGATCGAGCAAGTCAAGGAAACATGTACAGAGAATAGTAACAATAGCGTACCGGTACAGTTAAGCAATAAGAATTCTAGTAATCTGGAAGAAATTCACGAGGTGGTCGAAAAAAGATTAGACAAGATTCACAATGCAGTTGTGCAAGATACGAGGGAATGTGTCAGTAGAGTCGAACAGGTGGAAAGGAAACTTGGTTGGGTCAGTGAACTACAGAGCACACATGATCTTTGTCACAGAAGGTGACAGAGAAAGAAGAAAAATTACAGGAAGAATTGATAATAAAAGAGAATGCTGAGAGAGTAGCGGAAGAAACAGTTTTGAATTGCCAGAGAGTACTACAGCAAGAAATTAGAGAAGGTCAGACTGCAAGAGAAATAGTAATAACGAGTGGTTTGTTCAGTAGGGACCAAGATTTGCCTAAGTTTTCTGGAAAACAGTTCAATCCTATGGACTTTGTAAAATTAGCCGAGAAAATTTTTGCTAGCAATTTGAGGGATAATATTATCGAATGGCAATACGTGTTGGAGATCTTGTTGAATGCCTTCATCAGTGAAAGTAAAACATGGTTTCAAGTGTACCGCAATAATATGTCAAATATAGGAGAATTTAAAGAGAAGGTCATTGACAAGTTTTGGGATTAAAATGTACAAGGTCGTGAGAGAGAACGTATTATGTTTGGTAAATTTAGACAGCAGGAGGGAGTGTCTATGACTGAATATTTTCTGGCACACGTGCTCATATGGAAGAACCTTAATAGTATTGGTTCAGAAGTTGATATTGTAAGGATTATGCTAAATCATTATTCTGATAGGGTTGGGGAAGCTGCCTGTGTGCAAAAAGTCAGCACTATCAAAGAAATGGAGGTATTATTAGACAGTTTCGAGGCTCTAAATAGTAGCATAGGTGGTAATCGTTTATAAAATAGACCAGTAGTGGGAGGGGGAAACATGTCAGATAATTATCAGAGGAAGGGTAATAATTATAATCAGCACAGGACTAATAGAAATTTCAATTGTGATAGGGGTCAGCAAAGGTACCAGAGGCAATCCGGAGAAGGGACGTGAGGAAACTTTATAGGCGAAAACAATGGGAGGCATGAGAATTTGAGTTATAAGAGAGATAATGATAGGCCTAATACAAATGTTATCCAGGAGTCATCATCGAGCAAAAGCACTTTAACCTCTCAGGAAACTGGTTAAGTATGTCACGTGGACAGGCCGAAGGTAGAAGTTGAGCAGGTAGTCAGTGTAAATAATTGTGTAGTACCAATAGACTTAAGAGAACAGCATGATTGTGACCTAAGTAATTTTAAGTGGAATATTTTAAGTAATGACATATTCATAGTTAATACAGTAATTTATGGCAGTAGCAAGTTAGACGTAAGAAGTGAGCTATTAGATATGTAAGTTAAAAAAGGGCAAAATTGTAAGAGTTCAGTTTGGGTGACAAGGTGCTACTCAGATTTCCATTTCCATTATTCAGCAGAGGCAGGAAATATGCCTAATTTCTTTCATTTGTATCAAGGGTATTTCACGATTGTGAACCGCATCGGGCAGTGTGCATATTCCTTGCAAGATCAGGAAGGGAATATTGTCAGTACTTATGACATTAGAAACTTAAATAAGTACATAACGTAAGATTTGTTGAGATATTAGTAAGATAATTGATTCATGTAAGAAGCTGGCATAATAAATGTAACTTCTGTTAATTTGCATGTGAATCAGGTCGTATTGATGCACTGAACTCTAGTAGGGTACATGGAAATCTAAGTGTAACGATATTGTGAATTGTATGATAAGGAGAGATCAGGGCACTAAAGGTCATTTATTATGACAGTGTGCGAGAAAAGTTCTCATATATGTATTGATATGTTGTAAAAAGAATGTTGTATATTCATTTAAAATTATTTGTATGTGTTAATTTCAGTGCTATATTGTTGTGAATTTGAAGGAGAAGGAGAGAAAAGGACACTAACCGTCATTTATTATGACAATGTGCGAGAAAAGTTCTCATATAAGTGATATTTTATAAATTGTATTTTTATGTTGTAAAAAGAATGGTTTATACTCATTTAAAAGTGTTTGTATATGTCAATTTCAGTGTTATTTTAACTTGTTCATAAATCAATCGATTCATTGTTGTATATGGATTTATTTATGAGGGAGGTGAGTTGTAACGGTTCAAATCCCGTTACAAACATTCCTCTGTATTATTATTATTATTATTATTATTATTATTATTATTATTATTATTATTATTATTACTGTAACTATTATAATATTTTATTTAATCCTATCATCTGATTTCGCTATGTATTAATTATATATCACTTGCTTCATTTTATTTCATCTATTATGTGTCATATATATGTGTGTGTGTTAGCATTAAGATTATGTACATGGCGATATTTGCTGATTTATATAGGATATGTATTTATTTTTGAAACAATGTTTAAGACATTGCATCACATGGTGCAATAATGTCAGATTTTGTGTCAAGTCACCGCTCCGTCATTGCTTTCATTTATAAGCATGATGTGATTTAGGGAGTTCTTGCGGTGCCTAATGCGATTACAACAGAATCCGTAACACTTTGGAGCTGGGTTTGATTGATGTCATGGACTGTTCTAACCATGACATGGGTGTAATACCATGTGACAACTAGTGTCTATAAAAGGATGTGTCTCCCATAGCGGTCAGTTGTTGGATACAGAGCCTTGCCATAAGGAGTTCTACTGAGATGTTAGTCAGCAGTCATACGAATAGTTAGGCCTTAGTCGGCTAGTCAGTTAGATGTAAAAGAAGCAATTATCTGGATACGGAGTCTTCAGTGAGCAGATGGATTAAATGTTTGGAGTGTGTTTCGTGCATATGTTCGGTTGAGTTCTTGTGTCAGTTCGGTGACGGCTGAATATTGGGTCTTCGTAATGCAGACTAACAGTTCAGTGAATTAAGTGTAAAGTTGACTGTGCAGTGTGATATTACTTTCAAAACATGCTATATCTTGCTTGTGAAAATAAAAGGACACGTCACCAAATTAGGTTTGAGATACCTACACCTGATACCAATTCCAAGGAATACGTCATAATAACACTCTAAATGTTCAAGGTACTGTTAAACGAAACAGTGAGGGATAAAGTTCTTGTACAGATTTTAAAGGTCCAGTCAAGAGGATTTCAAATTTAATGCCTAGAGTTTCTTTCCATTGTAATTTCAGAGTTTTATATTGTCATTCAAATTATTGTAGCAAGTCTCACCATATCAATTCAAAATTTAAAGAATATATTTTGTTTAGTATTCAAATACAATCGATTGTTTTTTTTCAATGGTAGATCAGATAACCTCATATTTTAGTTGAGTATCCAAACGTCATAATCCTTTTCCCAGTTATGCTGTAAAATAAGCTTATTACCCTACACCCTAGAGATATTTAAGAATCCCATTCTATTGTTACATTTATTTGTAGCTGGCGCCCATCAACAATTATATGTGTAAGTACAAGAAGAGACCACATAGTCCGACGATGGAGTATTTTAGAGTATTTTATATTACGACTATTATACTTCATGCATATTTTTTGTGATTAGAGTAGTTACAATCACAGTATGTATGTACAACATTGTTTACATTGAATAAATTTGTCAATGATTGAGTGTTTGGTGATAATATGAACAAGTATTAACAAATAATGATTGTACAGTGTGTGGCAGAAACAATGACCCATTTTAATAGAACGCTATTATTGGACACAGCTTCGAAAATCGTTGATGTTTGTACCGGTGTGTAGTGCGGTTCAAAGCATTTCCAGTTAGTATGGAGCGTTGGTCACACGAACATCGTGCATTTGTAATTGAAACGTTCTTCAAAAGTGGTGACAGCGCTCGATAGCTGCAGTTGCTTAAGTGCGGCGAGTATCCAGTAATCGGGAGGTAGTGGGTTCGAACCCCACTGTCGGCAGCCCTGAAGATGATATTCCGTGGTTTCCCATTTTCACACATGCAAATGCTGGGGCTGTACCTTAATTAAGGCCACGGCCACTTCCTTCCCATTCCTAGGCCTTTCCTATCCCATCGTCGTCATAGGACATATGTGTGTCGGTGCGACGTAAAGCAAATAGCAAATAGCAAAAGTGGTGATAGTGTCACACGAATGCAGCGCGCTTATCAACAACATTTTGACTTCGATCGAAATGATAATGTTGCATCCCGGAAGACAATTACGAGATGGGTGCGGCAGTTTGGAGCAACAGCATCTGTAACAAACAAGAAGCCCCAGGTAGGCAACGTACGGATTGCACTCTGGATAATATTGCAAGAGTAACAGCTGCTTTCAAGCGAAGTCCAACACTCTCTGGTCATCGGCATTCACAAGTCCTAAACCTCTCGAACAGAAGTGTACGACAGATTTTTCGTTTGGATATGAAGTTCTATCCTTAAAAGCTCCAAGTGGCACAAACATTATTGCCCGGAGATCTGCAGGCACATGAAACATTTTGTACACAGCTTCAGGAGGTGATGAACACTCAACCCGATTTCATCAACAACCTCGTGATGTCTGATGAGGCCTTTTTTCCTTTATCAGGCTCTTTGAATAAGCAAAACTTCAGGTACTGGGCACCTAGCAATCCTAAGCTGATTCACGAACGACCAATTCATAGCTCAAAAGTGACTTTGTGGTGTGGCATTTCTGTACGGGGTATTCTTGTTCCGTATTTCTTTGAGAATGACGCAGGTGACAGTGTTACTGTAACATCACATGTTATGTTACAACAGGTCGTATAGTAGGAAATTCGCCATAAAAATATCCAAATGCAATCGTTGTAGTTTCAACAGGAGGGTGCAATCGATCAAACAGCTAGAGCTTCCATGAGAGTCTTGCGCAGAATGTTTCCTGAGCATCTTGTTTCCCTCTTTGGTGACGTCAACTGGCCAGCCCTTTAGCCGTATTTGTCGGCTTGTGATTACTTTCTTTGGGGGATTTCTCAAATCCAAGGTGTATGCTTAGACGCCAGTAACTAGTCAGGACTTTAAAATCAACATTCACGCCGAAATCGAGGCCATTACAGATGACACTCTTCACAAGGTTATGGAGAATCTGCGTGGCAACAATTGTAAGAAGTGTTCTTGCAAACAGTGTTCATATTTCTTCATGCTAAAATAATATTTGTAAAATGGGTGTTTCTGCTGCACTCTGTATTAGTATTCAATCGTCACCGTATTAACTTTATAGTTTATTGTTTTCATGTCCGTGTTGATAAGGTGGAATTATCTCACATTTTCCAATCGTATTAACTTATTTAAATGTTTCTGTACTTATTTAAGCTTCCGAAGTGTAGTCCGTTGACTTCAAACACTGTTTCTGGACTATGGTCATAGAGGGGCTTGTGGGCGTTGCACACTGTTCTGTGGAGAAGGGTGGGGAAGTAGGGAAGAAGCGAGGAGAGCGTTGTGGATCTTGCCTTTTATCTGATGGAGAGGGGAGAGAGGGTTATTTCCTTCTGATGATGATAATGATGATGCTGATGCTGATGCTGATGCTGCTGCTGCTAATGATGATGATGCTTGTTGTTTAAAGGGGCCTAATATCTAGGAAATTGGCCCCAGTGGTATGAAATGAGACGAAATGTAATGACAATTTAAAATTCTAAAATTCGTCCAGAATTCAGAACTTGATGATAAAGTATGAATGGATAAATATGAATGTAAAATAATCAGCAGATTCAGCTCACAACCTTAAAGTTAAAAGTTATTAAAAAATCAATCCACTGACTAGAATTCAAAGACGATGATAACCCCAATAGCCACGAAATCAACCCCCTCTCTGCCTCCTATCGCCACACCTGATATTAATTTTGGAGACTTGGAGTGCCTTATAAAATAAACTAAGAGAAGCTCTCTTCCTGCATTCTTCTATCAATCTTTGCATTTGTATATCCTTAATTCTAACCGGCATAGCTCTCTGGCTACTACTTCCTTTACCCTCCCATGTCTCCAACCAAATATAAATAACCCAAACCTACACTTTCGATGTAGGTTTTCATTTTAACTAACCAACTCTCTGCATACGCGCTTTTTACCTGCTGCTTGTAGGCTTCCTGTAATACTAGGCCACCCTCTCCTCGTTTCAGTCACATCCAGTAGTTCACAACCCTTCTAACGCAATCTACTCCTATATATTATCGACATAATAGTAACGCTCCCACATTCGCTGTACACTGAGGCTGTCTCGTAATTATTTTACTAAATTTATATATAATTGGGTTTAATATAACCCTTTTTCCATCCCCCATACTTCTGCCCCATATAATGCTTTGCTTAACACTAACGTCTTTAATACTAATCTCAATATCTTATAGTTTATCCCCAGGAATTTTGTCACTAAGATTTTAACCACAGAAAGTGCTGCAATCCCTCTCCATTTTTCCCTCTTAATATAATCTTCCCATCCTCCCCTTCTATTTAATAGCACTCCTAAATATTCTATCTTGTCTACTTCTTCTATGCTCTATCCCTGTAACATCAATTTCTTTTCCGATTTCCTCCTCTTATTTTTACGTATAATTAGCACCTTTGATTTATTACTGTTAATTCTTAATGCCCACTTCCTTGCGTACTCCGACAACTCCTTCAAACTCTTTTGTACTCTCCCCCCTGTTAAAGTCATTAAGATGACATCGTCCGCGAAAATCAATCCCGGGATCTCTAGAATATTCACTACCGGCACTGCCCATTTTTCTCTTCCGTGCCCATCCAAAATATCATTAAAGAACAGCAAAAGTAACGACGGCGAAAATTTACATCCTTGTTTTAGCCCAGTCCTGCAATCTATAGGCCCACTAATTAAATTATCTTCTAGCTTGATACAACAATATACCTTTTGGTATAACGCCTCTATCGCCCGTATCATTTTCCTTGAGACTCCCAACCTGCTTATTTTTTCTATTAGTGCTTTTCTGCTGACCGTATCAAACGCTTTTTCGAAGTCTATGGCCGCTAGATACACACACACAGCCTTTTTCACTACTTAAGCATTTATCTAATGTCATATTAACTGTCATAATATTGTCTGTTGTTCTCCTGCCTCTTCGAAATCCTCCTTGAAATATTGATATTATTGAATGCTTTTCGGCCCAGATCGCCAACCTATTTGCCAAAACCCCTGTATAAATCTTACTCAAAGAGTCTAGTAACGTTATTCCTCGGTAGTTACATGGCACGTTTTTGTTCCCTTTCCTTTTGTAAATTGGACAAATGATCCCGCATTCCCACTCTTTCGGTATATTACCACCATTGAGGATCCTATTAAATAATTTTACTATTCCCTCCCTCATCTGTTTGTAATTACATACTTTTTCCAACATGAATTATTTATGTCATTCCTTCCCCCCGCCGATCTACTCTTAAGTTTCCCTATCACCTCCTGCGTACTTCCTCTATAGAGATATCTTCGTCGAGTTCATATACACTAACCTCCATTTTTCTCCATGTAGGTACTCCTCATCCCGTCCCCACACTTCCATCTGTCCTTGACTACTAACAAACCGCTGAAGTAAGTCACCCATTGGTCATAATCGATTTTAGCTTTGTCATACCTTTTCCCTCCTTTATTAATTCTGTTTATTCTTTCCCATACTCTCTCTGCTTGGTTTAACCTACATTCCCTATTATTTGATTCCGTTTGTTCCACTGTCCATAACTTCTTCCTCTAGACAATTTTCCTTTTGTACTCCTTCCTTAACCTACAGAAGAAAGAATGGAAGGCCCCAGGGGCTCTGAACTTTGGAGCGTGGGTGTGCGGCAACGGGGCCATTAGCTGAGTCGTGGCATTGCTTCCACTTACCTGTGCCAGGCTCTTCATTTTCATCTACCCTATCCGACCTCCCTTGGTCAACTCTTGTTCTTTTATGACCCCGACGCTATTAGGTATCCGAGGGCTCTATCTTCATTACCTTCACTTAATCTAAAATTTTTAAAGCCTTCATAACTTCGCTCCTTAGTACCTTGCATTCCTTATTGTATCATCCATCCCTTCCATTCTTTCTTCTTCTCTTTCCTTGCCCTGATGCTGATACCAATCATACTTCTCTGAACTTGACACACTTTTTAGCAATTCATCATTTAAAAAAATGTAATCATGAAATTTCTGCCAAGATATTTCTTTAAAATTCTATTTTAGCAATAATATTGATTTAACAGATTATACTTTCAGTCTGTTTCTGTCATCTGTCCATTGTGAATTCATTAAAGAAGAAATTCTTTCCACACATGCATTTTGACCAGGTAAACAGAAATAGAACTGAGCCAATTTAAGCAATTCAGAATATTGCTTTCTGGATTTACATTGTTTTAAAATGTGAACCAATTTATTATTAGCTAACATGGATACAGGCCCCAGGGGCTCTGAACTTTGGAGCGTGGGTGTGCGGCAACGGGGCCATTAGCTGAGTCGTGGCATTGCTTCCACTTACCTGTGCCAGGCTCTTCATTTTCATCTACCCTATCCGACCTCCCTTGGTCAACTCTTGTTCTTTTATGACCCCGACGCTATTAGGTATCCGAGGGCTTGGGAGTCTTTCATTTTCACGCCCTTCGTGGCCCTTGTCTTCCTTTTGCCGATGCCTTCATTTTTCGAAGTGTCGGATCCCTTCCATTTTTCTCTCTGATTAGTGTTATATAGAGGATGGTTGTCTAGTTGTACTTCCTCCTAAAACAATAATCACCACCACCAACTAACATGGACACACAATAATTTTCATCATTTTTCAACACGCTGCTCCCGGGCGGAAGTAGATAGCGTTAACGTAGGCCAAGCCTGTTACCATGACAACATCAGGTAATGACATCAGACTCTGCTTCAGGATGACCAACCAAAAAAATTCTATTCCCTTTCAAAAATATTTGAGCAAAATTTTGAATAATTTGCTCTGATTTTTAAAATTCAGGACATTTAGGGATTTTTTAAAATTCAGTCAGGGCGTTGGGACACATGCTCCAATTCAGAACAATCCCGCTTTTTCAGGACGTATGGCAACCCTAAATGCAGACCTATGGTGTTTCTCACATAATGGCACCACTCGGAGGCAACGCAAACCCATGGTCTTCCTCACATGGTGGTACTAATCATATGGACTCGTACTATCCCTTGGTGTTCTTCACAGTGGGTACTAATCACAGGCAACGTAGGCTAACGGCATTGCTCATATAGTGGTACTAATGACAGGCAACGCGCAGACCCGCGGTGTACCCTGAAACGCAGACCCATGACAAGGTGTCAACTGAGTTCCATTTTCAAAATTCCAGTGTGTTTCCAGTATATTCAGTATAACTATCAATGAAATTCCAGTACCCAATGTTATGCATTTTTTAAAGTTCTTTAGGAAGAATTACACCCTTGATGATTTCAGGACTGTGATATTTTGCCAACAAATGCATGTTTCTTTAGTAAATTCGTTAGCCTTGATTTTTAAAATACAAACCATTTTGAAACATTTTTACAGGGCCTCCCTACTCCCCTCACAGCCCTACACTCCACCCATTGCTTTTAAATTTCTTTACTAGAACATTAATAATAATAATAATAATAATAATAATAATAATAATAATAATAATAATAATAATAATAATAATAATAATAATAATGTTATATGTTTTGCGTCCCACTAACTACTTTTTACCGTTTTCGGAGGCGCCTACTAGAACATTTATACAACTCTTACCTTGGAAAAAATTATAATCCCAATAAATACAAAATTGTTTGTAAGAATATTAAATGAATTACAAGAAAAAAGTTGACAAATTGCCAGTTTTATATAATGAAAAAAATGGTATTTATAGCTTCATACTATATAACTGTTCGTTTTCAATTTAAAATGCTGTATTACACACAAAAAATATACTTGAAAAGTCATATCTAACATCACAACTTATAAGTGACAACGCACTTTTGGCTGTTTGGATCACTTCGCTAACACTTACATCCAATAAACACAGCCAAAGAAAGAGTATCACATAACACACACTGTGGAAGTAAACCATTCTTGAATAGATTCTGTACCAGGCCTATTCTAAATAAAAACTTGTTTTAGATAATAAGTCACAAGAAAGACATAAATATTAAATAAATTACTTTTATATGCATCACAGAAAGAACATAAAATATGTTATACTATGTACAGAAGTTTTTATACTTTATAATAAAAGTAATGTACAAAAAGTTGTGTCCTATACTATATAGTTTATACATTTCATAACAAATTTGTGAATTATTATCATATTTAATTATCAATTCACAATGACTATAGCTTATACTAAAAAACAACCCGGGGCCGATAACCTTCGATGTTAGGCCCGTTTAAACAACAAGCATCATCATCATCTGAAAAACAACCCACACACTCTCTCTCTCAGTCTTTTCACCTCTTTCTCCAGTTCTTCTGTCTCTTCCTCAGCGTACACCATTTCTTCAATTCTATGTGTTTTATTTCTTCTGCTGCTAACTTTCTTTTGGCTGCGATGTTCTCTGTACTATTTTTATACTTTTCTTAAGCTTCATTTCTCAATGTTGATGCATTTTGGGTGCCGGAATCATCTTTTTCGAAACATTGACAGCTAATACTCCACCAGCTGTAGATACTGCATCATACACCAGACGCTGTGCAAGTCAAGCTATTTTCATGAAGATTCTCTACTAGGCATTCTTTGTTTATTGAAAAACCTCTTTCTACAGTAGCGTTGCCGTGAAACAAAACAAGCACTTTTTGTGTGAAGTGGATCAGTTCTTTTGAAACATTGTCTTGAAAATAGGCGGTGCTAAGAAAATCGTCCAATCGGTCGGTTTTGGGATCAAACTTCTTGAGATATTTCACTACTTCTTCCTTTGACGAGAAATCTAAGTAGTCTCGTTTTGCAATATCAGCTTCTATAGGAGATAATTGTTTTGTCTCAACAAGAACTTCTAATGCAGCAGTAACCCTGCAGGTCCTAATAGAGGAATTGTTCATAATTGCAGGAGTGAAGCAGCTGGCACTTCTAACAAACTCGAAAGCAAGAGGACTTTTGACAAAAATCAAAATATCAACAAGAAATTTTCTGCAATCTCCATAGAACTGAAGAACTTTTTCATCTTTTATTCCCTTACATTTTAAAGCTGTAAATACAATGTCAGCAGCATGGAAGGGCGTGAAGGTTTCTGTTTTCTTCAAATGAATCGAGAGAAGTTTCTTACTAGTATTTGCTGACTCTAAAATCTGGTTCTTTACACTTCTTCCAACAGGTGTTCAAGCATAGTACTCAGATCAGGGAACATAAAAGGCAAAAGAAGATCATTACTCTGATAATTAGAGAGATACTGTTCCAGTTCAAAGGAAACAGAATGCATGAATCCAAACTGTGCTGGGAGCAGATCATTTCTTACAAAAAAATTTATAACTCCGAAGTTTTCTGATGCAGGAGGATTTTCCTCAAAAGCATCAATATACTTCTGAATATGTGGCAGAATTTTCACAGCTCTTTCAATAACTTTTGCGTTTTCGACCCATCTGATTGAGCAGAACTTCAGAGGAATGAGATGTGATCCTGTTATGCATTTGTAATCTGCACGTCTACTTGGAATGTGCTTGAAGAAGTAATATAGAGAGCGCAAAAATCTGTGAATGTTCCATTCAGAGTTGTTGTGTGGCATTTTATATGCACCATGAGTAGTATGCAAGGAGCAGGTACCAAAATCCAACAGCTCCGGATCTAAAGGTGAAGTACTTCTTTAGATCTATCAAATAACTCAGGTTTACATTGATACTTGCATCTTTTTCGCATCCAAACCAGTGTCTTTCAAGTTCTGCAAAAATGTTATCAGAAGGTCCTCAGCAGTAGCATGACCTAAAAGTGCGGATGTAAGATATTTTGTTTGAACTAACTTTCCAACCCAAAATCTAACAGCCATATCCATTTGACCCTTCTGAGCTAGAGAATTTAAATTTTGTCGCAGGAAATACAGGTAGCCTCTGTGGCTCAGGTGGCAGCGCACCGGCCTCTCACCACTGGGTTCAGTGGTTCAAATCCCGGTCACTCCATGTGAGATTTGTGCTGGACAAAGCGGAGGTAGGACAGGTTTTTCTCCGGGTACTCTGGTTTTTCATGTCATATTTCATTCCAGCAACACTCTCCAATAGCATTTCATTTAATCTGTCATTCATTAATCATCGCCCCAGAGGAGTGCGACAGGCTTCGGTAGCCGGCACAATTCTTATCCTCGCTGCTAGATGGGAGCTTCATTCATTCCATTCCTGATCCGGTCGGATGACTGGAAACAGGCTGTGGATTTTCGTAAAAAGGAACACAAAAGCAAGGAAACTCTTTAGCCAAGGTTGTTAATTCTTTTTTTGAAGTATGGACCCAGTCCATATGTAAATAGGTGTCCAAGTTTATCCTTGTGCAACATGAACTTCTTCGCAGTTTCGCTGTCAGGGAACATGATTTCAAAAAGATCACTACAAAAGCCAAAACTTCTAGGGGAAGAATGGGTCACAACTTGAGTAACAGCCCACAATATTTCTGCAGTAATAGCTTCATCCTTGATGATGAAATTGTTAAGAGTGTTCCTAGGCACAACACAAGTATGCTTGTCATTAACAACTGAAGATAGCATTCCACAAAGTTCAGCTTTCACTGAAACAGAGCTTGTAGTTATTGGAGCAGCATTCACAGGAACAGAGTCTGTAGTTGCTTCCTTGGCAGGTATCATGTGAAACAGATTTTTGCTAGAATTTGAAGCGTTTACCCTTTCGCCTACCCTGCGAACCATGTGACTTTGCCGCGGTGGGGAGGCTTGCGCGTCCCAATGAATCAGATAGCCGAACGAAAGGTTGAACCATATCCGGATGAGAATCTGTTGAGAGACCAGACTAACGAATGGTTCATCGAAATTGGGGTAGCAGCCTTTCGGAAGTTGCAAGGGCAGCAGTCTGGATGATTGACTGATATGGCTTTGTAATAATACTCAACATGGCTTAGCTGTGTTGATAATGCTGCATGGCTGAAAGCAAAGGGAATCTACAGCCGTAACTAACTATGCAGCCCTCTCTGTATAAATGATGTACTAATGATGGCTTCCTCCCCCCTCATGTGTGCTTCTATAATTGTAGGGGGATAACCTCGGTCACTCTCTTCAATTGAAGATCTTCTGCGTGGTGAGGGGGACTAATAGCTCCTTTCTTGCGATGCCGAATGGAGCCCTGTTGGGTAACCATTCGGTATACAAGGAGGAGGGAGCTAAAGCACCACCCAACCCTAAGGTGTAACGAGACCCGTGCCGATGGGGTGCATGGCACATGGGAGATGTGTCTTGAACGGAGCCTTCGAGATACTTGGGCCCTCTCGAAGTAAGTAGACTTACCCGGGTATGCGGGGCGCTGGCTGGGCGGACATTATATTTCCCTAGCTACTCGTGGGACCTACATGAGTACCGTAGCCACCCAAAAACCGGAGAGCTCCTCTGGGGCCTCCGAGAGAAACACCAGTTCAACAATAACCGATGGGGACTCTTCGAAGATACCCTCGGATAGTACGACCTCTACAGTAAGTGAGCTCACTCTAGAGGTGGGCAATCTTCTAGTCCATAAGAAGAAGAAGAAGAAACAGCGCTCCGGCACTGAGAAGAGGAGGTATAAGAAGGCTTTAAAGGCCCGGGAGCAGGCCAAAGATGGCCTAACTCCTAGAGCTGATAGGCCTTCTACTGCCACGACAGCGGCGACGACTGTGGGGGGATCCGATGGGCATAAGAGGCGGGACCCTGAAAAGGGCTCTGCTTCTAGGGCACAGAGGACTCCACCCACCAAGACGGCAGTGGGAAAACGACTTCTGTCGGGGGCAACCCCAGAAGAAGATCGGCAGGCCCACAAAAAACCCAAGGTGGAGTATGCCAGGATAGCTAAAGCCGGGATCAGGATGGCCATAGTGCCTGGTAGATATCCTGACCAGCAGCTAACTGAAAAATAGGTGGAGTCTGTGGAGGAGGCTATCACAAATCTGATAGATGAGCTTCCGGAGCAGGGGCCCATTAAGCCTCAATTCCTGGACTGCTATCTGTCGAGAGGTACGGCCATCATTATCGCAGAGAATGACGAGACTGTAGCATAGTTTTCTAGTCTTGTTACAGACATGCAACCGTGGGTAGGAGCCAGGCTCACAATTGTGGGCATGGATAAACTTCTTTCCTATAAGAGAGTCATGGTCTGGATACCAGGATAACCAAAGGACAACAACGTCCTTTTGGGAAGAATGGCACGCCAGGACCATGGCTTAAATCCCAACAGCTGGAGAGTCTACGACCGCAAGGAGGAGAAGAGAGGTGTACGACTTGTGGTCAGCATGGACTCCAGAAATGTGGAAAAAGCGGTGGGGAAGAAGATCTTCTGCGGAGTGCATGTTGTTACCTTCACCCTGGTGGAGGGCAAACGCGACAAGAAGAGGACCAACTCCACCACAGAAAACACTGAGACTAGCAGGGGCGAAGAGCGGGAGCCTGGACAGGAGCTGGGGCCAGCCAAGCCTCAGGATTCATCACGGGATACAGAGCTGCACGTTCCTGAGACCGCATAAGGTAAAGTATTGCATGAAAGTAAGGAACGATTACTTTCATACAAGCAAACATACAACATTGTATAGCGGCCCCTAGGGTACTTATAAGAAGTATCCAGAAAGGCAGGTTTTCGATCGCCCTGATACAAGAACCCTGGCTTAGACAGGGGCATATCATGGGACTAAAATGTGCAGGTTTCACTCTATTCAGTGAAGTGGCGGAGGAGAAGCCTAGAGCATGAATACTAGTTAAGGATCATAACGCTTGGGCTATACCGGGCTTCATTACTAGAGACCTTGTAGCAGTTCTAGTGAAATATGAAGAGGGCGGACAGCCAAGAGACCTGGTTGTCTGTTCTGCATATATCCCAGGATAGTCTGAATCTCCACCCCCGCCGGAGGAATTCAAGAGACTGGTGATATACTGTAGGAAACAAGGACTTAACCTCATAGTAGGTTGTGACGCCAGTGCTCATCACAGCATTTGGTGAAGTAAATACACAAACCGAAGAGGAGAGCATTTCATAGAATTTCTATGTACAACTGATCTTGAGATCATGAACATAGGTGATACCCCTACCTTCATCAATAATAGGAGTGAGGGGATCATAGATCTTACCCTGGGTTCCATGGGAATCATACAGGAATTTAAAGACTGGAAAGTTTCGTTGGAGCCTTCCTTGTCAGATCATAGATACGTTGTGTTTCATATA
This sequence comes from Anabrus simplex, assembly GCF_040414725.1. Classification (NCBI taxonomy): domain Eukaryota; kingdom Metazoa; phylum Arthropoda; class Insecta; order Orthoptera; family Tettigoniidae; genus Anabrus; species Anabrus simplex. Next base: position 714,727,550 of record NC_090266.1, read on the forward strand.
GAGGGCTCCTTCGAGTTCTCATCTTACAGAAACCCTAGACGAACCAATTGGACGTCTTTTAGGGAAGACGTGAGGAGGAGACTGGAGGGAGGACCCTCAAATATAATTAAGAACAAAGAGGAGCTGGAGCTCAGTGTGAGCTTTCTCACACAGACACTAGTTACCTCTTATGAATTAAACTGCCTAGTCGTTAATGCAAAAAGAGTAACAGGAAGCTTCAAGTGGAAGAGTTATCTTGAACACCTGAGGAGAAACACACGAAGGCACTGGAATAAATACAGGGAACTTCAGGATCAAGAAAGTCTAGATTCTAGTAAAGAATCACAAAGAAAGTACAAGTCAGAAGTCAAAAGGCTTCTAAGAAATCTTGGAGACAGTTTTGTGACTCCATCGAGAGTCAACATGAAGCGGCAAGGCTTCATAAAATTCTAAGCTTGGATGGAAGGGCAAGGGTGGGCTCATTGGAGTCGCCTTCGGGTGGATATACTGCACATGCACAGAGGGGGAGACCCTGAGCTTATTGCTTGATGCCCAATTTCCAGGTTCAGTAGTCGCAAATAGTGAAGTAGAATCGAGCAGATCCTTCAGACCCGATAGAAGTGGCTGGAAGGAAGCCGCAGAGATTGTTACCCCAAGAGGGGTGAAGTGGGCATTAGAATCTTTTGCCCCTTATAAAAGCCTAGGAATGGTTGGGATCTTCCCAGCACTTCTCCAGGAAGCGGGTGCGGTCCTAATACCATGCCTGGTCAGAATTTTTAGAGCCTGTCTCACTATGGGGTACGTGAACTCCTTGTGGGGTCAGGCGAATGTAGTGTATATACCTAAACCCTGAAGGTCTTCATATACTAGACCTAAGGATTAAAGACCCATTAGTCTAAAATTTCTTCTTAAGATTTTGGAAAGTGGTGGATAGACATACCAGGGAGAAAGTGTTAAGAGACTGTCCCCTGCATCCTCATTAACATGCATACCAACCAGGGAAGTCGGTTGAGACGGCACTACACCAGCTAGTTTCTAGGCTGGAGAGCACCTTGGATCAGCAACAACTTGCTATGTTGGTATTCCTAGATATAGAAGGGGCCTTTAACTACACATCTTTGGGCTCCATAGAAGTTAGTCTAGAGAGAAGAGGAGTGAGCTGGATGCTCATAAAGTGGATTATGGCCTCACTGCAGGGCCGTCAAGTTCTGTTTACCCTCAACGCAGTAATGTTGAGAGCTAATATAGACAGGGGTTGTCCACAGGGAGGAGTATTATCACCAGCGTTATGGTGTCTGGTAGTGGATGAAATACTTACCAGGTTAAATGTTGGAGGAATTTACGCCCAAGGCTATGCAGATTACATTAGCCTGATGGTGGTGGGAAATTTCCCCAGTACGGTTTCAGAGCTCGTACAGAGCCCCAACGTAGGGTGGAAAGATGGTGTCACGACACGGACTTGTCGGTTAATCCCGACAAGACGGAGCTCGTGGTATTTACCAGGAGGAGGAGGCTAGACGGACTGTTGGAGCCTTTCCTATTTGGGAAAAAATTAGTTAAGAGAACCTCAGTTAAGTACCTTGGGGTAATCATTGAGGCAAGACTGAGTTGGAAGAAACATATAGACTATAAGGTGGATAAGGCTCGCAAGATTATGTGGGCCTGTCGCAGGGCCGTCGGAAAGGTTTGGGGCCTAGGACCTGAGGTGGTCCAGTGGCTCTATATTTCTATTGTACGACCCACGATCACATTTGCATCTTTAGTCTGGTGGCCAGATTCAGAGAGGAAAACTGTGACCACCAAGTTAAACAGTGTCCAAAGACTTGCGTGTCTAGGAATAACAGGGGCACTGGATACCACACCATTATGTGCAATGGAGGCCATCCTATGACTCCCCCTTACATTTATTTGTTAAGAAAATAGCGGGAATGAGTGCTTACCGCCTCTGGTCACTCGGAGGATGGTCCTTCAAGAATCCGAATAGAGGTCATGCTTCTATTCTTACATGGCTTCACCAGACCTGCCCCATGACAATGATGATCGGGGACCTGATGAAGCCTAGTTTTAATCTGAATTATAAGTTCACAGTGGTTATACCCACAAGGGAGGAGTGGGCCGCGGATGCTGGTGCCCGTCTTAGGTCTGGGGCCGTACATTGTACACAGATGGCTCTCGGACAGAGACGGGCACAGGCGCCGGATAAATATGCTACTGTTTTCCAGGCCGAAGTATATGCAATACTGGCCTGTGCTGTATATATATATGGAACATGCCTTGACATAGCAGATGCATCACCATTTGCAGTGATAGCCAGGCAGCGTTAAAAGCACTATGCGCAGTTAGAACAACATAAAAAATGGTATGGAAATGCCAAAGGATGTTAGATCAGCTGTGTGAACTTAGCTCAGTTACCCTGTTGTGGGTCCCTGGGCACACAGGTATCAGTGAAAATAAAGAAGCTGACAAACTAGCGAGACAAGGCTCAAAAGGTCCTTTCATAGGACCAGAGCCCTTCCTAGGAGTGTCACTCCGAAGCGTGAAACTGGTAATATCCCAGTGGACAAACCAGTCTCACTTTGACATTTGGAAGAGGCTAACCATAGCAGGCACGTGAACTTATCAAAGGGCCTAGCCAAAGTTATAAAAAGGTCCTGCTAAATTTGAATAGGACCAGAATGCGAATGGTAGTTGGACTGTTAACAGAACACAATACCTTACAGAGACACCTACACGTCATAAAAACAGTTAGCATCCGATGTGTAGAAAATGCGGTAGGGAGGAAGAGACCTCCAGGCATGTGTTGTGTCAGTGCGAGGGTCTTGCAAGCACTAGACATCTATATCTTGGGTCACATTTTGTGAGCCTGGAAGACATCAGGAATGCCAACATCCGGACACTGGTACCCTTTATAGGAGCACTAGACTGGACTAGGCAAACCCGTTTAAGGGACACAAAGGGTCTTCACAGACCTACGTGCGAAGGCAGGGCTCACCCATTCTATGGCTTCCTCCCAGGTGAAATATTCCGGAGGTAAATTAGTCCCCCATTCAGATCTCCGGGTGAGGACTGAGGTCTGAGTTTGACAGAGCTTTGAGAGACCTAAATAGGAACTAGGCACCTGGTATTGATGACATTCCCTCTGAATTACTGACTGCCTTAGGAGAAATCAGTATGGCAAGGTTATTTCATTTAGTGTGTCAGGTGTATGAGACAGGAGAAGTGCCATCCGCTTTTCGGCAGAATGTTGTTATACCTATTGCAAGAAAGCCGGTGCTGACAAGTGTGAAGACCACTGCACCATTAGTCTAGTATGTCATGCCTGCAAAATGTTAACACGTATTATTTACAGAAAGACAAGTTGAAGCTGAGTTGGGTGAAGATCAATTTGGCTTCAGAAGAAATGGAGAAACACGTGAAGCAATCCTGATTTTACGTCTGATCTTAGAGGTTCGAATTAATAAGGACAAGCCCACGTACATGGCGTTCATAGATCTAGAAAAGACATTCGGTTATGTTGATTTGACGAAGCTATTTATGATTCTGAATGTGATTGGAATCAAATACCGAGAACAAAGAATTATCTACAATCTGTATAAAAATCAGTCTGCAGTGATGGGAATCGAGGGCTTTGAAAAAGAAGCAGCAATCCAGAAAGGAGTGAGGCAAGGCTGCAGTTTGTCTCGCCTCTTTTTCAATGTTTACATAGAACAGGCAGTAAAGGAAATCAAAGAGGAATTTGGAAAAGGAATCACAATCCAAGGAGAGGAAATCAAAACCTTGAGTTTTGCCGATGATATTATATTATCTGAGACTGCAGAAAATCTCTAGAAGTTGCTGAATGGTATGGACGAAGTGTTGGGTAAGGAGTACAAGATGAAAATAAACAAGTCTAAACAAAAATAAGGGAGTGCAGTCGAACGAAGGCAGGCAATGCAGGAAATATTAGATTAGGAAACTAAGTCTTAAAGGAAGTAGATGAATATTGTTACTTGGGTAGTAAAATAACTAACGATGGCAGAAGTAAGGAGGACATAAAATGCAGACTAGCACAAGCAAGGAAGAACTTTCTTAAGAAAACAAAATTGCTCACTTCAAACATTGATATAGGAATTAGAAAGATGTTTCTGAAGACTTTCATCTGGAGTGTGGCATTGTATGGAAGTGTAACATGGACGATAACTAGCTCAGAAAGAAAGAGAATAGAAGCTTTTGAAATGTGGTGTTACAGAAAATGCTGAAGGTAGATGGATAGATCGAATCACGAATGAAGAGAAACTGAATCAAATAGGTGAGAGTAGATCGATTTGGCTAAATTTGATGAGAAGGAGAAAGAGAATGATAGGACACATCTTAAGACACTCAGGACTTACGCAGTTGGTTTTTAAGGAAGTGCAGGCAGTAAGAACGGTAGGGGTAGACCAAGGCATGAATATGACAAGCATATTAGAGCAGATGCAGGATGCAATATTTACGTAGAAATGAAAAGGTTAGCACATGATAGGGGGGCATTGAGCGCTGCATCAAACCAGTCTATGGACTGATGACCCAAGCAACAACAACAACAACACACTCTTTCTATGTGCCTTTTGCTTTTGGCATGAGATCGACCTGAAGACACCCCCATGTTGCTAATATCAAATCTAGTCCTACACAAAGAGCAATAGGTACCCTTTACAGTTAACTTATCACTTTCCACTCTCTGAAGCCTGTTCCAATCTTAATTTATTGTTCAGTCCAACGAGTCATCTTTGAAAGAAGTATTTCCTCTTATTTTATTCATTTTCTCTTAAAAATAAGTACAAGACCAATGTAAGTAAGTTTTTTATAAGTTGCTCTATGTCACACCGACACAGATAGGTCTTATGGCGAAGACGCGGCAGGAAAGTGCTAGGAGTGGGAAAGAAGTAGCTGTGGCATTAACTAAGGTACAGCCCCAACATTCGAATGTGTGAAAATGGGAAAGCACGGAAAACCATGTTCAGGCCTGCCATCAGTGGGGTTCGAACCCACTATCTCACGAATACTGGGTACTGGTCGCACTTAAGCAACTGCAGCTATCGAGAACATAAATAAATAAATAAATAAATAAATAAATAAATAAATAAATAAATAAATAAATAAATAAATAAATAAATAAATAAATAAATAAATAAATAAATAAATAAATAAATAAATAAATAAATAAATAAATAACAATGGATGACATATATGCGTAATACAGGCTACTTAAAGTATAGCATATAATATTATGCATCCATTGTTGTTTTACTTGAAGTACTGCAAAAAAAGAAGAATGAAGGAAAAGGGAACAGAAACTGAAAACAGTATTAGTAGAAAAGAGGAAGTTAGTGACTCTACAACACCAAGAGAGATGCTGGGCGATGAGGGCGTCATGTCCCGACGCCGCGTTATCAGAGAAAATCACAAGTTATTAACCCTTTCAGACCTGAAAGAAAACCGGAGGTGTGAATTTTTGTTTGTACGTCAAGAACTGACTAAAATGCTCCTCAATACACATATTAATAGTTTATTTTACAAAATAAAAACTAACATCCGAAAAACAGGACCCACACAATTGTGCGTATCAAAATTCAAAACCTCGTTGTATCACGTACAAAATTTACGTTCACTAACCAATGTACACACTTCATTGAATATATTCCGGTATTCAGTAAAGCTTCTAGATTAATATAAACGCAGTAAATAAATACTTACTTTCGGCACTACTGCTTCCTGCCATCTCGCCGATCAACTGTGCTTTTTAAACTCTTCTTCCTTCGCCCTGGTGGTCAAGCGCATACTAAAATCAATTGAAATACACGCCACGTGTCCTGCACAATCACTGCAGTCCGGTGTAGCGCCGAAAAAACATCAAATACGGTCAGGGATAACTAAAATACGAACCCGCACAATTGTGCGTACTCGGTCTGAAAGGGTTATTCTAATAACTGTACTGTTATTACGGTACTTGTCTGGCTCCATGGCTAAATGGTTAGCGTGCTGGCCTTTGGTCACAGGGGTCCCGGGTTCGATTCCCGGTAGGGTCGGGAATTTTAACCATCATAGGCTAATTTCGCCAGCACAGGGACTGGGTATATGTGTCGTCTTCATCATCATTTCCTCCTCATCATCACGCGCAGGTTGCATACGGGAGTCAAACCGAAAGACCTGCACCTGGCGAGCCGATCATGTCCTCGTACACTCCCGGCACTAAAAGCCATTTCATTTTTATACTACGGTACTTTTCAATAAAATCACTTTTAAGCTATAATGCCAAGCTAAACAACTGTTCTTATTACCTGAACTTCTGGAGTGCAAATATCCAGGGTAGATAACAAAGAATGATGATATTTGTTCCCGTATATTTTATCATTTTTCCAGTATATGGCTCAAAATTCCAGTATATTTCCAGTATTCCCAGTACCTATATTAAATTCCAGTATAATTCATGTACTTCTAGTATTTCCACTATCAGTAGACACTGTGCATGTTGTCGACAACCAGAAGCCGAAACGCCCAAATGAGGATAGCCTCCTTTTGTCTCCTTGGGCTGTTCTAACCGTACCTGGACAGTGGGGAGCCTCCGTCATAGTGGCGGATACTATACACAGGTATTGTAAACCCATAGTGATCCACCAACAAACCCATGGTATTCCTCACACAGTAGTACTAATCACGAGAAAAGTCTACTTATTATGTTCTTGGTGTGATGGTAGTCATCATAACTAAGGCTATGGTTCAAAATTCAGCATCCATTAGTTGCCCCTTTTAGTTGCCTCTTACGACAGGCAGGGGATACATGGGTGTATTCTTCGTCTGCGTCCCCCACTCAGCGGGGGTTTATTCACTTCTTCATATTATAATATATTTTATGTATTATGGAGTAAATGTAAGTTAATGATTTTGGCTAATCATTGTTGTACTAATCACTGGTAAAACAGAACTATGGTGTTCCCCCTATAGCGGTATAAATCACAGCTAATGTAGACTCATGGTGTTCCTCGCGAGGTGGTACAATGCACAGGTAATGTAAACCCAAGGTATGTCACATATAAAGGCACAACTCACAGGTAACACAAACCCATGGTGTTTCTCACATAAGGGTACTACTCACAAGCAACACAGACCCATGGTGGTCCACACATAGTGGTACCAATCACAGGCAAGGCAAACCCATGGTGCTCCTCATATAGTGGTAGGCCTACTACTCACAGGTAACGCAGACCCGTTCTGAATACACATGGATGGATTCACGTTCATTTTCAGAACACAAACGGAAATGTCCAAATAGGGGCGAAAACAAAGTGATAACAGTCATCCAGAGTGGATTTATATCACATTTGGAGAGCTTCAGTATGATGTATGTCATCCATGAGCATTTATCACAGCTTGGCATCTACGTGGCATGCTCCGTGTAAGTCCACGGAGGTCACGTTGCCGTATCAGGTCCCATTCTTCAATGAGAGCCTGTTCAAGGTCTTGGAGAGTCTATGGTGGGACGGGATGCCTACGAACACTTCTATCAAGCCTATCCCACACATGCTCGACGGGATCAAGGTCGGAACTCACTGCTGGCCATTCCATCTCTTGAATGTCCAGTTCTTCCAAGACAGCTCTGGTGATGGGCGCTACATGAGCCCTGGCATTGTCGTGCATGAGTACGAATTCAGGGGTAACGCCTTATGCAGCAACCAACAGATGCTGTAGCAGTATCTGCTCGATGAACCCCGCAGCGGTAAGATTACCACGGACGACAACAAGATCCATACGGCCATCAATACAAATGCCACCCCACATCATAACAGAGCCATGTCCGTAGCGGTCGCCTTCCTGGACAACATTTGGCATGCACTGCTCAACACGGCGTCTCCATACACGTTGACGTCCATCACGCTGTGTCAGGGGAAATCTGGACTCGGCTGTGAACAACACAGGTCTCCATTGGCGAAGTTGCCAGTTGACGCGGGTACGGGCAAACAGAAGGCGAGCTGCGCGATGTTGCTGCGTTAAACAGGGCACTCGAACAGGACGTCTGGATCATTAGGAGACTTCTTATAACCTGTTCCTTACTGTCTGGTCAGACACCGTGACTCCTGTGACCCTTCTGAGGTCTTGTTGCAGTTCTCTGGTAGTTGCTGAACGACACCGCAACGCACAGATTTTCAGATATCGATCATCCTGTTGGGTTGTCATGCGTCCACGACCTTGTCCAACCCTCCTTGTGAACTGGCCTGTCTCATTGTAGCGATTCCAGTTGCGTTGAATAACTGACGGAGATACATTGAGATCCACAGCAACATGACGAAAAGTCCATCCTTCCTGGATCAAAGTGACGGCCTTTGCAACGTGAACCTCGTTAAGATGTCTCACGGGATGTGCTGTTTACGTGCAACATGCTCAAATGACCGCAGTAGTCTCACAAGGACACACGGACGCACCGCTATTCACTTTGTTTTGAGGGGTCATCTGACAGTTTAACGCATGGCTACGCCTACAGATGGAGTATAACTTCGATTTGATATACCCTGAGTAGCTACGGTCTCAAGGTATACTGTACGACCATCTACCCCATCTACCAAATTAATGTTCACAAACCAGACATTACAAGACATGTCCTCCTAATATTTCTGAACTGTGTAGTTGGGGAGTTAGAAAACTTTGCATATGTTATATTTGTGGTGCATATGAAAAGGGACCAAATGTCGGATATTGAGATAAAGCTGCTGTCGTGTTCCATAATATGTAACTAATATCATTTAATTGAATTGAATGGCTCCGAAAGAAATTAAGGCCTTAAATTAACATGTAATGTTACAACATAAGATTTCATAATTTTCAGTAGAGCTGTTTAAAAATTTTGTTACTTTGTGACACAAATAACTACTAAACTATTTGGAAGTTACGCTGGCATTTATATTTTCATGTTCACTGATATTCTGACATAGACATTTTTAACAAAAATTACCAACAGATATTATTTACGGTCTAATTTTTTCGTGGAGATCTATCTATCGATGCTAAGTCTCTGAGGTTTTATGACTTGCAGAAGGTCACTAAAGACACTACTGGAACACTAGCGCACTTTACAAAAATTATCACATACCTTAATGATCGATAATCACAGCCAGCATAAGACAGGGATATCAGTTATTAATGCTGAAGCCTGCGTTTTGGGCATATCATATGCCCTTTCACCGTTTGGTCTTGATGTCCTACCTCTCCACATTAGCTGCAGGTGAGTCGAAACCTCTTCTTTGGGGAGAATTTTCTTGGAGTTGGTGGTTTTCTCTTCTGAGCCTTACTTGTTCTTTTTAGGCGTTACACTTTTTGAAGAAGGTAATGGCGGTGTAATTATTGGCAGAGGAGGAGAAACAGAAGCCAGTTCCGTAAGATTTTCACTTGAGGTAGTTGGTTGCGGCGTTGTTGGAGCAGGGAAAGATGTTACAGCAGGACATAGTACATCTTTCTTATCTTCTGATACGAAGGGTCTAATTTTTTCATGGAGATACATCTGTCTATCGATGCTAAGTCTTTGAGGTTTGATGACTTGCGGAAGGTCACTGAAATCAGCCGGTGGATCTTCTGGAAGGATGGTGTAGGGTACTTCGTCAGAAATTATGGATTTGTCAACACTACACCAGGGTGCTCTTTCATATACACAAATTGATGTATCTGGGCTATTTGTGGAATGTTTTTCATTCCAGCACGGAACTTATTTTGCCAGTCACAAGTGGGAATTGTTACATTTCCGGATTCTGTGCCAACAGCGACAGGAATGATAGAGCTAGAAACCTGACAACTTTTACGGGCGACATTAATTACATCTTCAATAACTTCACTTTCATTTTTCCGGAATGATCTCTTGAAATAACCAAAATAAAAATCAGGTTGAAATTTCGTGTGTCCCACTGGCAAAAAAGAAATTTTACAACTGCTGTTCTTTCCTGTCATAACTCTCCACATGAGGTATCTCATTAAGAAGTGTTTTTTTTTATTTTGCCCAACACAGTTATCAGCATGGAATTCTAAATGCTCTTCACTTACTGAAAATTTTTCCAAGAAGTGACGTACAAGAGATAAGACAGTATCTACTCCTTTACCCGCAATACAAGCTTCTGGAATAATGTACAAAAAATTTGTTAAGTGGTTCACACGCTACACCAAAGAGACCCACTTTGTAGCCTGTAAGAAAGAAAATTGGTCCAACTTGTTGCCGATCGTATGGTAAGTGCACCTGTTGGGCAAAATCAAAACTATAATGCATTGTGACTTTGTATGTGTTACAGCTATGTAGCCCAAGATACAAAGGTGTTTCCAGTTCTCTAATTCCTTGTCTACAATTGTCTATGGCGTTTTCATAAGCAGTCCGCTCTACTTGGACGTGATTAAGATGTTACCCCAGATGGAATACCAAGACGGGAGTGATACAGGAATTCTCTCTATTGATTTACAACTGTCAGAGTATAATGTACGAACGTACTTCTTAGACATGCTGTTTGGGAGAAGCATGAGATCACTTCTTCGTTTTGAGGGATCCGTCCTGGCATGACAAGTGCATTTTGTTCACTGAAATTATTCATAACGTTCACTGCATGTTTACGATCATCAAAAATAGATTTTATCTGAGAAGTCTTTAATACATTTTGGTGAATTTTAGGCTGCACTCCTTCTTTCTTGAATTGTTCCTTTAAATATTTTAGCCTCTTAGAGCCAAAAGCGAATACAAATTGAACAAATGACTGACACACTTCCTGCCCTCTGAAGTGATAAATTGTGTATGTTTCTTTCCTGTCATAATTTTTTCTCTTAGTAGCAGTTGTCATTGGCTGGTTTCGTACTAATGCATTCATCGCACCCATCATTAATACGTGGTGGTGATTGACATGTTCTCCACAATTGTAATCCAGTTTCTGACATTCTATTCTCGAAGAATGAATGAAGCTTTCGGGAAAAAGACCAGTGCAATTTCTTGTACAGCTACAACCCTTATTTATAAATTCTCTAACCTCCTCCGTATATTCGGAGGCTGTTTGAACTTTGGAAACATCATATAGAACATTTACGTCCGCACCAACAGCGCCCTCCTGCAGTTCGTCTGTTGTGGAAATTTCAAAAGGTTCACTTTCCTAAAAATCATTATCCTCACCAGAATTTTCACTTTCAAACTCGAGGGGTGCACTGAAGTAATCCGAAATAACATTTGATAGTTCCGGCGGCAAGTCACTGTCTGTATATTGTTTTAAAGCTTTCAAATTAACATCTTCTGCATCACTGGGACCTGATATAGTGAGAATTATTACTCCTTATTTTGGAACCCAGTCTATTTTAAAACGTTTTAATAAACTTAAATACACAACTATATGAACAATAAGGAGAACACCACACTTCTCCACAGTATAAAATACATTGAAAGACTGCATCGGTATCGGAGATGTTTGGAGCAGAGAGGATATTTATGAAACCTATTACCTTTATTAAAAGTGGCCAGCTAGGGTTTATTTATCATAAAATAAGATATCCGACTCATCTTATGCTCGCGCAGATATGAGCGCGAGCTAGTAAGTGTGTGGACCCTCGCTTACGATACGAAAAGTGGTCCCTTTCCTTAGTATTAAATAAACCACATGTTTCTGCAGTGGTTATTGTCAGAGGGCTTTTAAATTCACGCAGTGAGTAGAAGACGGTCTAAGCAATACATAGGTATCAAAAATGAAATTTCGACATTTTACTCCCTTCAGTGTTGTTTTACAATTATTTCGTGAACTGTTGACCGAGAGGTGGTCCCTTTTCTTGCAAACGCCGAGGACTTCCCTGATTCACTTACTTACTTTATAAACATACAAATCTGAATTTAAATGATAAATATGAAAATTAATATTCATTAAATAAAATTCTCATTCGTTGTACCTTGTATTCACACTTAGTTCTTACCTGATTACTTACACATACAATATTTGATGGGCGCCAGCTACAAATCAATGCAGCAATAAGAGAATGAGAGTCTTGAATATCTCTAGTGGGTTAATGAGCTTACTTTTGACAACATACCATATAGGTTCTAGGAAAAGGAGATTGTCGTTCGGTTTCCCCATTAAATTTGAGGTTATCTAATTCTACCATTGAAATAATACATTAATTTGATAGAATTAAATATATTCTTAAATTGTATAGAAAAATAGCAAGACCTGCTGCGATAAATCAGATGAAAATATAAAATTATGACATTACAACTGAAAGAAACAAGGCATTAAATTTGAATTCCTCTTGACCGGACATTTAAAAGTTATACAAGATATTTTTCCCTCACTGTTCACTTGACTGTACCTTCAACACTTTTAGTGTAATTACGACGTATTCCTTTGAGTTGGTGTTTGCTGTGGGTGTATCAAGTCTAATTTGGTGATATATCCTTTTTGTTTCACTGACGACTAAGTATCCATGTGACTGCTGTTTCTCCATCCAGATGATTGACTACTATCATCTCGGAACAACACTCCTTGGCAAGGGTCTCGATCTATATGACTTCATGGCAAGTCTTTCCCTCCAACTGAACTGACCGACTGAAGTCTCACCTTCCAATTGACTCCCTCATTGTTCACTATCCATTTGACTGACGCTATAAGACGCTGGTCCTAGCCGACACACCTACGTAATATCCACAAATAACCATAATCTTACTCCTCAACCGGCTCCAAATGTTACATACTATGTTGAAATTGCCTGGGGCGGCAGTAGGTTTCTCCAAAAATTGAGCTCACCGCTAAATGCACTCAATGACAGAGCGATGACTCGGCAGTTACGCTAGCAGTATTGCACAATATAGTAATGTCACGAGTTATTACATACCATACCTCCACATCTTATGTCATACAGCAACTCTCACTGTGCATGTCTTGAATGCTAATCTTGAGAAGTTTCTAACTCTTCTACTAACTTTAAAATTATATAACTGCATTTAAATTGAAAATTATGAAAATTAATATTCATTAAATTAAATACACAATCGTCGGACCTTGTACTCACACCTAGTTCTTACCTGCTTAATTACACATACGTTATTTGAAGGGCGCCAGCTACAACCCAGTGCAGCAATAAGAGAATGAGATTCTTGAATATCTCTAGGGTGTGGGGTAATGAGCTTACTTGTGACAACATACCATATACGTTCTGGGAAAAGGAGATTGGCGTTCGGTTTCCCCATTAAATTTGAGGTTAAGAAATTTTACTGTTTAAATAAAATGATGAATTAATTTGATAGATCAACATATATTCTTGAAATAATTTCAATAAAAATAGTGAGAACTGCTCCGATTAAAACAGACGAGAATATAAAATTATGACATTGCAACTGAAAGAAACTAGGCATGAATTTGAATTCTTCTTGACCGGACATTAAACAATTATACACGAAATTTATCCCTCACTGGTTCACTTGACTGTACCTTCAACACTTTGAGTGTAATTACGAGGTATCCCTTTGAATTAGTATTTGCTGTAGATGTATCAAGCCTAATTTGGTGATGTATCCTTTTTGTTTCACTGACGACTAGGTATCCATGTGATGACTTCTTGATAAGTCTGTCCTATATGACTTCATGGAAAGTCTATCCTTCTATGACTTCGTGGTAAGCCTTCCCGTCCGTATCTTCAACTAAGAGACCGACCAACGGTAGCCTCACTCTCTCAATGACCAATGACTAATGTCTCACTGAGTCCTCTCCTTCCCGTAGAATCCCGTTGACTTAATGACCGACTGAGATCTCTCCATCTCGTTCACTCAATGACTGCTCACTTATCCATTTGACTTCTTCACTGTTCACCTTCCGTTTAATTAATGACTAATGACCGACTGAGGCCTCTCCATCTCGTTCACTCAATGACCGTGGCCTCTCCTTCCAATTGAATAATGACTGACGCTACAATGTACAGTCACCTTTTATAGACATTGGTTGACACACCTGCGCAATCTCCAGGAATAACTATGATCTACTCCCACCTCGCGACAAATGTTACACCCTATGGTGAAACCGCCCGCGGCACCCTGGGTATCTCAAAGAAAGTGAGCTAATCGCTAAATGCTCACGATGACGTAGCGATGACTTAGCAGTAACGCCAGCAGTATTTCGCAATGTTACAATGTCGCAAGTTATTGCACATACTACATCCACATCTGATATACAGCAACTCTTACTGTACATGTTTTTAGTGTTAATCTACACACACGTATATATGCATACATTTAACTATAATCACGCAAGCGACAAGCATAGCAGAATTGAATTGAATAATAATAATAATAATAATAATAATAATACAATAATAGTAATTTCACAGATAAAATAATAATAATAATAATAATAATAATAATAATAATAATAATAATAATAATAATAAAATTAGAGATATCACCTTGTAACGCGATTTGAACCGTTACAATACGCCTCCCTCATAAATAAATCGAAGAATAAAGAATCGATTGATTTATGAACAACGTGATATATATAACACTAACCTTGACCCTTGACACATAGAAACACTTTAAATGAGTATACAACAATAATTGTGTATACAACATATCAGTACATTCAATCAAATATCACAGATATGAGAAGTTTTTCTCGCACATTTTCATCATAGATAACTGTCCAGTGTCCCATTCTCTCCTTCTCATACAATTCACAAGAGTATAGCACTTAACACATACAAATAATTTTAAATGAATATACAACATTCCCTTTTTTATAGATCGAAACATTTTATGATATATCACTTATATGAGAACTTTTATCGCATATTGTCATCACAGATAACTGTCCAATGTCCCGTTCTCTCCTTGTCATACAATACATGACAATGTAGCACTTATTCTTCCATCTACTAGAGTTCAATGCACCAATACGACACTTGGTTCACACGCAAATTCACATATGTTACATTTTATTTTGCCAGTTTCTTACAAAACCAGTCATCTTACTAATATCACAACAAATCTCAGGTGAAGTATTTTTTTACATTTTTAATGTTATAAGTACCGGCAATCTTCCCTTCCTGATTCTTTAGAGAATATGCACACTTGCCGATAGGCTCACAATCGTGAAATACCCCTGATAAAAAAAGAAAGAATTTAGACATATTTTCCGCCTCTGCAGATGATGAAAATGGAAATTTGAATAGCACTTTGTCACTCAAACTGAATAAATTTTGCCCTTATTAATTTACATATCTCAATAAATCCATCCTTTCTGGGAACAATAATTAAAAGAACAATACTATCGCTACAAGATTGTTCAACTATTCCGTAATCCAGCATAATGTTTATTTGTTCTACGATGGCACTAGCTTATTGAAGTGGAATGGGGTACTTACCTCCCACAAAAGATGAATGGTCATGTACAACAAATTTGTGTTCATCCTGGCTTATCACTAAATGATGCTCAAATAACATCGAACACAATTGCTCTTCCTGCAATTCACTCAAATTACCTCACGCCACTGCCTCATTCAGACTATCCCTCGGATTCTGGTCCTACAGATACGTGACACACATCAAAACATTTCCTCTCACTAGGAACACCTTCACTTACCTCTCTTATATCTTTAATAAACACACGTCACCAACACTTACCTCAGATCCATCATAATTTACACGTACTTCTTTACTAGTTTCCACCAAGAACAAACGAATACTTCCTGAATCTTTGTTTGCTATTTGCTCTACGTCGCACTGACACAGATAGGTCTTGTGGCGACGATGGGATAGGAAAGGCCTGGGAATTGGAAGGAAGCGGCCGTGGCCTTAATTAAGGTACAGCCCCGGCAGTTGCCTGGTGTGAAAATGGGAAACCACGGAAAACCATCTTCAGGGCTGCCGACAGTGGGGCTCGAACCCACTATCTCCCACTACCTGAATCAAAGTCTATAATACCTCCATGATTTGTAACCAAGTCAGCTCCTAAAATAACTGAATACACAAGATTTGGTACAACAAGGCATGGCTGAAAATTACAGGTATCTTCAATCGTAATTGGTACCGCTATCATCTTATTGACTCACTGTGACTTATTACCAACGGCTGTTATTATATCTAATAGTACCTTAACTTTCCTTCTCCATATCATAATTTCTATCGTCGGAGTTACTACCTAACTACTTGTATTCTCAGTATTATGAGTACTTACATCACTTAGCAGATCACTTCTTATGTCTAACTTACTACTACCATTAATTATTTCATTATCTACGCCTACGTCATTACTTAAATATCTCACTTACCATTACTTAGGTCACAATCACACTATATTCTTAAATCTACTTTCACTACACAATTATTTACAATCCTTACCTTTTCAACTTCTACCTTCGGACTGTCCACGTGAGTTACTTATCCGATTCCCTGTGAGTTTTGAAATACTCTGGCTCTATAACGGCTCCTGGATAACCTAAATATTAGGCCTATCATAATCTCTCTGATAACTCAAATCCATACGCCTCCCATTTTCTGATTGTATCGGGTAACTCTGCTGACCCCTATCACCATCGATATAACTCTTAAACACGGTAAGAAATGGTAAAGACCCACCTTATTATAATAGATAAGTAAAGAGACTAAGAAGGAGGTGCAGATTGGAAAGATATGGAGTTAGAAATGGCTGTGGAAGTAAGGGGAAATTGAAGGAACTTACTAGGAAATTAAATCTAACAAAGATGGAAGCTAAGGATAACATGATGGCAAGCATAATTGGCAGTCATAAATATGTTAGTGAAAAACGGAAGGGTATGTATAATGTATGAATGGATTTTAAGGCAGAAACAGGTTCCAGGGAGGACATTCCAGGAATAATTAATGAACAAGGGGAGTGTGTATGTGAGCATCTTCAAAAGTCAGAAGTATTCAGTGAGCAATATGTAAAGATTGTTGATTACAAGGATAATGTCCAGATAGAGGAGGTGACTAATGCTAAGGAAGTCTTAAAATTTACATATGATAACAATGACATTTACAATAAGATAGGCCTACACAAGTTGAAAACTAGAAAAGCAGCTGGAATTGATAAGATTTCTGGGGATATACTAAAGACAATTTGTTGGGATATAGTACCATAACCGGAGTACTTATTTTATTATTGTTTTGTTAAAAGAGCTATACCAAATGAATGGACAGTTACTATAGTAGCCCCTGTCTATATATATGAAAGGGTGATAGACATAAAGCTGAAAATTACAGGCCAGTATATTTGACATGCGTTGCATGTAAGCTTTGGGAAGGCATTCTTTCTGATTATGTTAGACGTGTTTGCGAAATTAATAACTGGTTCGCTAGAAGGCAGTTCGGTTTTAGGAAACGTTATTCCACCGACGCTCAACGTTTTTTTTTTGCTTAGGTCTTATGGCGACGATGGGAGAGGAAAGGCCTAGAAAGAGGAAGGAAGCGGCCGTGGCCTTATTTAAGGTACAGCTCCGGCATTTGCCTGGTGTGAAAATGGGAAACCACGGAAAATCATCTTCAGGGCTGCCGGCAGTGGGGCTCGAACCCACTATCTCCCGATTACTGGATACTGAGCGCACTTAAGCGACTGCAATTATCGAGCTCGGTGAAGCTTAACTTGTAGGATTGCGGCAAGATATAGCAGATATCCTGGATTCAGGAGGTCAAATGGACTGTATCGCGTTTGACCTGTCTAAAGCATTTGATAGGGTGGATCATCGGAGACTACTGGCAAAAATGAATGCAATTGGGCTAGACAAAGTGGCTGAATGGGTTGCTATATTTCTAGAAAATAGATCTCAGAGAATTAGAGTAGGCGAAGCTTTATCTGACCCTGTAATAATTAAGAGGGAAATTCCTCAAGTCAGTATTATTGGACTTTTATGTTTTCTTATATATATATATATAAATGATATGAGTGAAGGAGTGGAATCAGAGGTAAGGCTTTTTGCGGATGATGTTATTCTGTGTAGAGTAATAAGTACGTTACAAGACTGTGAGCAATTGCAACATGACCTCAATAATATTGTGAGATGGACAACAGGCAATGGTATGATGATAAACGGGGTTAAAAGTCAGGTTGTAGTTTCAAAAATAGGAAAAGTCCTCTCAGTTTTAATTACTTCGTTAATGGGGTGGATGTTCCTTTTGGGGATCTAGGTGTAAATATAAGGAATGATCTTCATTGGGGTAATCGCATAAATGGGATTGTTAATAAAGGGTACAGATCTCTGCACATGGTCATGAGGGTGTTTAGGGGTAATAGTAAGGATGTAAAGGAGAGGGCATATAAGTCTCTGGTAAGACCCCAACTAGAGTATGGTTCCAGTGTATGGGACCCTCACCAGGATTACTTGATTTAAGAACTGGAAACAATCAAAAGGAAAGCAGCTCGATTTGTTCTGGGTGATTTCCGAACAAATAGTAGCGATACAAAAATGTTGCAAAGTTTGGGCTGGGAAGAACTGAGAGAAAGAAGACGAGCTGCTCGACTAAGTGGTATGTTCCGAGCTGTCAGCGGAGAGATGGCGTGGAATGACATTAGTAGACAAATAAGTTTGTGTGGCGTCTGTAAAAGTAGGAAAGATCACAAAATGAAGATAAAGTTGGAATGCAAGGGGACAAATTGGGGCAAATATTCGTTTGTAGAAAGGGGAGTTAGGGATTGGAAGAACTTACCAAGGAAGTGGTTCAATACATTTCCAATGTCATTGAAATCATTTAAGAAAAGGCTAGGAAAACAACAGATAATGAATCTGCCACCTAGTCGACTGCCCTAAATGCAGATCAGTAGTGATTGATTGATTGATTGATTGGTGTTACATGCTACTATTATGCTGTATCTACATGAGATATGTGACATCCAGTGTCTGGATATATTGGGTTCTTGACCCGACAGCTCTATCAACTTTAGTGTATATATTTTGTGTGTTTTATTTTACAGGATATGTTATTATTTTCATATTTTTTGTATTTGTGTCCAGTGTGTTATTTCTTTGTTGCAATGCTGTCATGTGTTCGAAAATGTGGATATAATGCCATTTTTTGGAAGAGAGGTTCTGACCTTATCTGTGATCATAGGTTCGGACCCGTAAAGTAAAATTTGTGACAATTTTGGAAGGGTGATTCAGATGCAGTCCAAAACAAGATTTTTTTTTTTTTTTTTTTTTTTTGCTAGTTGCTTTACGTCGCACCGACACAGATAGGTCTTATGGCGACGATGGGACAAGGAAGGGCTAGGAGTGGGAAAAAGCGGCCGTGGCCTTAATTAAGGTACAGCCGCAGCATTTGCCTGGTGTGAAAATGGGAAACCACGGAAAACCATTTTCAGGGCTGCCGACAAAGAAGTATTTTATATCCTTGTGTCCGAGTATTCAGAATATGCATGTAATTTAGGCCGTTACTTGTTGATCAGATATTACAGAAGCACATCATGAACGGTTTAGGAAATCGAGCCCTCGGGCAAAAAACTTGGGACTTAACAAAACGCGCAACCACATTATGAACATTTTTCCATATTCTATTCCATGTGAAACTCACTTAATATCTCGTGTTCGTTACCCGCACGGTTTGTAAACGATCTGTTTGATAATCGTAATTTATGTCAAAATTCCGGTGATTTTTTCGATTGACAACCACTGGTCGGTTGTTTGATTTTTTTGTTTGCTATGTTTTTTTAATGTTTTTAGTACAATAAATCCATTTTTCCCGATTTCTCGAGTTCTCATTCACTAAATTTATGTACTTATTACCTGTACATATATTTTAGTGCATTTAATAAGTTACTGTATATATATTCTTTTCTTATTTGCTATTTACCCCATTCGGAGGCACCGTGCGCTTTTACCCTTGGGCTAGGCTGAAATTAGGACAATACTGTTCAAGCCAGTCTTTTTTTAAAAACAATTTGCTTTACGCCACACCGACACACAAAGGTTTTACGGCGACGATGGGACACGATAGGGCTAGGAGTAGGAAGGAAGCGGCCGTGGCCTTAATTAAGGTACAGCCCCAGCCTTTGCCTGGTTTGAAAACGAGAAACCACGGAAAACTATCGTCAGGGCTGCCGATAGTGGAATTCGAACCCACTACAAGCTCACAGCTGCGCTACCCTAACTTTCTTTGCTTTGGCCGGGGATTAGTGTGGGATGCCCTTCCTGTCATCACGTACCTAATATTTGAGATGAAAATCTCAACTCAAGATCGACCGGGATTGGAACCTCAGCCTTCTGGATGGAAAGCTGGTACTCAAGCCAATGAACTAAACACGTGCCCTTAAAGTAAATAAATAAATAAGTAAACAAATAAAATAGAGCCTGGATCCTTGGCGGAATGGTCAGTGTCAAGGCCGTCCGTTGAGAGCGTCCCGGGTTCGATTCCCGGACGATTCGGGCATATTAATGGCGTCACGATAATTCCTCTGACTCTAGGACTGGGTTTTTTAGTTCGCCCTCTTCAAATACACACTGCACACCTCACTACCAACGACCATGGAAACACGCAGTAGTGAAAATATCCCTCTACATACTGTAGGCTTCGCGTTAGAAAGGGCATACGGCCGTAAAACAGGATCAAGTCCACATCTGAGACACAGTTCGCAGGCCCAACCCCAGCAGTGTGTGGAGAGAGTGGCATAATAATAATAATAATAATAATAATAATAATAATAATAATAATAATAATAATAATAATAATAATAATAATAATAATAACACCATACCGAACAAGTGGCTGTGCGGTTTGGGTCATGTAGCTATCAGCTTGCATTCGGGAGACAGCGGGTTCGAACCCCACTGCTAGCAGCCCTGAACATGATTTTCCGTGGTTTCCCACTTTCACATCAGGCAAATAAGGCCACGGTCACTTTCTTCCCACTCCCAACCCTTTCCTATCCCATCGTCGCCAGCTGTGTCGGTGTACCGTAGAGCAGATCGTAAAAAAAAATAAACACCGATTGAATTGGCTGCGTGGTACGGATCGTGTAACTGTAAGCTTACATTCGGAAGGTAGTGGTTTCGAATCCCGCCGTTGGCAGGCCTGAGGACAGTTTCCGGTAGTTTGGGTCATGTAGCTATCAGCTTGCATTCGGGAGACAGCGGGTTCGAACCCCACTGCTAGCAGCCCTGAACATGATTTTCCGTGGTTTCCCACTTTCACACGAGGTGAATGGCGGTGCTATACGCAAGCTCGGATTGAAGGTGCTTGGCGGCCTGGGCTCAGCCCATTCTAGCACCTCCTCCTGCAGGATTGCAATAAAACTCGATATTTGAGAATAGTACTGTAAGTGTAGGCCTAATTGATTATTTTTGTGTATTTGTAAGGTTAAATTACGAACAGTGCTACGCCTATAATAAGTTATTAATATGTCCGTTTCCTTGGCGGAACGGCCGGCGTACTGTCCTCGGATCAGAGGACCCCGAGTTCGATTCCAGACCAAAACAAGGATTTTAATTGCGTATGGTAAATTTCTGCACCTAAGGGACTGGGTGTTGTGTTCGATTTTATGTTCGTCTTAATATACTTCTCTCCATCTTCACAGCAAACTTTTTTTTTTTAATTTGCTTTACGTCACACCGACACGATAGGTCTTATGGCGACGATGGGACAGGAATGGGAAGGAAGCGGCCGTGGCCTTAATTAAGGTACAGCCCCAGCATTTGCCTGGTGTGAAAATGGGAAACCACGGAAAACCATCTTCAGGGCCGCCGACAGTGGGGTTCGAACCCACTATCTTCCGGATGCGAGCTCACAGCTGCGCGCCCCTAACCGCACGGCCGGCCCGCCCGGTCAGTAAACTACTAACAACCACAGGAATACGCAGTAGTGAACACATCCCTCCACATAAGGTTGACGTCATGAAGGGCATCGCTGAGCGAGTTGGCCGTGCGGTCTGGGTTACGTAGCTGTGAACCTACATTGGGGAGGTGGTGGGTTCGATTCCTGCCGTCGATAGCTCTGAAGATGGTGGTTGGTAGTTTCCTATTTTCACACTGGGCAAATGCCTTAAATATAGCGTCCATGGCCTTGACCTTTCTTATCCTTGCGTCGCCGTAAACCATTAGTGCAAAAATAAGGACATGCGGCCATGAAATGGGGCCAAATCAATAACAAGTACCGATTCCAATGATTTCGAAATATCTCTTACGTGTGAGCAGCGTAGGAATAGTCCGCGAGTATTAATGTTGTCCCTAGAAAAGCATTGATGGATGTCACTACATCATTTGTACGAGTCAAGTCAGTGAGTAACTATTTAACAGTGTTCTAATTTACAATGTAAACTTTTAATAATATGACAGTGATAATTATTGTTTTATTTCTAAAATGTGATATGTTCCATTATTCATGAAACACTGAACAACATATTCGATTTGTTCCGGGCGATTTCCAACAAAAGAGTAGCGTTACAAAAATGTTGCATAGTCTGGGCTGGGAAGACTTGGGAGAAAGGAGACGAGCTGCTCGACTAAGTGGTATGTTCCGAGCTGTCAGTGGAGAAATGGCGTGGGAAGACATCAGTAGATGAATAAGTTTGAATGGTGTCTTTAAAAGTAGGAAAGATGACATTATGAAGATAAAGTTGGAATTCAAGAGGACAAATTGTGGTAAATATTCGTTTATAGGAAGGGGAGTTAGGGATTGGAATATCTTACAAAGGGAGATGTTCAATAAATTTACAATTTCTTTGCGATCATTTAAGAAAAGGCTAGGAAAACAACAGATAGGGAATCTGCCACCTGGGCGACTGTCCTAAATGCAGATCAGTAGTGATTGATTGATTGATTGATTGATTGATTGATTGACTGACTGACTGATTGATTGATTGATTGATTGATTGATTGATTGATTGATTGATTGATTGATTGATGATAATATTTACTGCCTTTCTCCCCAATTTTTGTGGTCAGCATATCGTGTGACCAGATGCCCTTCCCAATACCAACACTATGTGGATCGATGTAATCACTACTGATTTCTGTGGTGGTTAGTAGTGTGGTGTGGTGTGTTGTGTTGTGTTGTGTGTAGATGAAGACATGTGAATTGAGACAAACACAAATACCCAGTTCCCGAACAAGAAGAATTAATCATACACAGTTAAACCCGGCCGAAAATCGAACCCTAGGCCCTCTGGACCGAAGAACACTACACTGACTATTCAGCCAAGGAGGTGGCAATAATAATAATAATAATAATAATAATAATAATAATAATAATAATAATAATAATAATAATAATAATAATAATGTATATGCAGTATGTTCCCCCTTAGTCTTGTTTCTCAATGCGGGGTCGGGGATGAGGTGATATGAAATTATATAGCATGCGTTTACGGCTACTCGGCATTGATAGCGGAGTGTTAGTTCAGGAGGTAGAGCGCTGGCCTTATGAGCTCAAGGTGGTTGATTCGATTCCGGATCAGTCAGGTGGGATTTGAAGGTGCTCAAAGACGTCAGCTTGGCACTTGAAAAAATCCTTCGGGGCAAAATTCCTGCACCTTGCTGTTTCCGAAAATCATGAAAAGAGTAGTTAGTGGGACTTAAAATCAATAACATTATTATCATTATGTATTTGAAGTCTGTTAGGAATGCACGGGTTTTTCGGGGATTTTTCGATAATACAGACCACTACTGATCTGTAGTGAATTAAGTATATGTAGGCCTAGGATAGAGAAAGTGAAATCTGTCAGCAAACGAATAAGGGAAGAAAATCTCCAGGACGACGAAATTAGACAGAAGTACATGGATATGGTTAGTGAGAAGTTCCGAACAGTGGACAGTAAGCAGGTTCAGGATATAGAAACAGAATGGGTGGCATACAGGGATGCTGTAGTAGAAACAGCAAGGGAATGCCTAGGAACAACTGTGTGTAAAGATAGGAAAAAGCGAACATCTTGGTGGAATGATGAAGTGAGAGCATCTTGTAAGCGTAAAAAGAAGGCTTATCCGAAATGGCTCCAAACAAGGACCGATGTAGACGGGGAACTCTACGTAGATGAAAGAAACAAAGCGAAACAAATTGTTGTTGAATCCAAAAATAAGTCGTGGGAAGATTTTGGTAATAACCAGCAGGGAATCCTTTCTGGACAGTAATAAAGAATCTTAGGAAGGGAGGGAAAAGGAAAATGAACAGTGTTTTGGGCAATTCAGGTCAAGAGAATCACTGGACAGGTGGAGGGAATATTTTGAAAATCTTCTCAACGTAAAAGAAAATCTTACCGGTGGTGTTGCGAACAACCAAGCTCATGGGGGTGGGGGGGTGGGGGGAGGAAAGTGATGTAGGTGAAATAACGCTTGAGGAAGTGGAAATGATGGTAAATAAACTCCATTGTAATAAAGCAGCTGGAATAGATGAAATTACACCTGAAAGTATAGTGGGAAGGCAGGGATGAAATGGCTTCATAGAGTAATAAGATTAGCATGGAGTGTTGGTAATGTACCTTCAGACTGGACAAAAGCAGTAATTGCACCTCTCTATAAGCAAGGGAAGAGGAAGGCTTGCAACAACTACCGAGGTATCTCATTGGTTAGTACACCGGCAAAGTATTCACTGGCATCTTGGAAAGGAGGGTTGGTAATATAGTATGTGAGATTGAGTCATGGTGTACTAAAGCTAATGCAATGAGCTCGCAGTTGCGATCAACAGTGTTTGAGAGTGGTTGAGAGTAACTTGGATGAAAACCAGTGTGGTTTCAGACCACAGAGGGGCTGTCAGGATCAGATTTTCAGTATGCGCCAGGTAATTGAAAAATATTACGAGAGGAACAGACAGTTGTGTTTATGTTTCGTAGATGTAGAGAAAGCATATGACAGGGTACCGACGGAAAAGATGTTCGCCATACTGGGGTACTATGGAATTAAGGGTAGATTATTAAAATCAATCAAAGGCATTTATGTTGACAATTGGGCTGCAGTGAGAATTGATGGTAGAATGAGTTCTTGGTTCAGGGTACTTACAGGGGTTAGAAAAGGCTGTAATCTTTCACCTTTGTTGTTTGTAGTTTACATGGATCATCTCCTGAAAAGTATAAAGTGGCAGGGAGGGATTCGGTTAGGTGGAAATGTAGTAAGCAGTCTGCCTATGCTGACGACTTTGTCTTAATGGCAGATTGTGCCAAAAGCCTGCAGTCTAATATCTTGGAACTTGAAAATAGGTGCAATGTGTATGGTATAAAAATGAGCCTTTCTAAGACTAAAATGATGTCAGTAGGTAGGCAGATCAACAGAAATGAATGTCAGATTGGTGATACAAAGCTGGAACTGGTAGATAATTTTAAGTGTTTAGGTTTTGTGTTCTCCCAGGTTGGTAATATAGTATGTGAGATTGAGGCAAGGTGTACTAAAGCTAATGCAGTGAGCTCGCAGTTGCGATCAACAGTGTTCTGTAAGAAGGAAGTCAGCTCCCGGACGAAACTATCTTTACATCGGTCTGTTTTCAGACCAATTTTCCTCTACGGGAGCGAAAGCTAGGTGGACTCAGAATATCTTATTAATAAGTTAAAAGTAACAGACATAACAGTAGCGAGAATGATTGCTGGTATAAACAGATGGGAACAATGACAGGAGGGTACTCGGAATGATGAGGAGGAGAAGAAGGCTAAGTTAGGAATGAACTCGATGGATGAAGCTGTGCGCATAAACCGGCTTCGGTGGTGGGGTGATGTGAGGCGAATGGAGGAGGATAGGTTACCTAGGAGAAAATGGACTCTGTTATGGAGGGTAAGAGAAGTAGAGGGTGACCAAGACGACTATGGTTAGACTCAGCACTGGTTGCAAATAGAGGATTGTGGTGACGTTTATTAAATTCACAAAGGCTTGCATACTGAACGCTGAAAGACATATCGGTCTATAATGATAATGTATGTATGTATGTATGTATGTATGTATGTATGTATGTATGTATGTATGTATGTACGTATGTACGTATGTATGTATGTATGTATGTATGTATGTACGTATGTATGTATGTATGTATGTATGTATGTATGAATATGTGTGATAGCCCAGTGGTATTGTCGCGGGCTTCTCACCAACGTTGGAATTCAAGAGGACAAACTGGGGCAAATATTCATTTATAGGAAGGGGAGTTAGGGATTGGAATAACTTACCAAGGGAGACGTTCAATAAATTTCCAATTTCTTTGAAATCATTTAGGAAAAAGCTAGGAAAACAACAGATAGGGAATCTGCCACCTGGGCGACTGCCCTAAATGCAGATCAGTATTGATTGATTGATTGATTGATTGATTGATTGATTGATTGATCGCAGTTCGAATCCCGGCCAATGTGTGTGGAATACCTGAAATGAAAAGTCATGGTCCTGTGGTTCGCATTCCACCTTAATGTGGAGGTACTGCGTCTATGATCAAGGCATTAACAGTCACGTCAGAGTACAATTTTTTATAATGATGACAATAAAATTGTAACAATACAGAACTGAGGTTAAGTGCTTGGAGACTGGACACTGTAGGCTACTATCTCGGTATTTTCCTAGAATGAATGTGATGAAAAGACCCTTAGAATTCTTTGAGGATATAAGAGTGAGCCTGGACTCAGCATGCTTGATCGTGGAGGTGTGTGTACGTCATACCATCGTAACATTCACTCCCAGGAACCAAAGTTGAGATGTGACTAACTGACCTCTAACAAGTATATTATAAATACATGTAAATATGAGGTAAGTCCGCCTCTGTGGTGTAGTGGTTAGCGTGATTAGCTGCCACCCCAAGAGGTCCGGGTTCGATTCCCGGCTCTGCCACGAAATTTGAAAAGTGGTACGAGGGCTGGAACGGGGTCCACTCAGCCTCGGGAGGTCAACTGAGTAGAGGTGGGCTCGATTCCTAGCTCAGCCATCCTGGAAGTTGTTTCCCGTGGTTTCCCCACTTCCCCTCCAGGCAAATGCTGGGATGGTACCTAACTTAAGGCCACGGCCGCTTTCTTTCCTCTTCCTTGGCTATCCCTTCCAATCTTCCCATCCCCCACCAAGGCCCCTGTTCAGCATAGCAGGTGAGGCCGCCTGGGAGAGGTACTGGTCATCCTACCCAGTTGTATATCACGCTTCAGGACACTGCCCTTTCGGCGGTAGACGTGGGATCCCTCGCTGAGTCCGAGGGAAAAACCAACCCTGGAGGATAAGCTGATTAAGAAAGAGAAAATATGACGTAAATAAAAGAGAGAGAATCTGCCACCTAATTGATTGATTGTTTGATTGAAGTAAGCCATAGTTTCACTAGCTCCTATTAGAAGCGATTAATACACGAGGACCATCCCGCCGGGTCAATATATGGTAAGTAGTAATAGAATATACGAAAAACAGTTTTTATCATCTGTATTCCTATCGCACTTGATAAAATACCCAACGCTCGAGGATGTAAAAACTAAATGATAGGGGTTAGGAGTTAAATTGCAAATTCCACCTCTCAGTTTAAGACAGGTTGTGCATTAATGCCGGACTCATCGCCTTCCCACAGCCCAGTCGATTGCTATATGACTGGACTATAAACGTTGAGGCTTGATGGATTTCTGTAATTGCCTTTGGAACAATCATTCCTCGCCTTCTAGTCATACAATAACATTTTTTGAACAAACAATAAACTTCCTCGATATGAAGGGCGTAACTGAACTGAAAAATGTCACGTCACATTATGGCTATGTTCGTGCCTATTACAAGCTAATCAGGTAAAACAATCAATGGTAAAATTGAGCTTTGGAAGTTTTCCACTGAAATATCGAACCAGTTAGTAGAGTCTATCTTCTCGCTGTCTGGGAACATTTGTGACATCCAATAACTTATCAGGATGAATGAATAATGGCCCGGGCTGCTCACTTATTGCTCTTTAAGTCATTTGAATGTTGCGAACTCAATTTAGCTCCGTTTTGATTAATACGCGCATGGCGTTGTTTAATATTTGTGTGACATGTGACATGTGGGAAAGGGCGGGTTAATTACTTTATCAATAAAGCTTTCCGAGTTCACAAAATAGATTACTGAGCTAACACAAAGTAGAAGAAAGATACAGATCAATTGGAAACTACTCGCGCCTTCTCTTTGATTATGTTTACAAAAATAAAAGAAATGAATAAAATTGGTCATGTCTGAAAGGAGCGAAATTAACGTCATAAATTAACATGTCAAACGAATTGTTTTTCTCTACTTGTCTACATTAAAGTACATGCAAGGAAATCATTTGTCTCGAGCGCTGTACATTCAGCGTGTGTACTAAACATAACACCTGCAGAGTAAGGCGGCGTGATTAAGACTGTCTCCCACTCTTGTCGAGATGCGGCTCCTTCGAGGAGACAGGGCAATCCACACTCCTTAGAACTTGCCAGGTATGAGAAAATATTGTGGCTCAGCTGACCACGGAAGATGAAGATTAATGACTGTCTCCCGGGGCCAGCCTACTTGGCGAGTTCATCCACGTTAATGGCGATTTTATGACCACAAACAATACCTTTCGTATTAAGTAGCTTCTCAGTTTTCTCTATGAGGCTCACAGGGAATCTATCCACTTCGAGTTCGGGAGAATACAATGTTATTGATATTGTTGAAAGCGCCTTGCACTATCTACTTTCCAAGCCCAGTATTAGCTATTAATGGAAAACACGTTGTCCACAAGAGAGCATAATCTTTTTTCTTTTTTAGAATTTGCTTTACGTCACACCGACACAGATAGGTCTTCTGGCGACGATAGGACAGGAAGGGCCTACGAGTGGGAAGGAAGCGACCGTGGCCTTAATAAAGCTACAGCTCCTCCATTTTCCTGGTGCGAACATGGGAAACCACGTAAACCATTTTCAGGGCTGCCGACAGTGGGGTTCGAACCCACTGTCTCCCGTCTGCGAGCTGACAGCTGCGTGACCCAAGCCGCATGGCCACTTGCTCGGTCACAAGAGAACAATGGGAAGTTTACATTCGGGTAAGACATCTGCCTCTGAACTGGAAGCTAATCTAAGGGTACGTCCAAGATGCGCGCTGGTTGTCTGAGTCAGACAGTCGGCGCTGACTGTCTGACTCCGAGCGGCAGGTGGGATGTGGCCATTATGAAAGCTGGTTGTCAGCGCAGACAGAGCTGCCACAAAAGAAAAGATATGAGGTACAACTGATCAGTGTAGCATGGGACTAACAAGAGAACAGGTTGCAGCTCTATTCCTGCTACGTGACAATGTTACAACCAAGTTAAAACGAATGAGAAGTGATATACATCCAATTAATGAATTAAGATATTTTTACGGGGAGTACAAACACCTTTTTCCACAGTTACTTGCCGATGAAAACAGATTTTTCGAATATTTCAGAATGAGTTCGGATACGTTTTTTTAAAATTTTGTTAAAAATTGAACACGTGCTTACGAAGAACTGGGCGAATTACCACACTCAACACGAAAATCAACAGCCTGCGCGGCAGGTTGACTGAAACCAGAATGAACTAATCATTCCGGTAAACATCTGAGTCAGACTACCAGTGCGCAGACTTCCTGCACGCAGGTGCATTATGGCCAGTCCCGCTTAGCAACAAAGGATATACTCATGCCGACTCGGCGCCGACTGTCTGACTCAGAAAACCAGCGTGAATCTTGGACGTACCCTAAGGTAGGTAGGAGTTGTGTTTCACAAAGTGGTCTGCGTCCGATTTCAAAAATGACCAAAGCCGCTTTTAACTTGCACTATGAGCAGGGAATGCAGAACGAGACACTGCTCTGTTCACAAAAGATCACTCCATCTAAATAAAATCGAACTCCTTCGGTTTGGTGAACCATTCAAACGGTCATATTTGTATATAATATGCTAATACTTCTCGAGAACGCGTATGGTACCACCAGCAATAGCACCTTACTTGTTGAACGCTAAACAATAAACTATGTATTATTATTATTATTATTATTATTATTATTATTATTATTATTATTATTATTATTATTATTATTATTATTATTATTATTATTATTATTATGAAACTAAGAAGTCAAAATACACCGGTGATACAACTTAGAACAACTCTCCCGTTTGCTCATCATCTAACGTGCTTTCAGGTATCTATATCTCGCATCGGAAAAAGCTAGGCACTTACAGCATTTTAAACTTTAACTTAACTCCAGAATAAGTGAAACTGTGTCAAATATGTATGTACAGTATTGCAGTCTCTAATTCACCGGGCGAGTTGGCCGTGCTGTTGGGGGCACGCAACTGTGAGCTTGCATCCGGAAGATTGTAGGTTTGAATCCCACTGTCGGCAGCCCTGAAGATGGTTTTCCGTGGTTTCCCATTTTCACACCAGGCAAATGCTGGGGCTGTACCTTAATTAAGGCCACGGCCGCTTCCTTCCCATTTCTAGGCCTTTCCTGTCCTATTGTCGCCATAAGACGTATCTGTGTCGGTGCGACATAAAGCAAATAGCAAAAAAGTCTCTAATTCTATTCATAAATGAATGAATGGTATCTCGGTCTGGTATCTTACAAATAAATTCGTCACTGAGATTTTCAAGGAGCTAAAATGCCTTATCTGGACACTATGAGTGAACTATGAGAGCAGCAATTATGTAAGTTTATAGTGGTTACAGCGTTATCGCTAAAAGCAATCCTTAACAACGTATGACTGCAACAATCGAACAAAATTCATTTGTGTAGGTAATTTCATTCTGTCATTATCTGAACAGTTTAAGGACACGGAACAACGCACTCCTGATACAGTTTGAGTGGCACTTTTTTTCTTAGTGGCTTTACGTCGCACCGACACAGATAGGTCTTATGGCGATGATGGGATAGGAAAGGCCTAGGAGTTGGAAGGAAATGGCCGTGGCCTTAATTAATGTACAGTCGCAGCATTTGCCTGGTGTGAAAATGGGAAGCCACGAAAACCATCTTCAGGGCTGCCGACAGAGGGGTTCGAACCCACTATCTCCTGGATGCAAGCTCACAGTCGCGCGCTTCTAACCGCACGACCAACTCGCCCGGTGAGTGACACATTTTACAATCTTATAATGAATACAAAATATGTACTATTTTTAAGATGAAAACAAACAATGTCATATAGTCTGATTTTTTTTTTTGCAGTGGTTTAACGTCGCATTAACACATTCGAAGGTTCTGGGCGACGCAAGGATGGGAAAGGGTTAGGATTGGGAATGCAGCAGACGTGGCCTTAATTAAGGTACCGCACATCCCCAGCACTTTCCTGGTGTGAAAATGGGAAACCACAGAAAACTATCTTCAGGGCTGCCGACGGTGTTATTCGAACCCACCATCTCCCAATGCAGGCGCATAGCTGTGCAACCCTAACCGCACGGTCAACTTGCTCGGTGGTCTGAAATTACAGACATAGTGATCGTAAGCAAGACACATAGTACTGTAATACTACCTGGATAGTCTAGTTTACAACAGCAGCGTAGCCAGGACCGGCCGATGGGAGGGGTGTTGTCCTTACTAAATGATGGCAGAACACAATGAAATGAAATGGCGTATGGCTTTTAGTGCCAGAAGTATCTGAGGACAAGTTTGGCTCGCCAGATGCAGGTATTTTGATTTGACCCCGTAGGCGACCTGCGCGTCGTGATGAGGATGAAATGATGATGAAGACGACACATACACCCAGCCCCCGTGCCAGCGAAATTACCAATTATGGTTAAAATTCCAGACACTGCCGGGAATCGAACCAGGGACCCCTGTGACCAAGGGCCAGCACGCTAAGTATTTAGCCATGGAGTCGGATGGTAGAACACAATGAAGGTGCATGAATGACTTGTCATTATAAAGACAATGAGAGATTTGAATTGCAGATCTGTTGGTTCTACAATTAGGTCTCTGAATGTTTATTTAGTTTTATGTCAGTGTCTGTGTATTTTCTTTTGCAAAAATTCCATGGGGGTGGTTCTAACCCCCAGTAAACTCCCCCACCCCTTCCTGTGGATACGCCCCTGATTTACAGCGTTGTTGTACTCGCCGTACTTCACCTGAGTTTACCTAGTTCTAGAACGGTTCTTGAAGATTTGCACGGTTCCCTGCATCTCGAAGGACTTCTGTCGTACGAGGGCTGTTTTTTTTTTTCAAGTTCCGATAAGCCATAAATAATAGACGTATTGAGGTAACAAGATGATTTTATTACCAAAAGATCTGTACAGTCTTACTTAATTTTTTACATAGTCACCATGAAGGTTGAGGCATTTGTCTTAACGAGAGACCAGCGTTACTATACCCTCTGCAAAGTAGTCTGCCGCCAGTCTATGCCAGATGAGGAAGTCTACTGTGAGACCTTACGTCGCCTCCGGAGAGCGATACGATACAAATGAAGAGGAAGGCTCTCATCTGGCGTGGTTCTGATCCATGACCATGCACAACCGCATAGTGCCAATGTGACAAAAAAAAACTTCTCCAAAAGTCCAAGTGGGAAGTCTTTGACCACCCACCTTTCAGTCCTGACCTAGCACCCAGTGACTATCACCTCTTTCGAGAAATGAAGGCGTGGTTAGGTGGACAACGCTTCGTTACTAACGAAGAGCTTCAAGACGCTGTAAGGACCTGCCTGAGCTCACTGGCGGCAGACTCCTTTGCAGAGGGCATAGGAACGCTGGTCTCTCGTTAAGACAAATGCCTCAACTTTCAGGGTGACTATGTAGAAAAATAAGTAAAAATGTACACATCTTTTGATAATAAAATCATCTTGTTATCTCAATACGTCTATTATTTATGGCCTTTCTTCCTCTTAATTTATTCACCTTTCATCTATTGGTGAAAGTTAATTCACGCGTGCATTAGTCGTATTCGGGCGATCGCAACGATTACAACGCTGTTGCTTTGGCCTGCCAGGAAAACCTTACGCCTACGTCACGGTCACACTCCTACCAACCTGACACTTCCGTATTTCCAAACATTCCCGAGAGAGAATAGTATGTGTACAGGGTTGTTTCGTTAAAATATGTGATCTGGCAATATTGTGACTTACGACACGTTTGGAGGGACCTATTCAATTAATTTCCTATTGAAGATAAAGTTATCAGTGAGATAAAACTGTATGAAGTTAAGAGTAGTAACTAGTTCACATCCTTTGGTATTAACAGCGTTGTAACACACATAACTGATTAAAGCTTTGGTTTGCCTAGACGACTGCTGATCAGTTAGATGGCCTGCAGATATTAGAGTGTCATGTTATCAGAGTGCTGACAACAGCATGGCTTGAATTCTTGACCAGTTCAATGCCTCTCATGTCAGACAGCTTTTCCGTTGAACTCGTGAGGGTGAGCGAACCTCGTCTCAACACTCAGTCTAGCAATAAAATCGCTAGACTACCAAGGAATAATAATAATAATAGTAATGATAATGATGATAATAATAATAATAATAATAGCGGGCGAGTTGGCCGTTCGGTTAGGGGCGCGCAACTGTGAGCTTGCATCTGGGAGATAGTTGGTTCGAGCCCCACTGTCGGCAGCCCTGAAGATTGTTTTCCGTGGTTTCCCATTTTCACACCAGGCAAATGCTGGGGCTGTACCTTAATTAAGTCCACGGCCGCTTCTTCCCACTCCTAAGCCTTTCCTATCCCATCGTCGCCATAAGACCTATCTGTGTCGGTGCGACATAAAACAAATAGGCCTAGTAAAAAAACAACATGTTATTGATTTTACGACCCACCTAGAAACTAAAATAGATTACCCTGTCAGATTAATCAAAGCTGACTACCTCACTTTGTCTGTTAAGTCTGCAGCCCGGAGGCTGGTTGGATTCTCAAAAAGCAGCATCAAAGATTAGGCCTATGCGGTTATAGGGAAACTGCGAAAGCTGATGGTGGCACCAAGGTGAGACGAACAAGGCATTGTAAGGAGTGAGGTAGTTTGCCATTACTTTCCTCACTGGACCAGCAAGTGCTATTTGAGCACGACTGACCCGAAAAGTAGCACCTCTCTTAACATCCAAACGCACTAGTCGTACTCCAAATGTCATTACTCAGCAGCACCCATACCTTAGCAGCTTCCAAACTGCCACAGCCGTAAATGAGACCGAGACTTCGTTGGAAGCTACAATTTTCTCTAGCCTGGGCCAAAAGACAGACACAGAAACACTGCATTCATTAAGAAACATCAACAGGCTGTACCTCACTCTAAGCAGTGAACATCTGAAGTGGCCCTACTTTATTACACTAAGGTCTACGAAATTTTATCCCCAAATTAGCAAAAACTTATGTGTGATATGCGCAGTCCAGATTTTTGTAGAATTACAATTTGCTTTACGTCGCACTGACACAGATAGGTGACGATGGGACAGGAAAGGGCCGTGGCCTTAATTAAGGTACAGCCCTATTTAACTGGTATGAAAATGGGAAACCACGGAAAACCATCTTCAGGGCTGCCAACACTGAAGTTCGAACCCACTATCTCCAGAGTGCAAAGCCACAACTGCGCGACCCTAAACTCGGTCAGATTCTTTTTAGAAGAATGTAACATTTAATGGTGTCGGGTCAATTGAAGCCATGCACTATTTCAATAGTACCATTATGTTATTATATAGCACACATATACACTTATAAACATCGTTGTGTAACCGTTTCTTTGTTCTGAAGTAATTTCGAGGCACGTAATACAGTAAAAGTAATTTTGCTATGGATAATCCTCCTTGTGCTTGACACAAGGAATATCGTCAAAGCCACTTCCCGATTCTAAGTTACAGAGTAGTTCAGTTACCGAGCAAGTGGCTACGCGGCTTGGGTCACGTAGCTATCAGCTCGCACTCGGGAGATAGTGGGCTCGAACTCCTCTTTCGGCAGCCCTGAAGATGGTTTTACGTGGTTTCCCTTACTTGTACATTAAGTAAGTTCATGGTCGCTTCCTTTTCACTTATAACCCTTTCCCATCTCATCGTCGCCATTCACCTATCTGTGTTGGTGCGGCGTAAAGTAGATTGTTAAAAAAATAAAGAGTAGTAAAATTAATCTGTTGGAACGCAGATAGTTTCTATATATTTAATTATTACGTTTTTTAAATGTTATTTGTTGGGGGCGTCGACCGATGTGGATCTTTTGCCCCTACTGGCACCATATTGTATGTACCTGCGTGTAACTGGAATGGCGGTAGTGTGGAATGTTGTGTGTGAGGAAAGGAAGATTAAGGACATCACAAACACCCAGTTCCCATGCCAGGGATAT
Source organism: Anabrus simplex (assembly GCF_040414725.1). NCBI lineage: Eukaryota > Metazoa > Arthropoda > Insecta > Orthoptera > Tettigoniidae > Anabrus > Anabrus simplex. Next base: position 714,762,638 of record NC_090266.1, read on the forward strand.
TGATCATTACAATAGAAAAAACCTGACCAGGTCGGGAATTGAGCGCGGGGCCGCCGGGTGACAGGCGGACGCGTTGACCCCTACACCGGGGGGGCCGGACTAATTATTACGTTACTCGAACAAATATGAGTTTAGCTGTCAACCATTTTGGTACGCTAGACAATATTTGAACTTACCAGACATATTTCAATTAAGCTTAAGTTAATAATAATAATAATAATAATAATAATAATAATAATAATAATAATAATAATAATAATAATAATGGCATGTGGTCCCCTGGGAGGACTGTTGCGGATCTTTCGAGTGGACGCTATATAGACGACCGGCGCGTCTGAAAGATGGGGCCCTATCTAACATGTAAACCCAGTCCCCGAAGCAGAGGAATTAACTAATGAAAGTTAACATCACCGACACGCCTGTGAATCGAAACCGGGCCCCCTTGAACCAAAGGCCAGCATGCTAACTATTTAGCGAAGGAGCCAGACTTAGGTGAATAATCAATTAACATATTCCAAATATAATAGTAATACTATTCTGCCGTAAAATTGACGGTAATTGCTGTAATATAGCTGGGGAGCTCGGAACAGTTAACAGGAGGTGACACGGAATAACTTTGCGTATTGTCTTCTTCTTATTCTTTCTCACCCTTTTCCCTAATTTATTAGGGTGGATATTCGATGTGGATTTCGCAGTTTTATAGCCGAATGCACTTCTCTGTTATGTGAAATGCTGTATTTACTATTGCGTGTTTCTGTGGTGTGTTGGTGCAGGAAAGTAAGCAAAGCAAAGTCACCTCCGTACAGGCCATGAAGGCCCTTGGAGGAGTTGGAGGTAAAGGCTTCCACCATTGTTAACCTCGGCGCGTGATGGGTTAGAGTGGTTAGCTCTACGCCCGGCCGCCTTTGCCCACAGGAATTAACCTGGTACTCATTTTGGTGTAGGCTGAGTGAACCTCAGGGCCATATGCACCTCCGGAAGTGGAAATCTCGTTTCTCAAATATTCGAACCCACGTCCTTCCGGGCGAACCGAGCACGCCTTTACAGCCTCGGCCAGGCAACCCCTTGGTGCAGGAAAGTGCATTACGAAAAACACAAACACCCAGGCCCGAGTCATAGAAATTTACCATGCGCAATAAAAATTCGCGCTGAACTCGGGGCCCAAAAAACCGGACTTGCATATGTACTATACAAATATAAGTATATTTCAGTTTTACAGTTACATAGGTATGTTACATAAAACATTTGAGATTTTTACTACACGAAGAGAATTTCACGCTCTACAAATCTATTTTACTAACTAGTACAATATATGAATATATCCAAATATAGGGGTTTTAATACTGCTAGTGTCCTTTATAACAGGAGCTAAAATATTATTATAGCTATATATGAAAGTGCATACATGCTACTAATATATTATTTTATTAGCACAAATGTCCGGAATTAATTAGGCCTTCTAATTTGTCATGTTGTGGACAGCTTGTAACAACGGCAGGCGACCAGCAATTGCAATGACATTCGGTATGACGATGCCTTACATACACCTCGAATCCTTTAAAATTGTAGCAATGTATTGAACCATTCTGTTCATTACATAATAGGCGATATTTAACGCAGGTGAAATATTGCGCAACATGACGCACAATATAAGGGCGTGATGCAGTGTAGAACGCGGGAACTTGGAGGTAGTTCCCTAGGCAGGGTGTGACCAAGCATGAGTGAAACAGAAGATATGTTGGAGAAGTAAAGAGAGATAAGAATTTTGTTTCGGGAAGTACCATGCCACCCTAACAATATTTACAGCGGGAATAGTCAGGTTCACCACGTCACGGAAATCGAGTGATATCTCTTCTACCTAAGGGTTTACCAGGTTAATAAAATTATGGAAATTATCTCCAGAATTTTAGGAATTTAATGATATGTTTAACGCCATTAATAAGTAACGAGATTGATAACTTCGCATGAATCTGACCACCGTAGGAAGCTGTTTAGTGGCTGCATACCAAACTCAAGAGTGTTTGAAGGGAGTTTCCCTGGCGTGGCTTCACTTTTTGCTCCCTATAAGAGATGTGGAAGGAGGCGGTTCATTCGACGGTAAGATTGCTGCTGGTGCGTGTCGCGAGTCTGTCTGTGTTGTTGCGCCATAAGCCTTTGTCTGAACAAAGACTGTAATTACTTCAATGCGGTCACACTAATTTTATTCATCGGAGAAGTGATTTGTAAGCCTGTTCAATAACTATTTTAATATGTGGCGACATTAAGATTTTTCGCCGTACGGTCGCGAATTTGTGAGCATTCAACAAGAAACATTGCCGTATGTATAGACTTCTTCGCAGAAGTGGCAAGGGCGAAGGTAGCAATAGACGATATTCGGCAATAGGATCAGAGCCGCTAACTAAAATTATCCAGGTTTTGTTTACGGGACACACATGCGTGGTGGAGTTGAGCTAATTGAAGTGACAATATAGTTTAGCGGATAAGGTTACTTGTTTTACAGTTCAGTAAAGTTGGCCTATACACATGTTAAGGCATAATTTTGTCCGTTGACAGGACAATAATGTTAACGTCATGATATGCCATTTATTTTACACCCATGAAATTCAGTAGGAGAGACGGTAGTGGTGTGTGGATTATTAACTAAACATCTCATTCCAGTAAGTGTCGTAACGAGTTCATGACCGAACGTACGAAATATTCAAGCTGGTCTTCGGGAGGACAACTTCAGAATGGAGCCACCTACGCTGCTGGGAAAAAGAGGATCGACCCAGGACGACATCGTCACCATGATGGGCTGAAAGGGCAGAGCTGAGTCCTGAAGGAGGGATGAGAGGGTTACTGAACATGAGATAAGTGAACCAACCTTGTAAGCATGTGGTAGGATTAGCGACAGTTACGCAAACATTTAGTAATTAAGTATATAAATATTAGTAGTTGAGCCCTCTTGGCAATTAGAATACGACTTGATTATAGCCAATCAGGTTATTTATCAAGATGGCTTTAAAATCATTAATGTTTTTAATGTACAGAATTTATTATGTAGGGAATAGTAGGGTGCATTATATTATTTTATGGCGGAGAAGAGAGCTAGAAGTTACTTAATGTTGTTTATTTTAAAGTTATATCAGAATATTCCCTAGTGTTTCGTCTTCAGATTAAATTTTGTTGTAAGTAAGGATCATTTTGGAAAGCTTATAACTCTCTCTTATTTGGAACGGTAGAAAGACCTGTGTAACGTAACATTTGCATGTTGCCCGGGCATGGTTGTTTGCATGTTTCACTAGGTTTCACACTGCTAAATATGGACACGAACCACGGGTCTGGAGGGTGTCAGGTTACGCCATATGTACACAGTGTCGTGATTTTATGAGAAATAGTACGGTATAGTACTGTGAATGAAATGAATTAGACCCGAGGTGGTCTGTTAATAGAGCCAGATATGTAGAATGAGAATCTCCCGAATGCAAACTATAACTCCCCTAACCCCACGGCCAACTCGCTCGGTAAAATGGAAATAATAGTCCTGCGTACAAAACTGCAATTACTGTTACGCATTTAGTCGATAACATAAATGACAAACTAACAAATAGTAAACAGCGTGAAGCAAACAGAAATTGAGCTCGTAGTTTTAGTAGACTACGGAACGGTCTACCAAAGTTCTTCAGTGAAAATGTGGCATTTCCAGTTGCTCGAATGTAACATGTAATATAAACTAAAAGTTAACTCTTGAGAATATGAAAAAAACCATCACTTAACACAGAGTAGCAAGTTTCTTCCACTTAAGTCGACACCTTCAGATTCCACAAATTGCATTAGATGAATACAAAATAATCTTCAAAATTTATAAATAGTTTCTATTCTGGAGATTAGCTCGCAAAGGCGACTACTGTGCAGTCAGATGATCTGAAGATATTGAAATATCACGTGGTCAACGTAATGATATCCTCAGCCATATTGCTTGACTTTTGTGACTGGGTCCGCTGCCTCTCGTATCACACAGCTCCGCAGTTGGTCTCACGAGGCTGAGCAAGTCCCATTTCAGTCTTCTGTCTAGAATTGAAATCCTGGACTGGTTGGGATCCCGAAGTCGGGGCCTTTGTGTACGAGACAGGCACACCTTATACCTGAAAAAGAAACAACTTAATGAATGCATTCATAAATTAATTTCGACAGACTGAAGAATCTAACAGTTATAGATCAAAGTACATTCTACAGTTTTTCCGCTACCGGTTATCTTTACCTATCTTTTATCTTGCTATTATACAGTACAACACCTTTGTTTCCGTATGTTGAAACAGTGAATGCATAGGTTTAAAAAAGCTTGTCTATGTAATTGTTCACGCGGCCGTACATTGCGTCTGGAGCTACCAGAAGAACGAAACAGGATGTTGTAACAGTTCGAACCAACCGGACAAAAACTGAAAAACGTTCAAGCACCGATGCTACCAACCACTGTAACTTTATGACAGTAAAATACAAAAATTATTGACCAAACCATTCTACATATCCTAGAAGTGCTGCTTTCAAGCTTATAACATACCTCCAGAGTTAAAGGTAACGGTACCAGCACGTTCCGTGATATTATTCAACAGAAAGTGTAGGATATCGTACTTTTCTTAGAGCAGGGGCTCTCAAACGCCCAAAATCTCACGCGTGCAATCTGAAGTCCAGAGTTCCTGTGGGCAATGCATCGGTCCCACTCGGCTCGGCTCGGACCAACGCTGCGTCTCTGGGCTACCCGGCTAAGCTCGGCTGAACTCGGCTCGGATTTGGAGCGCTACGGAGCACGTGAGGAAGAGGGAGACAGGCGGAGCGAGCGAAACAGGCATGGGGAAAGAAAGAGACAGCGATATAGCTCCAAATCAAGGAGTGGTGGTCTGTACTCTGGTCAACCAAGCGAAGTCGTCTTTTTCACCGTGCACAGTGCATGCACCAGATGCATGCACCCTGAGAGGCCCTGTCTTAGAGAAAGCAGCATAAAGCCGGAAAAAACAATTATCATCAAATGCTCGCAGTGATATTCCGGATTCATGGCTCGGAACACGTGGCAAATGACTGTATGAAGGGAAAGGTGAAAGTTACCTGAATAAGAGTACGTTAGTCTCAACTCCAGAGCTCCAGCGAAGGCTGCTCACTTTAAGGACTTGTATGAGCGTTTGGATACGCCAGAAGGACTGAGCAGGACTTCATGAAGATACGCTCCAAATTTCAAATTCCTAGGTGTTTGGACAGACAAAAAAATTCCAAATATTGAGTGTGAATTGATAGAATATGATGATGTTCTTCTTAGAACGAAACATGTCGTTCTTTGTTTAATAGTGTGCATTTTTATTTCTTGTTTAATAGTGTGTGTTTAAAGGTTGTTGTAGTGTAATATTTATACTGAAGATGTGTGTTCGAGAGGCTGAAATGCTTTTAAGTGACATTTAACTGAGTTGGCATTTTTTTAAATAGGAAAAGGATCTCAGAATTTATAGGAAAGGCAGAATTTTTTGTAACAGTACTGAACATAAGCGACGTGCCTCGATCTCGCCGGATCGGCATGCAACATGAGCAGGGGCTACCCGCCTATGGACGAGGCGGGCCAAGGAAGCGTGTACGACATCAACAACTCCAATTACCTACGATTAACATCAGCACCCTGGCTGCCACGAACTAGGTGATACCCTAAAGAAACGACAATGCTGAGTCCGCTTGTCTTCAAGGGACCAAGTGGGTTGGTGCCAAGGCCCGTGATAATGGAGAAGGATACAAGATCATTTATAAAGGTCGCAAACGAAATCAAAATGGCGTAGCTGTTGTCGTTCATGAGAAGCTTCGTGATAGCGTTGTTGAAGTTGGAATCCTTCTCTTGTGGATCCGACATGCCCATTTAAATCTCCACCAATGAAGTCATCAGTGACCGACTGATATCAATCAAGATAGGCTCTGGGACTACCATGATATGAGTATGTTCATGCTATGCTCCCCAACCTGGGTGGCTGAATGAGGAAAAGTAGTAATTCTGAGACAGCCTAGATACACACCTGCGATCCATTGACTTTAACGAACACTTATTCATTGGTGGATATAAATGGGCATATCGGAATATCGGATCAACAAGAGAAGGATTCCAACAAGGTCACGATGGACAGGGATGGAGTGCGTAACAATGAGGGAGAAGGAATTTTGGATTGTGGTGTAACACCTGACCTCATTACCGCTAACACACATTTTAAGAAGGGACCATCGCACCTCATTACATATAGCAGTGCTGGATGAAGCACTCAGGTCTACCATTGGTTACTCCGTCGGTGTGAGCTCAAATGAGTGTCCGCTGTTAACGTCACCTCATCAGACATCATCGCGCCTCGGCATAGACTTCTAGTTTTGGATCTTCGCCTTGACCTCATGAGGAAACCAGGACTGAAAACAACAGGAGCATGTCGTATCAAATGATGAAAACTACCTAACCACAAGGAAGTTCTGGCAGCTGCCCTTCTCAACCCACCTCATTCAGATACAGGCCAGCCAGCTAATATGGTTTGGGAAGACCTCGCCGAACATATACGTGGTGCGGCATCTAATATCCTGCGAAAAACAAAACCAGGCAAACCATACATAGATAACAAACATGGTGGTGGAATGACATTTACAATAAGATACAAAAGTTGAGAAATACAAAAGAGGCTGCGTTTGATAATATTTCGGGGGATATACTGAAGACAATGGGATGGGATATAGTACCATACCTGAAGTACTTATTTCATTATTGTTTGCATGAAGGAGCTATACCAAATGAATTGAGAGTTGGTACAATAGCCCCTGTGTATAAAGGAAAGGGTGATAGACATAAAGCTGAAAATTACATTCCAGTCAGTTTGACATGTATGTAAGCTTTTTATTTATTTATTTATTCACGAAGCACAAGATACAGCTACACTGAGCAAATTTCACTTGCACTGTCAACAGACTATTTAACAAACTTAAACTTTCATAATAATATATAACAAACATAACAAAATATAACAAGATCAGGTACACATCCTACTAATAACTGTCCAAATCGAAAACCATGAGAATGTCCATGTTCATAGCCAAGTCATCGTGGGTCAAGATGGCGGTATAATCCCTTCACATCAACTTATCTTTAAGATACTATTTACACACCTCTCGAATACTCTTTCTGATTATATTAGACATGATTGAAAAATTCATAACTGGATCGATAGAAGGCAGTTCGGGTTTAGGAAAGGATATTCCACTGAAGATCAACTTATAGGATTCCAGCAAGACATAACAGGTATCTTTGATTAAGAAGGTCAAATGGAATGTATTGTGATTGAACTATCTAAGGCATTTAATAGGGTAGATCATGGGAGATTACTGGCAAAAATGAGTGCAATTGGACTAGACAAAAGGGTGACTAAATGGGTTGGTCTATTTCTAGAAAATAGATCTCAGAGTAGGCGAAGCTTTATCTAGGTAAGGTAAGAGTTATTCTGCCCGAAGGCAGGTCCAAACCTCCGCAGAGGTGTTCCTGAGCCGGAGTTTACGTGCGGTAGGGTGGCCAGTTCCTTTCCGCTCCTCCATTCCCTTACCCCCACCAATAGCGCGCGGCAACCCATCCAACTCCTGACCACGCCCAATGATGCTTAACTTCGGAGATCTCACGGGATCCGGTGTTTCAACACGGCTACGGCCGTTGGCAAGCTTTATCTGACCCTGTAATAATTAAGAGGGGAATTCCTCAAGGCAGTATTATTGAACCCTTATATTTTCTTCTATATAAAAATGATATGAGTAAAGAAGTGGAACCAGAGATAAGGCTTTTGCGGATGTTGTTATTCTGTATAGAGTAATAAATAAGTTACAACATTGTGAGCAACTGCAAAATGAGCCCGATGATGTTGCGAGATGGACAGTGGGCACTGATATGATGATAAACGGGGTTAATAGTCAGGGTGTGTGTTTCGCAAATAGGGGAAGTCCTCTCAGCTTTAATTACTGCATTGATGGGGTTAAAGCTCCTTATGGGGATCACTGTATGTACCTAGGTATTAGTATAAGGAAGGGGGCTTCATTGGGGTAATCACATAAATGGGATCGTCAATAAAGGGTACAGATCTCTGCACATTGTTATGAGGGTGTTTAGGGGTTGTAGTAAGGATGTAAAGGAGGGGGCACATAGGTCTCTGGTAAGACCCCAAATATGGTATGGTTCCAGTGTATGGGACCCTCAGCAGGATTACTTGATTAAGAACTGGAAAAATAATCCAAAGAAAAGCAGCTCGATTTGTTCTGGGTGATTTCCGACAAAAGAGTAGCGTTACAAAAATGTTGCAAAGTTTGGGCTGGGAAGACTGGGGAGAAAGGAGACGAGTTGCTCGACTGAGTGGTATGTTCCGAGCTGTCAGTGGGGAGATGGCGTGGAATGACATCAGTAGACGAATAAGTTTGATTGGTTTCTTTGAAAGTAGGAAGGATCACAACATCAAGATACAATTGGAACTCAAGAGAACAAATTGTGGCAAATGTTCGTTTATAGGAAGGGGAGGTGGGGATTGGAATAACTTACCGAGGGAGATGTCCAATAAATTTACAATTTCTTTGAAATCATTTAAGAAAATGCTAGGAAAACAGATGGGGAATCTGCCACCTGGGCGACTGCCTTAAATGCATATTAGTATTGATTGATTGATTGATTGATTGATTGATTGATTGATTGATTGATTGATTGAGGTGCAGGCTGAGATAAAAGAGAACAAGCGTGCCTACAAAATTTGACGGGACGCTGGCACTGATGGTGACCTCAAAAGTTTAGGGGACTTAATACTGAGGCCAGGAAAGCTGTAGTTATAGCTAAGACTGCTCACTTTAAGGGCTTGTTTCAGAATTTGGATACGCCACAAGGAAAAATGGATATATACCGACTGTCTCGATCACGGAGTCGCTTTAGCCACGATACTAGACACGTAATCTATATCAAGGATGAAGCGAACAACGTACTCCGGAAACCTAATGCAACCCTGGAACGCTGGAACGGTTACATTTCCAAGATTTGCAACGAAGAATTCCAGCATCCCACAATACACAGTGCAACATTAACCGCAAAGTCTGTCCCACTTATCACCTCTTCGGAAGTTCAGTAGGTCGTGCAGAAAATGAAACCTGGCAAGGCCACTGGACTTGATGACATTCCAACCCAAGTGAGGATAAAGCTAGGATAACAAAGGTGCTGAACTTATTGTAACCTCGTTCAACCAGTTTATCATAGAAGATGTGCTACCATCGTCCTTGTCTGCCTGTTTGGAAGGGCAAGGGTGACGTCAATGATTGAGCAAACAACCGGCCTATTCGTCTACTAGGTCATGCCATGAAGCTCTTCGAACGCGTCATACATTAGCGCCTACTGAGTATCGTCAACGTCACTCCGAACCAGTGTGGATTTGTGAAAGTATGTGGAACGATTGTTTCCATTCATGCAGCTCGGTTACTATGGAAAGACACCGAAAAGCGAACAGGCCACTCGATATTGCCTTCCTTCTGGAAAAGGCCTTTGACAGCGTTTCTCATGAACTGATTTGGCCTTCGCTTAGATCACACGGCGTCACTGAGGAGTACGTCCGCTGGATAAATTTGCTCCATCAAAGATATACCAGCGCCGTCCGATGCCCAGATGGAATCTCACTGCCATTCTCCATTCGGGTTGGTGTCCATTAGGGATCGTCCCGGTCATCGCTTCTCTTCGTATTGGGTATGGATACAGTCACTTCCATTATTCAGTCATCACCCCAATGGTCACTCCTGTATGCTGACGATGTCATGCTGGCTGCTGAGAAGCGTCAACAGATTCAAGAGCAGGTTCAGAAGTGGAATGAAAGACTAACAGCACATGGACTTCGACTGAATAGCAAGAAAACTGAGTACATGGAGTGCTGTCCACAGACGGGTGGAACCATTAAGATTTCAATAAAATAGAACAATTGAAGTATCTTGGTTGTTTGGTCAACGCCGAATGTGGCACTACTCCAGACGCCCGTACACGAGTAAATACGGCCTGGATGAAGTGGCGGCGAACTACTGGTGTTCTCTGTGATAATCGGATACCAATCAAAGGTTTACAGGGCTGTTGTTCGCCCAGTCGGCTCTTTATGGCTCTGAATGCTGGCCAGCAACAGGCAAGCACGAACAAGCACTTCATGTCATAGAGATACGCATACCTCGCTGACCCGGCTAGATCATGTCACCAACATAGAAATCCGGAAAATCATGGGAGTTGTCCCGATTGTAGACAAGATACGTGAGACCCGATTTTGGTGGTATGGGCACGTACTGTGTAGAGAAAGTACATCTCTTGTACATACGGCACTTCTCACCACGCCTTCTGGAAATAGGCCACGTGGTCGTACGAAGTGGTCACCTTCAAGAAGACATGCGCTACGTTCATCTTGTTTCAAACTTTATAGTACCAAGTGGAGAATGGCTTGCAAAACAGCGGACCCTGCTCCACTGCGGGACAAGCGCTAAGAAGATGATAATAACTGAGCATAAAATAAAGTCTTCTGGTGAAGTTTTAAACAACATAATTGTTTGGGAGGAGAATGGTTATATCATGCCTCTGGGTGCCGGGAGGATCTTAAAGCAACACAAATTGAAGTGCAGTATCTAAGGAAATGCTTGCACGATTGTTTATTTTTAGTTCCGAAGCATCAAACTCAAGCACGGGGCTTAACGACATTAAATTAAAGATGTCACTGAAAGTAGTCTATTATTGTAGAAACTAGCTCCAAATATGAAAATAATTATTATCTCATTTCTCACATTTCGCCACGCACAGAATCATGAGCTATTCCTCCGAATGTTTGATACGATCCAAATGATATAAAGACGGACCAAAAATCATAATTTTCATTCAATGCTTGTGTACATATCTAAGTTAAGTTAATATGAATAACGAATTGCTGTGTGGTTAGAAACCTGTTGAATGATGATTCAAATTTCACAGGAGGCTCTTATATTCCGACCTTCCAAAGCACGGCTTGTATCAGGGACGAGAGAGTGATCTACGTCATCTGATCCGAGGTTTACAAACATACTGAGATAAATTTGTATTTAGCGAAACCAAGTCCTGCTGACTATTCGATTATTCGTATTTTGTCTAATAGTGTGCGGAAATCGCAGTTGGAACCGTTCAACTGGCGTCGTAGTTTCGAGGCTTTATTCCCGGAGCTCACGACATATAATTCGATTATGACGTTCCTCGAGTATCAAAATTATTAATCTCGGCAGAATTCTCTTCGTCTTGCTATAGATTGAATACATGGAAAGTTTTCGGCTACGAAAGGATGGGGCTAGGATTGAGGAGGAAGTGGTCGTAGCCTTAATTAACCTACATCCCCGGCATTCGCCAGGTTTGAAAAATGGGAAACGAAGGAAAGGCATCTTACGCGCTGCCGAAGGTGGGATTCGAACCCATCTTCTCCCGCATGTGAGATCACAGACCCCAACTAGAGCATGGTTCCAGTGTATGGGTCCCTCACCAGCATTACTTGATTCAAGAACTGGAAAAAAAATCCAAAGAAAAGCAGCTCGATTTGTTCTGGGTGATTTCCGACAAAAGAGTAGGGTTACAAAATGTTGCAAAGTTTGGGCTGGGAAGAACTGGGAGAAAGGAGTCGAGCTGCTCGACTGAGTGGTATGTTCCGAGCTGTCAGCGGAGAGATGGCGTGGAATGACATTAGTAGACGAATAAGTTTGAGTGGTGTCTTTAAAAGTAGTAAAGATCACAATATGAAGATAAAGTTGGATTACAAGAGGACAAATTGGGGCAAATATTCATTTATAGGAAGGGGAGTTAGGGATTAGAATAACTTACCAAGGGAGATGTTCAATAAATTTCCAATGCCATTGAAATCATTTAAGAAAAGGCTAGGAAAACAACAGATAGGGAATCTGCCACCTGGGCGACTGCCCTAAATGCAGATGAGTATTGATTGATTGATTGATTGATTGATTGATTGATGATTGATTGATTTATTGATTGAAACATAAGCCGAAATTCACAGCCAGATCTCTCGGTTCGGCAATTCGAACAGTGCACCTGTCCTAATTCTAGTTTTAAGAAATAACACTTCCACACACTATCAGAAATATAATAATAATAATAATAATAATAATAATAATAATAATAATAATAATAATAATGTTATTGGGTTTACTGACTTCTTTGACGGTTTTCTGAGACACCCCTGTGCCGGAATTTAGTTCCGCAGGAGTTCCCTTACGTGCCAGTAAATCTACCGACGCGAGGCTGGCGCATTTGAGCGCCTTGAAATATCAACGGACTAAGCCAGGATCGAACCTGGCAAGTTGGGTTTAGAAGGCCAGCGCCTCAACCGTCTGAGCCACTCAGGCCGGAACCAGAATTCTCTCTAGGATGACAGTCCCCTAGAATTCTTAATTGCCTTTGTTGTTTCGAAAATAATCCATGCGTGTTAGAGTTTCTAAGCAGATTGTGCGCATTATGTACTTTGCTATAGACCCTACATCATCCTATACACTTCCCAAGAAAGTAGGTAAGTGTTACTACGTCCGTCTCCGTGGCTTAATGGTTAGCGTGTTGGCCTTTGGTCACAGGGGTTCCGGGTTCGATCCCCGGCAAGATCGGGAATTTGAAATATGATTGGTTAATTTCGCTGACACGGGGGTTGGGTGTATGTGTCGTTTTCATCATAATTTCATCCTCATCACGACGCGCAGGTCGCCTACGGGTGTCAAATCAAAAGACTTGCATCTGGCGAGCCGAACTTGTCCTCGGACACTCCCGGCACTAAAAGCCATACGCCATTTCATTTCAGTGTTACTACAAGACGTTTTACTATGTGAACTTGGACCTGACTGTCCTAGATGATGCTTTGAAGAATATTCTCCTATACAGTATATCCCTGTAAAAACTTCAGAATTAGCCAGCATTACCAGCAAACACGTTCTAAATAAATTTCTATAGTGATAGGGGAAAAAAATACGGCTCGTGTTTGGCGACTACTGTATGTTAAGGCGTAATTATTATTATTATTATTATTATTATTATTATTATTATTATTATTATTATTATTATTATTATTATTATTATTATTATTATTATTATTTTGCTAATTGCTTTACGTCGCACCGACACAGATATGTCTTATGGCGACGATGGAACAGGAAAGGGCTAGGACTGGGAAGGAAGCGGCCGTGGCCTTAATTAAGGTACAGCCCCAGCATTTGCCTGGTGTGAAAATGGGAAACCACGGAAAACCATCTTCAGGGCTGCCGACAGTTAGGTCGAACCTACTATCTCCCAAATACTGGGTACTGGCCGCACTTAAGCGACTGCAGCTATCGAGCTCGGTGCGTAATTATTTACCTCGATCAATTCTGTAAAGCAAAGGCTCATACTGTCTTACGTTAATAATATCTCTATCAAAGGGCCGATGTCCTAGATACTGTGCTCCTTTAAACAACAAAAATCATCATATTTCTTTCAGTATTAAGAAGTACAATTTTCTCGCGAAGGGCCTCATTCGAATATGACATACTGCTCATTCTATGGAAACCGCATTGAAACTGGCGACCTAGAATATATACTAGAGATGTTACTGAGTAATAATTGTACAAGGATATGCTCTGTTTAAAAAGAAACTGAATACTTATCAAAAGAAACTTGGTACACAGCTGAACAGAGAGAAAATATTCTCCTTTTGGGCTTTTAAAATCAATTTCTTATCAGATATGAACGAGTAATGATGACCATTTACAGAAAAACGAACAGTTTTCAACAACGCCGCGCTCCTGGAGACTGTAATCGAAACAGAAGCCAAATGTTGATCGACAGCGCTGTCCCTATGAATTATCTCGACTTCAGCTACTAGAATATTTAATTTATCCCTGCACAATTACAGATTAGAAAGAATTATTAATTCTGATAAAAATTAATGGCTTCCTTTTTCATATGTTCATTACAGGACATTATTTTATAAGGTTAGATTTCAATAATCGTGGGCCGGAATTAATAACAATTTATAACATTAAATAAGACAGGATTTCTTGTGTGGCTGTGTAGCTCAATGGCAGAGTGCTGGACTCATATCAATGCGATGCAGATTCGATTCCCGCCGGTGACAAAATGTTTTTCATTCCGTCCCCTTTCTTATTCCGTACTTGGGATTGATTTAAGATGAATTTCTTGCTCCTAAGATACAGGTAATTTATAATATGCAAGTAATAGTCCATTTCAATAGCGTACCAAGATATTTTAGGGCATGTTCTTAGTTTTAAAGAGGACGAAGTTCGATTCGTTCTTTAACTATAAATGGTTTAAATATTTTGGAAAGAAATCTGAAGTATGGCAGCGAAGACGTATATATTTCGAGATCGTCAGAATAGAACTTGGGAAGCATAGCAAAGTAAGGTCAAAGTTGTTCTTTGAATGACATTTTAAGGTCCAATTCTTGAGTGGATTTCATCGTTGAACAATATCTCAAGGAACTACTCACGATATCAATACTTGTGTATACGTTGAACCCTGCTTGCTTATAAAGGATGTATCCGTGATGATGTAACAAACTTTCAAGCATGATGGAGGACGGCAAATGGATCAATTGGAGATAAGGAACCATATTCCGGAAACGATCGAGTAAAAATTAAACAAAATTCTATTCTTCTGCTCGTCGGGATTGTCTCCCCTATTGTACTCTTAGCACATATACAGTCGGAGGTATCAGGCCGATTTTTGCTGTAACGTTTGATTGACGGCCGCAGTGGTGTAGTGTATACGACGTTTGTCTACTAATCTCAAGTTAACGGGTTCTGTTTTTTTTTTTTTTGCTACTTGTTTTACGTCGCACCGACACAGATATGTGTCTTATGGCGACGACGGGATAGGAAAGGCCTAGGAAGTGGCAGGAAGCGGCCGTGGCTTTAATTAAGGTACAGCCCCGTCATTTGCCTGGTGTGAAAATGGGAAACCACGGAAAACCATCTTCAGGGCTGCCGACAGTGGGGCTCGAACCCACTATCTCCCGATTACTGGATACTGGCCGCACTTAAGCGACTGCAGCTATCGAGCTCGGTAGTTAACGGGTTCAAACCAGACTAAGGTCGGTGGCCCTTAAGGGTGTTTAAAAGTGACAACCCCATGTTATTGGCTTCCGGCACGTTAAAAAACTACTGCGGGACGAAATTTCGACACCCCGGCGTCCGTTGAGATAGGACGGACGTTAAACAACATGGATCATTAATAACTTTCGACTCGGACGTATCCGTACTACGGTTCCTCACCTCAAATTGATCCACTTGCCGTCTTCCACCATCCCTGAAAGTTTGTAACATCACAACGGATACACTCTGTATAATGAAATGTTTTGAATCACTCACAAAATGCGAAGTATGCGAGAAGAATCTGAATTGAATGATTGTGCACTGTTAGGCTGAGTACTAGTGTCCGTTTCCTATCTTCCCAGTGATTTTACAGTGGTTATGACATTTTCCAAACATTAAACTTAAATTGGTTGAGTTTAGTCTCACACACAGCATTGTGGCTTGTCTTCAGCACCAGACGAAATTATTATGTTCATCTACATGGCAACGACTTCTATATGGGTGTGCGCACTGTATTTGTAATTAGTTGGGGAAAGAATAAGGAAATAAGTATTATCTGCGCACCTTTTCTGGATAGATTTACACCCTAGTGCTGAATTGGTCGACCTCGGCAATCTTCGAGATTCGTACTGGCAACCTTTGAAACACAAACTATGAATCGCTTATGCATCGCTGTGCGACATCTGGCGTACACTTTACGTACTAGTACTGTTGTTATTTACACAGCACAGCCAAACTATAGAATTCACTCTAGGAATAAGTTTCGCATCGAGAAATGTTATATAATGCGTGTGTGACACAGTTGTTGGCTTAAGTTAACAAAGGTTTAGCAAAATTCATATCGATCGATCATATTATCGATTCAATTCAGATTTCATTTCCATTCAGTTGGCTGTACTTACGGAACCGGAATTGCTCCCTCCTTACTCTTCAAAACCGTACACAAATCTACCGATAAAAAGTGCGCAGATAATAACAGTGCTCTGTTTGTTAACATTGATTTAGAATTTTCCACAAATGCAGGTGGGGAGTCCATAGGTACAGAATCACAGTCGGGATATACTAGGATGGTATGTCGAAACGCTCCTGTTCTCGGCTGTCCTGAAGGTAGTATCTCTAAGAAGGATTCACCAGTTCCATAACAGAGCCAGAAATGAAACCCAAACCAACCGGATGAGAAGCTAATATTTGTGTACGGACACCAGTGTTTTGAATTAAAACTAAATACTGGATATCGTTTACGATTATAAGTAATTGCTTTGTGAATTATTGTGTACCACAATTATTCTACAAAATTATGGTGTACCACTGTCACACTAAAAAGAGTACATACAATATTTCTGCATTTTAATATCACTTCAGGGTGGACAAGTAGAAAAATCATCACATTCCGAAAATTTTGCATGGAAAACCAAAACCAAGCACCATTACAGTTTATTACAGGTTACTTTTGTTAGAAATACTTGTATGATAATTTATTTTATGTTCTGAGCTGTTCACTTGACATACATCATTTCTGACGCAGAACTGCAGCTAATCACTGTGATGAAAAGTAATTTTTACACAGCAAAATTATACATTGAAATTTTGATTTCGGTAGAAATATTTGTTCATATTAAATCCTCACATCGAGAATTGTAAAATGTCTAAGAAACCGATTTTTCGATTTGCCTGAAATGATTTTATAATGGAGTCAGGCCAATAAACTTCGGTGTACAACTCCTTACATATGAAGACATATAAGATAGAACAAGTGATTGTCATTTACAAGAAAGTAGAAACAATGGAACGGTTGAGTACAACATTTCTCGTGTCTGAATACCGCTGTTGAGGGCTCGACCTTCACCAGAAGCAATTACATTCCCTGTCTTCACAATTTCATGTTTTCCGCTTCCATATTCTAGCGTTTAACAGAACTGGTTGCAATCTGATCCTTTCTCCGCTTCGGTTTGACACTCCAGAATAGGATGTATTCATCTTCGTAGTAACAATTTAAACTTAATTTTCTATTACGTATCTGGGGTGACATTACCGTAGTCGGTAGTAAGTGTTACTTGAATGTACTATATTGCAGAAATTGATCAGAAGTTTATGTACGGAATATAATAAGCATTGCGAATGTCTTAGGACATGAAGTTTATCGTACTAAATTTGCAGGCACCAAGGAAAGAAAAACTGTTGTAATGAAACATCGCCCCGACATGATTACTATTCGCTTATGCATCCTCCTATAAACATACACATATATCAAGCTGGATACGCGGTTCGAGGCAGATATCTGTGAGCTTGCATACGTAAGATTATAGGTTCGAGCCCACCTGTCGGCAGTCCTGAAGATGGTTATCCGGGCATTCCCATTTTCACACCAGGCATATGCTGGGGCTATACGTTGATTTAGGGTAGGATATCTTTCATTCCCTTCCACGCACTGTCCTCTCCCGTCGTTGCCACGATACATTTCTTAGTCGGTACGACGTAAAGCAAATTAAAAGAAACATTCCTCCCAGTTGATTGGTTTATGACGTGTATTATTATTATTATTATTATTATTATTATTATTATTATTATTATTATTCCGGTCTAGAGAGCCAAGAATAACGGCTGAGAGGATTCGTCCAGCTGACAACACGTCACTTCGTAATTCGTAGGCCTTCGGGTTCAGTAGCGGTATCTTGGTAGGCCAAGAATCTACACGAGCTGTTGCACCTCGGTTTGGTTATTACTATTATTACTACTAATAATATTATTTCTATTATTTACAATTGGCCTTATGTCGAACCGAACGGATAGGTCTTATGGTGTTGGTGGGGGAAGGAAAGGGTTACGAGTGGGAAGGAAGCGGCCGTAGCGTTAATTAAGGGACATCCCCAACATTTGCAGGGTGTGAAAATGGGAAACCACGGAAAAGCATTTTCAGGTCTGTCGACAATGAGGCTTCAACCCACTATCTCCAGAATGCAAGCTGACAAGTGCGTGCCATTAATCGTGCGGCCAACTCGCTCGGTATTATTATAAAATTAGGGAGATTTCTAGGGTCAGCATAGACTTATTATGTTCGGTATAATGAGGTCTTCTAAGAGTAACGAACAGCTGTTTCCTCATGACTACGCCAATGAAATTATATAAATGCACCAGGGAATGTTCGAGGACAGTTTAATTTAGGTCGAGTGGGAAGCGGATATACAGCAGTTCAACATCGCTCAAAGGCTGCTCCGACCTGATGACGACCATTTCACCATTTGCAGAAATCTTCGATCAGAATAGAAGGTACTCTGCGTGTCGATATCCGGACATTCCATTCAGTGAGGACACAGAATTAAAATCCAGGCGTTTGGTACGAAATGAGGCGAGAAAACGATGTTAACGAAGTATGGTGTTACTCCCTCATAAAGGGAAAGGAATTGAAGTTTATTGAAACATTTTAAGAGTAACTGATGTGTGAGCAGTATAAAAGGCTAATTGTGAAATCAATGGACAAATTCCATAAAGGTGTCCAATAACATCTCAGTGGTGAGAGCGGTACTTGGAAGGAGCCAACACAAATACAATGCAGACAGAACATAAAGAAAAGGCGATACTGGTTCGTGTGCTGGGTAAATGTTCTAAGGGAGAATTGTTGAGATACTGTTGCCTACCTAGTTTGCGCTATTCAATAGCCAAATCGTTACGGAAATTGCAGTTGGAAGTGATTTAGGAGGTGCAATGTACTTCACTGAATGGCGGTAACCGTAGTGCTGAAATAATTTGCATTAAAAGATAATTTGTTTGCTATTGGCCAGGATCAAACCTGCTAAGATGGACTCAGATGGCCAGCGCTAAATCATCTGAGCCACAACGCCCGGCATATGACAAAGTGGGAAACTACGATAGAATATTTTATAGGCTATGGAAGGTGGGTTTCAAACCCACCTTCTCCGCATGTCAGCTCAGAGATGCGGGAATCAATCTTCGCACCCAACTAGCTTGGTTCCAAAATCGAGCTGTGCATGCCCCCATCCTAGTTTTATCATAGTAATCTCCCAAACGCTACCAGATACACTTCTTGAATGAAAGTCACCCTAGTATTTCTAATTGTCATGTTGGTACGATTCCCTTCTGTCGCTCCCAGCTAAACACTTAATAGACATAACGTCTCACCTATATCGCCCCTACGTTTAATAAATTCTGATTACTTTGAAAATGAGCATTATTTGCATGTTGCTTTACGTCTTATGGCGACGATGGGATAGGAAAGTGCTAGGAGTGGGACGGAAGCGGCCGTGGCATTAAATAAGGTACAGCTCCAGCATTTGTCTGGTGTGAAACTACTTAACTACGGAAAACCATCTTCAGAAGTGCCGAAGGTGGGGTTCGAACAAACTATCTCCCGAATACAGGATTCAGACCGCACTTAAGCTACCGAGCTCGGTAAAACTGAACCTTGCATGTGAGATCCTCCAAACAGGTAGTCCATTTTATGTACTTCGCTATAGATCCTACGTGCCATGTACTTCTCCCAGGAAGTTAGTGCCTATATAAGTCCTACTACCGGACGTGTTATTACGTGAAAATTGACTTGACCGCTCTGAGGAATATTCTCGTGTATATCCCTGTACAACGACTGGACTTAGCCAACATTAACAGCAGACACGTTCTAAATTCATTT
This sequence comes from Anabrus simplex, assembly GCF_040414725.1. Taxonomy (NCBI): domain Eukaryota; kingdom Metazoa; phylum Arthropoda; class Insecta; order Orthoptera; family Tettigoniidae; genus Anabrus; species Anabrus simplex. Next base: position 714,782,406 of record NC_090266.1, read on the forward strand.
TGAATTCTTCTCGGGAGAAGAGAATTACTGCTCTTGATTGCAAGCCCGATGGATTCTATCACTTGAGGCAAAGGTTCATACTACCATGCTATAATAATCTCTCTTAGTATTATGTAGTACAGTGTTCGTGTGGAAGACTACATTCAAATAAATAATTCGTTAACATAGTATAATAGGACATTTTGCTACAAATGGAAACTGGCGCGCCTAGAATGTCCACATGAGATGTTAGTCAGTATAATTTTTTCATGGTTTTGTTCTGTTTTGTTCGAATACATTTCAAAAGAATGTCGGTAACCCAGTTAAAGAACGACACATTATTTACCTTTTACGCATTTCAAATCAATTTCTTATCAGATATGAACGAGTAATGAGAACAAACTTTAGAAAAACAAACTTTTCCAAAGACGGCGCCCTCTTGGAATCTGTAATCAAACCAGAAGGCATAGATTGATCGGCAGTGCTGTCCCCATGAATTACCTCGACGTCATCTACTATAACATTTAATTTACCCTTGAACAATTAAAGATTAGAAAGACATTTATTAATTCTCATAAATATAACGTCATAGTTTTTCATACCTTCATTAGAGGACATATGTAAAATGTTTCAATTTATGTGCCGGAATTACCAGTACTTTTCAATTGTTCATAAAACTAAATAAGATAAAAATCATTGTATGCCTCCGTAGCTCAATGGTAGAGCACTGGGCTCTTAATCCATGAGATGCGGGTTTGAGTCTCGTCGGTGGCAAGATACTGTATTCTGCTTTCCGTTCCACTTGTGTTCCGTACTTGGGATTATTAAAGATGAATTAATCGCTCAAAATATGTGATTTATGATGTGCAAGTAAAAGCCTAATTGAGTAGCGTACCAAGATAATTTCGGTCAAGATCCTAGTTTTATAGAGAACGAAGGCTGTTATACTCGGGACGCAGCAGTAATCCCATCTATCGGAGATGAGTGGCAGCAGTAGAAACATGGCACAGACACTGGTCAATATAATGTTATTGTATTTTTTCACTTTGCTTTACGTCGCACCGACACATGTAGGTGTTATGGCGACGTTGGGACAGGAAAGGCCTAGAAGTGGGAAGTAAGTAGCATTGGCCTTAATTAAGGTACAGCCCCAACATCAGCTTGGTGTGAAAATGGTAAACCACGGAAAACAATATTCAGGGCTGCCGACAGTGGGGTTCGAACTCTTACCTCCCACATGCAAGCACACACCTAAGCGGCCCTAACCTCGCGGCCATCTCGCTCAGTAATGTTATTGTTGATCAATTTTGTGAGCTTTAGGTATTGTTGGCCTTCACATTCAGTTTTATTGCGACTCCGTGAACGAGAGTCCTTCATGACGCCCTCTTGTCATGTTCTTCAAGCGATCGTTCGTTTACGCTGTTTTCCTCATTTTTAGAATCATCTTCACGATTGTCCCTGCCGATATGGACCACTGACATATTCATTTTAAAGTTACATTTTAGGTGCCTTCCCCGAAACTATAATTTCACCCAGCGTGATCAAATTATCTATAGCCTAGTTTGAAGCGCCTTATTCCCTGACTTAACATACCGATTTTAATTCTTTTCACCCATTTTTTCGTGGCTCAGCGTTGATGTGGTCTTAGCAACAAAAATTGAAATTCATGAATATCTCTCTTATCATATCTGGTACGGTAGAAATGTATAATTTATAAATGATCGAAAAATTCTCACTGTACAACTGCAGTTATGCAGTATTTATCGATGAGGTTCGTTTTTGAGACCTTTTTCAAACTGATATTTACGTTGCACCGCCACAGACAGGTTTTTTTTTTCTATTTGCTTTACGTAGCACCATCACAGATAGGTCTTATGTCGACCTTGGGAAAGGAAAAGCCTAGGCCTGGGAAAGAAGCGGCCTTAATTAAGGTACCTCCCCAGCATTTGCCGGGTTTGAAAATGGGTAACCATAGAAAATTATCCTCAAGACTCGCTGACAGTGAGGTTCGAACCCACTCTCTCCCGGATGCAAGCTCACAACTGCACGGCCCTAGTGCACGGCCAAACCGCTCGATATTATTATTGTTGAATTATGGAGATTTCTAGGGTCAGCGTCGGCTTATTATGTTTGGTACGACGAGGTCTTTAAATAGTAATGGACAGTTGTTTCCTCATGAATAACCCAGAGAAATTATATAAATGCACCAGGGAATGTTCGAGAACTGAGTTCAATTTAGGCCGAGTAGGAAGCGCATATACAGCAGTTCAACATCTCTGAAAGGCTGGTCCGACCTGATGATGACCATTTCACCATTTGCAGAGATCTTCAAACAGAATAGAAGATACACTATGTGTCGATATCCGGACATTCCCTCAATGAGGACACAGCATTACAATCCAGGTGTTTGCTATGTAATGAGACGAGGAAACGATGTTAGGAAGTATGGTGTTACTCCCTCATTAAGGGAAAGGTGTTAAAGTTTATGTGAAATATTTCAAGAATAACTCGTGGGTGAGCGGTATGAAAGGCTAAACGTGACCTCAATGGACAAATTCCATGGAGGTTTCCAATAACATCTCAGTGGCGAGAGCGGTACTTGGAAGGAGCCAACACAAAATACAATGCAGATAGAACATGGAGAACAGGCGACACTGGATCATGTGCTGGGTAAATGTTCTAAATGATATTGTTGAGATACTGTCGCCTTCCTAAAGTGCGGTATTCAGTGGCCACATCATTAGGGAAATTGCAATTGGAAGTTATTTAGGAGGTTCAATGTATTTCAGTAAATGGCGGTAATCGTAGTGCTGACATAATTTGCATTAAACGAAAAGAAAGCGAGGATTCATCTAAACCCAACTGAATGATTGGAAAAGGAAAACCAGCAAGCAGTTGACGTTGATGTATACAAAGGTACCTGCCATCAGTGCATACCGTACCTCACTTAAGTGAAAAGTATAACTTGAACACAAAGTCATGAGAGATAAGGGATCTTCCCTTCGGTTGTCCACAATTACACTGGGCATGCTTTTCTTGCTTGCTATCGGTTTAACATAGAACTAAATATGGTCAGAGCTTGATGACGGAGGAATGGAAAGGGTCAGGAATGAGTAAAAAGTGGCCGTGGCTTCAATTAAGGTACCACCCCAGCATTTGCCAGGCATGGCAAAGAGGCAATAATGATATTATTGGCTTTACGTCCCAATAACTACATTTCCGTTTTTCGGAGACGCCAAGGTGCCGGAATTTAGTCACGCAGGAGGTCTTTTACGTGCCAGTAAATCTACAGACACAAGAGTGACGTATCTGAACACCTTCAAAAACGACAGGAATGAGCCAGGATCGAACCCGCCAAGGTGGAATCAGATGGCCAGCGCATAAACAATCTGACCCACTCACCGCCCGGCACGTGACAAAGTGGGAAACCGAGAAAATAACATTTTATGGGCTACCGACGGTGGGTTTCAAACCACGTGAGATGTTAGTCAGTATAATTTTTTAATGGATTAGTTCTGTTTTGATCGAATACATTTCAAAAGAAAGTCGATAACCCAGCTAAAGAACGATACATTATTTACCTTTTACGCATTTCAAATCAATTTCTTGTCAGATATGAACGAGTAATGAGGACAAACTTTAGAAAACCAAACTTTTCCAACGACGGCGCCCTCTTGGAGCCTGTAATCAAACCAAAAGGCATAGATTGATCGACAGCGCTGTCCCTATGAATTATCTCGACGTCATCTACTACAATATTTAATTTATCCCTGCACAATTACAGATTAGAAAGACATTTATTAATTCTCATAAATTTAACGTCATACTTTTTCATACCTTCATTAGAGGACATATGTAAAATGTTTCGATTTGTGTGCCGGAATTACCAGTACTTTTCAATAGTTTATAAAGCTAAATCAGATAAAATTCTTTGTGTGCCACAGTAGCTCAATGGTAGAGTGCTGGACTCTTAATCCATGTAATGCGGGTTCGAATCGGTCGATGGCAGGATGTTTTGCATCCCGTTCCACTTGTGTTCCTTACTTGGGATTACTAAGGATGAATTAGTCGCTCAAAGACGTGATTTATAATGTGCAAGTAAAGGCCTAATTGAGTACCGTACCAAAGATAATTTCGGGCAAGATCCTAGTTTTAAAGAGGACGACGAAGGCTGTTATACTCGGGACGCAGCAGTAATCCCATCTATCGGAGACGAGTGGCAGCAGTAGAGACAAGGCACATCAGATCAGACACTGGTCAATCTAGTGTTATATATTTGTTTACACTTTGCTTTACGTCGCACCGACACAGATAGGTGTTATGGCGACGATGGCATAGGAAATGCCTAGAAGTGGGAAGTAAGCAGCAGTGGCCTTAATTAAGGTACAGCCCCAGCATTTGCTTGGTGTGAAAATGGGAAACCACGGAAAACAATCTTCAGGGCTGCCGACAGTGGAGCTCGAACCCACTATCTCCCGCATGCAAGCATACACCTGAGCGGTCCTAAACTCGAGGCCATCACGCCCAGTAATGTTATTGTTGGTCAAAGTAGTATAACTGGGGGGTTCGGCGGCCGCCACCGCCACCGCCACCGTCTCAATGCAGAGGCCTCCACCGCCACCACCGCCACCACCACCACACAATCTCGGGAGAGGCGTCCTCCTGACGTTGCCTAAGAGCGCGACCCTAACCTCACATCCGCCATCCTGGAGGGCCTTAAACTAACTTTTTATGCGTAAGAGAGCTAGCCTAACCTCATGGAGGGGCTTAACCTCAGTTTTTCGGCCGGATGCCCTTCCTGACGCCTAAGAGCGCGACCCTAACCTCATATTCGCTATCTTGGAGGGGCATAACCTAAATTTTTATGCGTAAGAGAGCTAGCCTAACCTCAGTTTTAGGGCAGGATGCCCTTTCCGACGTCAATTGCACAATATCGCAGCTATACATGACTCCTTATGAGACGCCTTAAGGGTGTTTACGCAAGATGGCGGCTGCTCTTATGAGACGGCTTAAGGGTGTTTGCACAAGATGGCTGTTGCTCTTTTGATACGCCCTAAGGATGTTTGCGCAATATGGCAGCTACAAGATGGCGGCTATACACGGCTCCTTATGAGACGCCTTAAGGGTGCTTGCGTAAGATGGCTGCTGTTCTTATCAAGAAAGCTAGCTTAGAGGCTAACGTGCCGTGCTGGTTCGATTAATTAAATTTGGGGCTTAAATGCAAAATGTTAAATATCTCGAAAACGGCGCGTCGTAGAGCAAAACGGACAATTTTTTTTCGCCTAATACGTAGGTTCGCAGTATAAGGAACATGATAGCATAAGAAAAAGTAGTCTAATGATGAGATAAACGGTTCGGTTCCTACTTAGACCCTTTGGCATTGACAGCTATTTAATTCTACAAGATCGCGGCTATAGATAGCTTCTTATGAGATTGCTTAAGGGTGCTTATGGCTGCTGCTTTTATGAGATGCCCTAGGGATGCTTGCGCAAGATGGCGGCTATACATAGCTTCTTATGAGACTGCTTAAGGGTGGTTGTACAAGATTGCTGCTGCTCTTATGAGACTCCTTGGGGATGCTTGCGCAAGATGGCAGCGACAAGATGGCGGCTATACACAGCTCCTTATGAGACAGTCTAGGGGTGCTCGCACAAGATGGTGGCTGCTCTTATGGAGAAAGCTAGCTTAGAGGCTACTGCGCAAGATTGCGGCTGCTGTTATGCATGCGGTGGAGGGCAATTTGAAATTCTACGTGCTCTTCAATGCTACGTTATTTTTGACAGCGGCCATCTTTAATCAACAGAGCACCGTGCTGCCATCTTTAGCTACTACCTTTGAAATGTGGTGGTGGCAATGTCCACGTGACAGCTGTCATCCGCCATCTTAAATCAACAGAGCACCGTGCTGTCATCCTTGGCTACTACCTCTGAAAGGTGGTGGCAGCAATTTGAAAAATTTCTACGTGGTTTTGATAGCTGTCGATCACCATCTTTAAACAGCAACGCATCGTACTGCTATCTTTACGGCACTAAACCTCATCCTTATACATGTGGTAGAGGGTAATTTAAAAAATTCCACGTACTTTTTGACAGCTCCTATCTTTAATCAACAGAGCATAGTGCTGCTATCTTTACAGCACTAAACCTCATACTTTTGAAATGTGGTGGCGGGTAATTAAAAAAATTCTACGTGCTTTTTGACAGCTGTCATCTTTAAACAATGGCGGCTATACATAAGCTGTTAAGGCCTCATCCTTGTCCTCCTCCTCCTGCACCTCCTCCTCCTCCGCCTCCTATGTCAAGGCATTGCTTTATATCTCTATCGAACAAGTTTAAACCTGCATCGCGAAGGCAAGAGTGTGCAGCGATAACATCATTGTACATGTTTAGACTTGCGGATTACAAAAGAAACATAACAAGACTAGAATCGAACACTGTACTCGATACATGTGTTCAGAACATGTCAGGGGATACCTTTGTTCTAAGAAGATCAGATCACAAAAGTGTGATTAAGGCTAGAATCGAACACTGTACTCGATGTCGATAACTTCAACATGTGATCAGAACATTGATTGATGTGTTCAGAACACTAAATAAGATATCAAGACTAGAATAGAACACTGTACTCGATACAACATGTGTTCAGAACATGTTAGGGGATACCTTTGTTCTAAGAAGACGCATTCGAACAGAGAAAAAAAATAATAATTCTGTACAGCTTGTGCAAGATAGCGGCTGTTATAACGTCGTCCTCCTCTTCTTGCTCGGTCAAGGCATAGCTTTGTCGAACATACAATGCGATCTTATGCATAAGGCAGTGCACATACTGCGCAGCCAACTCGGTCGGTAAACGATAATATGAATACAACAAAAGTACAACTTCAAATGATTTACCTTCTATCATTTGTCTTGTGCGAAAATAAAAAACTACTGAAGAAACTATACTGCGTAGCCAACTCGCTCGGTAAACGATAATCTGATTTAGTTACAATAGAGAAAACATAGATTCAAACCCTGTTCTAATATCGCAAACACGGAAAGTGAAATTAAACAGAACGATTGGTGCTATAAGAAATACATTGGTTACATTTAAGCCCCCTAGCAGTCGAGCAAGTTGCATAAACATGTAACATGAAATATCTATCAATCTATTGGCATGGGTTACAAGCATGTAGCTCATGCGGAAAGTAAAATTAAACAGAACGCTAGTGCTATAAGAAATACACTGCATACATTTAAGTCCCTAGCTGTTGAACAAGTTATCACATAAACATGTAACATGAAATATCGGTTCGGAAACATATTGTTTCAATCTGCTGGCATGGGATACAAGCATGCAACTTATGCGGAAAGTAAAAATTAAACAGAACGCCTAGTGCCATAAGAAATACGCTGCTTACATTTAACAAGTTATCGCATAAACATGTAACATGAAATATCGGTTCGGAAACATATTATTTCAATCTGTTGGCATGGGTTACAAGCATGTAGCTTGTGCAGGAGAGAACAGCAATGTTTAAAAGCGTGTATACAATCACCTATCAATGATGCATGCATCAACTATCGTACTACACTTCTTCTACTAGAGCGTGTTGACGTAGCATATCACGTGACCGTAACGTCACAACCACGTGCTCTTGTTTTTAAACAAAGCCACGTGCTTTTTTGACAGCTGTCTTCTTGATCGACCCTAACCTCACTTTGAAGGACAATAGAGCATCGCTAACGTCACTGCTGCCATCTTCAAAAGTTCAGTGGACCAAACACTAAAATCTATCTAGCAGATTCTGATTTCTGTTAGGAAAACGCAACTCATCGCACCACTAATAGGTCAGGGATTTTATTAGGTAATTCTGATAAGACGTGATCCCTGGGTTCCATTCCCTGTGATGTGTGGTATGAATGTCTTCGGTTCTGAACACAAAACCATTTACCAATAGAGATTAATTTGCTACACTTAACAAAGTAGAAGCGTTCTTGCTGATAACAATCGCTGAGGGTGTTGCTGCTGTTAAAATGTACCAACTTCAGCTAACTCCTTCCGGGAGGAGGAGGGCGTGGTGAGGTGGTAGAGGAGCCCTTTTGCTCTTTAGCCCATTAGCCCTTTAGCCCTTTATCCCATTGGCCCTTTAGCTCATTAGCCCTAGTAGGAGGAGGAGGACGCAGTCAGGAGGAGGAGGTGGAGGAAGAGTCCTTTCATCCTTTTGCCCTTATGATAAGACGTAACCCCTGGGTTCCATTCCCTGTCATGTGTGTAGTACGATTATTTCTTCGGTTCAGCATTTTGCAATCATCTTGCATAGTTGTCCATGATATAGGAGGCGGAGGAGGAGGAGGAGTTGGAGGAGGAGGAGGAGGAGGAGGACGAGACCTTCACAGCCTATGTATATCCGCCATTGTTTAAAGATGACAGCTGTTAAAAAAGCACGTAGAATTTTTTAAATTACCCGCCACCACATTTCAAAGGTATGAGGTTTAGTGCTGTACAGATAGCAGCACTACGCTCAGTTGATTAAAGATGGGAGCTGTCAAAAAGCACGTGGAATTTTTTAAATTACCCTCTACCACATGTATAAGGATGAGGTTTAGTGCCGTAAAGATAGCAGCACGATGCGTTGATGTTTAAAGATGGTAATCGACAGCGATCAAAACCACGTAGAATTTTTCAAATTGCCGCCACCACATTTCAAAGGTACTATGTAAGATAGCAGCACGGTACTGTGTTGATTAAAGATAGCCGATGTCAAAAAGAACGTAGCTTTGAAGAGCACGTGGAATTTCAAATTGCCCTCTACCGCATGCATAACAGCAGCCGCCATCTTGCGCAGTAGCCTCTAAGCTAGCTTTCTCCATAAGAGCAGCCACCATCTTGTGCGAGCACCCTAGGCCGTCTCATAAGGAGCTGTGTATAGTCGCCGTCTTGTCGCTGCTTTCTTGCGCAAGCATCCCTAGGGAGTCTCATAAAAGCAGCAGTCATCTTGTGCAACCACCCTTAAGCAGTCTCATAAGAAGCTATGTATAGCCGCCATCTTGCGCAAGCATCCCTAGGGTGTCTTATAAAAGCAGCAGCCATAAGCACCCTTAAGCAATCCCATAAGAAGCTATCTATAGCCGCGATCTTGTAGAATTAAATAGCTGCCAATGCCAAAGGGTCTAAGTAGGAACCGAACCGTTTATCTCATCATTAGACTACTTTTTCTTATGCTATCATGTTCCTGATACTGCGAACGCAGGTATTAGGCGGAAAAATTTTTCCGTTTTGCTCTACGATACACCGTTTTCGAGATATTTAACATTTTGCATTTAAGCCCCAAATTTAATGAATCGTACCGGCACGGCACGTTAGCCTCTAAGCTAGCTTTCTTGACAAGAGCAGCAGCCATCTTACGCAAGCACCCTTAAGGCGTCTCATAAGGAGCCGTGTATAGCCGCCATCTAGTGTCCGCCATCTTGCGCAAGCATCCTTAGGGTGTCTCATAAGAGCAGCAGCCATCTTGTGCAAGCACCCTTAAGCCGTCTCATAAGAGCAGCCGCCATCTTGCGCAAGCACCCTTAAGGCGCCATGTATAGCCGCCATCTTGTAACCGCCGTCTTGCGCATGCATCCCAAGGGTGTCTCATAAGAGCCTATGTATAGCAGCCATCTTGCAGCCACCATCATGCGTAAGCACCCTTAAGGCGTCTCATAAGGAGACATGTATAGCCGCCATCTGGTGCAATTGACGTCGGGAAGGGCATCCGGCCGCAAAACTGAGGTTAGGCCCTTCCATGAGGTTAGGCTTGCTGTCTTGTACGTTAAAAGTTCTTGTGCAAGCACCCTTAAGGCGTCTCATAAGGAGCAATGTATAGCCGCCATCTTGTGCAATTAGCGTCGGGAAGGGCATCCGGACGTAAAACTGAGTTTAGGCCCTTCCATGAGGTTAGGCTTGCTGTCTTGTGCGTCAAAAGTTAGGTTAAGCCCCTCCAAGATAGCGAATATGAGGTTAGGTTCGCGCTCTTAGGCGTCAGCAAGGGCATCCGACTGTAAAACTGAGGTTAAGCCCTTCCATGAGGTTAGGCTAGCTCTCTTACGTATAAAAAGTTAGGTTAAGCCCCTCCAAGATGGCGGATATGAGGTTAGGGTCGCGCTCTCAGCTAGCGTGAGGAGGAGGCCTCTCCGGAGAGCGTGTGGAGGAGGTGGTGGAGGAGGCCTCGTCGGAGAGCCGGTGGCGGTGGCGGCCGTAGAACCCGTGACTTTATCTACTGGTCAATTTTATGAGCTTTCGGTATTGTTGGCCTTCACGTTTCTTTTTTAGCGACTCCGTGAACGAGAGTCTTTCATGACGCTCTCTTGTCTTATTCTTCAAGCGATTGTTCGTTTGTTGTGTTTCCTTCATTTTTAGAATCATCTTCACAAATGTCCCTGCCGATATGGACCAATGACCAGCCGGTTTTACACCTTACGACAATCATGACAAATACCTTCGCCAATTAACATGACTCAACAATAAGTCCATGTTGGCAATGCTACGGACTAAGCAACAGCAGTCTAAATTCATTAATTCTGTTATCATAATATGTACGGCAAAACTCTGTTAAAACATAAATGATCGGGAATTTTATTCCCTATAACTTTTCTTATGTGGTACATTTCGAGAGGACCAATGGCATAGGCATTTTAAAGTTACATTTTACGCCCCTTCCCCGAAACTACCATTTCATTCAGCGTGAATCGAATTATTTATAGCCTAGATTGAAGCGCCTTATTCCCTGACTTAACATACCGATTTTAGTTAAATTCTTTTGACCCATTTTTTCATGGCTCAGCGTTGATGTGGTCTTAGCAACAGAAAACGAAATTCATTAATATCTCTGTTATCATATCTGGTGCGGTAGAAATGTAAAATATACAAATGATCGAAAAATTAACACTATACAACTTCAGTTATGAAGTATTTATCGATAGGACCACTCATAAAGTACGTTTTTGAGACTTATTTCAAGCTGACATTTACGATGCCCCGCCACAGACAGTTTTTTTTGTTTTTTGTTTTTGCTATTTGCTTTACCTAGCACCGACACAGATAGGTCTTATGGCGACGATGGGATAGGAATGGCCTAGGTATAGGGAGGAAGCAGAGGTGGCCTTAATTACGGTACAGACCCAGCATTTGCCTGGTTTGAAAATGGGTAATGATAGAAAACTGTCTTCAAGGCTTGCGGATAGTGGGTTTCGAACTCACTCTCTCCCGGATGCAAGCGCACAGCTGCACGGCCCTAAGCGCACGGCCAAATCGCTTGATACAGATAGGTCTTATGGTGACGATGGCAAAAGAAAGGGATAGGACTGGAATAATGCGCCCGTGGCCCTATTTAAGGCACAGCCTCAGCATTTTCCTGGTGTGAAAGTAGGAAACCACGGAAAGCCATCTTCGAACCCACTATCTCACGAATGCAAGCTCACAGCAGCACTCCCCTAACCGCGCGGCCATTTCGCTCGGTAATTAATATTTAGGCCTTCTCCTATACTACCATTTCACTCAGCGTGAATAAAATTATTTATAGCCTAGACTGTAGTGCCTTATTCCCCCACTTTACATACCAATTTTCATTAAATTCTCGTCACTTATTTTCTCGCGATGCGCATACGTACATACATACATACATTACAGAGATTAAAAAGTACATTTCCTTTTTATTGTGACTCGACCGATAACGAAATACAATTTTTTAAAAATTGTGAGCAATTTACAGACAAAATTCTTATTATATATATGTATTATTATTATTATTATTATTATTATTATTATTATTATTATTATTATTATTATTATTGTTATGATTAAAATAGTGTCCAGTTCTTTGGTGTAGTGGTTAGTGTGATTACCTGGCAACCGCAGAGGACCAGGTTCGATTCCCGGCTTTGCCACGAAATTTGAAAAGTGGTAAGAGGACCAGAAAGTGGTTCGCTCAGCCTCGGGATGTCTACTGAGTAGAATGGTTTCGATTCCCGCCTCAGCCATCCTCGAAGTGATTCCATGGTTTCCTCCTTCTTCTCCAGGCAAATGTCAGGATGGACACGGCTGCTTCCTTCCCTCTTCTATGGCTATCCCTTCCAGTCTAACTATCCTCCACAAGACCACTGTTCAACATAATAGATGAGGCCGCATGGATGAGGTACTGGTCCTCAACTCCAGTTATATCCCTGACCCAAATATCTCACGGTCCAGGGCCCTGCCCATGAGGCAGGAGAGGTGGGATCCCTTGCTGAATCCGAGGGAAAATCCCACCTTGGATTGTAAGCAGATTAAATAGATATAACAAAATATAGTAATAAAGCAGGGCAAACGACATGATCAGAGTTTACTTATATTTTAGTCACATATGCTTTTTAATGGAAACACACAGTTGTTTCCACTTGACTGGTCCAATGAGATGATATATGCGCCAAGGAATATTCGAGGACTGGATTTAAATTAGGCCGAGTTCAACACCGCTCAAAGACAGTTCCGAATTGATAATGGCCATTCCACCATTTTCAGAGATCTTCAAGCTAAAAAAGAAAATGCTCTATAATGTGGCATCTGGACGTTCATTTCAACAAGTGTTTGATACGGAATGAGGTCAGGAAAGGATCTTATGAAGCATGGAGTAAACTTTGATATAAATGGAAAAGAATTGGAAAATAATGAGCAACATTTCGCGACTAATTCGTGGGTGAAGAGTATGAAAGCCTCATGGAGCGCTCAGTGGACAAATTCCGTCAAGGTATATCGTAATTCCAAGTGGCGAGGGCGGTACATGGAAGGAGCCAACACATAATACAATGCCGACAGTCAGAATGTGGAGAACCCGAGACACTGTGTCATGTGCTGGGTAATTGTTCGAAAGGGGAATTATTGGGAAATACTCGCCATCGTGGAGGCACATCATTACGAAAATTGCACTAGGATGTTATTGAAAAGGTGCACTGTGTTTCAGAGATCGGTGGTAATCGTCGAGTTGATAACATTTCTTCTAACAGGGAAAAGAGGAAAGAACAACAACCTGCCGTCTTTACTTGTCTTCATAATTAAATTGGACATAATTGCCTTTCGCTTGCTACTGGTGCAACGTGGCACTAACTCATGGAATATTTTCGGCTTCGGAAAGAGGGAAACAGCTAGGATTAGAAAGGAGGTCGCCGTGGCAGCAGGTACAGCAACACCAATTGCCATGTGTCAGACATTGGAAAGCAACGGGTAAACATCTTACCATCTACCGACGGTGGGATTCAAACCCGTCTTCTTCGGGGCCATTGGCCTTACATGTTAGGCCCCTTTAAACAACAAGCATCATCATCATCATCATCATCATCAACAACAACAACAAATCCATCTTCTCCCGATGTGAGTTCACAGATATGTAAACCGCGCTTCGCAGCCAACTCGCGTGGTTGGTCAAAGCGTCTATGCATCTGTCCCGATATAAGTTTTAAGAAATAGTATTCCATACGCTACCAGATATCCCTCTTGAATGAGATATCTAGCTCTAAGCTTGCACACGTAAGACAGTGTGTTCGAGCCCTCTCTCCGTGGCCCTGAAGATGGTTATTCGGATTTTCACATCGCACCTGCAAGGTGTCATAAAGCAGAAAACCATGGGAAAATATCTAACGGTCTACCGACGCTGGGATTCAAACGCAACTTCTCCCGCTGTAGACTCATAGATACGTGAAACGAACTTCGCAGCCAAGCCGCTTTGTTCCACAAAGAGAAACTAGCATCTGTCCTGATTGTACATTAAAATAATAACACGTGCATACACCACCTCTGAATGAGAGTAACACCTAAATTTCTAATTGTCGCCTTGATACGATTCTCTTCCGTCGCTCCAACCTGTACACCAGGGCCTCTCAAACGCCCAAAATCTCACGCGTGCAAATCGAGGCGCAAGAGCTCTGTGCACTGTGCATCGATCCCGTTCGGTTCGACTCGGACCAATGCTTCGTCTCTGGGCTACTCGGCTAAGCTCGCCTAAGCTCGCCTAAGCTCGGCTCTACTCGGCGAAACTCAGCTCGGATCTGGAGCGCTACGTAGCAAGCGTGGAAGAGGGAGACAGGGGGAGCGAGCGAGATAGACGTGAGGAAAGAGAGAGTAAGCGCTATTGCTCCAAATCGAGGATTAGGGGGTCTGCACTCTGATCAACCAAGCGAAGTCGTCTTTTGCACCGTGCACAGTGCATGCACCAGGCGCATGTACTCTGAGAGACTCTGCTGTATACTTTACTAGACATAACAGCTTATCTATATCGCCCGAGGTTTTAATAAGTTATGACTATTTTGAACAGAATTCATTTTTTTGCTGTATTGCCAAATCTTTCATGTGAGTGCTTCCAAAGTTTGTCCTTATTATGTACTTCGCTTTAGATCCTACATCCTCATTTACTTTTCCCAGGGAGGTACATAAGCATTACTACGTGAAATTTGACCTGACTGTTCTAGATGATGCTTCGAGGAATACTCTCATACATATCCCTGTGAAACGTGTACAATTAGCCAATATCGCCAGCATGTTCTAAATTCATTTTGTATTGTGGTTGTTAGAATAGAATTACGGTACTGCTCTTGGTTGGTTAAAACGCTATTTGCGAACCCCATGAATTCTATAAAGCAAAGGTTCATACCTTCATACGTTAATAATATCTCTTAGTAGGCCTATTAAGAAGTAAATTGTTCTTGTGGAAGACCTTATTCAAATAAATAATTCTTTATCATAGTATAATGGGCCATTTTGCTGCAATTTGAGACGGGCGCACCTAGAATGTCCACATGAGGAGTTACTGAGTATTTCTTTTTATGGATATGCTCTGCTTTGATCGAATACGTTTCAAAAGAAACTCTGTATCCCAGGTAAACAGCGATCCATCATTTTCCTTTTAGACACTTAAAATCAAGTTCTTGTCAACTATGAACGAGTAATGATGACCATTTTCAGAAAACCAAACTTTTCCAACGACGGCACCCTCTTGGAGACTGTAATCAAAATAGAAGGCATAGGTTGATCAACAGCGCTGTCCCTATGAATTATCTCGACTTCAGCTAGTACAATACTTAATTTATTGCTGCACAATTACCGATTAGAAAGACATTTATTAATTCTCATAAAATTGCCTTCAATCTTTTTCATTCCTTCATTATCATTAGTCCAGCCCGGGGGCCACACACGCGTAACGACTGTCGTTTGTTTCTCACTCGGAAAGGATGTTCTCTAGCAGTGCTCAGTGCTGCCAACCTCTATATTTAGGAACTATGCTTGCTTCGATAGTTGGTGGTGGTGATTATTAGATTCTTGCCGTGGACAAGACGATTGGTCTGGACGGTTAGAAGCCGCGAAGCCAATATCTGGTATGCCACTGTCTGGCGTCCATTGTTGTTTGAAAGTTGGTGCTTTTCTATGTAACTCACGGGTCCGTAGTTCGTATTCGTCATCGTCAGAAATATCGTGAGTTACACATTGACTCTCGATTGAATCTGCGAAAGCCTCAGCTTTATCATAAGTGAATTGCAGGCTGGGTTGGAAGGGGTTTTGGTCTGCTCAGTTTGCGAGTAATCCGCCAAAATTCGCGACCTGAATAGTTTTCTGAGAGATTACGACATCATTCTTCCCATTCTTTAATGTTTCGTTCCAGCAAACGATTGCGGACTTCACGGGCTAGTTCCTGATATTCCTCCCGATCAGCTGGGTCACGATAGTTTTACCATCTTTTCCTACATGTATTTTTAATGTGGATAAAATCTTTTAAGTGATCCGGCGCGGTGTCGTTTCGAGAGCTATGGTTGTACCGAAACCTAGGCCGAGCAGCTCCATATTTGCCCCGGGCTGCACCCGTTTCCAGGGAAGTCTGCCTATTTTAATGATGATGATGATGCTTGTTTAAAAGGGCCTAACATCGAGGTCATCGGCCCCTAATGGTACGAAATGAAACGAAATGGAATGACAAATTAAAAGTACAAAATCCTCCACTGACCCGAATTCAAAACGCGAGGTCGAAGATAGAATGGATGGATATGAATTTAAAACGATCAGTGGAACCGACCCACAGTGACCCACATGCACAGAAGCTGGCGTAAAACAATAGTATCACTGACCAAGGGACTGCTTCTATAGCACAATACTGAATCGATGATGCTTGTAGTCGGAAGGAGTCCCAAATCCAAGTCAGCGGCCCTTCATAATAGTACTTATCGCTAGAAAAGTAGAACCATGGAATTTGTCATGTTGCGGTACTAATCAAAAGTAGCGTAGACTCGCGGTATTCCACACATTATGGTACTACTCGCATGTAATGAAATTCGCACATGTATTACAGACCTACTGTGTTTCGCACATTGCGGCGCCATTTACAGGCAACGCAAACCCATGGTGTTCATCACGTACGTGTACTAACCACAGGGACTCATACTATCCCGAGGTGTTCCTCATATAGTGGGTACTAATCATAGGCAAGCAAGAACCATGGGTTCCGTCATCCCATGGTGTCGCTCATATAGTGCTACTAATCATAGGTACTGTAAAGGCCGTCGCGCTCTCGTTTGCCACTAATCACAAACCTACTTGATACCTAACATAGTGGTACTACGCGCAAGTAAAAGCGACCCATGGTGTTCCCCGCGTAGTGGTACTAATCACAAGTAGTTTCAAGGTTCTAATATAACCATCCCTTGGTCGCCCCTTTTAGTCGCCTCTTACGACAGGCAGGGTATACCATGGGTGTATTCTTCGTCTGCGACCCCCACCCACAGGGGTTGTGTGTTTGGTCCGCGAGAGGTATTTTATTTCCCTCAAGTCCGCCGGGGCCGGTTAGGACCCCCCTATCCGCCACCTGGGACGCGCCACGTGGGAGTAACACCTCTCCCCCTGCTACGCCAGCGTAGCAGGTTCGTGGTCTGCCTATTTTGACGACCGTCCAGGTTATTATAATTTTGGATTTGGTGGCGAGACGTAACCCCGCGTTCTGGCGGGAAGTTACCTCTGCAGCTATTGCCATTATTGACAATAATGCCTCCTGCCATTTTCGCCCGTAAGTAAATGCGCGGGATTTCTAGCAGTACGATGTATAATAGCTCTGTCAATATAATTCTTAATGTCAATTTCAAAAGTGGGTATTTCAATTCATATTAATGTGCATGAAAACCTGTGGTAATCAACCTTTACGTTCTGTAAAGGGAAGGATGGCTCGTGTAATCTAACCCAAGGAAGACTGAAAATGAAAGGTTTATGATCTGAATCTAGTGCATTTTGGACTACGAATTCGAAAAAATTCTGCTATGGCAGAAGCGACATGTGACAAATTAATAATATATCAATTTCCGCTGTATGTACCGGAGCCTTGGGGCTAAATAGGCTGCAAAGCGTCGATAGTGATAAATGTTATGTCTAATCCCGATACCGAAAAGACAATAACGCCCAGAGGGAGGCGGTCTATGACGTGATGAGTAAGTTTTGACTTAATCACGAGAGCCATTGCCCACCCTCCTTGTTGGTTCTTCTTTACGATAAATCATAAAGTTCTTAATTTTGAAGGCTTAAGCTACGTCTCTCCTAATAGTAGGATATCGGTGTTTTGGGCAGAAATAAACGACTCAAGTTCGCATTTCTTACTAGTAACCAGAGGAAGTCATATTCATCTGCATAGTAGTGACTTGTAGGCCTACATGAGTGAGTGCATTGTACTTACCATGAGTTGTGGACAGAATTAGGAAGTAAATAATAGTGCTCAGTTTGTTAATATAGACTTGGCATTTTCCACAAATGCAGGTGAAAAAACCGTAGATAGTCGCCTTCGTTATACCCTAGGATAGGACCTGAGATCGCTCCTGTCCTGCAACAAGTGCAATAAAATAATAATAGCATTCAATAATATTGATCATAATTTTGCATTAGGTGCATGTTTCCTTTATAAACTGTTCCGGGGTTTCCGTGGTTCACAGAGGTGTAAGAAGGTGCCGGGGGCAATGGTTCGACAGGGGAATGGCCAGAGCATAATTTAAAGTACTGAATTTTGAAATGTTCTTTCCCCTTTTTTTAAAATTCTAAAAGTCGGTAGGTAGAAAATCTGAACACGCAACAACGAATATCAATTAAATGGAATAAGAATAAGCTCGTCGGCTCTGATGACAACAACGGACTATCAGTCCAAAAATCAGGTACAATAGAGAAAGTTTTGATACAATAATTTACAAGGTTTGAGCAATATTGCTCCAAACAGGTGCATTTTACAAGAGCATGTTTGCTCCACTCATTTTCATTCTAGGAGACTGAACTCCAGAAGTTTCTACAGTCCAGCCCCTCAGATGCACAAGCTTCTTACAAATTATGGCTACAACTTTCAAAATCTCTGTTTACAGTCACTTCTCAACAGTCTGTTACACACTCTGTTACACGGTTGCAATGAGTGCCCATACTAAATGGCCTTCATGTAAAAGCAAAAGGTTTAACACAAATGGCCGTGAACAAAAGGCTAGGAGGCGAAACACCTGCACTCCTTTTGGAAAAACATTTAAACCCTAAATGGGCTTATGGCCCGAAGTTGCAGAAGCTAGGCCTATACTACAAAGGGGCGACTAAAAGAGAAATATTGAAGGACGAAAGAGAGTTAAGAATTTAGAGTTTTAGAAAATATTAGTCACCCCATACCAAGTTGAATGGGAATCAACAGACGGTGAACACTCTTTGTTCCCTTAATATACACGTTTCCCAGCAGGGATTAGAACAGAGTCCTCAGACTAGCCGAAAATTTACATTTAAACAATGAATTTATGGCTTTACATTAAAAAAGAAGTTTGAAACCTTCCCCTTAAGTTATCTGCCTTGAGCTATCACATGTAAACGAATATCTGTCAATACCTTGAGTAGTTGGGCCTTCTGGACGGAGGCAAGGCATCCTCTGCCTCCTTATTACGCCGCACACACACGAGATCGGAGTGATGAAGATGACAATACGGCCCCAAAGCGCCCAGCTTTTATAGCATCTCAGAGGGGAAAGTTCCAGAACTCTTTGTAGATAAGTTGGATGCCTGTACACACCCCTAATTTTAATTGCTTACAGAAATACCTGATTGGTTAATAACTAAGGAATAAAGAAGCCGTTGGAGTGTTGACAACCTTAGCACATAAAACAAATCTACAAAACTTAAGGTTTACAAATATTGAAAATTGAAAATTCCCTTAAAAATGAATTGTCTGTATACCCGCCGGAGGGGGCAGATAGGCAGATAGTAGAGACATCTGATGGTTGAATGTCCACGTATCTTGCGATATATTAGTTCAAGGTTCGTAACACAGATGGCCTTCTAGAAAGCGCGCAGTTCAACGGAACGGAGAACGTGTACCCCCGATATATAAACATTAACATATTCAAATTTTCATCTGACAGCGATGATCGTTTAGCCCGTGAAAGATCTTTACCTGTAGAAAGAAGTCGTTCTACTGCAGTATTAGACGGAATAGCAGTGTTATTTTTAATTCATAGATTTATGAAAACTGGTTCACTTAAAAAGGCAGCATCTGTAAAATAATCTTTCGACTTTGAGTCCAGTGAAGTACTCACCAACGTCTGAGCTTTGTTTTTCAGAGAGTTGTGCCCTTTAAACCTATCTTCACACTGAGTAACAGTTCCGAACAAGTCATCATCATCATCATCATCATCATCATCATCATCATCTTCGTGTTCATTATTGCTACTTCCGCTAACACTAACATTATCCTTTCCATTTGTGTCCCTTTCTCTATTCAGAGCATCTTCAACTTCTGCTTCCATAAACTTCTTGACTTTTGGTAACTTGCTACTATCATAGTTTTGCACCCAAAACAGTAGAAACTTTGGGTAAAAGGCTGCAGCCAGCTGGCGTTGTTTGTCTTCCATTAATCGTCCGAATATTTCTTTTATCTCAGCTAATAAGTCACTGAACAAAGGGGTACAACAATACACCAGAAGTTTCAGATATTACGGTGTGAACACTGTTGTCTCAATTGTTGGCAGTAGAGTCCCAAGTTATTATTGAAATTCGCCTTGAATGAAATATAGTGCCCTAGCCAATGGTGACTTGACCTGCAAAGATACTATAATAAAAGTACATACTTTGGTAAATGATTGAATTGACTAAATTAAAATACCGTGTTGCGTTAGATATATAAATAAGAAACTAATCTTCATACACACATTCATTATCTCCATATCTTGATCCTTTAAAAGGTTGTAAGTTCATCTGAAGCATACCTGTATGAAGAGCAGGCTTTCTTGTTTTCAAAATTGTGTTGAGGAGTAGAACAGCGTCATAGGTAGGGTTCCATCTTGTGGTATTTGGCAGAACCTGTTTCCTTCGCCATTAAAATTCGATATTGTCGCTTGCCACTGTACTACAAGACTGCAGGTACCAAAGGGCGCGAGTTTTTGCCAAAATAGCTGGGTATCGAGTTTTGAAAATAGATGTTTGTAGAGCGGCATCAGCATCATTGTTCACTACTAATTTGAAAGTGTGAGCAGAACACCTCGTGTGAACTGCTAAATCACAGCTTTCCGTAATAGCATCTTCATTTGGTGTTACTAGCATAAGCTGTAACATGCACATTTTCCAATTAAATATACTCCAATACTTGTTCAAGGGCAGATTCAGTTAAGAGGGCAGCAATAGGATCATCAGTATCGGAGTTTACATCATGTGATGTTGATGGCATGACTGCCAATGTAACAGTCTCTGACTCTGTGCCAAATTACACAATGTCCTTCTCAAAATTTCTGCCATTGTCAGTTGCTGTTCTAAAAATTAAATGTTGAGGTTTACAAGACAGCCAGTCAGTATGATAATTTTAATTTTTGTAGGTATTAGCCCACTAGTCTGCGCCCATAAGAATCGAAGAATTCGATACTAACTACTGACCAA
This sequence comes from Anabrus simplex, assembly GCF_040414725.1. Taxonomy (NCBI): domain Eukaryota; kingdom Metazoa; phylum Arthropoda; class Insecta; order Orthoptera; family Tettigoniidae; genus Anabrus; species Anabrus simplex. Next base: position 714,803,285 of record NC_090266.1, read on the forward strand.
GCCGTAGTAAATTCCACAGCCCATTGTCTTTAGTATATCTCCAGAAATGTTACCAATTCCAGTTGCTTTTCTAGCTTTCAAATTTTGTATTTTATTGTAAAAGTCTTTAATATCGTAGGTAAATGTCAATACTTCGTTAGTATTAGCCATCTCGTCTATCTGTAACCGTCAAACTTTAAATACTGCTGACTGAATATTTCTGCCTTCTGTAGATTCTCACATACACACTCCCTTCGTTAATTAATGATTGTTCACTAACGCATTACAATTTTGATTAAACGTTTGACTTCAGTAGTGATATTAATTTATAATTTATGACCTCTCATCGATAATCGTAAAATGTGTAAGGCACAGAAAGTTCGATTCGCCTGAAATGATTTGATAATGGGGTCAGGTCAATAATCGTCAGTGTATACCCTTTTACATATGAAGGCATAACAGATAGAATACGTTATCGTTATTTACACGGAAGTAGAAGTAGTGGAACAGTTGAGCAGTGGCGGTTCGTGACATTTTACTCTGGCAGGGCTGTGCCGTCATCTCCTCCCCCCCCCCCCCCCTCCGGCGGCCCAGTTTTCACTGTCCAGCACCACGATAATTGTAGATGGAATATATTAATAATAATAATAATAATAATCCGATGACACTGGCTAAATACTGTACGACCGGGCGAGTTGGCCGTGCGCGTAGAGGCGCGCGGCTGTGAGCTTGCATCCGGGAGACAGTAGGTTCGAATCCCACTATCGGCAGCCCTGAAAATGATTTTCCGTGGTTTCCCATTTTCACACCAGGCAAATGCTGGGGCTGTACCTTAATTAAGGCCACGGCCGCTTCATTTCAACTCCTAGCCCTTTCCTATCCCATCGTCGAAATAAGACCTATCTGTGTCGGTGCGACGTAAAGCCCCTAGCAATAATAATAATAATAATAATAATAATAAATACTGTACGTATCTTCTTCCGAGGCAGAACGATCACGTAGCGGAAATCAGATTTCTGTACATAAAAACCGTACTTACACATCGTGCCTTGAAGTTCCACCTTCTGGTGGCATTTCTTGGGATGCGCCTTTTTACCACTTCGTCCAAAACAGCAGTTCGTTTCGCAGATTTTGAAAAAATTATGAAAACCCTTCTAAATTACTAAAAAAAGATCCTGACCTGCTTATTCTGAGTAGCGCATCGCTCAACAATTAAATTTAATTGATGCGCGTAGCAGCGCACAAAATGAGCGTTTTTGTAAACGACCTTGACCCTTGCTTGAACGCCAGTCTGCCTTTCACTCATTACTGAAAGGCCGTCGTACGTCTGCGCAATGACTTTGTCCGGAGTTTGGTCCAGCTGAAGTTTTTCCAACTCCTGGAATACTGCAGAATACTTCTGCTGAGTGATTATCATGAATTTTTCATTTATTTTGCTACCCAGCTCGTACCGTACAACAAAAACGAGTTAAGATAAGGTGGAACAATCGGTGGTTTCATCAACTTGAATTGCCACAAAATTTGTCTGAGAGATTTCTTCCGAAATCATTTGATGGCACACGGCATAGATTGAATTCAGAAGCTTGTTCTGTATGGTATTAGATAACCCAACAAATACTCTGTTATTTACTCTTTCGATATGTTCTTTCAGTGTGCTGTCTAGCTCTGACATTAAATTGACTAAACCTCGAAAAATGCCTGGTTTATCAGACAGACGTGGTCCCTGAGCGCTAGTTCAAACTTCCCACAGAACTTAATAGCATGAATTAATTTACTAAGAATGTATCGATTCTTCGAAACCTGTTCATTTGATTGTTTAATTTTAAGTCTGTATGCGCTGTCTAATTGGCATCGAATATCTACTCTACCAAGCATAGCAAATTCAATACCAGCGTTTATATGCTTCGCGCTCAGTTTATGCTTTTTCACCTAGGTGTTTTATGTCTGATACCCCGAATGATGTCCATGGAGCGTCAACGACATTCATTGCTAAACAAGAGTAACAGAAGAACGCATTCTTTATCTCACATCCGCACAGCCAGTCAGCCTGCTTATAAAGTGACGGACTGAATTTCCTAGTATATGCATTTTTGTTCTTGTGCAATATTTAAATTCGGCCGAGGAGACCCTAATTTCTTCAATTCTATCCTACGTTCAAAACTTAAATTCCCGTCACTACTTAAAATACTATTTACAGAATTCATCTTCCTTGTCTTCCTAAATTAAGACTGTAACATTTAGTTTTCAACTGGGCAGGTAAGTACTAAACACACGAATGAAGATATTAAAACGACACTTAAAACTGAAGGTAGAATGTACAATGTTATTTAAACTATTATGGTACCGTAGTTTTATCTACTGGACACTTGCACAGCAACACTACACTACACACATTAGCCGGCTAACAGCTACTGCAATCACGGCTACTCCTGTTTCACTGATCACAAACGACAATGACATTCACGATAACAATACACGCCAGAATTCCTTTCGGCTTCCTCAAATCTCAAAGAAATGTGACCAACGTACAAATAGTGCCGTCACCTTATGATTAGATTTTAAATATTTATTTTAGCTTATTTTTAGAACTGAATTGTTTAAACTGTCAGTCTAATGGAATCCATTGTTTTGTAAACAGTTTTGGAATTAACTTCTAACAACAGTTAACGTAAGACGTGTGGGAAAAGGCCTAGGTACATTGTAAAGTGGTTGGCGACATTGCTACGGGCTCTGCCGGACAGACTAAGTATTAAATGCTCTAAGCATACACCCCGCCTGCACTCTTCCTTCCCCTGACAAGCCCAAATCGTCTTCCAAGGCTCCTCCCGCACCCCTCACTCTTGTTAAACTCTAGGAGCTTACTGAGGGCTCTCCTGCCAGCACCCGACCGCCTAATGTCTAAAGAGAAAACATTGTGCTGGACCAAAGAGAAAACATCGTGCTTGCTGAACGGATGCCACGGTCAGACAGCCTTTGCCTTGTCTTTGAAAATAAAAAAAGTGAAACGTTTACAGCCAAAACAATAAAGATAACATTGAATAACTGAATAACACAGTACCATAAGTTAGACTTTGCTACATTGTCCATCTCTTTATATAATCAGCTACGGAGTGAAATTATGTTACGTGTTCTGGTAAAGGCGGCGGGGCGGCGCCCGAAAGCCCTTTAAGCACGAACCGCCACTGCAGTTGAGTACAACATTCCCCCTGTCTGAATACCGTTGTTGATTGTTCGACCTACTCCAGATGCAATGGATTTCTCACTTCACATTTCTTCTCACTTCTCTCTTCACATTTTTAAGTTTTACGATTCCATGTTAGAGCATTTAGCAGAACTGATTACAATTCATTCGGACGTATTCCTTTCTTGGCATCAGAATTGGGTGTAAGCGACTGTGGTTACATTAACGTAGTTGATATCTAGTGTAACTTAAATTAAATATATCGCAGAGATTGATCAGACGTTTACGTACGGAAAACAACAATATTGTGAATATCATAGGACACGACGTTAATTGTACTAAATATTCAGGAACCAGCAATGAAGGACCAGTTGTTACGAAACATCCTTGTAACATAATTAATATTTCATTATGCATCCTCTTAAAAACGTTTTTATAGAGCGAGTTGACTACGCGGTTCTTAGCCTGTTGCTATGAGCTAGCGTACGTGAGGTAGTTCAGTCGGCAGCCTTGAAATGAATATCCGTAGTTCCCAGTTTTCATATTAGGCACATGCTGAGGTTGTACCTCAATTAAGGGCACGGTCGTTTCCTTCCCAGTCCTAGCACTGTCCTATACCGCCGTAGCCTTAAGAAATCTCTTAGTTGGAGCGAAGTAAAATAAATTAAAGGAACATTCTACCTCATAGACTAGTTAATGAAATATATTATATTTGATATTAAAACAGGCAGATTTCGAGGGCCAGTGTTAAAAGGATCATTCCTCCTCAATGACAAGTTTTTTTTTCTTTCTTTTTGCTATTTGCTTTACGTTGCACCGACACAGGTAGGTCTTGTGGCGACGATGGAACAGGAAAGGCCTAGGAGTGGGAAGGAAGCGGGCGTGGCCTTAATTAAGGTACAGCCCCAGCATTGGTCTGGTGTGAAAATGGGAAACCACGGAAAACCATCTTCAGGGCTGCCGACAGTGGGATTCGAACCCTCTATCTCCCTGATGCAAGTTCATAGCTGCGCGACCCTAACCGCACGGCCAACTCGCCCGGTAATAACAAGTTTACGATACGTACTTCATTATTATTATTATTATTATTATTATTATTATTTTATTATTATTATTATTATTATTATTATTATTATTATTAGAGTGTCTGCATGTTTGCTGTGGAGGTCAGTGTGATTAGCTGCAAACCCCAGCGGTCCGGATTCAATTCTTGGCTCTGACACGAAATTTTAAAAATTGTACCGGGACTCGAACGGGTTACACTCAAGTTGTAGAAACGCAGTGATCTGACCGCCTCCACACTCCACACCTCCTCCACATGGCCTGAACTGGCGAGTACCTGCTCGAGACCACCACCACTGAATAAAGACTGCTCTTGACCGGCTCCTCTGAGGAGGGCCAAAGCTACGGGTGAGGAATTAACCTAACGCAGACCACGGGTTAACCTAACCTAATATAACCTAATCTAACTCACACGCTGGCTAAGCGCGCAGGCTTAACGTCACCTTGATACGTGTTTGTTTAATATGCATGTATTGCTTATGTATGGAGGGTGACCTCCGGGCTTCGGAGACGAGCACTATGGCAAAGTGTGCAGGCTTAACCTCACATGAAGTCAAAATGTACTCATGTTAGGGAGGGGGGTAAAACAACCCATAACTAAAAAATCCGGTATATTTCAAACCAATCGTCGTGGAAGACTATTTTTTAGCTGAAAATTTATCAAAACAATCCTCTAACCGGTGATATATAACCATTCACCCCTAACTGCTTCTTTTCAAAATTTCGGGTTAAAGTGACTTTTGACGTTAAAAATTTTCGAATGATATTTTAAATGACTTTTATTGTAGAAAATAGGTTGGCGTTGAAAACATCGATTAACTTAATAAATTAAATATCTCCTCTACCGGCCGCCTTAGAAAGCTGTTTCTGAGATTTAAATGTTTCCCTTTTCTTTCACATAACGTTTCTGCTCATTATCCGGTGATAGGGGTGCCTAGAAAATCACCTATTTTATATTTCTTCTGCGGTTATAGGTTATCCTATGCATGCTCTTATAGGACTGACTCTATTTCAAGGTCGATGCTTGTATGCTTTGGCTTATTCTGTTATGATGAGGTTGAGCTGGAGATTGAGGTGGAAGTTAAGGCAGCTTTTATAGTTGAGGTGGGAGGTAGAAATGGAGATCACACACACACACACACACACACACACACACATATATATATATATATATATATATATATATATATATATATATATATATATATATATATATATATATATACCTATACACACACAGAACGAGGAGGCGGGCAGATCGGTTGTCATACCAAGGTCAGCCACGCCGCGATTCAGTAGACAGGGTTATGCAAGTTTTGACTTGTTCACTAACAGGCCCTCTAGACTATCTTGTGCAAGGCTTTATAAAATATTCACCTCACAAGTTCGCGACTGGAACTTTATGCAGCGGGCATGATGTAACTGAACACTGCTTCGTATCCACTTGAGCTACGGGTGAGGACAAGAAGTTCCTTAACTTACATGTTAGAAATACAACAATGATTACTAGGAAAATATGTGATAGCTGAGAGCAGGCGACATAGTTAGAACGTTTTAAATATTTAACGAAATATTGATTGTGTTATTATTTACAAGTTATGTAAAACGATTACTACAATTGTTGTAATTTCGTTGACAAGGTTTCCATAGTCCTACATCGCTTGACATCTTACTGCGAGGGTGTAGAATGCCCGTGAAGCCCCGTAACATTATAATTGTACCATTTATATTGTTTACGAAATTAAGTGTTGAAAGTATATTATGCTATAAATGTTATGCTTTGTTAGGTATCTATTGGTATTCTTACCTTGGTGAGATCATTATGTCTACTTTCCTTCACATTCAGCATCAACTACTGTACAGTAAAGAAGGGTGCAAGTTGAGGCATACACTGTCCAAAGTTTACAATCTTCGGATTGGGTCCATTAAAAGCGACATGATTTTCACCTTGGTGTTTGTAATGTCGCGACAGCATCTGAATGAGGCTACGTCGCTTGACATCTTACTGTGGACGGGTAGCATGTTCCGAAAGATCATCTACGAAAGTAGAAGCGTACATGGACACAAAGCCTGGCGGTAAACACTGAATCAAATGCTTTGGGATCTGATGTAAGATTATATATATATATTGTACCGGTAAAAGAGTCCGACTCTCAGATTATATTTTAAAGTAAGCAAGTATATAGTTCTCAGGGCAAAAACTGGGTGACTAGTAGCTAGGGCTCGGTACAGGAGGTAGGGTCCTATCTACAAGAAAACTTTGACTTTGACTGAACATGAGTTTATTCATATAAGACATGAAATTGCACATCACCTCCAGGTAGATATAAGTTGTCTTCCACATAGTCCTATAATATGGCTCGGATTCTCCAGTTCACCAAGCCGAGCAGGTTGGAACACGTTCCAGAAGATTCCAGGGACTCCGTACAGAAGCGGCTGGACTGTCTGGGTTGGTAGAAGGTAGAGATGCCTCGAACTTTCGAGGCCCAGGTTGAACCCCGATGATCCTGGTGATGTTGCAGATAATCATTTGCTACCTCAGTCCAATGTGACTGAGAGGGTTGATGTCTCCAAGGTCACTCGCAGTACTGATAAATCTGAGTTCATAAAAACCTTGGGTGATTAACCTATTAGTGAAGTCATTGGTTATTATTCGTCAAGACTTTCAAAATTTAACACTCGTAAAAGATATGTCTCTGTATACGAGGATTATGAATACTTTCAA